>NC_142710.1:56767682-57392682 GCF_055471065.1 Atractosteus spatula
TAGGAGTGGAGTTGCCCCCTTAAGCCCTGACAGAAGAGGGAAATAGGGAAATCTGATGTGTAACAGGTGCTCAAACAGACAGTGACAACGGTCACCCCAGCAGGACTCCACATCCCCTCCCATCAGCCTGTGCAGGGGCAGCCATGAAGGAGGGGGTCCACTTCAACAGAATCTGGGATCCAGGACTTCCACCATCAAAGTCCATGCTCTCCGCATCATCCCTTACATATCAGCACTCATACAGCTCAGCAAGCCCTGACAATTTCATTGTGCCCAATGTCCTGGCTTGGACATGCAACTGCTACAGTTCTTAGGCACTAGGGGTTATATATTTTTGGATGTGTTGTATTTAAAGTGCAGCAGTCTTTGTGGTAGGAAACTGCCAGTGTTTTCCTATAATTTTATGTTCACTGTACCCTGTCCTGTACAGTATGTTCATCGTTTAATCGTGAATTGAGCCAAAGTTCTTAGGGTTTTGGCTTCAGAATCATGTCTGTATAGTTTGTTTCACACTCCCACAACCCTCCGTGTAAAGAAAGTCCTTCCAGGGTAAGTTTTAAATTCATTTCTTAGTTTCCACTCATATACTCTGGTTTCTTGCTTCTCTGTTTACTCTGACAAATACGTAGCATTGACTTTGTCAGTTCTTTGTGTCTTCTCGAAGTCTTATGTGTTCATGACTAAAGCAGTTATTTAAATAATAAAAGATAAATGGATATACCTGGTTACTTTTCTTAGGACCAGTTCCGGAGTAGCAATATCATCTAAAGTTTGCAACCAAAATTTTGCACAATGTTCAAAATTATTTAATATCAATACAACATTTAACTTATCTTCATTTTAAGTCTGTACTTACCTATTTTAAGATTTTAATCCTATTGTCTCCTGTCTTATCTTTATACCTCACATTTTATTTTTTTGTGCAGATGTCCTTATCCAACAGGACATTTGCACAATAAATAACAAGTAAGCAAAATGTCATCCATTATTTTTCAATATATACAAGGATTACTGTCTGTGTGTAATTCTCTGCGCCTGCCTATATAATCTGCTGGGCATGTGCAGAGACCTAACGTGACTTTAAGATTTTTGAAATTCCTTTTTCTGCTGCTACTGTATTTGCTTCTTGTCTAGTCATCTGCAAATCTGACAAGTTTTCTGGAGAATCTAGATCATTGATAAAAACTGATAAGAACGGCAGTTCTAGCACAGATATGTGTGATAAATGACACATTTCTGTGTATTAACTATGGTCCGTTTGTCATTTAAGATTTGCCTGATTTTGGAAGTGTGGCATAATCTCAGTAAGTATCAGTGTTTGCCTTGTAAGATCCTGCTTCTATACAGAAAAGAAATAACACTCTCATAAAACAAAGTGGTCATAATTAGCTGCAGACTTTTTGAAGTGGCAGAGCTTGTCAGTAATTATCTTACCCAGAGAAAAGTCAGTCATAATAATAGTCTTATGATTTTCTTTGGTAAGAGATGATGATAATGTTTCTCTTTTAATAATTTAACCTCATGTTTCTCTTTAATCACTGAGGGAACTTGGATAAACCACACCAGTAATGGACCTAGTATAATGTTGGGATTTCCCAATAAAAATGATGTCCAAGTTGTCCATTGCCAGCTCTAAAGCTGGTATTCATTCTCACACAATCATACACTGTTACCTCACCATCTGTTGTCATGAACTTGTCCCTGTGGCAGCAGAGCTGTTCAATCGGTCTGCTCTTGGACAGAGTCAAGAGCTGCGGTATCCATGGCGACGTGTGTTTGATTTAAATGGCAACCAAACAGCAATGGAGGAAACAGGTGAGGAGGGGAGGGTGGCCAGAGCTTCCTGCCGTAAGTGGTGTTATATAAAGTCCGGATGTGAGGCCAGGCCCCCAAGCTCTCTGTGTTTCTCGCCATTCCCCTGTGAGAGCGCGGCCCCACCCACTGTTTCCCAGCTGAGTATGACTGTGCCTGTGGAAAATAGGTTGAGTTCATAATAGTGAGGTTTCTTCATTGTGCTCTTCCGGTTTGTGTTTCATTTCTGACTTGCTGACTTTTGAGGTTTTACATCAGTAGATGTCGTCTAATGGTTTGCCTTTGGCGTTAAATTGCCCCTTGACCTTTGAAGTTCCATGACTGTACGTCTTGTTTGCAGAAAAGGGACTTATGATCATTTCAACAACCGTATAAATTTAGTCTTGTGATTAATAATAAGTAGGAAATGTATTCATCAAGCAGACTAGTTACTCAAACAGTCAATTGGAAATGAGCCCACAGCCTTTATTGATGAAATTGTAGATCACCGTCTCATTTCTGCTTTGTTGACACTTAATTCAGGACAAGAAAAACTCTGCTTACTTTTTTTTAAAGCTCTTTGTAGATTAACCTTGCCCCCAGCTATGTTTCCTTATGAAAGGAACTGCTTTTTACTTCTGTACTTTGAAAATTCCAAAACCACATTAAAGACTTTTAAATAAATCAAGTTACTTAGCTAGCATACAAAATCTAGCATGTTGGATTATCTGATAAGAGTACAAAGGTACCTTCTACAGTCTGCATATTGTCCAGCATACCTATATTATATTATAGCTTACTAGGCATGGACTATTATGAAACCTCTTTAATGATATCCGCTGTATGTTTAAAATTATACATCCCGATTTGAAGAAATGAATCCTTAGAAACATTTGTATTTTGCCAATTTACTTTCTTTCTAATCAATTGTTGTGTTGCCAGCTTTTTTCTCCTTTAAACCTCTAAAGGTCTTATAATCTTCAAGGTGAAACCTAGATTAATCGTGGTCATCTGCTAGGTGCGTGGGTAGTGCCAATCTGAATTTTGTTTTAGTTTTTTCTGCGTGCGTGACAGAAGAAGCATCTCTTTAATAAAACGGGTGCTATAATTGTTAAATCATTAAAACATTAATTAAAACAAGCAAAGTACTGTTAAGCATTTTGAGAGTTCAGAAATGAAAACAGTGTAAAAACAGAGTAAGGAAACATGCTCCAGCAATGTTTTAGGGCAGAGAGAGAAACCCAGAGCAACTGGGTTCTCTAAGGAGTACAATATCTGAAAGCCCTACTGCTGGCATCAGTAGCACAGTGAATCCTTTCATACACCACACCACAATCATACCAATCTGTTACCTTCCAAGCCCTGCCTTTTCTTTCCCAGCCTACTCTAGATAAAGAACCCCGTCTGTAGCTTGTTTGGATTCACCCTTCTCACCTGAGCACAAAACAAGTTCGTTCTGTAGCTGACTTGCGTATTATAGGTGGAAGATCGACTTTGGACAGTTTTGTGGGAGGGATCGTCTCTCTAAAACGATGCTAAATCTGGGAACCAGCTGCAGTCTGAAAAAATGTGTTTTTGATATGAGGGAAAAGTTTGAAGAAGAGTGGCGCAGTGCGGTGAAGTGTTTGTTGTGCCGGTATTTTTAGAGTCCTGTCCTTTAGTTCTAAAGGAGGCTCTGGCTTGCTCCCAGTCTCTCCTCGGGAAAACAAGAGAACACTGTGACCAGCTGGTTCTGATCTGCAGCCGCACAGAGCCTAGCTAGGCCAGCAGGCATGAGATGGAGTTACACAACCCCACTGACTTCTAGCAATAAATAACAAGCTGAGGTTTCTCCTCCTTTGTTTAGTGGAAATACGAGGTCGCTCTGATACCCACCACAATGCTGAAGGCACAGGGTCATGGGGGCTAATCCAGATGTCATGGATGCACTAGGTTGCGGCACAGTGTGTGCAATGATAATAACAAGGCTTTGAATGTAAAATACAGTTGAAGAGCATCTGTGTTTGCAATACGGTGAGCTGGTGTCCTGTCCGGGGTGTATGTATTGGATGAAGCAGTTAGAAAATGGAAGGAAGGTGTTTACCTGTTCCAAACAGACTAGCCTTGCACCACATGCACACATAAATGCTTTCTGATGCAAGTACCATGTTCTAATTTCTTGTGGGTAAATAATGCTGCAGGCTAGGATTTATTATTGGTGCTATGGTCGTATTAATTTATATTTCTGAATCTATGTGCTGCTGTTACACATTGCAGCCTGTGGGTGGCATCTGGATTCAAGTGAGAGCTGAGGCAGTGCTGTGGTTTAAGAGCTCCTTTTCCAAATTCACAAGAATTTTCTCCTTTTTGTACATTTCCTGTAAAATACGAGCATACCCTTTTTCTATGTTGAGTACAAAAAAAAAACCCAAAGTACGTCTTGAGAAAGACCTCATGTCCTACAACGTGTTCTCAGGCAATGAGTAATGCAGCTGTTGTAATTTATCTTCTGGTAATATCTAATTATTTGCTTGATGCATATCTATGACTTGGATTTGCTCTCATTTCTCCTTTTTTTTCTTTGCTGATTCGCTGTTCATTGCCATTCAGTGCTGTGTTGTGCTGTAGTTTTTGAAAATGATTTTGATTTTGTGTAGTGTTAGAGTGAGGTCAGCTATGAGATAAGGGCAAATATTTTAATTTCTTAACTTCTGACCACACAACCACACAACCCCAAACAAAATGGGATAAGTCACTCTAGCAATGTTTTTCAATTTGGTGTGACTTCGAGTATTTAAAAATGAGAATTAGAAGATTAGTACAATTTGTAATGTCTGTGAAATGTTATATACAAATAATCAAGTGGAATCGTCTGAAGAATTCATATAAAATAAGCACAGTCTCTGTAGTAGTTCTGTGTAACTCGGGGTTTTAATATTTGAAATAGTGTACGATTGTCAGTCCCCGAGTATTTATAAGGGCAAAATTACACAACACAGCAAATCAAGTAGAAAAGTGGGGGGGGGGGGAAACTTTTCACATCTCAATCTTTCACATTTTTAATGATAAAGAATAACTAATAATGACAATTATCACTATTATTGCATTTCTATAGCACTTTACCATAAATGTAAAGCACTCTCAGCTCAAAAGATCCCAAGGTGCTTTACATTTATTGCATTGCACAATTTAGACAGGATCTCTCCCATCCAAATGCAGTGTTCCCAGATGTCGATATAGTGGGGCCCTGGTCTGGAAATTATGAATCAGGGAGAAGACGCTTACTGGTCCACTAACACCACTTACCACAGGCAGTCTGGTTTTCTTTGGAGGTCTGACTTCTCAATACTGGTTAGATCCTGCCTTGCTTCGCTTCAGATGAAAAGATCAGGCTACTGGGTGGTAAAACAACTGTTAAAACCAAGGAAACCATAAAAATCTGTCAAAAGGTTTACATATAATATGTGTAATCCTTATGTGCAAGTGGTGTGTCATAGGTACTGGTGACCTTTCCTACTTTTGTTGTTGCTGTTGTCAAACACTAGACTGTTACAAACACTCGAAAGAGGTTTCTGTCTCTGCCAGGGTGCTCTGAGAAGAAGGCCCGCTGTCAGAACACTCTGAGAAACCTGGTTCAGTTTTAAACCGAATTAAAAATAAGTCTTTAGCTGTGGCTGACTGAACTGTCACTCGGTTGTTGTAAACTGCAATTGCACCGACCTGCAACCATGAGCCATAGAACTGATTTTAATAAGCAGTTTGAGCAAAATTGTGTCCTCAAATGTATCCTCTGAAAATGAAGCAGTGGCAGGTGGTTTGTGGAGGTCTATATTAATTTAAAAAAAAAATGTTTCCCATTTCTTTAACTATAGTAGTATAGTATCAGGGCAGCAGTGGGTGTATGAGTACTTCATAGCTGTGAAGCGTTTTCTCTCAATGACCTGTTGTTGTTGTTATTCTTCTTTTAAAAATGATATCAGGCCATTTTTTATAGTTATCTAACACAGCTTTTGAATGTTTCTGGGTATCGACTGAGCCTGATACAGTTGAGTGTTTGATACACAACCTTATTCTTTCCTTCTGCAAATGTTGAATTGGTCCTTTTGAAGTGAGATTAATGTATTTTCCCTGTGATAAAGGGGTTCTGTGCTAATATGTGGGCAAGAAAAGAAACAGCTACCACGCAAAAACACTGGAACATTCTCCAGAGAGTGTGACTCACCAAGATCTCTGGGCTTTTCAATAACAATTCAGATTGGTTACTCCATATATGGGAATAGGATTTCCTGCAAAACAGCTTCTGTGGAACCTAATGCTGATAATGAGTTGGGTTATTTTGTTTGTGGTTTTTCTTTCTGATCAGTTCACCTGCTTTTATAACCACAATCTCTGCTCATGCAGAAGCCCTCATTTCCTGGTTAAAGCTGAAATATCTCTCGAAAGTGTGTGTAAATGATTAAAATGATTTAGTTTTACACTCCAAGAAGGCTCCAATAAGATGTGGCAATTGACTTGTGAAATTAACGAATTGCAAAAGGGCCAAATCGGAAATAAAGTGATGACATGTTCAACAAAATTGAGATCTCTCCAACTTTCACAACTGCATGATCAATGTCATCTGTTAAAGATGACCAGGGTGAGCAGTGGGTGTCTCGGAACCTCTGCCTTCCTCTTAGACTCCTAACAACGCGTGTCTCCCCATTGAGCTCTTAACACGATGCAGTCAGCTTGCAAGGCGTTAAAAGGCCAGTTGACTCTGAAAGAAACAAGAACAATAAAGAGTTCTAATTAGTTTTTCCATTGATCTCCTCACTTGCTGGAGGGAACTGCTGTGCCAAGGAAAGATGATGGCTCACTGAGATGTCTGAAGCTGATCTTCCTCTCTCGATAACAGCCTGGCTATCTTACGTGAAGCACTTCTTCATCAGTTCTTTGAGATGACGTGCTATGAAAGTGCAATTACTTTTTTTGTGAATAATTCTAATGATTAATTGAATGAATTCATTGGTTATTACACTCAACATATTTAGTTTTCTTAATGGGGGGGCAGTACAGAGCTTTGGTTAAAGCTCTGGATTCTTAACTGGTATATTGCGGGATCCTAGTATGGACACTGCTTCTGTACTGTATCTCATTCAGTTGTCTCAGTTCTCTTACACTACAAAACTAAAACAGGCTCTTATGGGGTGTACCTCCAGGCTTGAGTACGGACTACCTACTGTAGCTTGTATCTGTTAAAAGGTAAATGCATCTTTTCAATACTCCTGTCAAACGGGAGCTCTTGTGACAGAACTATCAGAAAAAGGTTTTTCACAAAACTGAACACCCCAAAATGGGTTTACCTAGAATATGAGCACCCCCAGACTAGAGAGATGTTAAAATTTTCTTGCCTGATGAGGCTTTATCTGCTACAAAGAGGCAAAAGGCAGGTTGTATATCCAGGACAGGAGGAAAGATGGTTGGGGAAATCAAACGTCTCTTGTTTTTTGTAAGTCTTAAAGATTTAAACTTCCATGTGATATTTCCTATGGAACATTTTCAATAGCGTAGCTTTGTCAACAGCCTGCATACCTAATTTGAGGTTCAGCAGATTTAAAGATTACAGAATTGAAAGGAAGTTTTTACCTTCTCCTGAGTTAAGCAGCAGTGTTCCATTGCCCTCCTGCCCAGAGCACTTAACAGCTACATTACTCAGCAATGGGATAATGTGTACAGTAATGTATTTTTAGCAAAGAGCCTGCTGTTTTTCAGTGTTAATGGACCCTGATTGCATGCCACTTTGTCACTACTCAAACTGTTTCGACTGACATCAGAGATGAGAGACAGTAGTGGGTAATTAAATGAGAAATTTTCAAGCTCCGAGTCCTTGGGGAGGTGTATAGCGATCAATGTTTATCACAGCTTATAGGCCTAAATTAAGCAAATAAGCAGAATTAAACACAGTACAGCACAGACTAACCCTGACCACTATGGGGATATTTTAGTACTGTGATAATAAGAGTCTAAAATAGCTGTTGAGCCTTGTAGCTTTATTTTAATGTTTTTTTTGTTAAAATGCATTTCTAATACAGTATATATAACCCTGACATATTCAAAAAACAAATATGACAAAGATAGTGTAACTGCTGCAGAAACAGCCAAACATCAAGTAGCAGCACAGATTTGTATCTGTTCATCTGGTTTTGTGCATCATAGACGACCTAATATAACCAGTCTTGCTGTAGGCAGATATTTTTATCACAGGGGTAGAAGTATTATAAGCAAATCTGTACTTTCTGGCTTCCACTAGTTCCAAGTTAATAAAGTTTATAACTCCAAAGCATGTCTTTGTTGTACAGTCTAAACCAGAACATTTCAAATATAATAAAAGAGTTGGTATATTTCTTGTTGCTTGCCTTTTTGTTCGGCTTTCTGTTTGGGTTAGATGGTTCACTCCGATTATAAATAGAAAAGAGGTAAAACAAAGCCCATCATGTAAAAAGCAGGTTACAGAAGCATAAAGGAATGCGTACTCAAAATGAATACTTTTCTTTTTTGACGAGGCATTTAAATAAATGTTGATCATGGGTGATTTTGCTCTGGTGGTTCTGTGGACAGAGAAATTTATTACCAGCAGAAAGCAACAGGAATGTTGTTACGTCGACAACCCAGACAAGTATTCTAAGAATCCTTGGAAGAACGCTTACTCCATTAATGGCTCAGAAATGTTTAAGACTCTATTTATAGCAATGTGGCAACAGATTTAGACATTTGTATCACCTTTTAGCCTAACATTAGAAAGATTTCCACTTGAGTAGAAGTTATTAAAAGTGAAAACTACAGTCAGAGCTGGAGGATTCTGGGAGTGAAGTGCTGAAGGTACAGTCCCTTGTACAAACAGCATTTTTTCAAGCTTGTCACAGTGTCCTTTTGACAAGACATGTCTGTCTTTATACTGAAGTGAAAATCTTTAGAGGTACTTCAATTGCAAAATGTGTCAAATTCAGCATTAGAGTGCCAATCCCCCCTTAGTAAACCTGTTTCAGTACCTTAACCTAAAGGTTCTTCCTCGAAGCATGACTGAGATCTGTGATCCAGGCATTAAGACAGCAAGCCAGGTTCATGTCCCAGGCTGACTGTTACTGGAATTCCCCTTGTGAGGACACACCAGAAACCTTTGATACTACACCGTCTTTAACTCAATGTCTTACGGCCTGTGACTTGAGGTGTGCTAATGAGAATGAGATCAGAACCACCGTCCATGTTTCATCTTTGGTGTGGTCTGGATAGCTCTCCTCACACTTATGGTACACTGGCTAATGTTACTACCCCATTTATGTTTGTGTAGTGCAGACTTGATGACCAGCTGTATCTCTGTCTTTTGTTTTGATGCAAAGATTATCAGTATTGGTATGTGGGACTTCCCAAGCCCCTTAAGTGCTTTTTACAGTGTGAGTTTGTCCCACTGTTTAGCATGACAGAGTGAAAGTAGTGCTCTGTTTGCTTTTCCTAGATTTGAGGGGAGGAGTGGCTATGTGATAAAATGGATAGGAGGGTCCTGCAGGACCAGCTTTTGCAAAATCAGACTCTGAGCTCTGTTTTCTGTGTCCTTCCAGGTCCATGCTGCAGAAAAAGAGCCCCTTCTCTCTCTTCCCTTCTGCAAATGACTGGGCATTCAGAGGGGTAAGTTGACTATACTGAAGCCCTCAATGAACATTTCATAGCTGAAACTTGGATTATCCCTCTGAATTGCAAACATATAAAACCCTTGCTATTCGAGGCTTTTCTTTCTTGTGGTGGCTTAATGAATTGTTAAGAAGAAAGCTATTAAATACACACAGTTAGTTTTGGTATGATGGCGATGCACTGAATAACACAGCATATGGTTTAGGTGCCATTTGTCTGACAGAGTGACATTTTAAACATAGACCTAAGTCCAAGTATCTCAAACCCTAGCCGTTAGACAAGGAGAACATTTTTTAATGAATGCAGAAAATAGCTCTCCTTTAAATATTAATAAATATAACTATCATATAACAACAATATTTCTGGAAGAATGACTATTGGTGATGGTTTGAAACACTGTGTCAGTGTCAAGACATTCTGGTTAGAAACACAGAATGCAACACAGACATCTAACACACAATCACACTGAAAAGTGCCAATGATCGACTGCAGCACAAACCACAGACCTTCATACTCACACGGTAGGGTCACAGGGTTTTCCTCTTCAGTGTCTGAGTTTCACTGGTGGCGTTGTTTTCAGGTGAGCCGTGGGTTTCGGTTCTGAAGAAGATACGGTTTTAGGGAGGAAGTTGCAACCACTTTTCTCCCTGGTTGAATGTATTTGAGGCTCAGACAAAACACCTGTGCAACTGCAGATTAATGAGCTGGGGTCAGCGAAAATCCTTTAGTGCTAGTGTAGCATCTAAAAAATGAATATAATGTCATTATGTAGTTCTTTTAATTGTATCAAAGTTATATGTAGTTTTTTTCAAGAAATATAATTTTGATTGCCCGTGATTTATTATGCTGAATTGTAAATATTTGAAAAAGAAAGTCAAATAGAATGTGTTCCTGTCGCTGGGGTTGATTATAAAAACGGAATGTTGAACTTTGTGATGTTAAAATTGCAAATTCATTTTTGCCTTTTTCTGTTGAGCATTTCCAACCATTTTGCAAGAAGAATGGTGCACGCTAAATGGAATAAAGTATTCCAAAATAACTAAAGGACTGAACAAACAAAATAAGCAATGGCCCTGACTGAATTCCATCACCATCGCACTGATGGACACCTAAGTTGCCCTGAATGGTTTGGAAGTCTGTGTTTTGGTAGCATTGAACTGAACTGCAAAGGATGTTTGGAGCCAAACACACATTTTATCTAGTTCCATTCACCTGTTGCTCTCTTCAAACAAATTCTGTGCCCTTGACTGGTTGTCACATCTTTATAAAGAAGACAAAAGCAGCTGCTCTGTTGATCTTCTTTTCTTGCTGAAGGAGCCTGAAGGTTTAGTCTCACTCCGTATCTGAATCCACTCACAGCAGTAAGTAGAGTGGACACCATAACCCCCCTGAACCCGACAGGCTGCCCTGAGAACAGTGTGCTCTTAACCAGTTTCCTTGGCAACCCCTTCAGTAGTAAAGCAGAGAGAACATACATAAAGTTATGAGAAAATGGCTACCCGCAAAAAACACCTCTGGATCGGGGATGCAGCATTGAGGGATGGGGCATTAAACCTATTCATTTTAATAGATGAGGAAAGTCCTGGCTGGAGCCCTGGTTAGTTCCACCTAAAAATAAACAACGCACTGTAAATAGTGCTTCATTATAATTTAAATATTTAATAATTGAATTTCAATTTAAATATTAAAACCAGTTTTGTTGTTTCTGTAGTCTTTATCTCTTTTCACTCTGTAAAACACCATGCTGAAGACACCCCTCAGATGTTGTAACTTAAACTACCTCCATTTTGTAATATTGCAATAAACATAAGTACAGTATCCTTTAACTGGCAGTAAAGGGGCAATTTGTATCTCAGGTACAGGATGCTAAGTCTAGCAGGGTGAGTACACCCTTGTTAAAGTGCGTCCGGTCAGTCTTGGAAGAAAGGCTGATTTGTTGTTGCTGACAGAGGTTCATTTTGGCCACAGTGTGAGTAAACCCTCCAGCTCAGAGTCTGTGGGGTATTGTCTGAGGCTATCTCGCTTCAGCAGTCCATCAAATCAGATCGTGCAGCGGTCAGAAACCCAGCTCGTTCTGCCTGAATGAGGGGGTGCATGGTGCTTTCCCAGCCAGGGACCCGTCAGAGACGCAGGAGCAGTAAATACCAGTTTTTCGCTTTATTTCAGGCCAGCATTCTTCTTCGTTTCTCGTTTCTTTGCTTGTTGTGTATTTTAGGGGCTCCGTGCACAAACCGTGGTGTTGCTTTCTGACAGCGCACAATCAGCGTTGCAGTAAAAGTTCCTCCTCAGAGAGAGGGTGGTGGAGTTTCCTGAAATCATACACGAAGCTGATATCGTTCCTCGCCCCATTTCTGCCTATTCCGCTTGGAGAGACCTTTTCAGAATAGCTGCCAACATGCTAAACAAAACCAGCCACTGAGATTGGCACAAATGCATTGCAAATAGGGTATGAAACCTGTTATACTGTATATCCCCTCTGAGACTGGCCTAGAAACTTTGCAGGATTTACCTCTGTGCTCCTTCTTTGGTTGTCCTAATAGATTAAGTGGCATCAAGTCATGCATACCCCCTAAAAATTGTTACAACACCTCATAGAGGCAGTTAATGTTTTATACCTCTTGCTCTAAAATTAAAATCCCTCTGTAGGTGTAGTGTTGTGACTCTGCTTCAGAGCCTGCCTCCAACTTCCTGCTTTTTGTGTGGATGTTAACATGTTCACTTTTTTTATTGATCCGCACAGTTTCTGGGACATTTTTCCTTAATCAGAACTCATCCCATTCAGGATGAGTGTTTAAATGACGAAGTGGACTTTACTCAATGAGTCTGTGCATCACAAAGAAAACTTGGAGTTTTCTATATATAAAAAATAGGAGTGTTCTATATATCGTCATTCCCACCACTTCTTGTACTTAATTACTAAATTGTCTGATGAATGATAGACACTCAGGGGCTGTATAGGAATCTAAGGGAAAGCAACAATTTTAAATAAAGTTGAAACCGATATCTGTTCGACGAATTTCTGGGAATTACTACACATAAAGATTGCTTCTGAAACTAAGACCTTAGACGTCTTAGGTTAAAATCAAACACTTTTAAATTAAGGGCTAGTGAAGATCTCGTTCTTAGAAAAAACAGAACACACTGGACTACTCGAGTACAAAAATTGGGAAATGTTTTCTTATAGAATTGAGTGTCGAATTTCAGTATTTCTTATTTTTCAAAATTGTTCAGAGGTCAGTGCTGGAAAGCTGAAATATCTGAAAATACACTCTTCTGTTGACAAATTCTATACACGTTACTGGTAAAAAGAAGCATTTTTTTCTGCGGCGCAGTGGTTAACATTGCTGCCTCACAGCTCTGAGGCCCTGGGTTCAGTTCTAGACTGTCTGTAATGCCATTGTACCCTCCTGATGAAGTGCGATGGTCAGGAGATGGGTGGCTGGAAGTGTGGGCAGAACACTGAAGCTGGCTGTGATCAGGCAGACTGAAACAAAAGTAAACACTTTCCGTAGCCTAAATCGAAGAGGTGGGGCTCAAAGCCATGGAATCGCAAGGCATCTCTATAGAGGGAATCCAAAAGAGTCGCCCGAGAAACAACTCTAGCTCATCACACAAAAGCATGGAGTCATGGAATGGAGTCAGGCATGCTGGGACGAACACAGAGAAGCAATGCAGAAGCCCAGGGAACATCTGAGAATGTGATCTGAAAAATGAGGCGAAAAGGCCGAAACAAGGAAATACAAAGCTCAGACAGGTACACCAGGGAATTCAAAGGCAGTGGTGGAATTACATTGTCCTCACAAGACTCAGAAACCCACTGGCAGACAAGGTAATTAATTGAGTTAATTAAATGCTGGTGCTATACACCTCTGTATTGATCTCATTCCTATGGTTACTGGGAGATTAACAAGCTGAGTTGGTAGTATTTTCTTGGAGATGGAGGTGTTTTGGGTTGCTCACGCACCTGCAGTTTCATGATTAAGGGCTCGACACTGTCTGCGCCGGGTTTGTATGTTCTCTATGGGGGTTGTGTGTTCTTGTGGGTTTCCTCCAGGTGCTCCAGTTACTGTATATTCCCTGTGATGGACTGGTATCCTGTCCAAGGTATACCCCACATTGTGCCTGTTGCTTGCCAAGGTAGGCCCCAGCTCCCCATGCAACCCTGACTTGGATGAAGTGGTTAGAAAATGGATGGTTGGATTAATACTAACTCATAATGATTAATAAAAACTCTTAATGATTGCTCATTTAGGAATTGGTAGCTTAATGAAGAGGCAATACTGGAATCCTGGGTCTGGAGAATCAATCTCGAGATGATAAAATCAGGTTGTGCAAAACTTGGGGGCCACCTAGTATTAATGGTAATCTATGGAAGTGAGTGGTTCTACGAATATCCTAATTCAGCAGTCAACTAGAAAAACATAAATGTGGATAGAAACATAAAGGATCTTAAGAAAGGCCACAAACAACAGAGGGCCATTTAGTCTATCTTGGGTGTTTGCTTGGTAGGACATTATTGATCGGGGGATCTAGATTTCTCCAATTCCATATCCAATTGATCCCTGCTTGTGTCTTTATTTTGTATTTCTTTTTTCATTTTGAAGTCCATTGACTTGACTCTGCCTGTTGACAATTTTGAATATTTCAAGCAAGTCTCTCCTCGTAGTCTTCTCTTTTCAAGACAAGGATGATTAAATTTGTTAACCGCTCAGAGACGGACAAGGAATATATTTGGTTGTTCTTCTTTGCGCTAATGCCAGGTTGGCCATGTTGTTTTTTGGAACATGGTGACCAGAACTATAATTCTGGTCTCTAGTACATTTTTAATAAAACTGTGTTATTTTAACAAGTCTCAGCTGTAAGGTCTCAGTGCTTCAAAACCACCTACGTATATCTCAGGCAAACTGAGAAGATCCTTGTTGTACAGTACGTTTTTTCAGAAGTCTTTTTCTCCATTAAAGCTGTGGGTGGCCATCAACGTGTGGACTCACCTCTGGGTTATTTACATTTTTAGTCACCGCAGCTCTTACCGCTATAATTATGGTCACGTAAATTAGGAACGGCAAAAGTTGCCATGCCAACTGCTACTGTTTGCGCAGGAGTAATTAATATAAACAGGACAGAGGGAGTACTGTGTTTACTGTAAACAACAAGTGTGTTGTTGTGGCTTTGGGCCTGTAATTCTCATTAATTTAATGCTAATTTTATTTTTTCCCCTCATTTTATGTTTTAAAGCATCTAATCTGGTTCTGCCAGATTTTGAATGTTAACCACAATTCTGAATTCTAGAGTCTTCAATATATTTCAATATTTTTTAAACCTCGCAATTAGCTCGGCGATGCATCTGCTATCGGAGCTCCCTGTTGATCGTGTTGCCTTCAATATATGCTCGGCTCTCTGAAAACAAACTGCAGTGCAGTGCAATCTGCGTACTCGGTTTAATAATAATAATGATGATAGACAGATAGAAACGAGTAAAACAGAATTAAAAGCTAGACACTAAAAGTGAGTTTTTGGGGGCAGGATTTGAAAGTGCTGACTGACTTGTGAGACCAGACCTGGGCTGAACAGAAAACGCAGTTGTGGCCACTCCCAGTGTTTGGAGCCTCGTACTGGGAACTGTAATAAGGCCAAAGTGGGAAGAACACATGCAGGCTTATAGGGAGAGTTCACTTTTTGAAGGAGAGCAGTCAAACTGTTAAATTCCATGAAGGTGGCAGCAGTTTTTAAAGTGATATACAGAGATGTGTTTATAGTAGCCTCTATTACAGTACCAGGCCTGCTCCCGGGTATAATGTGTGTGCTGCTATCTCCAGAGAAACTCCAGAGAAACTGGGCAAGCTAAAAATTTTTAGGTAGAAGATCTGGGTCATAATTCCTGTTCACAAGAACGGTTTCCAAGCTGTCTGCTCATTCTCTGGCATGTCCTATTCACAGTGGTCCCATAATCGTAAAACACAGATAAGCAAGATTAAGTATCTCCCTTTCAGTAGCAGTAAATTACTGGCAAAATGCAATGTGGGCACATGTTCATATGGCACTTTCCTTCACTTCCCAGGAAAGCTAACAGTGTGTAGTTAAGCACTGAAGTGCAGCTTGCTTCAGGGGTGATCCCAGCCCACTTGTTAGCCTTGCTAAGGGCAACATCAAAGGCAAGGCTCGAAATCCTTGAAGGGTTTCCCCTCTCCCCCATGCTCCTTCTCCTTGCACTCGTGCACATTGCATTGACAGTCGCTAGTATCTGCCATCATGAAAGCAGACACTCAGTCTGGCCTCAGGAACAGCCAAAGCAAACATTCGAGAACCTAACTATCCTGACTATCTCGGAGCCCCCTAAATAACAGCAGAATTCATAACAAGAAAAAAAAAAGTCTTGGGCCACCACGTTGCAGTCAAGTTCAGGGCTGAAAAAAACATTTCTTAGATGAGGCTGCTGGAAAGCAATAACATTAAACGGAGCCTCTGTGTGGATCCTTAATGTACACTTTACAAAAAAAAAGAGTGATGTTCTCCAATGCATTCATGTTTCGTTTGCCAGAATGCAGTGTTACTGCACTTTCTATTTTAAAAATGCCGGAAGATCACCAAGTATTACACATTTCATTGTGAAAAAGTCTGTGCATTTGTGGCATGCTTTATTCTCTTTGTGGCTCTGTGCTCCAAATTCTCAATTTAGATAAACTGCTGCTGTGTAGCTTTAAAGAATCTGTTGTGAAGTGTGGAATACCAAGCAGGGCATCATTTTGTAGGTCTTTGTACTGTAATTCCTAGCTGATAAAACATTTAAGTAGGGCATGCGCTCAGACGCAGTGCTGGAAACTCATCTGTTAAAAACAGTGGGGGGGGGGGAAATGCAAGGCTGGCACACTACCTCACCCTTCAAGGTAGGTTTTTAATGACCATATCTGTCATGTTTTGGCCCTGCTTGTCTGCAATTCCTGACGATGTGAAACATCTAAGAAATGTAGACTGCAGACACGGTCTTCGATGCTATGCCTTTGAAGAGATATCAAAGTATTTTATTAGATCTCTCAAATGTTTGTATCCTTTAGCAAACTTTTCTTCAAACAAAACCTTTGAATTGCATTGGTAATTACAGGCCATCATGATCACAAGAGCAATTTTACTTTTCCTTACAGCAGCATACATGCATATATATTTGTATACAAACCATAACACAAATGCCATGATAAATTAGCAGTCACTTTCTTAAAGGAAGTGTCAAATCATATTCACCATTTCTTTATTGTCGTACTGTGTAAAAATGTGCTGATCTGTAACCAGTCTCAACAGTTCTTTTGCCATTATGCTTCATATAAAATAAACAGCATTAAAATAATTTATTGTATTTTATATAGCACTTTTCATCCCAAAGTACCCAAACGTAGTTTAGAAATAGGAGGGAAACCACTTTATTCACCACTCAAGTGCAGCCCCTATCTCGGTGATGTTCAACTGCACAGCCAAGCAGCTGAAGTGAGAAATTTCCAGTAACAGATGCAAAAATTATCTGGAAAGTTCCCTGAGAAGCTGAATTACATCAAAGGGTGAAAATGCTTTACCTCTTCAGAACTTTTTGCGTGTTCTGTGTTTTTAACATAAAGGTGATCTGGAGGTTCTGAAAGAGACGCTTTGAAGTAGTTAATCTCCAGGTGGGATAAGAAATGGAACACAGCTGATCACATCTTACTCCTTCACAAAAGAAATTTACAAAGAACCCTACAAGTATATTTTTGTTTGCAGGTTGTGTGCTCCTGTCAACAGCCTGTGCTCAGCAGCATTGGTTTGTGAAGCGTTACCCTTTTTAACCTTCCACAAAGCTCTGTTCAGTGACTCATTGAATTCAGAGAATTCACCTTCTCTGACCTGCCTTGGCTAGAGCAGCTGAAAACATTTCCGTCAACCGATGAAAAAAGTTCATGAAACAGAACTGGCTGCTCCAATCACTTTGTTCAGCCCCTGCCGACTGGCAGATTGTCTCCAGGCACACAGTGGAAGATTTTTAACTTTTCCAGCTGCATTTTGTTTCTTTTGTCTGATTTAATTATTAGAATGCTAATTGTACGAAAGACTGGTTTTGTTGGCACGAGACCCTTGATGTAATCTGTGACTCGTTGTATAACTCTTATGCAAGTGGGCGGAAAGTATGCTCAGCAGGGAGATGACTGGCTTTGTAGGTCAAATGAAATACTGTGAAGAAATTGATAACCGCTTAGTGGTTTAAATTAAGAGGACTCTGGGAAAATCTCAATCACCATCCACAGCATGGCAGTTTGATTCAGATAATCACTGCTTTGGAAATGAAGTACCTCCTATTGTGCATGCTCTTAGTTTATCCCCATTTAAAATCTGTCTGCAAATCTAACCCTAATCCTAGCCTTAACCTTAAAGCAGTCCTGCGTAATGAACAAATAGGCATCTTGCTCCATTTGCTGCCTCAAATCAACCACTACTGCAGATACCTTTTATTACATTCTTCTCATTTTGTTGTTAATTGTAGACTGTCTTGACATCTGTATTCTATAATCATTCCATAATGCAAGTTAGTGCTCCACCATTATTCCATTATTCGTCACAAAATGTCAAAAAGGACCAACACCCTTATATGTAGGTGTTTCAAATTTTTAAATGTCATTTCAGAATTTGTTAGAATAATTACTTTGGTAAACAAGCAATTGTAATTTACAGCCATTCATTAAGCAGTTCCCAAGGACATTAATAGGACTCAAGTGGGGTGGAGCGGTGGCTCTGTGGCTAAGGATCTGTGCTTGTGGCTGGAAGGTTGCTGGTTCAAATCCCGCGGCCGGCAAAGGAATCCTACTCCGTTGGGCTCCTGAGCAAGGCCCTTAACCCCAACTGCTCCAGGGGTGCTGTACAATGGCTGACCCTGCATTCTGACCCCAAGCTTCTCTCTGTCTGTGTGTCTCCATCTCACATGGAGAGCAAGCTGGGGTATGTGGAAACGACAAATTCCTAATGCAAGAAATTGTATATGGCTAATAAAGTGATAAAGTGCAGGAGAATTTGGAACAGAAAACAACAGGTATGAAATTAAACTGAGAATTAACCAGGATCTTTCAGAAGCACAAGGCACCTTCTGCTAGATGCTATGAACCAAACAAGATAAATAAAGCTGAATATGAAAATAAAGATGGACTGGACTCATTTTTGAACTTGACAAACTCTGTCTGCTCCTTTAACGTCTAGCTCTATTGTCCAGAGTTGTGACAGATTTCAGAATGACATGGTGAACTCTTCCAAAGTAGAGCATTTTTGTTTCAGGTTAACAAGTTCAATATAGCAATATATATATATCATATACATAAAATTATATATATATAATAATGCTCCCTATTACTGGCTGTCCCTCTTCTTCATTTTGGGTTTTAGAAATGACCCCATATCTGGAAAAATTAACCAAATTCAACAAGTCATCATGGAGCTTTTAAGTCTTGCTTTGTACTGTAATTGCCTTGTACAAGGGCTTCAACATGAATAAGTGAGTAAATAAATGTGTTACCTCCCTAGGGTCTGTCCTGCATATTGTGTGTCTGATCCTCCCAGGGTTATATAACAGCATACTTCCTGACTTATTCAGAGGGCGTATTTCTTCTGCCCCAGCATTGTTTTTCAAATGTAGTGGTGGAGAATTTATCAACCTCGCTGACGTCCTTGAGCTGAATGGTTAATATGCATGATCCTAGTCAAGTGTGCTCTCCTGATGACATCAGGCACAAGGTTTCATTTTTTTCAAGTGCAAGAGTCTCTAGAAATAAAACTCAAGAGCTGTGTGCTAATTAACCAAACTACCCTTTTCATTTCATTTGAAATGCGTCACCTATTTTTACTTTTCCCTTGGTTTTAAAGGTTGGTGAGTTAGAAGTGGAATAAACTTGTAGTACCTGTTTAAGGAGCAACACTGCGAACTGCACTGCCTTAGTCCATGGATTAATTCAGGGTCATCACATGTTCACATAGAAGAAGACACAGTAGAATTGAAAAAATCTCTTTAAGGGTGCTGTCAGGAAGACATGTTTTCTGCTTACGAAGGGTAGATTATACTGTAGGTAGAGATTCATGCTTATTCGTTTGAGATGTAACAATAATTGAGTGTAGACTATTGGGTTGTCTCACAAAGGTCTGCATGCGATCACCAGTCAGTGGGTACAGTGTTGAGTGTTGATGTCTGAATATTACAAGCATGCATGCCACTCATTAGCACAAAGACTAACTTTGTCAATTCTCCTCCATCCACTTCAATAGAACACACGCACTTTACAAAGCACACAGATGAATAAAGACTGGACATGTTCAATGGAACTTAGATCATTTAAATCGGATCTCTTGCTTGTGAGCTCCTGGGTGTGAGGTGTAGTTTCAAGAAGGATCTGAGTGATTTAGGAGTCTGAGATTAGTGTGTGTTCCCTGGGGACACTGGAGTCTGTTCACTCTGCTGCTGCCCCTTATCAGTGAGACATACAGCTAGTTTTTTGTGGTAGCACAGTTTGTACTTATTTGTTTCACACACTCCACTGATCCAGAAGGTGTTCGTTTGTGTACACTGATTAGGCCAGGATTTAAAGTTGCGATGCCTTGATGTCAGCTCTTCACGCACAGAGCCTTATGTAACATGTGCTGTACTTAACTTTTCTGCTAAACCCTTTGGCAAAAATCCAAAAGGTGCTTCTTTCATGCCTAACCACGAGACCCTACATGTTACAAAACAACAGTAGTTCTTTAAGTGTCATGAGTAAAATATGACTTAGTTAAATTTAACATCTGTAGCAGTGAAGCATACCCATACCTTTTGCATTAAAGTTTCACTTGCAGAAACAATCTTGTTAGCTACCATCTTGTTAGATGATAATTGAGTTTATCGAAGATGTATGTTGTAACCATATACACAGCAATGTACATGATGCTCAGCTTTGATAAAAGATTTAATTGGAATTGGAAATGATCAGAATATTGGTATATTTATTCATCTTCCTTTCAGTGTTCAACATGAGGGTGGGCCCTATGATAATGTAATAATGAATAATAACTAAGTAAGTGAGATTGAAGACTGAGGATTTATGGATTTTGTTTGGGATAAGTGTTCTGCGTTTAGGATGATTATACTAAAAGAAAGAAGGAATTAATTTATTATTTTTGTGGAATATCATCGGTATGCATAGTCCCTAAAAATGAGTCCTCGGTATTTATGTTGTGAGCCTTTTGCTTTCCAAGCTACCTGTGAGCATCTTTGCTTTGCATTGGAAAGGGCTTCTGAAATTAAAATCTCACCTTGGTTTTTCATTGAAAAAAAGTTCCAGAAGTTATTCTAATGTCCCTATTAGAGGCTAGAGAAGTTTGTGCTCCCAATAGACAGTAAAGTAACAAACGTCAAACACATTGCTTTCCCCTTTGTGTCTTTTGGCAAAAGGGCACGACATTCTGATGGTTTAACTCACCCTGAGGGATGAGAGAGAAAGAGGTGCAGAGAGAAAGGAGAAATTGGCCTTTAAACGCAGTGACACAACAGTCTCATGGCTCATTACCGCTCCTGGCGATGTAATTTCAGTCCATATGTTGGATGAAAACATTTCTTCAAACCAGGTGTTGCTGTCAATCAGGTGATCTCTCTGTGCTGAAAGCAGACAATGTTTTGCTGCTACGTTACAAATTCCAGAAGCAGATACAAAAAAAAAAACAAAGACTCAGAAAAAAAGAAGAAAAACCTTTATTTTTTGGAGTAAGTGACCCATTTAGGTGCACCTTTCATTGGGGTGGGACTTTGCATACTATTTAAAAAGGCATAGTGAACTGCTGGTTTGGACACTAGACATATAAGGGGAAGGCTGTGGGTTCAAATCCAAAGAAGGACACTGCGGCTGTATCCTTATGCCAGGTACTTTACTCAGATTGCTCCAGTAAAATGCCCAGCTGTACAAATGGCTTTAATACAAATATCAGCCAAATCGAAGAATAATAATAATAATAATGGGAGTTACCTTAAAAGGTCATTTCATCTATGATAAGGGTGTCTGCTAAGCAAATAAGAAATAAAGAAGGTTTGTAATTTTTTGTGTGTTGTGCAGTTAACTATAGAAAAAAGGACTCTTTGCCCGTCTCTTTATGTGATATCAGTTTAATTCTATAAAGTGCTTTTTCCCTCATGGTTATCTTCCTTATGCCTGGCTGGATGCAGAAAGAGATCCTTCTTTTAATCCAAACTCTTTGATCTCTGGCCTTGTAGGATGTAATGCTTTAGTTGCAAGCCAAACACTCCTGGGCAGACACACACTTAAATGTTTATGGTTATTTCTGCCCAACTGCACTTATTCTCCAAGTAAAATTCTCAAACAGTTCAATGTTATGTATGTGTATGGTGTATGGTGATGTTGTAATGGAAAGGGTTGTAAAATGAAGCGATTACAATGAATAGTATAACTTTAAAAAAAGTTCCATGTCTATAAGGGTGTCTTTACAAAAGCTACTTCTCTTCATTCTTGAACCTCTCTGGAAGGAGCTGATTTGAAACTATGGGTAGAAAATCACATCTTCCTCTCTGTGTTAAGGAGTTCTGAAGCTCAGATTCGTTTCCAGGAAGTGCCTTGTGGAAGACTCCCGGTTTCCAGGAAGTGTGACTCACAGGAGCTTCTTAGTTTCCTGTTCTCTCAAGCTCACTCCGGTAAAGCAGCAAACACTGTGTAAAATGGACTATTATTTTCTGATAATGACCGTTAATGAAAATGACTGTACAAAAAGCAATGTCAATTTTATATTACACTGCTAAGAGTTTATTGTGATATGAAAGCTTAATTTGGTATATCTTTCAACAAAAGGGTTATATGTATTTTTAAAACAGTCTCAAAACACACCTTGTAATTATAAAAGTATGGCCTGTTTGCTTAACTTTTAAACCATCTGTTTTTACTTAGAAGTATTTATGGGGGAAAAGCGAGGCAGTGTGGTGAGGTCATAGGTATTATTATTTAACAGTACATTAATTATATTTTTCTGTAATAAGCAGTTACTATTCAAATTAACCTAAAAAAAATGAAAACAGATTGACTTGAAAATCATGATTATACTCCCTTTGTAATGGAAAAATAGTGCACCTAGGCTGAATATTCATCTTTGTAATACTATTAATAAAAAGCAACTCCATGATGTTTCAGAAATAACTGCAGAACAATGACAAATTCCAGTGGACAGTTTATGTGAACCATGTGTTCAAACGTTGGCAGGTCTATCTATGTTGTGTTTAATGAAATTGGTTTAGGTTTCCTGCTTCTTTAATGATAAGTCTTTAATATCTCATGACAAGAAACAGGGACTGAAATTCATCTTCTGAGGATTTCTTTTGGTAAATCAGTACAAACTCATTCAGTGCATTATCCAAAGCGCTTTAAGTTGCTGATGGGTACTCACAGGCATATACTGTAAGTACGCATTAGGTACAACTGACAGATGGCCTGGGGCAGAAGACTAACTGTAATGTGCACATTTTTATTTTAAGCCACCTTTCTGAGGAATGGTTTTCCTGTGTATCTCCCTCAGATCTCATCACATCACAAGATTGGAGTGGTTTACCATGTGTGTTTTCTTGGAGAGACTTGTTCTATGTCAAGGGTCCTGTTATAGTGGTAACAGACACCAGGATCATACTTTACAGTGCATTGCCTCTGGGTTACACTGTCACATGTAAACTGTAGTCATGAAATCATGGTTGTTACCTATCTTTGCATGTGTTAGTTCATTCATAACCAAACTCATAAACAAATTAGTATATTAGAAGCAGATGTGACACACTAAAACTATGGGCTTTTTTAAGTAATGAGAAAAACAAAAACAGACTCCAGTTATTTAGGAAGGGGCTATCAATGGATCATTTTCTGGTTTGCTTCAAAAGTATGTTTTGCTCACCCCCAAAGTCCTTGGAACAAGAAAAAAAAAACTGATTGAGATTGCAAAACGTCCTTGGTGAAGATCAAAGAAAGTTGCAGAATTTTGTTTGTTAAAAAATTCAGCGACAACCAAAAAACTTCCTCTTCGTTTTTCTGAGTAATCTCTTATCTCTTTGCATGAAAGGGTTGATCTAACGAAAGCAAAAGATTTGCTGCACTCGCTGCTTGAGTAGAGCACGCCTTAATTTGGGATGGGTGAACCGCTAAAAAAAACTAAACAATGCAAGTTTGCTTCTTGTCATTGTGGCCCCTCAACCCCAATATAGCTACACCTCTGTTTCCCCCTTTCATATCCTGTTGTTCAGCAGGGCTGCAGCATACAGCAATCAGCTCTGTTCTCTCAGGCCTGCAGGGCTGTGTGTAAGGAGTGAAGTCTGGATTATTACTTTAACACTTCATGAGCATTTATTTTTGGGCCAAAAACTGACTTCTAGTCAGATATCCCTCATGGTGTGGTGCTGTCTCTTCGTGCAACACAGGGTGAGTTACTTGTTTCTAGTCTGTGTGATTGCTCTGTGTGCTGCTTTCAGAGTGAGTCAGAATGCAGGAGACAGGCTTTGCGTTGCCCCAGTGGTGGAATCTATCGCCGATAGCCTGGGTCAGACGTACTTCTCTTGTGCATCTTTTTCACTTCAAAGTGTAGCTGAAATTTTCAAAGAGGTAAAAAGCTAAGCTGTGTGAGGTAGAATTTGTTTCTCAGTGCTCATGATATATTAAAAATGGAGGTTTCAAATCAGCAGCTGTAACCTAATTTCATGTGAATTTCATTTCTGCCTGTATTTTATTTGAAAGCTCCTCAGAACCTGTGTGCTAGTATTGCTGGATTGATCCATTGGGCAGGTTGTCTGTCTGCTGTTTGAGTGTTTTGTAGTGCTCAGATGTTAATGGGTTAAAGCACCTAAGATCCCCGTTAGCTATTTATTGCCTTTCATGTGAAGCCGGCCTATTCATAAAGCTGTTATTGTATTTCAGTAGACGAAAAACTTTTTTACTTCTATTTTTAGAGAAGTACTTACATAAAGCTAGATTTTTGTTATATCCTTGTCTTCCATAAGGGTGAGTACCTCAGATCTGTACCTGAATATCTAATCAAGTTACCAATTTCTGTTTCTCTTTTTTAGTCACTGATGATAGTAGAGGCATTATCAGTAGTGGCACGAAGAAAACATGTAGTGTTTTCTTGTGAGCTGTAGTAGTATTTTTTAAGAAATGTACTTTCCAAAAAGTGCATTTTGGCAAAAGGATATTACGTTTTTATATTGTGTGAATAAAATACGTTTGTTGTGCATAATAAAAAACTGTGCATAGTATTTCCCACGACTTGTCAATGTTCTGTAGTCATGTTGTATGATTCTCTTTGTTAATTTTTTTTTAATTGAGTTACAGTGTGTCTGTCTGGTGTTCATTAGTACCTTATTCAGTCATACCCCTGCTCCTTCAAAGCATCAAATTGAGTGTGTCTATCCATTATCTACACAATTAAGTATGTCCCTGTATGATTTCTCTCGCCAAAATAGATTTCTGTCTGTGGCAGTGCTGTTGCTTTGGCACGCAGATCTTTCTGCTTGCCACGACTAGCCCAACACTACCAATGCTTCAATGGATTCCTATCACATGAATGTGTTTATCACTGACTCTGCCCAGTCCAGTGTGACCAAAACTGGGCAACTAACTGGTGCCACTAACAGTATACTGTATAAAATAAATAATTACTCTTCCCTGTTTTTTGTTTCTTCTGTTTTGTTCATTTTGGACAGATGCTATAGAAATCCACTTTAAGGACACTATACTGGTTATTTCAGCAACAGGTTCAGTTTACCATACCAAAAGTGCATACAGTATGTCACATGACCCTTTCACGAGGTATTTAAAAGGTCTGGTATTAATCGCTGTGATGTTTATTAGAGGCACCATAGGAATCTTGCTGAAGCCGGCTAGAAAGCTCAGCAATTTATCACTCAAAACAGGAACTGGTACATCTGCAAGTGGTTACACCTGTTGAGGTTTTAACCATTCAACTTCTGCACTGATCAAAGGAAATCAGAAAAAAAAAATCCCCAGAGTGTCTTCAAAGGGCAGCAGATCTAACCAAGTAGATCTCAATCTGCTTTTATTTATTCGATTTTTTTTTTTTAATCTGCAATCATTTTTCAAGTCCTGTATTGATTCCATAACTGTCCTTTTGAAATTTTTCATTGCAACCACATTGGAAAAAAAAAAGAACGTTCTGTATATACTGTGAAAAGAGACTGGAAGACTCCAATATCCAACATGATGTTGATAAAAACAGATGGTTTCTCATCTGTGCCATTTTAGAAACAAAAACCACTCAAGGCAAATGCGTAAAAAAATGAAAGTTTATTTTCCAGGTCACTAGAAGGTAAATTTACCACTTCTTTACATGGTGCTGTCACAGTCGTACTTTCTAATACTCTTGCATCTGGTGGTTGATCAGGTGGGATGACAGGATGAACATTCATGAGAGCTGCCTGCTCCAAGAACACCTCTGTCTCTCTGCCAACTAGCACAGGTTCAGGCTGCCAGGGTGCTGATGGGCCAAGGGAAAAGAGGAAGATGCAAGTCGTTCTGCTTAAACGGGAACTTGTAGCAAAGTGACAGGCCTGTAGGGCAGGGGTTCCCAATTCTGCTCCTAGGGAACCCCACACCTGCTGATTTTCATTGCAGCTGAGTTCTTTACTTCAGTGAATCCTTAGCAAGTTGCTTGGTGAAACCATTAGCCATTTTTTTTCTACTCAATGGTTGAAGGGTTTAGATTGTTTTTACAAACGCAGTGGTTGCTTAAATAAACATCCTACTGTAAATGTTTAACAACTGAAAACAATTAAAGAGTTCAAATCAAATCTTTTATTGGGTCTGTTAAAGGTTTATTTAATTGAGGGTTCAAGAGGAATGAAAACCAGCAGTCGTGTGAGTTCCCAGGACTAGGACTGAGAACCTCTGCTGTAGGGAAACATGGAAAACAACTCCTCTTGTATAAGCAAAGGATCTCAGCCAATGCCAATGTGATAATTGGTACAGGTCCTATTAAACCAGCTTATCAGGGTATGAGTGTGTTTTTTGGTATGTGCTGAAGTGATAAAACGTTAGTGATGGCTCGAGCCCTTTCCGAAACAAGACTCCTCGAGCTTCATTTAAGCTTTGCCCAAGAGCAGTATCTTACTAAAAAAGATTCATTAGCTCATATTGGAGAGCTCCTTGGATGCTCCAGGATAAGATTTCCTGGAGCAGCAGGAGGTACCATTAATCACATAGGATTGTGTAAATGAAGTGCTATAAAAAATGGGAGGTCTGTCATTTTTAGTAGAAACTAAAAAGCTCAAGATCAGCCAAAGAGTGATCAGCCCCAACAGATAAGAGTTGTGGGTTTGGCCTTCTTAACTCTCTGTTCAGTAATGGATCAGTGACTAACTGGGTTGTCTCTTGGTATACTGCAGATGTTATTCTGGACTGTTCAAAGTACCATGAAGTGTATGGCAGGCTCTACTTTTGTAAGGCATTTGTCTGACATTCAGAAGGCAGGGTGTGTGTTCTATGTACTTTCAATGTTTCTGGGCTTCAAATTTGCATTGCTTGATGTTTTCCTGGTCATATAAGAATATGCGAATGTGCAGTGCTTCTTTATAAACCTAACTGGAAGGTACTTGTTGGCCTTTTAGCATTACCAAGCCAGCATTTGTCCACAGTCCCAGACTACGACTTGAAAAGCAATTCATTCCTTCTCCAAACCCAAATGCACTGCTTATGCATTATTCCATACTCACACCAGCCAGCAGCCACCAACAAACAGCCTGCTTGGAAACAAAACCCCTGTTTTGGAAATAGGTTTAAATACTGCAAGATAACGGAAAAGGTCACAGTGTGCAAGGAGCAAGTCAAATTATCTGCTTTCACTTTGAATAATAACGTTACATGATCACAAACATTCTGAGGGCCTTGTGGCAGTGCATTGACAGACATGTGGGCTGCAAAGGTGCAGAATTACAGAAATTGCCCATTTCATTCAGTTGTGTTTTCACAGTATGTGTCCATTAAGTACATCATTAAACGCCTACAGAACGCTTTATTAAATTTATTAAACCGGTATTTCCACAACATGGGCCAGTGTATGTATTTTATGACCAGTGTGGGTTTGTACAGCAACCCAGGTTATTCTTAATCATTTAGCTTTCTAATTCATACTCTGTGTTTATTTTGGGCTAAGTGATGGAAAGACTTCACAAAATATATGCCAGGAGCTATACAAAGGAATGTAGTTAATGTTGCACCTGAGGCACTGCAGTACAATGCCGATAAGCATCACAACACCATTTATTTTTGATCAGCATGAAAAAAAGTTAGTGTTTGTAACACAACGCACTCTAGAGAAGCGATGACAGACATCGATACAGAAAAAAAAGTATAAAAGGAGATGGAACAAGTACAAAGTCAGAGATAAAGCTTACTTTTATGTTGACATTTTATTTGAACGTCAGGAGCTCGGTGCTGTGATCATTTAAGTGAAAGAAGTTTGAGAATGCAAACTGCTATATGGCTTTTGAAACCCCAATAATAGGGCCATTAAGTGCAGACAAACACTCAAAGTCACTTTAGTGAAGACTTTGATAAGCCCTGCAGTTAGGAAGTATTCCATTGATTACCCAGATTCCAGTCCCTGATCTATGTTTAGCTCCTGATAAGATGAAATAGATGACCACAAAGAGCAGAGAGCAATTTTAAAGGATTTGGTACGCTATATATAGCCTAATTGTATAGTAAAAGTCCAAATAAATTAAAACTTGTGTGTTTTTAACGTGATATTTTTCTAAGTTTGCCAGAGAAAAAAGAAAATAATGTTATTGACTTGACTTCACCCTTTTTCTGTTAGGCCTTTTAGCACAATTCACATCTTTCCCTTCTTTCTTTAAAAACCAATAGTTGTGAAGAATCAGCATAGTGTGAAAAGATAGATACATGAAGACTTGAGTCAAGTTCATACAGCAAAGGGAAAGTAAGTGTTTCAATGGCATTATGAAGAATCATATAATATACTATACCAATGGAAACAGACTAGACCCCAATCACTTTGTGAACAGTAACCTGGGGAAAGTATTCTGCAGTATCATGAATGCCCAAATAAAAAACAAATGCAGGTGTCCACCAAAAAAATAAAGGAATTATATTTGCCTACTGCACTGACTTCATGACAGACTGTTTTGCAGTAGAAAATGGCAGTGCAATGGTAAGCATTGCTGCCTTTCAGTGCTGGGGCCCTGGGTTCCTGGATACTATGTGTGGAGTTTGCATGTTCTTCCCAAGTTCATGTGAGTTTCCTCTTGCTGCTCAAAGACTGGTGCATTAATGGAAAAGCTCTTCTAGGAATGTTGCTCTTGGTGTGAGTGTTTGCATGTCTGTGTCTGTGTGTGCCCTGCGATGGACTGCCGTCCCATGCAAGGTGTAACTGTCTTGCGTTTTGTTGCTTACCAGGATAGTCTCTGGCTCTCCCATAACCCTGTATTGGATGAAGTGGTTAGAAAAGCTTTTTACAAATTTTCTGCAAAGTTGTGTAGGAGGATACAGTCTCTGACATAATTAAATCAATATACTGGGAGAACAGGTGCACACTGTGAAGTGAAAATTAGCAAAAAAAAGAACAGAATGTTTCACTAAGGGTAGTGGGATTAGACTGGGTTGCAGCCTAAGCACAACACTGTGAAATATCTTTATCAATGAGCTAGCAGAGGTGTTGGAACAGTCTGCAGCCCCTAGACTCGCACAATGTAACACAGAGCTCACCTTTCTCTTCTACACTGATGGCCTAGTCCTGCTGTCACCCACTGAATGGGCTGCAACAGAGCCAGGCTTTGCTGGAACTATACTGTCAGACATGGGCTCTGACAGTCAATCTGGCAAAGACCAGAGTCATGGTTTCCAGAAGAAAGCAAGGGAAACAGGCTTCACTTCGCACTGAACAACAACACATTGGAATGCAACCCACTACACGTACCTTGGTCAGATAATCAGTTCATCAGGGAGGTTTGACCTGTCAGTGAGGGCACTGAAGGAGAAGGCATGCAGGGAGAAGAAGGAGGCTGTACAATATCTACCCCTCCATAAAGATTCAGCTGTGGATATTTGAAAGTGTAATCTAACCTATTGCCCTATATGGCAGAGAAATGTGGAGTCCTATCATAAACCAGAGTTACACTATAATGGAAGCTCTAATAATACACCCCATAGAAGCTGTGTAGAAAGAGCCCTGTAAAAACATTATCCATGTGCCAAGAAACACACCATGCAATGTGTGCAGGGCCAATACCCACTGCTAATAAATACACAGAAGAGAGCAATAAAGTATCGGTTATACCTAAAAGGCAGTGACCAGAAATCCTACCACCAAAAGACCCTGCTGAGCCAAAAACAATGCCAGGACGAGCCCTCTTAGCCAGTTGGTTCTGGAGTTCACTGACATTAACTGACTTCAGGACAGCAGAACTAAAACAGCACAAAGCAAAGTCAGCCAAATGACAGCACAAGCCAAACAACACTACCTTACCTAACACTGGGGCACGCAGAGAAAATACACACTAGCTGAGTATATGACCGTGGTAAGAAAGTTCTGAGTTCAGTGACCACAGGCTGCCCATAGAATCTGGGTGACACAGGCTGACCTGGCTGTCCAGAGAGGACAGGCTGTGCTCCCACTACCAGCATGTAGAAGCAAGGATAGAGATGTGCTATCTGCTGCACTGCAAGAAAATGTCTGGGATTAGACATTCTTCCCTAAAAAATCCCTATCTAATCCAAGAATTCTCATACCTGCCAGAATCAAAACAGCCTCTGTCCTACTGGAGGAGCAGGATGAAACTCAATAGAGCTGGCAGCTCAGTTTGTGATCTCCTGTAAATGCTCTATAGTGTGTTTTTACTGTAAATGTCTGAAAATGCTTTGTTAACTACAACACTGTAATTAATCAATCATGCAAACAAAGCCCCTTGAAATTATCAGAACATTTAAGTAATTATTTTAAATGTTGTCCTCTTGCCAATTTTAGAATACTCTCTGGTGTGGTACTGGAGGTATTAGCATGAACTTTCATTTGTACATATTGCACTTAAGTAAAAAACGTATGTTGTTTCCAGTTTCTTTTTAATTTTTATTTCCACATGTTGCTCTTTATAGCCAGATCCACCTTTTTAATCTTTTTATTCTATTGTCCTACATCTCTGTCTTTAGTGCTGTGCATAAACACACATACCTTAGATTTTTCTGTGCTCATTTTCACATTTCATTTTTAAGTGTTTTTTAAATTAAAATTAAATTAAATTGGCTTTGCTTTATGTTGATTTGCCACACATCAGTTGTCCTATACTGAATGTGTTGTCTCTCTCTTTCTGGTTTCTGCCTTCTTGATTTTCATCTGTGTTTTCCTATCCTTGCAGAAGAAGCGCAAGCAGAGGAAAAGAGATGAGGACTCCCTCAGCCTCTGCAGCCTGGACATTAAAGTGAGTAGAGCTCTTCCTCGCGCCCATCACCACAGCACTGGATGTCTCGGCACAGACCTGCTTGCTCCGTCTTTTACTGGAGTGTGCACCCAGCCTGCTGTTTGCAACCTCACTGATTCACAAATCACATGTTTGTTTTCAAAGCAATTAAACAGCCTGCACCTCTTACAAGAGAGATTGTGAAGTTAGAAGCTAGCAGTTTAGGTGATATATCTGTGAGGATTTTTTTTTTGCTCTAAGATTCATCTTTTAAGGATTATGTGATTTATGTAATGAATGATCTGATATCTACAGAAGCTTATTGTGAAAGGGAGAAATGTGGGTCACGCTTTTTCTTAGGAGTTACAGACTTATACTGTATAAATGGTTAATAACCATTTATTCATTTATAAAGTACTCTACATGGAACAAGATGCCTTCTGCAAATAGATTACAAGTGCACAGGCTATGGTCAGGAAAAATATTTTTGTTATAAACATTCCATTAATCTACTGTAGAAATTGTAGACATAATAGCAGTTAAGTCGTTGTTACTACTTTTCCATTTCTTGAGTGCCATTTCTTGGCAAGTGTTACTAAAATGAGCACCTTCTATAATAAAGTAAGCAAATCTTAAGCATAATATCTGAAGCAAACACTATTACTATCATCATATGTGCAGATGTTGGACATGACATTGCCTAGAGATAGCTGATTAGGGTATATATAGGGAAGAGCACATCTGCTGAGGATATAGAAATTGGTAGAGATGAGAGATGGGCAACAAGGTTAGCTTAATTAATACAATGTTGGAAGAAACAGGGTGTTAGCGTCTCTTACACAGAGCAGTAGATTTAAACATTGTTCTCTGTACTTCAGTGCACAGAACCCAGATCTTTACAATGCAGAAACACTGTTGATTTAAAAAAAATGCTGTTAATTAGCTTCTTGAGTGCTTTCTAAGCTGTCAGTCCTCTGAGAGCAATCTCCACCAGTCTGGCTCATTGCCTTATTTTGTTCTCAAAACCAACACGTAGGCCGTGTTGTACTCTTTCTGTACTCCTTCCTCTCTGCATTGCTGGACATACCTAATGACGGTGAGATCAGTGTGCACTGAGCCAAACCAAAACAGATGAACAGAGAAATCCCAGGCAAAACCATGCAAGGATTAAAAACAATTAGATGCAAACAAGTTTTCAACAGCAACAGGATGACGTTCAATGGGTGAGCAGGGCCACACAGCAAGGTGCCCATTGTGTTTTGTGGACTTTGTGTGTCTGGTGTAAAGGACATTAGTAGGTTAAGGCTGAGCGTTGCTCTGTTATGAATATAGATGTGCAAAATTATTCTTAGAGTGATCTGTGTGGAAGGCCAAAGTAATCATTGACTGTCATGACCGCCCCGTGCACATAGCATTTGAGCTCCTTCAATCTGGGTGTCGATTTAGATTACCCAGACTCGAATGCAGTAGAACTAAGTCATCTTTTATTCCCACAGCTATTATAATAATAATTATAATTGCTTACATTTATATAGCGCTTTTCTGGACACTCCACTCAAAGCGCTTTACAGGTAATGGGGACTCCCCTCCACCACCACCACCAAGCAACCAACTGGATGATGCGACGGCAGCCATAGTGCGCCAAAACGCTCACCACACATCAGCTATCAGTGGGGAGGAGAGCAGAGTAATGAAGCCAATTCATAGATGGGGATTATTACGAGGCTATGATTGGTAAGGGCCAATGGGAAATTTGGCCAGGACGCCGGGGTTACACCCCTACTCTTTTCAAGAAACACCCTGGGATTTTTAATGACCACAGAGAGTCAGGACCTCGGTTTTACGTCTCATCCGAAGATGTTTGCACTGTTTACAGTGTAGTGTCCCTGTCACTATACTGGGGCATTAGGACCCACATGGACTGCAGGGTGAGCGCCCCACTAACACCTCTTCCAGCAGCAACGTTAGTTTTTCCCAGAAGGTCTCCCATCCAGGTACTGACCAGGCTCACACCTGCTTAGCTTCAGTGGGTTGCCAGTTGTGAGTTGATATGGCTGCTGGCTATTAACCTGCTCAGTCTGGACAATTGTGTTTTTGACTCTATACATATTTATTTCCTTTCTCGTCATACATGTAGGTCTCTTATTTGTTAACAGATTCATGTTGTGTTAAATGTATTGTGGGATGTGGGATAATTTTTATATGCCTGCAAAGCAAATCTCCCATTGCGGACAATCAAGTCAGTAAGTATCTGAGAGATGGGCTTGCCTTATTGTCAGAATGATGGAATTCCGGAGCTTAAGATCTTCATGGCTCAGTGACTCAGCCTTGTTCTCTCATTTTGCTTAAGGCTAAAAAATACTTCAGCGAGCACTCCCCTATTTCTGTTAAGCTCCGCATCCCTGAACTGCGCTCCAGTGATAGTGAGATCAAACCTAGCAAGGCTAGTACAGAAATGATCCTTCATGATGAGCCATTGTCCCAGGTTTCACTCCAGAGGGCAGTCCCTATGCAGACAGTTGGCAGGAGAGCCCGATCTACAATTTTACTAAAGGTCAGGCAATTTTAATGAAATGTTTTTGCTCAGAGCTGCCAAGGCAGTTTGTTAAATGGCAAAAGTAATTGCAAGGTATTAGTGGAGCACTAATTTTCTTCTTTCGCCTTCTGTGGTTCAAACAGGTCTATTTCTGGATTGTTGTGCTGCAGGCAGTCAGTATGTGGTCTGGAGAGTGTACGCAGCCCTCTTGACAATGACAATGTCAGGTCGTGACAGAGTGAAGGCCTGTGTCTGGGCTTTTAGTTTCAGATTTTACAGTTTCAAAGAGCTATAAAGTTTCTTCAAGGACAGGAATAAAACAAACTTTGTAACGTTAATGGAATGCTTTTCCTTTAATAAAAGTTGAATGTGGACATATCCAGTTCATACCTTTGATTAACTTTATAGTGCCTTTTGGTGGTGGTATCAGTTTGCTTTGTTCCTTTATTTGCAGATCCTCTAATTGTACCACTTGCTAGCCTTTAGGCTTCTGTACCCCCCCCCCCCCCCCACTGAGCAATGATAGTCAATGTTCTAAACAAGGCCTTCCCTAAGAAAGAGGATAAAAACAATATGTGGCTCTGAGTGAATGAATCTTCTTGTATCAAGAAGTTTATATGTATCAGCTGGCTAGAATGGGAAAAAAAAAGATGTCCTTCTCTCTCTTAAATTTTAAACCTGCCCAGGACACATCTGGTTAATTCTGTCAGCCAAGCACATTGTAGCTAGTGTGTCACCATGAAATTTTCCCGTTTTTGGTGAAGTGTCACAGGGGAATATTTAGTAATAAAAGCATTTCCACCTCCTCTTCAACTACTTCATATACTGTGTGCAGGGTGGGTGAGAGGAGCCACATCCTGTCAGTCAATCACCTTAGCTACTGTAGGTCTGTGGTATGTGGAAATCAAGTCAGCCACTTCTCGGGCTATAGAACATGAACTGACTCTTCCCAAATGTCCTCAGATCCTTGCGCCTCTGCTATGGTAGAATACTTGTAGAGAGCTTTCATGGGCATCTAAGATGTATATAATTCTGATAAGCCACGAGTTTCTGCAGAACACTAGCTGTTAGTGAGTTTTAGATTTTGCTACGTTTTTTATTCCATTTGAGCAACAGTGAATGAAAAAAGAGCCCAAGAGTCTTTCCTGCTCTAAATGTAAAGAAATACTCAGTATTAAAATTTTTAGTGTGAATAATTGTCAGTGATTCCCTGTGTCCGTCCACTCTGCCGGAATTAATTTTTTGTTTATTCCTTTTGCTATCTATTATTGAAACAAAGAAAGGAGTTTGGAATCACCAGTAACTCCGTTGTGAATGTTTAAAGACAAGATGGTGTGCTAATTCATTTAACATCATGTTTTGGTTGGATTGTTACTATGTGTAAAAATGACTTTGAAAATTACTTTCTTTTACTGTTTTTTTTGCTTTATGAAGAAATATCTCTCTTCCTGGGTTACACTCAATTTTATGGTCTACCTGGAATGTTTTATGTAAGTCATATAATTTGGTATTAAATGACTTAAAATTGTACTTCAGGTCTTGCACTGGAAACATGAATCCTGAGCAAAACTATCATGCCACTTAATCTAAAATACTGGTTTATTTATGTCTGTTAGAAATTAGATTTAACAAAGTTGCTATGAAGATACACTGGAAACTACGCAAAACATTAAGATAGTAGTTTTTATCAACATAACATACATTGTGCAGATTGAGTGTAGGGTGGTGTTACGTTAAGCAAATACTCCAACAGAAACTCTTCTCCAGTCATACTACCAAAGAACAGGGGGTTAAAACCCATATTAGGTGACGAATTATGCTTGTTATATAATTACCTTTGTTTACCTATACTTTTGTTCCTGTTGGATGACAACACTGCATGTCCTTACAGAAATGCACTGGAATCTGCTTCAAGGCATACTCTTTTATCTACTGGAGCAGTGGGATTTGTGCCTTTGCCAGCATAACAATGCCTGAGTCAAAAATAGCGAGGGATTTCCTTCACTTGTCTACGTTCATAATTGGAGAGTACTAGACTTTTTTCGTGAGCTGTGCGGCTTGGTCAGTGCAGTGAAGCTTAACCCCTAGGGGAGCCAAAATGTGGGTATTGCACTCACAATAGGACGCAGTGATGTCATGGGTGACAGCACCATTGTTCTTACTGACCCTACCCCTGCCACGCTAATTGACTTGGGTTTTGGTATGAAAAACTACACTATGTTCGATGTTCCAGTTACTTAACATCCTTTGACCTTGGTGAATTTAAAGCTAATTTTGTATTTGGACTCATTTCTAAATTTGGTACCACCTACAGCATTGTTTGAAATGTAGAGTGAATTTTTGCTTCACGTCTAAACCAAAAATAACATGACATGACAGTATAGTTTCCCTGTTGACATGCAGCTTTAAGGACAATTAATTTATAAAAGTACCATATTTCCGCTCTTGTCAATGTGTACATTTTTCATTTGTAGCTGTGTTTCTAGTAACAGTATATATATATAAAACATAAGGAAAAATATTTTTCCTGCTTAAAAGTCCATTAAACAAGGGCTTATTGCTGATATTCTTTAAAGAAGTACCCAAACAGGTGCTGTGCTGATGTTCAGGATTGGCTGTAAGCTTTGATTACTTCAATTTATAGCTGTTTACCAAATGGACTAGATGGGCCTAATGGCCTCTGCCCATTTGTAATTGTTCTTATGCTCCATTGTTCTGTTGGGTGATGAGCTAAGATATAAGCAAGTCTTTTCTTTAGGTTCACTGTTATCTTTACAAATTGGGAAGAGTAGTTCCACTTTCTCCCTGAAGAAGAGAGTTCTTCTGAAGACAGATGGGCATTCCCAATCCTGGGCCTAGTCCAAGTGCCTGTTAGTTTTTGTTCTAGTTGAGAACTCAGTTGCACATTTGTGGAACTTTCAAGTAGCCCCACAATCAGATTAACTGGAATTCTTTAATGGTACTTAATAGCTCTTAAACATTTTGGAGGCTGCTTTCAAGCCTTCAAAAGGTAAACCTTCAAATATATTAACTGGTTAGTTCAGTTAATGCTTCATTTAGGTAAAAAGCTCAGCTGCATCACAATCCAGGTTGTGTGGATTCTCTAGGATTAGGATTGGGAACACCTACTCTGACGCTCCGTAAACTGGCATGTCCTTTTTAGAGAGACTGCAGAATTGTGGACGCAAGGTTGTGTTTCAGAGTGTCCGTGCTTGATTAAAGGGGAATCAATCTGCTCCAGTTCTGTTCCTTCCCTTCAGTGTATTGTCAGAGTAGTAGACCTTGTTGTTCTTCAGACTAGAATGAAAAATATCTGTAGATTTGGAACACCATCCCTTCATCTCCCACAGAAACCCTGAGGAAAGCTATCTACAATTGCCATGTCCACTGTATTAAGATGCAGTTTTTACCTTCTCTCAGGTGGTTATAGAAGTTGCTTCCCATATTGAGGACAGATGAAGACCCACAGAAACAAGTACTTGAGCTCTTCAAACAAAATGACACTAGTGCAGGCAAGAGCAGCCACATGCTCTGCTGTTGAGGCTCATCTGACACAAAAGGCCAGGGAATTATCAGATGGAGCAGGCCAGCTAAGGTAGGGCAGTAACAGGGAAGTAGTACTGTTTGCTGTTTGAACTGAGAGCAAGGAGACAGAAAATGAGCTATTGATTGTCAGGTGGGGCTTACGATTTGGGCCAGCAGCTCAAGAACCTGCTGATATGATCTCTAACATTAAAGCACGAGATGAGATGTTTTTGTTTTCAAATGTGCTGCCAAACCCAGGGGCAGTGTATATTGGCTTTGACAAAGCACCTTCATTATAAAAATGGATCACAATACTGTTTTGTAGCTTTCTGCTGCCAAGAAAATTCCCTATATAAATCAGTGAGTAAGGAGAATGTACTTCTGGGAGTGTTCCAAGAAGATTGTTTCTGTCTCCATTTTATATTAGGATTTTAATAACTCATCTGTTTTTATTAGTGGTCTTGGGGGACTGCTCCCTCCTACAGAGGGAGAATCATGTACACTTCTTCAGCTTTTAACTTCTGCAGGCTTGAAATATAACCCAGGTTAGCAATAAGAGGAAAATAATGACAGGTCTGATCACACAACCTAGTGTCCTAAAGTGACCATAGCTTAGTACTAACATATTATATATCTTAGTGAAATGTAATGTAATAATGTACAGAATGTATGGGTATTGTGTGGCAGACCGACTTCCCAGGAATGATGAACACCTGACTGACATTCACATTGCAGGTAGTCAGAATAGATGTCTGCGATGATAGGTGACAAAGATGACACTGGCATGATAAAGGGTTCTCATTGAAACTAAAATCCTTGAACTCCATCACATCTTTGGATCTAGATTCAAATTCTTCCCTCATTTCCTTCAGTATCTGCACAAATGAATCACTGTTGAAATGTTTTAACAGATCGGGATCTTCTGTTGGGCTTGTTTTGAGCATACAAACTCAAAGCAGTGGCCGTACTCTCAGGCATAGAGTTGTGATCTTGTTTTGAAATATTGTTATAGCAAACAGCATGTTACTAGGTAGTTTGTTTCTCTTACAGTTGAAGATTCAGTGCGTAATTATCCATTCTGGTTTCTCCAACTCTGCCTCCATTCTCCCTTTGTTTTCAGCAAATTCTTGATTCTGAGGAAGGAGATTTAAAAATCGCTCCAGTACTTTGTCAACCGACCATGGTGTTAGATGTCAACCAGATGTCTCCTTCCTCAGATTCAAAAACCTCTCTGTGTGCCATTAGGTCGCCATATTCTGTCTCGTTTTTCTCAAGCAATGCCCAAAACTAGAATAAGACTAAAGCCGGTGACACACTACATGAATCGACAGGACTTCTACTCGGAGAGTATGTCAAATTTAACGACTGCAGTTGCTGAACTGACACCTGGAGGGTGTCACATTATACAACTAGGAATCGCAGGGGGTGACTAATTACATGATTCCCTCATGATTTTTCATCACGGTTCCAAATATCGTATTGCGCCACATAGGTACTGCGATTTCAGCTTATTTTGGCAGCCAGTCAACGTGGAGCACAAGAGGAGCACCGCACGTGAACAAACAACATGGAGAACAAGCACATAAACGTCTTAAAAAATGTAACACAGGCATTGTTTTCCACAAATAAACATCTTCAAAAATAGAATTCTTTATAAATATAGAACAATTTTTTCAAAAATAAAACAGTTAAAAATATAAAACACCTTTAAAACAAATATTGTAAACAAATTAGTATTGCGCTATAATGTGGAATATAATGGGCACGTTATCTCATAAGTACACATCTGGCTCACTGCCCACCCCTATGACTTGCGACTCGCTACGCGAAAATCAAACCAGTTTGATTTTAGCGTAGCGAGTCTCAGAGAGTCGTAGGGGCTATTAAGAGTGCTATGACTGAGTTGCTGGGGATGTCATACTACACAACTGACGGTACCGGGCGCGCTGTGACTCTCTGCAATTCGCTGTGATTTTCTTACAATTATGTAAATGAAGGCTAACACTGAAAATCCTAGGAAAAGTCGTGTAGTGTGACGCCGGCATAAGACTAAGAATAAGAACACAAAGGGCACTTACATGGAGCTTTTGTGAACACTCTACAGGCATCCACTTGGATGATGGATGAAAGTAGTTAGTGCACCAGAACGCTCACCTCACACCACACATCAGCTATCAGAGGGGAGGAGAACAGAATAATGAAGCCAGTTCAGAGATGGGGATTGTTAGGAGGCCATGACTGATAAAGGCCAGGGGGAAATTTGTCCGGGAGAAGAGTGAGTGACTAGGTGAATGGGTGCTCTTGGCGTAATGAAACTGAACACCTTGTTTAGCTACTGTATGTGTTTCTGGATGTCTTTTTCTCATCGGACCGATGAGACAGTTCTTTTCTTGTATGTTCAGAGAACCATCAGGACTACATCAAGACATCAAAATCGGAATCACATCACAACGAATGAGTCATTCTTGGAAATAAATTCTAGCTAGCCATTAATTATATATACTGTACTCATCTGCCCTGGCCTTCCACGGTATCAAGCAGGACAATTGCTCTCAAAACAATTCCTCCCTTGGGATTTTAAATCCAAATGTGCAGCAGTGCAACAAATGCACACGTTCGTGCTTTCAAATGACAACACAGCCAAGATATTATCACTAACTGTTGGTGATTGTCATGATTGCTTCCACCCTTCTTATTACAGTTCTGTCTGTAGTCCTTTTATTTGCTTTAAGATTATAACATTGTTGCTGAAGTTGGCATACATTATTTCCAAAGAGCCTAAAAAGCATTCCTTAACAATCTCAAGATTTGCTAACAGCTTTCTTGTTTAGCTAAAATGCATCATCAACTCTTGTTGGATGATGTTGCCTTGATTGGACTTTTAAAAAAATGCTGAAAACTTTTACAGTCAGGAGATAAATCTTTTTTTTTTTAATTGGCATCGGGATAATTCACTGTTTTTGTACATAAACAAAACAAAGGAAATTATCATTGATTTTAGAATGAAATGTTCTATTCCTGTGATCCCTCTAACTGATTATGGAACTGATATTGAAACAATAAATGAATATAAATTCCTTGGCACTATTATTGATTGTAAATTGACTTAGACTGCCAACACAGAGGCAAGGTATTTGAAAGCACAACAAAGGTTGTATTTTTTAAGGACGTTAAGGAGTAGAAAGCACAATGTTGGCACTTCTTATAAGAGTTTTATTTAATACATTCTAACCTTTTGTATTCAGAGCTGGGGAGGTGCCATGTCCTTGCAGAACAAAAATAAGTTGAACAAAGTGATCAGGACTAGTGGCAAGAATGGCGCATCTGTGGAGTCTATCCATGGACATATTATTAATCTTGCAAATAAAATCTTAGATAACCCCTCTCATCCTCTCATCTTTTTAGAATATACTCTCCCACCCTCTGGGAGGAGGTATCAGATCCTCTCTATAAAGACCAAGAGCATTTGCTCTCTTTATAGCTGAAAGCATTCATTGTTGAACAATGAAAAACTTGTTTGCAGGTAGGAATATTATTATTGTTGTTGTTGTTTTTAGACTCTTCACAAGCTAATTGTCTGCTTGTTTAATTTGTATGGTACTGGAAGAGTTCCAAATGTTGTTTTGTATTATGGTATTGTATTGCTTTTGTATTTTTGTCTTATAGTTCAAGAAGGTAACTGCAGCAACCAAAGAGGGCTCCACAGCCGAAACGTTGTTTCTTTTCTTCAATTCTTCACTGTGTTAAACTGAGGCTGTGAAAGAACTGTTATTTGTATACAGCCACCTACTGGTGTAGTTATTTTACTTTTGTGCTTTGCACTGGAACATTTGTTTGAAACCATTGGCTTGTTTTGACTTATTGGTAAACTTTTTTTACGTGGTTAGAAAGGTGGCCTTCATTCTGTGTTAGATACACTTGATCTTTACAAAGGTGTCTGTCACCTTCCACATGCTCTGAATGGCACCTTTGATTGAAATACACACTTCAGGGCACCAAAATCTTCCCTCTCATCCAGTGCGTGGTCTTAATAGAACAATTTCTATTTCCTGCATTATATTTTTGTATTATTCTTGTAAGGTCAGTCTAGCTGTATATATTTTTTTTACAAAGAAAAGAAATTCATTTTGAGCACTCATAATTTAGAACCCATTGTGATTCCATTCATTTTCTCACCTTTTCTCTAAATTGAATAATTTTCTGTCTGTGGGAGTTTGCTCTTATTATCTGCATTAGGGAGTCTTTTTATCTAATTTTTTTCCACTTCAGAATTACTTGTCACTTCCTTGTATGTTAAGAGGTGTCTGACATAGCTCCTCCATCTTGCCGTGGGCCAGTACTGTGCGTTGGTGTGTATGACATTTGTTATCTCAGTTGTGGAAGAGACACCCACCCACCTACTCACCTACCCAAGTTGCTGCAGTGCATCTCCAGGGCAGAAGATATTATGCTTAATATTTCACAATTGCATGAAAATGAGAAGTTTTAGGTTGGTGGGGTTTTTTTTTATACATTGACAGATCATCTCTGCCAGAAATGGAGTAAAGTTAAGCCAGACTTGAACTAATTAAAGCCCTTCAAATTGGCATTTAGAGAAATGCATAATAAAGTCTAAGGATTCTGCTATTCTCCCTGTCTGGTCTCATTTAACATTTGACATTCCATTTTTGTGTGGAAGAATAGCAGTGCATCAGTTGTATTTGCAGCTTCACTGTGAGGCCCACAAGAAAAAAAATAAGTTTAGAGCCACAGTGCTGAGACCTAGTGAGACCCAAGTAGATTTGAGTAGCATTGAGTCCAAAGATCACCTGGGCAGATGGTGACACAGGAGAGCTCCCTGTGACTTTTTAAGATTTTTGGCCAACTCTGAGGTTACTATTATTGAAACAAAATTTGAATTATGATTGTCAAACCAGAGAGAGAGAAAAAAATAGAGAGGACGCTAAATTAATCAGGTTTAGAAAATGTTGGGGGAAAAAAAAACAATTCTGAAAGTTCCTTAGCTTGTGTTGGAATAGTCTGTGACTCAGCGGTGGCTAGCTCCAAATGTTAGATCAACTCACAGGTCAACAGCTGTGACGCCTTCTGACCTCACAGTTCGGCATCTGGTAATAAGAAAACCTGCACTGAGTCTGTATCTGCACCATTAATGACAGTGCACGGGCAGTCTAAACAATCCCATTGGGTGTTTTCACTCCAGTGGATTTGCAGCAATAGAAACATTTAACTTCTCCTAACAGCTATCGGTTTACACAGACTTGAGCTGATTAAAAAGTGTGAGTCTGTAGCTCTAGCCAGTTTTGTGCCATCTAAAAGCAGCTCCGCACATATTTGATTTGATTAGTAAATATCCTACGCCCAGAATGTTTTGGTAGTAGTGTGGCCTGCCCAAGCGATGAAGCAAATTATCCACAAAACCTGCTGTAAGAGAAGTCTACTTCGGTTGCTAAGGTATCATTGTGATAGATAATAAGGTGTGTTGATGTTATATATCTTAAAATTTTGCACATTGTCCTATACTACTGTATATCCCATTTAAAGGGTGTAAGGCAACGCTTGGAGATTTTTTTTGGACATTCGATAATGTCTTGTTCTTTTTTATTTGATCTTTGGATTTCTGAGTGTTGCTGTTTTTAAATGTCGGGTGTGGTTAGGTGAACGTGATCCTCTGTGTTCTGAAACACCTTTTATGAGACCTGAAGAAATCGTTAATTACCAGCTAGTTGGTTTAAGTCGTAAAGACAACAGCCCCTGAGGAGGGAGAGCAGAGTGGCCCTTAGAGCTGAAGTGAGGAAAGCTGAGAGAGCTGTGCTGGAGAGCAGATGGGCTGGCTGAGGTTCATACAGACTGTCCACAGCTGTTCAGGTTTCTGGTTTCTGTACTGCCGGAAGACTGAGAAAAAGCCACACAGATTCTCTTTATTGTTAAATTACATTTGAGTCAAGTTTAAAAAGCAGCGATCCCATAATGTTATAATCTAGCGAGAAGCATAGGGGTATTTGATACCTCTCAGTACATTTAGTGTGCAAAATTCAATAATGAGCGTAATTTCCACGCTATGTGATTTGTAATATGACCAGGAACTTTTAGTTTAGTATAAATAGTCAGTCTGGGTTATAGTTAAGTTTATTCATAACTCTTAACAAATTTGAAGTTCTGGGTCTGCCACTTCTTTGTGGGGGCAGGATTCATAAAAAATGACCTCCTGTAATGATAACTCATGAATGTCATAGTCATACTAATGTTGGCTGCTGTCTTAATATAAACCATCGCTCATACTGTACAGTGACAGAACTGCTTCAGTAAACCTCAGAAATTGAAAAATGGTTGAGCAGGCTGTAAAGCCATTAGACAGCTGAAAGTAGCTGTATTACAGGCTGCTAATGCTTTAGTTGTTTTGCACAAAGGGTGAAGCTTTTCAGTATCCGTTTTATTTCTATGTGATTTCCTTTGGTTCTCATAATTGAGAAGTATCTAAGAGAATAGGGAAATGAGAACAGATCACTTTCTGCAGTCTAGCAGCAGAAAGGAAAGTGTTTTCTCTAGTTGTACAACTTTCAGTGGTCGGTGTCAGGGGTTTGTATGACTGAGTGGAGAACACTGCTGGCATCCAGTAAATTTGGGTTTAGATCTTAAATAAAATACATTTTCAAGATGGTTTTTACGTCGTCTGATGTCGAGAGGCATGCCTGAAAGAATTTAAATATCTGAAAAGACTGAGTCCATTGTTGTTTTATCTTACATTGTACTGCTTTCTGAAAATTCTATTTGAACAAAAGTGACAGACTTGGAACTTTCTAATCTATCCCATTGTGCTTCAGACCAGCCCAGGCTATTTCAGAGTCATGAAACAAGCTATCCTGAAGGGGACTCGCAAAGGCAGACACAAACACTTTTCTGACCTCAACACAGATCAGAAACAAAGGACCATATGTGGAAACTTAAAAGCAGCAGGCCTAAGATGTGTCACATGTTTAGGTTGCACTGGGTAAATGAAAGACTACAATTGTAGTTTCTTTACAGAGTTCAGAAACTAGCTGGAAAAGGTGCATAGATAAATGAGAACTGAAACTTGACGGCCAACTGTCATCTGCTCATTTTCATGTGAGGACTGAAGTGTTTTCTTGCTTTTCTTTCCTAACTGCTAAGCCCATGTGAAGGAAACCTGTAAAACAGCACAGGCTCAGTAAACAAATGCAGTCTCTGTTACCTTTTAGTACAATGTTTTTTTTCCCTTTATTCTCGGCTTGACATGTCCTAGAACCAAATCTTGGCCCTGTTTATAATATCTTTTGGGGAGAAGACTAGTTTTCCATGCTCTGTGTTCCTTTGGAGCCCCAAGTAACTGGTAATATATACCAAACATTTTCAAGGAGAGAGATTTAAATAACAATATCGGGAGAAAAAAATCATAAGAATTATTTTGAAATCTTTGTCTTAGTGGTGTGCAAGCAAATCTGTCCATGAAGTGGCAATATGTTTACTATTATTGTTTTAAAAAATATATTCTATTATTTACCGTAGACCATATATGAATATGTACCTGAACTATTTGGTTGGTTTTGACAATACCTGCTCCTAGGTCTCTTTGCTTTCATGAACAATTATGTTAAGATGTAAAGTATGGCAGTTGTCTTGTAATAAGTAGTCCTAATCTTGTACTCTGTAGACAACAAATGGATTAAAACTTTACATGGGACTAGTTTCTGCAAGATCTGTCAGGCAAGTTTTGTTTTTTTTAAATTGAAGTCCTTTTCAGATGCGTTCCATAGCATGCAATTGAGTGCTGTTTTTGTTTTGTTCTACACATCTTGGTGCATCTCTGCAAAGCCACAGTTCTGCTGCTTCCCACACCAGACAGCTATATTATTAAAAGTCCTCTGTTGGCTAAATTTAGCCATGCTGTTTGTGTCTATATTAGTGATGTGGTCAACACATCAGAGGTCGTGTTGAGACCATCAGGCCTAGTCAAAATAAACTAGACCTTGACTGAAATAAGCAGGACTCATTCAACTTGTGGAAGAAAAAAGGTTTTAAAGAAAAAGTACTGTATGTGTCATTTATAAAACCTTTTCTTTTTTGGGCTAAAAATAAGCCCTTTCAGATTTACATTTTTTGAGCCTTATGCTGATCTGATTTATCGTTGGATTCCAACAATTACTTAATTGAAGCAATAATTCATCTGCCTCCTACTTAACTAAAGAATATGCAACCAACTACCTATGACTTAGGTAGGCTCTATATGGCTTTAAAAAATCTGTTCGCATTTCTATGAGCATTTCAGAGATATGACAGAATTAGCTTGCCATTTACTGAAAAATGTGAATAATTCTTTCTAATCTTTGAAAATGTGTGTACAGTTTTTAATTTCATATAGAAACTGGCGGAAGCTGAAGGCTCGTGCATGTACAGTTACAGTGCAGTGTTGGGTGTGTTTAACACTTCACGTCACTGATTTCTTTGCATTTAAAAAATTCATTTGCTGACTACTTCACTGCATTGGAATGGCATTCTACCTCATAGAATTTCATAAACAGCACTATCCTTCCTGAAAATAAGATGTTCCAGTGAATTCTCCTCGTCAAAGAGAGAGCAGAACACTCACCTTGCCTGCAAAATAGCTCTGTGAGTTAGACACAAGAAACAGCAGCACCCTGCCTTTGGTTCCTGCTGTTCAGCTGAGTGCTTTGACAAACCAGAAGCTCAGCTGATACATGGACAAAAATACCTCCCTATAGTTTATATTGACATGCTTTGACTCTTTAGAAGTAAAGCAGTGTTGAAGAACACGAGTAGTAGTCCTCATTTTGAGAAATCTGACCTACTTGAAAGGATTTTAAAAACATCTTTTCCCACTCTAAAGAACAGAGAACTTTTTGAAGTGTTAATGTTGAAAATCCTTTTGTCCTGTTGTACAGTGTAGTGGAGGCTCTGTACTGACCCAAAAAGCTCCATTCACTCTAAAATGTCCACAGTGATGCCCTAAAAAGGGTAACTTAACATCAAGATAAAACAAAAATAAGGTTAATATTTATAATACATGAAACAGGACTTACAAACGTTAAAATTGTCATTATCTTCAAAGGAAGATATCATGTCATGGAATGGTTGAAAACAGAATAGCTTGAAAACTGCAAAAAAATTCAGCTATTCAAAACTTTTTTTTTTTTTACACATTTACCTAAACCTTTAACCGAGCTTTGGTTTTGGAAAAATCTACAGCCTAAATATTTGGAGTTGCTAAAATGACTGCCAAAAGTGTTTTTCCACATAGACGCAAGACTCACTTTGTCCTTATTTTATGTAGGCCTTATCAGGTAAGTCATTTGCACATATTGAGTGAAAATATTCTTTGTCTCTTGAAAAGTTTTTTTTTAGCTAAATTCCTGTCTGTGACGATCACTTTAAATAAAATAGACCCAGTGTGAGCATTCACACAGGAATCCATGATCCATTTCCTATCACAATACGAGCGATTGTTAATGAAATGTGTAAGTAATGCTCTTCACAGACTGCGCCCACTCCACCTGCGCTGTCCCGCCAGCCAGAGTAGACAGAGCCGTCTGGCCCTGCCTGAAACACCCCAACACTGTCGTTGTTCTTGGTCTCAGATTTGGCGTTTTTGCCAGCTTTCAAGTGGGAGAGAACAGTCTGACTCCCATCGCTCATTGCCTTCTTGACTGATGCGCTGTGACGGGTGCGGTCTGGCTGGCTGTTGTCCCTGGCGGAGACACGGGGCCGAGGCGGGCGGGTGACTTGTGCCCTGTGCAGCCGTTGTTGTGTTTGCCATGGCCGTGCTGTCAGAACCAGTGAGGGGCTCGGCTGTGATGGGTACAGCTGCCCGGAAAGAGACCTGGGACGGCACGAGGAGGTGGGGGCACAGTTCTCCGCGTTTCTCACCCGTCTCTCACGCTGGTCATCTTTTTGGGGATTATTGTTAACGACTGCTCATTAAACAGAAAAGGAGAGGTTATTCATTTAATTTTTATATATATATACTGAGCATCAGAAGAAGTGGATCACTCTTTCTGCGCATGCATGGTTTTAGAGATTGGATTTTGGATATCGATGCAATGTTTTTGGTGTCATTTTGATCAGTTGCTCATTTCTGATTGTGATATACTTGAATGACCTTGACTGTTCCCTAGGCACTGAATCACCACGTTAGTGAGAGAGTGGATTGGGCACAGGTTATGATTTAACATGTTGGATGGTAAATGTCAAGCTGGGTGAATATCAAGAAAGGAAAACACAGAAAAGAGCCAGTATGCCCTGCTTACCAAGAGAATAATTTGTGCGATTGGTATGTAAAACCCGAGGTGAACCTGCCAGCAGTGGATCCAAGTCTTCTTTAATGATGAGTCAAGGTTTTGATTAAAAGACGCTGATAGGTGTCAGTCAGGGTGGAGCACAAGTGCAGAATGACAGTGCAGTCAATGGGAAGGTCCAAGTGTGATGGTCTGGGCAGGAGTATCAAGTCACTCCAATCGACTTATAATGATTGAATGTGACGTGATTCCACAGCGGCATCACAACTTGATCAAGTCCTGGCAGTTCACTTGCTGCTCATCCCAACGTGGCAACATTCCAGCAGAGCAATGCCTGCCCTCTTGTTGCTTGTATAACAGTAGTCTTCTCACAACAAGAAAATATGCTAGTTATGCCATGAATTCCCAAACTGATTCTTGAACATCTGTGGGATGGGATGGGGTGATAAGTGGCACCTACACCAGTGAAGTAGTCACCTACACCAGTCTACACTGCATGAGAGCAATAGGACAGAATCCCACATGACTGCCTCTTCAAAATGAACCAAATAATGCATTACATTGCTTTCAGTGGTGGCCATGTACAGTAACAGAGTAGACCTCCTGTTTATCAACCCTGTTGATGACAAATATTAATCGTCATACCTGTGTCATATATGTTCAATAGAATATCAGTGCATTTGTCATAGAAATGGTTATTTTTGATAATGATTTGGTGAATTTGATGCAGTTATAAAAGATATATAGCGGGCATCTAAGGAAATGTATTTAATACCTACAGTATATATACATAATTGTACATACACCAAGTAAGTTGGCCTCAAAGGTTTGTTGATTAATCCTGTCCATTCAGATAGCACTTTGGCATCTTCTTAAAGAGATACACTTCTTCAGAGAGTTAGAGTGTTAAATACAAAACCACTAGTACAGAAACCACTTCACCCATATACCACAAAAACGAGTAAGATCCTTTATCTTGTCTTTGTTTTCTTGTTTTTCATGTATGATAAAAAAACAAATTAGCATGTGCACTAACCAAACTAGAACAAAAAGGTCCTATATCTAGACCAGCCACAAAAAAACTATTTCAAGGCCATGTTTCTTTTTCCAGAAATACTTCATGGATTATAAAATAGAGTGACTCATTACTTATCTAGTTGTTTAGTATATTTGTAACACAGTTAATGAAAAATAAACCCCACTGATGTGTTATTTCTTTTTTAGCACAGTTACTTTTGCTTGAATCCATTTATATCAGTGAAGTAATATTTACATGGCCTGTGGTGGTTTCATCTGAAAATCGTGCTTTTGTTTCCCCAATGTGTCTCTAGCAACAGTTGTTTTGGATATGGACATGGAGGACATATTAAAGTTTTTCTGCGTAAATAAAACCCTTACATAGTCTTGACGTTGACCAGATCGGTTTTATAGTAAAAATGTGTACAGTTAATGTGTTTTTTTGCTTTGCTTAGATTTTCCAAGTACAAGTCAGTTCAACAACTTTGGTACAAACCAGGGCTTTGGTTAAAGACAACTCTGAAAGGAATTGTTGACCGTGTAAGAACATGTCTTTGTCTCTTAAAGTTCTTGTGAGTTTGCTGTTATGGAGTGTTTATTTTTTCTTATACCCTTGTGCATCAATATGGAAGGAAACATGAGAGAGGAAGTCTGCAGGCGTTTCTCAGGCTTCAGGGTACAACATCTACTCAGGATACTTGATGTCCATTTGCTTGCCTGCCACGAGTTCATTTTTTCTTAGTGCTTTAAGAAGCAGCCATAATTTTCTTGGCAAGTTACTGAAATAGACAATAGGGACAAGCAAAGCTTAAAACCATGGTGAAAGGTCGAAAAAAATATTTTGCCTCTTAAACTGAAAGGTGAACTATTATCTTGGAGGATCGGAGATCTCTCTTCATTTACAGATTTCAGCTTTTCACACGTCCTCCTGGATCTCCATTCATTTGGACTCTTTCTCACCTGCTGTGCCCATTCTCACATCCTCTCCGTTTTGTTCTCCTGTTCTTTATATCCCTGCACCTTTTCCCCCTTCTCCTTCACACCTCAAGAAGGCTCGACAGCAGAAACATTGTGTTTTTTCTTTCTTTCTGCTTTTCAGAATGGAATTAACTTCTCCTTGTGCCTTTGCAGCTCGCATACTGACGCAGCTCTCCACTCAGACCTCACAGAGGTAACAGGATATACTATTCATCTGTGTCACCTTGCTTTAATGACACAGAGGTTTGTGTTCATCTCTCAGATGTGACTTTCTCATCTCATTGAGGCCTTGGATTTTGAGCTGTGGGATTTAATACCGTAGAACCGTTTTTGTACGTATTTTTGTATGTTAATCATCCTCTTGCTCTTTGGCAATGAAATGTGCAAACTCTAACGCAGCAGTCCCCAAGCATAATTATACTGCTGCACTTTGTTTATTTAATAACCGTTTTCTGTACTGTCAGTACAAAGCTACACACTTCAGCCACTTGAGCTTGGCCTATAAATGGATGGTTCTATACAATTACCAAGCAGATGAATTACAGCGCCGCCTACTATACTTGAAATATAAGATTGCTAAATCCAGATTTTCCTCCTGTGTGAGGCACAGAATGATTTGCTTGTGCTTCTTTTGTGCAACGCAAGATCAAATTGCAACACCATTTTTTTTAAAAAAAGGGTGAACTGTACTGCTATTTCTAAAACTATTATGCTTTTGACTGATTGCTACAGATAGATTTAACTGTCAAAGAAGCACTTGGGCTTCACTGTATCTGTGTGTGTTCTGGTCGAGTGGAGTTGTCTGCAGACGTGTGAATAGGTGATGTCAAAGGTTTTTTCCCCGTGTTGCAAAACACCATTATCTTAGGGTTCCCATTGCTATCTGTGTATCATCTTTTATTTTAACTGTACCCTACTCTGGAGTTGTGTCAGGACAGAAAGAGTGGATGAGGAGCAGAAGACTACTTCAGATTTATGGTGTCCCACTATGTGCACTTCCAAACTGAGACAAGTTAGTGTTTTGTTTGGTTTATCTGGGATGGAGAGAATACTGCACTTGAGAAGGTGTACTTAGCTATGCATCCGAGTGGCTGAGTGCGACCAGAAGAGAGAAATCAGTAGGATGGTCCTGTAGAATAAGACAAACATAAAATAAAATAAAACAAACAGAGCCGGTGGGCAATTTTAATACTACAAATCGACATTTACACCAGCTTTGTCTGTCTGGAGCAGAGCATGCCCAAACGATCTGGAACAGGGTAAGCATAGTGGGTGCTGTGAGGAAAAGAGCAAATGTTGACCCATGGTTGGCTTTATAAGCGGTGAGAGGGATTTATCATGTGGCTTCATTCACTGCCTCACAAAGGTGGACAGTCTTCTTTTCCGCTGTGTTCTGCAGCATGTTTAGAGTAAAGGAAAATCCAGCTGAGCGTGGCAGTGTGGCCATCCTTCCCAGAGCTTGTTAAACCTCAAGCAGCTGTGCACAAGGCGTGATTCAGCATGTCAGCCCTGCGTGCCAGTGGAACACACCGGGCTGGGTTGGTTGCTGGGGCATTAGAATTTGTGATCTGGCTGTCAGGTGTCTCTGTGAACCATAGGTCAGGAGCTGCATTTTCAAAGAGCCTGAAGGAGGGGGAAATTGCAGGTTATAAAAGTTTTGTCGGTAGAACATTCCTGGGCACTGGCGTGCGAGGGAGAGTGTTTCTCGGCAGCCTTGCTCATCTTGCCCCGAGGGATCAGACAGCTCTCATCACTGAGCGCTCCAGCCTGCCGTGGGGGGAGTGTCTGTGGTCCTGTGTCTACACTCAGTCATCAGAAATATTGCCTTGCTGACTGACTACAACCTGGCTAAGATTATAAGCACAGCCAGGCTCTGAGGCTAGTGTGCAGGACTGATTATTCTCTGTTTGCAGTCTTCACGTTCTTCAGAATTCAGGAATCTTTTCATGGGCGGTTCTGATTTTGGAGTAGCTGTTTGCCATGGCAATCTAAAGCCTAAGCAGAACTTTCTGCAGGGCACACCACAGGCAAGAAATTGGATGATAGGGATATACAGACAACTTCCATTACTGTGTTTTACTCCCAGACCTGGCAGACAGAAGGCTGGAGTGTACAGAGGCCTCAGGGGAGTGGGTGTCTTATCTTGCATTGCGGATGAACGCACACAGTCTGCAGGCTAAACGCCTTGTACAGTTTGCTCCTTAAGATGCAGTACAGCTTTTATGTAAACGAACTGCTCAGGTAGTGCTCCATTTTGTGTTCTGAAAGCTCCATCTTACCTGTTCCAAACGGATAAAAGGGAGGTTTGAGAACCGGTAATCGAAAAAGCTTTTATTAAAAGGAGATGAAAGGTAGGCTGGAATAAACAAGGCCAGCTCCACTTTCAAAGAAACCTTTCCTGGCTTACCTTTCCTCCCCTCCCCACCAAGGGTTTAAGAAGGGCGGCCGTTTGATCCCGCGCCACAGTGAAGTCACTGCTGGTGTTTGATGGGTCATTTCAAAGGGTGAGCACTGTCAACAAACACCCCCCACCCCCCCCACGCCTCTCCCTCTCTCGGGGTCTGGAATAGACTGACAGCCGGGCGCTTCAGTACCCCGAATCACTTACTAGCCCTCTCCTGATGAGAAAACCTTACATGTTTTGCTTTTTTATCCAGAGGATAAAAGCAAAGCTCTGCTTGAAATACTACTTATCCAGTCTATTCTGACTGTTAACATTTACCAAACAAATCTCTAGGATTTAAAAGGTGGCAATCTCAAGAACTTTTTTTCAGGAGGTTGTGAGGAAGAATAACAACTTAGTCTCAAGGGAGACTGTCCAGTCCAGGAATGTCCAGGAAGAATCACGGAGGATTGTAGGAGTGTTCCCCATTACTTATTGTTATATACTGCACAGTATTTCACCTTTGAAATTCAGCCCTCATGTATATGAATTCTACTTCAGTCCTGTTATACATTACTAAAGTGATTGTATGCCCGACTTGTACCTGTGTGACCTCTATGTAGTCTGGCCCATTGAACTGTCATTTTATTGTATTGCTGTTACATTGCACTGTGTGTTTACTGTTTATTTTAAGTGCTTCCATTTTTGCTCAAATTATTCGTTCTAGTACAGTATGTCTTCTGAGCTTTGAAAATCTCTATAGGAACCTGGAGTATGTGAGAGTGCAGCTGAAATGTGAGAACAATAACAAAAATCTCTTTTCTTTTGTTATTTTTTTATTCTTTTGGCCAGATTGTACATTCCAGCTTAATAAACGCTGTTCATGTTTTTCATCTTGGAGCAAAATGTCACAAAAACACTTAAAGAGTTTTAATCAAAATGTCCTAGATTCCCATTAGTTATATATTTATAGTTTCTTGAAATAGAAATCTGAAGTATCATTATTTGCTCGTTTTGTTCTTTAGTGCTGCAGTGTAGTGGATGGTAACTAGCTTTCAGGAGCTTCTTGGCAACAGGCTTATAATTTATTTGGAGCTTTTAGAAAGTCATAGTCCACGAGGCATTGAAAGCTTACATAATGTACACACATGGAGTCCTGCAATAAAGCTTTGTTAATTGATTTCCAGTTGGGGAAATGGAAAGGGCCTCTTTTGGTTTGTGGTGTGTACATCTGAGCTTTGAATCACATAAAGCCTTTGCTGTTTCATTTCCAAGATCAAAGCGCTGTTTTACCTCTCCCGTCTCTTTCACCTTTTAAAGTAACGCAATACTTTCGTCATCTGGAGTGCTGTGTCCTCAGAGGAATTAAAAGGCCCTGTAGGTGAAGGCCTTTGCCACTTTCTATTCATTTTTTTGGGAAGGGGTGATCTTTCAGCTGTTGTCCAATTGATACAGCAGCTACACTGTGCTACTGAGATCTTGCTTTTGTTAGACTATGGCAAGAACAGTCAAGTGGCACAAAGACTTACCATAATACTTTTACTGTTTTTACTCCTTTTCTTCCTAACAGGTGAAAATAATTATTGAGGCCAAGGAGTTATGCCAAAATAACTAAAGTCACTGGATTTCAAATACTGCAACATATACACATTGACTAAAAAACTTAATTATAATACAATATGTATTGTTCTAATTTTATACTTTCCCATCTTTTTCTTAACATTTAAAATTGAATATTTGTAACACATCCTCCGTAGACACAAGATGTTAGTAAAATTGCCTAGAAAAGAAACTGTAAGCCCAATCCGGAGACAGAGATTTGACACTGATGACTGTGGACTTCTTCCAAAACCAGGCAATGTCAAATCTAAGAATATTTTTTTTTCAAAAATCAGTAATTCAGAATCAGTAATTGATTTTGAGATTAGTAGGTTAAAAATATGCAAAAGTAAAGAATTTAAATGAACTGGTGTAAATCTAGGCAAAGCAGTTTGAAAATAAGATTTATATGTGGAGATGCTTCATCATAAACCACTTGTAATATACAAATGAGAAGACATGACAGGCTACAGTATGTAACTGGAGTATATGATTTGATTTTGAACTATGACAGAATTTGATTAAATGAAAAAAAATGTTTCTTTGCCTTTTTACTTACTTTAAGAGCTTCATTGTAGTTAATTATGATTAACATGGTCATTTCCCATTCAGTTCTTCTTTTTGTAGGTTGCTGCCTGTTAAACTGGGCCTGGGGTACAGACTCACAAGAGAGTCTGTACAGGGGTACAGACTCACAAGAAAATTTACAGTGTTCTTTAAAAAGCCGTATTGACCTTCAGTGCAAATCCAACTTTACAGCTCAGAGAAGGGTTTGATACCTTTAGAAGCACCACACATTTCGGTTATGCAACACTTTAAAGCAGGATGAGCAAGGAGAGAGAGAGAGTAGGTATGCAGAATGCACAGGGCAGACCCAGGCCGTGGCGCCAGTACAGAGAAGATCCTTGGTTCAGCTTCTCGAAGCACCGAGCCGTGTCTAAGCTGTCATACCAGACTTCCTTTCTTTGACAGTTTTTGTTTCTGCCCCTTTGATGACTGTCTGATGTGGTTGCAGATTTGTGTCTATAGGTAGATATTTTTTTCCTTTCTTGTTTTTTTTTTATTTTTCAGCCAGCAGTAGCAACTGTGTAACCTGCTAGGCTGTTGACACATTTTCAGGTATGTTGCTCAACAGCAACGTTTTCTTTTGTTTTTGTTTTCGGAGAGTAGGGGAGGTGCAACCAAAAGCAATTTGAGACCGATGACTGAAGTCTCATTAAAGAGACGGTGTAGCGGAGAGAATGGGGGTTGAAGCCTGTCGGGAAGGCTGCTGGCAAGGGTCTCTGTTCATCTGTCAGAAGAGCAGGCACAGAGCAGGAAGTGTCCATCCCTACAGGAAACACGGAGTGTCCAAAGAGAGGTTTGTTCCAACAAAGAGCAGGGACAGCACAAGCAGTAGAACTTCAGTAAAACACAAACTGGACAGACGACAACAGAGGGAGTTCTAGAAACCACAGTGCAGATAGAGAGACGACTCTTTGAGCGGCACAGCCTACACAGCACAGGCACTGAGAGTTATCTAACTGAAAGCAGGATGTGATCCAATTCTTACCTTGTTTGGGAGCTGCTACAGCAACTTTGCATTCTTTACACTACCAGCTTCATCCTTGAGCTCACAGAATACAAACTGTGCCATAAGGTGCTTTGCATCAGGGGTTTGTACACCACAATTTTCAGACTCAATTCAGCTGTGTCTGAACCCATGCCAGGACAGAGACATGTGTTCAGTCTCAGACATGTGAAGGAGGCTTTATTATATAACGCGCCGCTAGACATTTAAAGTGAGCTCAAACAATGGGGATTCTGTCCACGAACACGCACTGGGATTCCTGTATCACATGAGGCAACTGCACTACATGATGCTCTTGTGCTAAATGCTGCTGTGGGTCCTGTCACAATTAGAAGGGCCATTGTGTCACAGCCCACTTCACAGTCGGAAACAGCATTCAAAAATATTGATACCCAGGTGCACTACTGAGTTCACACAAGTTTAAGGTTAAATGTTGTCACAAATTAAGTTTCAATATGAAAAAGACACATCTCAGTTCTAATATAGCTTTCAAAAACATCACAACAGAAAATGAAGCACTTAACCAGAGAAATGGCCAATGGAATGATATACATCACATTTCGGAACTTTGACCCCCTTTGGCTCCCAAGACCATGTGGAAGAACACTACCCTGACCACAAACTGAGTGTCCTCTTGGGGAACACAGATCCTCCTAAAAACAGATGTTATATATTCTGCACAATTATGTGTAAGATTATACAGTATATAGAAGCATGCTCCATTATAAATTAGATTAATAAGAGTTTGCAGCTTTAGGGATAGATCATGGACATTTTGCAGGTGTAAGCATAGCCAACAGTAGAACTCTGCTAGAGTTTTATAGGTAAAAAGGCATTAATTAATAAGAGAAAAACAAAGGAAATGGGCTAGTGGAGGTAAGCTGTCAGATCTAGAGAAAGTAGGACACGGTTCAGTGAGTGCCAAAAAGGAGACTTGAAAGCAGAGCTCTCAGGAGCCCTCTCAGTGGGCAGGCACCTGGGTGTTTTATTAAATCTGCTCAACTTTAAATGCCTTCCATTCAAAAGGCTACCCTGTCTGGCCTTGGCATTATCACACTGTGATCACTGTGACTGGAAACCTTACATCACACTCTTCGTTCCTCCCCTCTTCAACGTGAGTCTGCCCAGTTTGTCGGGATCTTTCTTCCCATCGTCACAGAATGAGAAATAATTTAGGCTGATCGTGTCATAAGACAGGTACAGCATCTGCACCGCAAAGGAACAAAACGTGGAGTGATAACAGAAAGTCTCTGCCTAACGTGAGGACAAAATGTATCTGAGATTATTTGATTCATCATGACATGCATGATATAGCACCCCAAATAAAAGACCTAGAATCTAAGAAAGTGTACAGATGAGAGGCCACTCTGCCCATCTAGCCCAGTGACGTCACCAGCGTCCCTGTCAAGGAATCAGACCGCGGACTCCCACGCGACAGGTGGGGATACTCCTCACCCTACTAACAAGGAAAAACCTAGTTCCAGGACAGGGGGCTCTACGATATTAAAGCTAAACTGGTCTATCATGTGTTTCTGGTGATCCAGCACATTCATTATCTGATTACATCATCAGGGACTGTTGCACACAGTCAGCCAGAGGACTCTGTCTGAGAAGCAAGTCCAGTGTAAATGCCAACTCTGACACACAAAACCGCAGATAAGAGCGCCATTCAACACATAGAAAAATGCAGCCTTGTTGGTTTTGCTATTTTAACCACAGTCTTATGCCTTGTAGAGCTTGGGTCTTTATGTGCATAAATCTTGCTTTTATGCTTTGCATTTCTAATTGTTTTTTAATATTTCTCAAAAAAAAATATTGCCTTTTCTGTTGGTTCTCCTTCGTCTTTTACTGTATATTGTTCTTACTTTTTGGGGGCATATACCAAATGCCAGTGATGGTTAGAGATGGAATTTCCATGATTGCCACTAAACTGTTGGGTTTTACGGGCTCTACAGAATTCCTGTGGCATCTGTGGGGTTCATTTGTGAATTTTGGCAATCCCACATTGCACTCATGGATCTGAAATGGAACTGATTCAGATGCGGAGGATTAAATAATTTAGGTGTTTGCTGAAATAGTGATTAATCCTTAAAGATGCACCCCCCTGCTATTCACTTGCCTTGCCCCAGCCTCACACATATGTCCCAGCCTGATTCATAGTGCATTCATTTGCACTTGTTTAGAGCCAGAGATTAGTAATCTCAATGGGACCCTTCACCTGGGTAAACAGCTCATGTAAACAGGGGGAAAATGAGCCCCCTGCTGTATCCAGCCATTCCTATTTCATATCATGCTTACCAAATACACAGGACTGTATTTTCATTTATATTTCCACAGTAAAATGCTAAGTAGTAGAGTAGCTATGATTCAGCACGGGCATTGGGAATTTAAACTTCCTTTCAAAGGCTTCGTTTTACATTTGTGTGGTCGATTAAATTTCCGGGGGTTAGTATTTACTACGCCGTCTGATGTGTTTATCCAAAGGTAACAATATGAAGTTATAGTTGTAAATAGTCTCTTTTATCTGGAACTACACTAGGCAACTGGACTGAGTTCAGTAGTTTATGTAAGGCAGTGCAGGAGTTTACATAGTGCAGGAAACTGAAATTTCAACAATTGGTGTGTAATGCAGATACAATATGTGCAGTGAAAGGGAATACCAGCAGTAATATGAGATAAAGCAGGTGTAAGGCAAGAGCGCATCATGGAGTCTACAAATGCAGCCTGAACAGCTGAGATCTGAGGAAATACTGAAGGAGTGTGAAAGATTCGTAATTTAGTACAGTTCACTTAGAACAAAAATGTTTTTTACATACAACTTTTGAATCGACATTTCAGCACAACAATCGCTATTTCTTGTAAAATGGACTTGGGATATGTTCTGTTATTATTTAGAAACCAGCATGATTGGAACAGGAGGATGCAGACAAATGTTCATTAGAATGAATCTAAAATGCAAAATCTGGATATCCATTCTAACCCCATTCAAACCTGCAGCAGGGGTCCCTAACTGCACTTCCCGAAGACTAACTTTTATTTGCTATTTCTGCATTTTTCAATGACCATCAGCTTTAATACCCAGGAAAGTTGTAATTAGTTCAATATTGACTTAATTGCACCTATTTAAACTTTATTTCATATGCCTTAAGAGTTCAGTGATTTAAAGATATCCAGACAATTGGCTAAATTCGGCACCCTGTGGACCAGGAAGTGAATTCCCTAATTTACAAGTCTATTAGAATTCACACCAACCTTTGGCTGAATAAGAACTTTAATACCTTTCACTCCCAGCTGGTCTGAATGGCTTTTATGCTTGACTTACACTATCTTTCTGTTCATAGTTCTGAAATGATATGTTATTTTATTATATAATCCAAAAGTTTAGAAGTGATAAAGTATAAGTATAAAAATGTAAGATATTCATTGGGTGTGCTGCCGAGGAATAGATGAATCACTTTCACATACACACACACATGCACTGTTTTAGCTTGCTTTGTTACATGAATCAGTCTGCAGTGGCTCGTCGGGCTGTACCAGAGCTTTGTAGTTGCTCAGCTGCCAGGGCTGATGGGTCGCTGTTCAATGTGCTAAGTTAACCGAGGTGACACATAAGTAAGAAAAAAGGTGCGTCTGTGACTTGAGGCTCAAATTCAGCCTGTGTGATTAACAGTTGTGCAGACAGGTCAGTGCCTTTCCCAGCAGTTTGGAGGATCCTGTTCCTTCAAGAGATCTCTTGTTGTGAAAGTATTGCATGCATTAAATTAACATATTTTTTATATGCATTGATTTCTGTTGAACTTGTTAGCTGTTAAAATGAACTCTCCAAGTGTTATCCATACACTCAAGTGTTTCCTCAGCTTATCTCTGATAAGTAGATGCCAGGTCGTAAGGGGTGTCTTTCTTATTCATTTGTTACAAACGCCATGTCCTTTGTGTGGATTTCTTTAGTCTGAAAAGTACAGCTTTTTTCAGTGCTACTCAAAATGAGAACTTGGCTGGAACTGTGTTTTACTTTAATTTTAAATACAGAAACAATAAAGGAAAACTTCTCCTGCTTTCTGTATTTATTTTTTTCGGGTTCACGTTAATGTCTTTTCCTGTTCTATCTAACAGTTCTTTGTTTGATTTGCAGTAGAATGCAAAGTTCCTTTATCACTTGGCAAATAAATAATTTGCACCCTGGGGGGGGGGGGGGGTTCTTAGCTGTCATGCGAAGGGGGTGAGTTTCCTGTCCCCTGGAGACAAACAGCATCAAGCACCTAAACCCTCTGCCCTTTGCAAGCTCTGTGGTCCCTACCTTTCTCCTAGTCAGTGCAATAAAGTGAAAACGTGTGACTGACTGTTGTGCCCCCAGATGCACAATTATGCTTGTATTGTCCTCATGTATGCTGTAGAATTGGTGAGGTACAGTAGGAAGAGACTTGTCCATTCATGCCTCATGTGTCTACCACAATCTGTTCATTCAACCACAGAATGACACTGTCTTATTCTCTCGGTTCAAAGTTTGGGGTTAGATCTGTATGTGTTTTTAATCGCTATACACAAAACGTAAGATGAAAAGGCTGTTAAGTTTAAGATATTTCAATGTAAACTACAGTCTGCCGACCAATCAGTAAGTCATGTAAGGGCTGCAAACCTGAGGAGAACAGAACTTTCAATTCCGTCTGTAATTTCTAAGTCCGATTCCTACTTAGGTTTATGCAGAGTTGTACATTAGCTGGTGTCTGACGGTTCACTATGCGTAGTGTATTAATCACATAGAGGGTGCCAGGTAATGAAGTGATCAGGAAGATAATCGGCATTCTTTTCAGGCGCTGCCTGTAAAAATCATGACAGATTCTTTCAAAGGCAGACAGTTGATCTGTTCTAACTTGAAAAAAAGTCAAAATTATTAACAACCTTATTAAAATAAATTTCCAGCAGTTGCAAGCAGGCCTCATTTATTTTGGATCCTGCACAGTGTTTCTAATTTGATCAGGACTGAATAAGTGAGTGAGCCAGTCACCTGCTGTATATCGGACTCTGTCAAGATTCAGGAACTTTGAGAAGCCTGGGAGGTGTAGGAGGTAAATTCTTGTCTCTTTGCTATACCTGCCTGATCTAGAAAAACAGGCTACATCATCAATGTGGTCATTTAGCAGCTTAATAAGCTGAACTTAAACAACTTTTAACATTCTGTATTAATAGCAAAGCAAAACCATTGAAATAAATGTCATCCTCAAGTGGTAAGGATTAAAAAGGCCTGACAAAGGGATGTTGATCTTTTTCTGTCTTGCCAGCAGACAGACTGGTAGAAGGTGGAAGTCTTGAAATGCTAGCTGTCCAAAAACTGTCGCAGTGCTCCTAAACTCTGACTCCTAAGCTCTGACTCACGTGCATCTCAGTTCTTTTTGCATGACTTGCAATGACTTTTTTTGCATTAATTAAGATGACTACATTATGTGGAAGACCAGGGTCACAGTAATTGCTTTTGGATGCTAATTAATTAAACCTTGGTGTCAGAAACTTCTTCAGTTCATATGAGTGTTAATGTTAACATTTCAATCTTTTTATAAAGGGATCTCTGCGTTTCTGGCCTATAATTATGGTCCTTGCTTTCCCCTGTTCAGTGCAGTAAGGTTAGAGATCACTGTTAATACCCCAGTTGCCTTAATAATAGCTCAATCATTTTATTTTTCTCAGAAAGTGAGAAAATAAAATAGAAGTAAATTACTTGGGGGCAGGATGGAGGCAACTGGAGTATGCTATCTGTATGGAGTTTGTATTTTCCAATGACACACTCCAATGACATGCTGATATGTTAAACTGGCCTTTGGGAAAATTGACCCTGGTGTGAGTGTGTGTGTGTGTGTGTGTGTGTGTGTATACTCTTGGATGGACTGGTGTCCTGTCCAGGGTGTATCTTGTCTTACACCTGTTGCTTGCTGGGATGGTTTCCAGCTCCTCTGTGACCTTGTATTTGATGAATCAGTTAGAAAATGGATGAATGGATAGATGACTTGCTATTGTTGGCATTTTGTTGGTATGCCCCTGACTCTAATGCCTTTTTGCTGCTGTATTCTACCTGTGGCGTGACTGTACCTCTGCTTTCCAGCTTCACTGATGTCCTCTTTTCTGCGTGGTTTCAGAAGTAAGTGGTGTGCAAGGTTAACAGTGGCGCAGTACTGAGAATGCTGTCCTGTTGTTCACTGCCCTGGACTGTCCCATCGGTGATCAGCAGTGACGAGCGTGCTGGGGGTTCCTGTCATCGGTCCTGTGTTGGGTCTGTAAGGTTGTGATCTGACGGGAACAGGATGCAAAGACTGCGACTCTCTGAAGGTATTTTTAGGTGTTTACATCGAATTTCCTGTCGCAGCATCGCACAAGCAGAGCAGATAAACAGTTCTGCTGCAGTTTAAATCAAGAGCTCTGACGAAAGAAAATTTCCAAAATAATTGTTACTGTCAAGAAGGGTATTCTGTGTTTTTCATGAGAACGCAGGCTGTTAATGGAAAGACGACTGCTTGTCTGTCATTACTTAGAAGTTCACAAGGAAATTGGTTGCTTTCTGTGTAATCAGTAATGTGGGTATCTCAAACTGGTAGCTACGTGTCCATAAATGTAAAATACAGTGCAGCAAATGTCAAACTGCACTTGAAACTTCTTTTTCTACATATTGTATTAACATCTTTATAAAGCCATTTTGACTTAATACATTACTTTCAAGGAGTAACATTGAGTTCATTTATTAATAGTTAATAAAGTTAATAAATTGAGTGCATTTCTTATGAGTGAGACCCAGTATTTGCAGATCTTGTTTTAAATTACAAACAGTTATCCCTAAATAGTTGCTACACAGTCTTTTTTTCTTTCTTTTCAGTTGGGTTAATTTTTTTTAAAACTCTCTGAGCAGTAGTGTTAGAAGTAGAGGTTCGAGGGCTGTAAAACTATGGCTGTCCTTAGTTGCTGTTTGTGGGGGCAACCACATCCTCAGAAGCCAGTGTTTTCAGTAGGCTGTGCCCTGCTTCAGTGATGTCTCTCTGAACGTAAAGGCGCTGTTTGTTTACAGTGTAAGTCTGGCTAGGATTAGAGGCCTGTGCTATGGCTCATTTCCCAGGGCCAGATAGGAACACAATAGCAGGAACTGCTCAGCCTCTTTAAACAAAGCCTCTTAAACTGGGCCCAATTTCCTGCTGTCTGAAACAGGAGCAGCTCTCAAAGAGTCCCTTGAAAATGACTAACTCTTAGCCCATATGCCCTACAAACCCTACACACTGGCCGCACCACAAAATACTGCCCTCACGAGACTGTCAGAGGCTAAAATGAAAGATTTTCACAGGTCTCAAAACCAGCCCCCCACCGCCACCCCCACCCCTACCATCAAACGAACACTTTTGGAAAAGCATGCTAAAGTTATTGCATAGAAAAAAAACCTGCAAACTGCTCGCTTGTTGGAACGGCTGGAGGGCTTTGTTTGCTGGAGCTGCTGTTGTGCAAATGAAAGAGTAGGGGGTTCAGATTACAAACCAGACACAGCACTGAAATTTGCTACAAGGCAAAAAAAAATCTGTGCAATAGCACAGACAACTGTGATGCAAGAGACAGCACTTGGTTTTTGGGGTTTGATATTGCAGGTTGACAAGTGAATCTTTTTTTTTTTCTCTTCAATCTGAGCAGCTTTCATTCACAATCAAAAAAGATTAGAATCACAATGGTAGATTATCTTAATTATGATGAGGTGTGAATACTGCAATCATTTTGACAGAACAGTTTAAAAGTGCTGAAAGCAGCACAATGGCAGTCTTGTGTTTGTTTCGAAGAGCAGTTTGTTTATATTGTGAACGATACAATCTATCGTTTATAGTAACTAACTTTTGGGGATGGTAAATTCCACCTACAAATTCATACACTGCAATATATCAGCATACATTTCCTAGCAGTATACAGCACTATAAAGTGTCACCGATCTGGTATCACATGATCCCTGCTAATGATTAATAGTTTATCGTCTAGTCGGATTATCATAATATATAATGCATGTTGGTAACTTCTTCGTTATACGCTTTATCTGCTGTTTGACGTTAAATCCTGTAGATACGACACAGAAGTACACTATATGTTTCTTTGGAAAAGGAGGTTATTTGCTCTTTTTTGCATATATGTACGGGCATCTTTACGTGCAGGATAGATTAAGGGACGACAGTAACAGTCTATTAAAACCTGTGTGCATATATTTGCACGTAGTTCGAGCCCCCCTTAAAGACCGTAAGCTCATACTGCTTCGTATATCTTTTTAAAGAAGTAGTGTTTAGAAATTGTATTTGTAATAAATTAAACAACTTACTATACCAACGAAGACGTGAGATAAGAGATTAATAGCTGTGTTTACATTTTGGTTGTGGGTATACCGATAGATATTGTAACGCATACGACCTCCATTGGTTGTGAGAGCCGGCTCAATGGAGGCCGTATGCGTTACAGTATCTTTTGCGCAAATATCTTTTTCGTCTCAGCAGTAACTCAATGGGAGACAGATCTCGCTGTCTGCTTCTTCGTCCACTTGAAAAGAGTGATTTGCTTTAGTATAGGGAAGAGTAATCACCATCCCCCCCTCCCCGCTCTTCAGTAATACTTCCCAAGAGTAGGCGTGCTGAACGCATCACAGGAGGCGGTTTTACAGTTCTACACAGCGGCTGCTGCTGCTGCTGTTCTTCGCTGGAGATTCATTCTCGCGTGTGTACGAAGAGGTTCGGGCAATGCTGGCAGAGGTTTAAGCGAGGATTGGAACCTGGGAGAGCTGGCGGGCACCGTGGCTGGGAGACACAGCTTTGCCTTTGACTACCCTGCTGCCATCCCTTCTGCTGTGACCTCTGCATCTGCCAGCATGGTGGCAAAGGATTACCCGTTTTACCTTGTCGCCAAGAGGGCAAATTGTGCGCTGGAAGTGCAGACGGTCAGCAGCAGTTCTGTCAAAGAAGCTGAGGTAGCGTTTCGAAGAAAACCTACTGTATTTTTGTTCCTTTTTTCCTTTATAGTCGGTGTTTCGCACTCTCTTTTAGATATCATACTAGCAAAGTTGTATGTTTTTAAAAACGAAAAGCCTAGCTATTTTAGCCTATTGAAACAAAAATCCTTTTGTGAAGCCTTTTTTTAAAAAATTTAGGTGCACTGGTAAAAAGAAGGGAGAGCTGTTTGTATTTAAGTTTTTTTTTCTGTTTGTATTTAAATTACCCATTTCCTGTCCAGTGAGGGTTAGTTTTTTTTGTTTGATCAATTTGTTTGATGTTTTAATCCGTGATCAGCGCAGGAAGTAATGGGTTACTTGAACAGTGCTTTAGGTTACATCTTCTGTTTGAATGAGTAATGTGACGGTTTTTAGGCATGTGTGATTTAAATGGCATTTTCTACTGCAAGGGTGAACTTATCATTTTTTTAGTTTATATTTTATTTATCGAACAAGGTTACTTTTCGAAAATAAACTCCGTGCGTGTGCTAAAAGCGTCTTCTTGTGAAGCTTTAGTTTAAAACGCAACTCGCTTTGGTTAGGTAAAGCTACATTAAATCCCCCAGTGTTTCGATTGTGGATCTGTGCTTTTCTATACTGAAACGTAAAAAATTAACATGTTTTTAGCAGCCATCCACTTTACCCTCTTAAGGCATTGAATGGAAGCATACTACTGTATTTATTGTTGCTTATAACGTGTAATTACCTAAACATTGATGCTATGTACGACAAAGCACCATTCTTTTATAAGGAGGTTTGCTACGAAAATGGACTGAGTAAAACGTGGACAGTAAAAGCCTATTCACAAAATTAATTGAATTGTCAAATAAGTTAACGTAAAATAATTCACTTTTATTAGTTTTGTTTGTATCGGTGCACTAAGGTTTGTTTTTGCAAGTTCATTACCACCTGTGGGATTTGCTGTGCTCCATATTAGCAGTGTATCAATGTAATGCTTATAGTAACCATTCATGTCTTTTTTTTTAATTCGACGCTACATTATTACGTAGAGAAACAATAATTATGCCTCAATAAGAGACGCTTCAAACGTTTGCTGTTATTGGATTAAATGTTACTTTTAAAACGGTGAAACCTGAATATTATGGTTGAAACGCAAATGCTTTACTATACCCCACTGTTTAAGATAAAGATTTTCACAAGATGGATTTATAGACCGCTTCCTTGTGTTTTAATAGTGGCTGCCAATGATCTCGGTGGTTTGTTCACGATTGTCAGTCTACATCCGAATCAGGATGTGTATAGATAAGGGGTTTTATTTACATGCATAACCGATACTAACATTTTTGGGCGATTAATGTTTACTTAGAACGATTGAGAGTATTAGTACCTTTTTAGTGGCGGCCCCATTCAGCATAAGTCCCAGATAAAAAATACACTTTCCGATAAACATTTCAAACAATGGGTGTTACTTAGTTTAAAAAATATCGGAAGAAAAAAGGGCTTGCTTCAGTGCTATTGCCCCAATGACTGGAAAGTATACTGTAGGGATGCAAAAAAATCTAAAAATTCTCCGCTATTAGCCTCTGTGGCTTTGTGGAAAAAGTCAAAGGTGCTAAAAATGCCACTGAAAGGTTGAAGCTCGCATTTCTTTGCGATGCCGTTCTTGTTAACATTATAATTCTGACTCAGTCATTTGTTACCTTTGGGTATGAAGACTGCAAAGTGCTGTTTTGCCTGAAATCATAGAGCTGGATGCTCTCCAGTCGTGCTGTCTCTTCAGCCAGTGAAGAACTCTTAGCATTCAGTCCAGCTGATTAGTGAATCGCTACCCCTGGAGAGAGCTGCTTGTTTCAGGGCAATCATGAAGGTCTTTTTTGGGGTTGTAGAGCATCGGAACAATTACTTTATTGAGAAATATAAAATAAGGAATGAGTTGAGGTTAATTCTTTGCTTAATGAGAAAACAACTTAACAGGTGTGAAGCCTTCTGTGTGTCTGTGTGAAGACTGCACAGATGAAACTTATTTTTTTAGGGTAAGAAAATTACCCTGATTTTATCTCTTTCTTAATTTGCATTAGGCACAGTTCTCTTACTTTAACCTCTTCATACTAAAATAAGGTCATCTTGATTCATTTTGAAATAAGTCTAGGTCTGCCATTCAGTCCAAATAGAGAGGGAAAGGAACAACACTTTTCCGAAGAGGATCTCTTTCAGCAACCTTTTCAAATTTGGGACTCTTTGTAAGTGAAAAGGGCACAAAATCTAGAGTGGTTAAGATTGAATAGTATGTGGGCAGCACAGTATTAGGCACAAAGCAGGGCATGGAAAGCACAGCAGTATCTCATATATACTCTTTGTGCATCCTGCTGGGTCTGATAAAGGTGTTTGTGGAGGAGGTTAATACTTGTAATAACATGTTTAATAAGGAATTGTAGAGGCAGAATGAATGGAAGAGCCATGCAGTTAACACACAAAGCACTGACCTCCCTCTTCTTAGACTGTGTTTTGTTCACATAGCAGTGTAGGGGAAAAACATCCTTTCAAACATCCCTACCTGCCTGGCCATGTGAAATAAACATTATCATGCACAGTACTGGAGCTTCAGACACATTGCCGTTGCAAAAATCATACTTTGACGACAGTACATCTGACACCACCTTCCGAAGACAGGAACAAGTGAAGTGCACTAAAATGATGGGCAAACACCTATCGAACTCATTAAAGCTAAGCCATTTAATAAACTGTGCCAGATAGCCCAGTTTTATTTAGCAGTCTCCAGCTGTGCTATCCTTTGCAAGGTGGAAGACTGAACACTTGAGTTTTAGAAGCCTGACAACCATTTTCAAGTACCCATTCTTAACTATCCAAGAATCATAGCCTCTTTCAATTAGTTTACCATAAAAATCATTTTTATTTGTTCTTCATTTATATTAGACTTTTGAATATAATGGCTGTAAACAGTTAATGGAAAATTTTCAAGATGATAAATTGACAGTCCTGCTGCATAGGCGGTAATAATCTAAATTTCCTGAGGGTGTTTTTAAAAGCTTTTCATTTTTGCTGAGAGCTGCCATTTTTCAGAACCGAAAAGGAGCGCTGTGGAGTGCTTTGTAAGTTGCAGCTGTGTGTGACATTGAGCACAGTGTTCCACTCTAAAGTTTGCACGAGTCACAATAAAGGAATGAATCAACAGACCTTTGTTGGCACAAAATAATCACAGTAGTTTTTTTTTATTCCTTTGGTGTTTGCGGATTTACCTCATGTAATGGCTGAGTGCAGTTGAAACTTTTCTGCTGTCAATCACCTGTGTTCATAGAAATATATGAAGTCTTTTCCAGTGGCCAAATCTCGGATGGACCAGTTTCCTCATATAAAATGCTCTTTTTGTTCTGAAGAATTTTTTAACCTTGGTTTACCAGATGAGTGCTTATGTATGGAACCTTTGTGACTTTCAAAACCAAAAGTGGTGAAAAGTAGCAGTCCAAAGAGTATAGGACATACTTTTATTTCCTCAAAGTTGTTTTGACGTTGATCACAAAGAACAATCTACCCAAGATATTTCACAAGGGTCGTGCTACTTTTGATGATCTGGCTATGAAAATGTTTTTATCTGACCTGTGGCTCCTGCTTTTCCTGTAGATGTGTGGAGGGGGTACTTGCAGGATAATCCAAAGGTATTTAGATTCCTGAGAGGCACGCTCTCAGAATTGGCAAGAGATGTATAGAAAATGTTAAAAAACATTCATTTTTAAAGGTACAGGGCAGAGCCATATATGTATAGTTAGCTGTCTTTTAGAGCTGTCAGCTGTAGAAACGTGCAGAGACTGATAGTCTGACATTTTCAAAAAAAGCATTGATTTTATATTACTAAAAAGAAATTGTATACATTTTAGTGTTCTACCTGAAAGTGAACATGAGTTCAGTTGTGTAATGGTGCCTTAGAGACTCTGAAAGTTTTTATTTCGGACACAAGAGAAAAGCTGCTTTGAAGACTCATTGCTTTAAAATTCTTTGCGAATGAAGGTGTTTATTATAGCTGCATGTATTCCTTAAACAGCTACTAAGAGACATACAATATGCTTTTGGTCCTGAATCACAATGACCAGCTTTTATCATGGGCTGACTCGTAAGTCTGTGGTAATTTCTCAAGCATGACATCATCGGTGTCATACTGTACCTAAGTTGCCTTGTTCGTGGGCTTCATTCTTTGCTACAGTGGGTATTACTGTTTTACCAATGGGTCTTTCTGGAAAAAAAAAAGCGTTTCTGGTCGAGTTGTAGGCTGCTGAATCCTAACTGCATGCATTTTGGAAGTGTAACTTGGATAAGAGAGAAAAGCAGAGGTAGACACCAGTGCCACTTTTGCAGTATGAAAGTCTGGATCAGCTGATCAGTTTACATGTATTGCCACAGAGGGAAATAGGCACTTGGCTTCCATTTTGGGCCTTTGTGATCTGTTTAAATAAAACCTTTCCTCAGTGAGAATGGCAAGGATATAACGCCTTCCAACACAGTGGATTAGTAGGGGAGATCTTTGTATCTTCATTAAGTAGAAGAGCCTTTTGCACGATGGCATTACTCAGTGCTTTAAATCCCTTTTCAGAATGCTGAATGAACTGCATTGGTAAATTACAGTTCTAATTTGTAGCTTGAATAAGTTCAGACATTCTGCAAGTGGACAAAGTAGCTTTTTCCTTTGCTAGTTCTACAGCCTGTTGCATACACTCCATGGTGGCCTGGAGATAAACTCCATAGGGTGTTAGCTGGTATCATAAGGTAGCAGTGGGAGTAGGGGGTCAAGTCCTTGCTTTACTCTTCAATCGATGAGGAAGGGCTTGCTTTATCACTGAACTGCACAGGCACAGAGCTGTGTCTTTCTCTGTACTTTCTTTTGGTTTATTACAGGCTCTTAACATTTTAGTAATAAACCTTGACAGTGCTGAGTGAACACAGTGCAATCTTATCTGCGCTGGATAATATGCTGGTGTGGAAGAGGTATGCTCTAGTCAGCCAGAGGTCAGTCAGTCCTCTGTGACCCTGGGAGCACATTGATGTGGGTGGGCAGTAGTCTGGAATAGAAACTGCAGGCTTGGCTTCAGTGGAAGAAAGTTATAGTACAGCATGTGTGGGATTGCACAAGGAACTTGTGCAGACTTATTCAGGGAAAGTCAAATGTTGATCTGTTAGTGCTGACCAGAAAGCTGTGCTTGTCATCAAAATCTTTTTATGACAAAATATTTCTGTAGGTAAAGATGGTGCGTTATTTACAATATGAAAGAACTGGCAGTTGTTGTTTTTTTTGTGTTTTAAACAATCCATCAAGGGAATTTGGCATTGAGTCACCCTGTGGGATATAGGTTTGTCGGGTTAATAACGCTCAAAACAATCAGTTCCCTTCCCTGCAGGGTGTTATGTAAGGCCTGTTTCAGGAAAGTCCCGCAAGACTGGATCACATGTAATTGCTGTGCCATTGTGCTGAGAGCTGACACTGCTGTAACTCCTGGGAGAACAGAGTCAAGCTGGTTTCACAGATTAGTGAACCAGGAATGGCAGAGGGCAGCTTCAAAAAGTGATACAGAAATCTTCCCAGGATTTCTGGCTTGTCATTGAAGAGGTTTCACTCTTTCAATCCAGAAAGCTGCTTAGTGAATCCTATGTGATTCTTCGATGTTTTTCTCTTTCTGTGTTACCTAGGGCTCTATAGGCCTAGTTCGCAATGGTATGTAATGAAACACAAAAAAAGTATTGTCCAAGGTCCTATACAGTTCTCACTGGGGAAACATTTTGCACTAAAGTCTTTGTAGCTCTCTTTTTGAGCACCAATTGTCAAAAAGTACTGTACCTACCGTACCATATCTCCAGCAAGGCAAGTTAATGGCAGTTTTTAACTTTTAAATTGAAAGAGGTAATCCTTTTAATGTAGAGCATATTAGTTAAAAAGCTCCAGTTTAAAAGAAATAGGTTGGGAGTTTTTTACATTTTTGAAATGTCATTGACTAAGGCAGGTGTATGAATTTCAGTTCTGTCATGTGCATTGCTGTAATTATTTGGAGGGCTGGAAGGATTTACAGATGCAAAGCAACAATGAGATTCAGGCATGTTGCCAAGTCAGCTTGACACTCTGTGTGTGTTCTGCTCTATGACAATGAAACACACTGGGGAAAGAGATAAAAGGGGGGTTGATGGGTCACAGCTCTTAATGCACTAACATATCCAGGTCAGTGAGTACAGAGACAATGCAGGGCGGCTTGTCCTAGTTCTTCATTCTCATGCTTTCATGGTGGGAGATCTTCAGTATTGTCAAGGAGTCTCCACACTCCTCTGGGCATTATCCAGTCTGCCATTTGTGGAAAAGGAACTCAAGTGAGGAATTATCTTGAAAGTAAAAGTTTATACAGTAGGACATCTGTGTTCATTCACTGAGTTGCCTAAACAAGGTTCTGTTTGCAGAAGAACACGCCGACAGCTCCGCTTTCCCCAGTATGAAAAAATTGGGGGTTCTTTTCCCCAGTTTTCTGCAAGTGCTAACATTTGCCTCTCTTAAAGAGAAAGTGTTATAGAAGATGCTGCACATTTTTTACCATTCTTAATCCATAAGCCGCTCTGTGACCGTTACAGCTTTGTAAAATCTCCCATACTTATTATGGAAGCTGTGGTCTTTCCTCTTTTAATCATCATCCTAAACAGACTGGTCTTTTTTCCAACCTTTTCCGGGTTTCTGCTGTTTCCCTCATTGTGTAAAAAGCAGTCACCTGTTTCCTCATATATTTTATCTTGTATTCTCTTTAGCTTGCGATTGGAGAAATGCAGATCTCTGTATACAGTATTTGCTCATCTCCTTGACCAGACATGGCTAATGGTAGTAATTGAAGTTCATTCTCCAAATGAATGTGTGTCTGGTTAGCCTGCTGTGTCTGGAAGTGAGGGTGTTTCTATTCTCTGTGCAGATACTGGTCAGACTTATTTGGTTAACTGAAGGTGCATTTTCTTGCCAATTATAGACCTTGCCTCTAATGAGCGAGCTCTGTTCACTTCACCCTGAGCTGCAACTACAAAGAAAAAGTCATCAAGGGGGAGGATGTTTTTTGTAAGGGGAACATTGCACCGGTGTCAGCAATTGTGATAGCAGCATATTAATTTTCAGATTGAATGTCGTCACAGACTGCCATTGATCTGATGCTATCCAGCTGAGCACAGCCTGCCAGAAGGTATCTTTGCCATTTAGCCCAGCAGTAGGGGTGTATTGAGCTACAGTGAGTTTTGCTGTGTGGGAGTTTGCAGTGTGTGTTTCAGATCAATTCAGCTCCAAAGGTGGAACGGGCTGATTGCTGTCCAGCTCTTATCAAGAGGGAGAGAGAAAATGTAGTCAAGCCTCCTTAACTTCACAAAAATGGAAAGTTTACTGAGCTTCAAGGGTCAGGCAAGCTGTTTTCCACTTTTAAAATTGCCTGCGTCAACGTTCCTTAGCCTATAAATGTTTACAGGCTTGGTCTAACGGAATTCCTGGCTTCTGATCCTCTATTGATATTTTTACATGAAAATATTAATCTCATTGTTAGCTGATGTGAGTTCCCCATGAAAGAAATTCAGTTTGCTTATCGCATGCAATAGTATGGTCAGAGGGGGGCTTTTTTTTTTAATAAGTCCATTTTCATGCAACCATTACCTCCATCTAGAGAAAACACCTCAGTTGTAACCTCTGTTACTGTATATTCCCATAAACAGTGGTCAAGCGTGAAAACTAATGGAAGTTAACACTTGAAGTCTGGAATATGTGGGCCACAAATCCTGGATCTGGTCATTTCTATTCCCAGTCAAGCCATTTATTTATCCCCTATTTGGATGAATCCCTCCTATAGGTAATGAAATGGAAGTCCCTTGTAACTAGTTACCATTGACTACAGCAAATGCAGAAAATCAAATGGTAATCAGTGTCCACCTTGGCAGAGCTCCAGTCTATTTGGCATTCTTCAGTTGGTTGGTGGACCTGTTTATCTCAGACGAGTGTTCTCAAATAATGGGGTTGACTGGGGAGGATAATCTGGATAAGAAACACACTACCCTGTCCTGGAGTACCTGCACTGTGTGGGCTGTTTTTATTGCTCTAACTAGCTGAGCAGCCAGGTGTGATCAGATTCCAAAGAGCCTTTTTACAAGACGGAGATAAGAGGCCGAATGGGTGGCTAGAGACCTCAGGCAGTCTCTCTGATCTGGACAGCAGCGAACTGAGTAGCCACTCTTCCCTTGTGAATACAGCAAGATAAAGGCTGAGCAAAGAGTTAGCTGGAGGACCTTCTGTTGTCTGCTGAGGGGTGAAATCTGAATCCTTTATGTGGTGTCTGTGGCATATAATACGGGTGTTACATAATGTTATATTATAATGCATGGCCAAAAGATCTTACTGAATAATTGGAATTAATGGCGAGTATTCATAGTCCATAACTGAAAATAATGTGAAAAGGTATTTGATTTTGTTGCCTGAATGCATGTTTTTTCCTGTCTCAAAGGTATTTTTTTTTAAACTCAGCCCATTTGCAACGATCATGTTACTTTATTGTAATGCATTACAGCACACACAATACCTATTGTATTAGGCATAGCCGACGGTAGTATCATAAAGCACCCTGATGCACAGGCTTGGAGACGGTCATCAAAAAAAAAAATAGGCCACAGTAAATTTTATTGCTTGATCTTTAGATGGGTTATGTATGAGAGGGTTTTAAAAGGTCTCGTTTTTTAGATTTTGCCATTTTCAAACTCTTTTTGCATTTGTCGTTACAGGGGAAATAGAAAATCTTGTGACTTAAGTGAATTCTTTAATTATTCATGTTTAAAAAGGATGAGGCTCAGGAAAAAGGTTGTAGAAATAAGGTCCTGATCATATAAACCTTTTAAGAGATGTGCAGATTCCAGCATTGGTCCTATATTTGAATTCTGAATTTCTGCACTGGTCAGACAAATGAGCTTGCACGCAATTTAAAACAGAAATGTGTGTGTGTGTGTGGGGGGGGGGGGATCATTTTCAGGCTGTATGAAGCAAATGTGACTAATGCTTTGCAGCACTAATAGGACTGTGCTGTACACGGCAGATTCTCCAGTCTGGTCATGTTCAGGATGGTAGTTGGTCAGATTAGGATGTGTTTGACATAGACAGTGTGTGGAGGGGGCTGTGGACTCTGTGAAAGGGGGCCGTGCTCAGATCCAGCTCTGCACTGACGTCAGACTGGTCTCATCACAAGGATATCGCAGTTGTGAAGGAGAGAGGGGAGGGAGAGAGAGAGAGAGCTGCTGTTGAGAGAACTGACGCTGCAGGTGGAAGATCTGCCACAGTCTCCCTCCAGTGCCCTCTATTTCTTTTTTTTATGTTTGAAATTTTGCAATCCTTGAGCTTTTTTTTTCCTCGCATTCTGCGTGCAGGCTGAAGGGCAGACCCAACATGTACCCTGTGTCTCACAGGTACTGCAGAAATGTAGGCCCTCACATTCAGTCACAGGAGCCAGAGCTGCTCTCGCTTGATCTGCAGAGTCTGCAAGCGGTTGCTGCTTCTGGCTTTGTCCACGCCAGGTTTAGGGCTGTACTGCAGGTGCTTGTAACCTCTGGGCGGATGCCACAGCCGTGTGAGTGAGCGCTGAGCTAGGGCAGCAGGGATTCCTTCAGAGCAGTAGCTGCAAATGGCTGTGGAGGATGTCCAGGCATGGCGTAGAAGGAGAGATGACAGACAGAGCGCTGTGTTTTGGTCTCGGGGAAGGAAACTAGCAGTGTCGTTCATCCTTGCTGTTCAGTGGGGCTTTCAGCACTCCGTGCCCAATGTTGGACTTGGATGGAGATCGTGAGACGTAAGGTACCTGTGCTTTTCCATTGCTCAGGGGGCATTGGTTGCAGTGTGAAAGTTTTTTCCTGCTTGTATAGAGGGAAGACAAAGGTCATTTTAGCTCCTTAAAAGATAAGGCAGGAAGCAGACATGGGGAGCTCTTGGCTGTGGATTAAGATTAGAGTGTTCCCTGGAATGCCAGGTAGACGCTGGTTAAGCTTGCTGCTGTACTGACATTTCCTCAGATTAGCAGAGTTGCTCAGGAAAGACCTAGATCAGTGCATAATCACTTCTCCTTGGTCCTCTAGACCTCTAGTTAGTAGGGGTGTTGTCACGAAACTTAGTAGTAACCTGAATACATGTTAAAGTGTATTTGAAGAGCCATCTGATTGTTTTAGCTGAATTTTGAAATACATCTGTAAGAAATGTACTGTGACGTGTTCCACAAGAATTTGAATTGCTTAGCTGAGGTCGTGACTAGAGTAGTGGTATGTTAGTATTCCCCTCCATTCTGCTGAATTTCAATAGATAGAGGATAGAGGTCTGTGTGTCCTCTCCTGGAAGGTGGTAGAGTTTTTGAATTTTGCTTAAGTCAGCTATACAATATCTACAAACGTTGGAAATTAACTTCGTTGCTTGCTAATATCTGACCAGTGAGCGCATTATCCTAATCGATAATCTTTAAAGATATTGATAACCTCTGTATAATGCGTTGCTTTTACTCTGATTCTTTGATTTCTCAGCTTTCCCTACTGAGTTAGGCATTGCATTCAGTTGGTGAGGGCTGTCTTCTGTGCCTTCTGACTATTGATTTTTTGAAGGCTTCTCACAATGTCGTGTGTGTCCTTTGTCTTTGACAGGAGCCCAGCAACAAGCGGGTTAAGCCCCTGTCCCGGGTGACATCCCTGGCCAACCTCATCCCCCCAGTGAAGGCCACGCCCCTGAAGCGGATTGGGCAGACCCTCCAGGTATGGTCCAGGCAGGGATATCCATCACAGTACAGGACAGTTATCCTCACGAATGTCCATGCCCCTTACTAAGATCTTATGGTGAAAGCATCTACACCAGTTCTTGTAAAATTACACCCTTTCATAGAAATAATTCCCATATTTGAACACATTCTTTTCATTCGTCTTTGTTGCATCTTGGGAATGATCAGTATGTTTCATGAGAAAATAAAAAACAAAACAGCATTCCAAATTTCTCCAGGCTAAGAGTACAAGGGGGAAATATTTGTTATATTGTCAGGAGTGGTGGTCACAGTACTGGGCAGTGCTAGCTTTTTTTAATTCTGCATTCTTCCAGACAGCTTGAAGAGACATTTTTCCTAGAATGTGTCATTCATGTAACAGATAGCAGTTTGAGTCACAGTATCACTAAAGCAACACTACGGTGTCTACAACAGCAAGTAAGGCGTTCAGTAGCAAGATTAGTGTTTCTGTACTGGTGTGCCTTCAGACATTGACGAATGAGCTGCAGAATCATGGAAAAGTCATCCACTGAAAAAATAGTTATTTTGTTGGTATACCCAAAGTGTCATTTGGTACAAACACGAGTCAGAGATCACACACCAGGGCTTTACATATGGGAATTGTATATGGCGCAGATTAATTTTAAAGGACATAAACTAAAACATAAATTTTGTTCATGATCTTAATAACACTGTTTTGCACCAGTGATGTGATACAGAAGCAGGTGTATATTTATTTATAAGTGCAGTGTGGGATAGAAAAGTTTGAAAAAGCACTGAGCTAGAAAATATCTATAAACAATTTCCTTTTATTATTTTCCATACATTACAAAAAATGAGAATCCAAAAGGTGTGGGAGTCTTTTGCAAACCTGTTTAAGAATCATCATTTGTGATTTTTTGTGAACAAACGGAAGTCTTCACAAGTCTGCTTTATTTGTTTCCATCTCGCTCGGGATGCACTGCAGCGTTCAGTAGAACTCCTCCAGTGACAAGCCAGTGAATAAGCAACAAGCTTGTTCTTGGCATTCACAAATGTGCCAACCAACACTTGCATGCCCATGCCTGTGCAGATAGTCTGGTATCAGTGGGTGAGGGCGGCCTTGTTGACGTTTGGGACATTCCCACCTGTCTAGCAGATTCAACCTTTTTGTTTCGTTTTCTCCCAAAGAGTGGTCATGTTGGAGTAAGTAAATAAGTGTCTTTGCATGGCTCGGCACGTCCCAGAGAGAGCGAGTTTCTGAAACACTGCTATTTTGGTATTGAGAACAGGCAGCCAGTTCTTTGTCACTGCCTGCCCATTATCACACAACCTGATTTTTGCCTTTCTGTGTCTTCACACACTGCTTACAGTATGTGGAGTCAGACAAGGTGTACGGTACTCTCAATCCCGATCTGTCCTAAATCACAGCGCTCTGACACATTAGGGTCATTTCAGATTTCACGTCTGCCATCTGTGGTCTGCACTGTGGGAAACTGAAGAATGGGGAGAAGTGTAATAAATTCTCTTTATCAGTGGGTAAATAAGTAAGGGGGAGAGGGTGAAAGGTCCCGCAGGTGTTTTTCACACCCTCTGCTGATATTGCTTCAAGGATGAGAAGACAAAATGTTCTTTTTGGAGGCCATTCCTCAATCTGCAATCTTGAGTGTAGGCAGTGAAAATATGCACCAGAGTAAATGCTGGGTATGCCAAGAAAATCATTTTATTTTTCCAGTGGATGACTTTCAATTGTTTCACAGGTCATCTATTAAAGAATGGCAGAGGCTTCATTTTGACAACATAGTGTTTGTAGAGCACAACTTAAAACCAGCCCTTTCAGTCCTCTGTGAAGACAAGGAGTTTGTCAAATTTGTAATGAACCTTTATCTGTCTTTTTAAGACTTCAAGTACTGAAAGTCTTACGTTACAGATTGTGAGAGAGATTTTATGCTTCTTATATGTATATGGGGATATATTAGACTGAATTAGACACAGGCAACACGTTGAGAAGTGGACTTGGGCTTGTGGAAATTCAAATTGCAGTTTAATTGTACGGCTGAAATCAATACCTATCTGATGCCCACATTCAAAGATTCCGAGTACTTGCCGGCTATAGGTGTAGCTTGGTGCCTGTCCACCTGTTACAACCTTGGCATGTCTACCACCTTTGGAATCAAGACCACTTTTCCATCCCACTTTGTTTTCCCCTGCTTTTTAATGTTGTGGATGCCAATGCTCAGACAAGACAGCGTTCAAGACGATGGGTTTCCCAGCGCTGTCATACGAGACTGCTTTTCATTGTCAGCGTCAGTTTGTTTAGCAGCAGACGGGTTTGCAGAGATGGACCAGTGTTAGTGAGCCTCGCTTTGTCCCCTGCCTTCCCCCCCCTAGCGCTCCATCAGTTTCCGCAGCGAAAGCCGCCAGGAGATCTTCAGCCAGCGGCAATGGAGCAGGAACGCCCCCCCGGCCATCACCAAGCGCAGGGACAGCAAGCTCTGGAGCGAGACCTTCGACGTCCGTCTCAACCAGATGCTCACCTCCAAGGAGATCAAGCGCCAGGAGGTGAGGGTTTGCTCCAGGGCACAGGGCTGCTTTGCAGACACGGAAGCTCTGTCCCCTGTAGCGCTTGTTGGACTCTGGTTCTGTAGCATCTTAATGCTAAAGCTTTACTGGTGAAGAATAGTGATCTATAGGTCCCATTATCCCGGTGATCTGTTACTGGTTTCTGGGTAATAAAAGTAGATATTGCAGGTGAAATCATGCTTCTAACAATGTTGCCTAGCCTCACATTTCAAATCTCAGCAGGACATTTGCAATACAGTGTTGCCTTTTTTTTTTAATCAGTTGCTGTTATGGAGTCTCAAAGCCCTGCAGGTCTGTAATTTATTTCTCCATCACTAAGGAATTACAGTACAAGTATCTTAAAATTCCTCCCACTTGAAACTTCAAAATGAGAGGTCAGAAAACGGCACAGAAATAATATCTAACTAGAAATAAGAGTCAGAAACCACAGGTGAGTTGTTACTTCAGCTGCTTTTCATGGAGGGTGTCATAGCCCTTTAAGAATTTGGTTCCTGAATATGTTCAGCAAGGATGTTCTTAGGTCTTGCAAGTTATTTACTGGTTAAAGTAAGCGATAGTGTTGCATCAACTTGATTTACAAAGTAGTTCTCTTGGAACACGAAGTTAAAACCACAGCTTGAACATCATATTACCTTATAGGACTGTCTTGCTGCACCTCAATACCAGCCTGCACTAGTCCTGAGTCTGCAAGGACAGGCTCAGTTTAAGCACCTCCTTACATTCTGAAGGCCGGGTAACCTGTGATGTGTAGAAGGGAATATAGTCAACTGCATGTTAAAGAATCCAGTGTTGAGACAGCATAACCAAATTACATTTCAGGCATGAAAGCTGTCTACTAAAAACATAAAAAGCCCTGTGAAATTAAACATCGCATATGTTCAATAAAAGAGAGGCCAGCACTGAGAACCCGCTGCCTGTGTCATTCAAGTGTAGAGAAGCTGTAAAGTGGTTGTTGATTTAAGAGGGACAAGAAGGTGGGAGGTTTCCTAAGCCATGAAATACAAACCGCTTCTGGTGTGGGGGCTTAAATTCACTCACTGGTCTTCTCAAAAACCTCTCACGCATGCCCCCCAACTCTTTACTTAAGTTACCTCACCAACACAGGCTACAGAAGTGGTAGTCTCTTCTAAGTTCAGGAGCAGTAGCGTGACAAATTGAACACATGTGCAATTGAGCTGCCTTTAAAATCTGCGTAGAGTTCAAACAGAATCCGCTGGAGACAGCTTTTTTTGGGTCTGGGACCTCTGATTTTGGTTCATTAGGAGTTAATTATGGTTAATCTTCCTGTCCTCTGCTGCAAAGCATTTTCAAAAAAATGAAGGACTATTTTTGAATGAAATTAAGCTTGATGAGACAAAGCCCCACAGCATAGTTCCAAGTTAGATTTGATGAATGTAATATTTTCAGAAAATGTGGTCAGGAAGCTTCAGACACTTTTCTCTTGAGTATAGGATAAAAGTTTCCATTCCTGTTTCAATGTCTAAAGTAAGGTTATATCATATAGAGATCAAGATATTCTAATGCTGTTAGCTGTCACTTAAAAAAAAAATAGGCTTGAGTATCAAATAATTCTAAGGAATAATTTTGGTGTGAGTGATTTCAATGTGCCGCAGTTTTCTGAAGAGGCTTGCTTTGTCCTTAACAGGCAATCTTTGAGCTGTCCCAGGGAGAGCAGGACTTAATAGAAGATCTGAAATTGGCAAAGAAGGTGAGATCTGTTTTTCACATTGGCATAGTTTGCTTTCATCTAGCATATAAAATTGTTACCCACGTGGGAAGCACAGTTCACGTTTCACTTCTCCCTTTGCACACCCAGGCAGGGCAGGGGATTGTTTTAAATCCAGCAGCATCTGGTCCTGCTTTCGTTTTGAGCACAACCCAATCAATGCATTACCTCAGAAGGCAGCCTGGTTATATGTGAGGCCTCTTAAATTGCAGTAAAACAGTGCAGTAAAGAGACCGAGGTGATTTCAAAGCCAGCTGCTTTGCCCTTCCCCATGTCCTGGAAGAGACAGCCCTATAGGTTCACACGTGGGTGCTGTGACTTGACCTAGCCAGGGCTGAAAGCAGGAATCCTGCCTGTGGTTCACAGCATGTGCCAAAGTTATGTGTTTAACAGAGCTTTTTTTTTTTACAAAGTCAGATGAAAGGTGCTTCTTGGATGGTCAGGCTTGCATGTGCTCCTATCAAGGGCTTCTGCTCCAGATCTCTCCTATTTCAGACGGCAGAGTATCTGTGCTGGGCAGGTGTAGGAGAAAATGTGAAATATCCAAGCACCTCCATTGTAACGAATCGGATTTATGGGAGCTCTCTAGCCGACAGATTATGCTGACCTCAAGTACAAAACACAGAAGCACTGAGTCTCTTTCAGTGCGCCTCCTTCTTCGTAATACAGATGGTGACAACTGCATACTCATTCCACAGGGAAGATGGAAGGCTCTCATTACTGGCCCATAATAGCACTGAGTGTGGCTTCATCCATGATTAAAATGCCTAGCTTCATAATTCATCAAGCCTGGGCATCAGTATACTTCCCATGTTCTCATCACTTTTTGTCAACTTTGTATCCAATTAGAGAGGTTCCTTCTCTGGTGCTTTTTAAAAAAAATGCGTTTTGACTGGTGTGCTTTAAAAGCTGAAGTACAATTTTTTAATAAGCACGTATAACCTTTTCAACTGACATTTATAGGGTATGAGCTGAAATGACTATTGTAACTCTTTGAGATACCTTAGCTAGAGTTACGCTTTTTAACTTGTTCTCAGAACATTAAAAGTGTGGAGATGGAAAAGAGGGGTGTAGCAGTGTTCTGAAAAACATTTAATAAATTATTACAAGCCCATAGTATGTAGGGCATAACATTTTAATTCTTACATATTGGTAATTGTCTGTGTCTTATCAGACTCTTACCTTCTTACGTATTTGTCTTTATTAAAATTGTCATTTCATGATGGGTTTTTGACCCAGTACTTTTTTGATAGATTGTCCAGTTCTTTTTTTATGATGCCGTTGTGGATCGTGCTTTGTCCAGGTCAGAAGGCACAGGTTTTGTTGGCGGTAGCCTGTTGAAGTCACTCTGTCTGTCCGTTCTCAGGCCTATCACGACCCCATGCTCAAGCTGTCCATCATGACAGAACAGGAGCTGAACCAGATCTTTGGTACCCTGGACTCCCTTATCCCCTTACATGAAGGTACGGCCCCCTTATCCCTTTATAGTTACATACGAGTGCATGCTGATGAGGGATGGTTTCCAATCAGGTTGTGTTCAGACTTGCGTTTCTGAAATTAGTTAAAAAGAGGTTCAGGAATTTCTTTCTGTTCTCAGTTTATATTAATTTATAGCAAGTCATTTCTGTGCAGTTTGACCTTATTTAAATCCCCAGAGGCAGGGTAGACATGTAAAGACTGTTTTATGTTGTGGTGTTTCTGTACTGAGTATCGAAAGAAACGCAACACTCATACGTTTTTTTTTAAATCTGGTAAATAGATTTTGGGTATTTATTGAGTGTCTAAGTGAACACTGAACACTTACCATGATGCACGCAAACTTAACACACGACTGGACTAAATTGCTCCAGGTGGGCGTGCTAGGTCCTCTTTAGCAATGATTCCAGGTTTTGTGAAGACTACACTGATGTTTGTACTGTAACTTGCTGTCTGGCGTGTTTACAGCTAGAAGCTTGTAACCAGGCAAAATGTATGAGATAGTTCAGGTGGGTAGCTGCGTCAGCATGCATAGTCTGCAAAGGAACAAGTAAAGGTTTATTCCATGCTGAAAAGAGAAGAAAGAAAACACAACGTTTCGGCTGTGAGCTCTGTGGAATTCTCTTTTCTGAGATTTCTTTTCCCTGCCAAGGTACGGAACTTTTTAAAACTGCTTCTTTTCAATGGTTTAGATCTCCTGAGCCGTCTACGAGAAGCCAGGAAGCCAGACGGTTCGACAGAGCATGTTGGCCACATCCTCGTGGGCTGGGTAAGACGCAGTGAGGCATCACAACCAATCAGCCCAAAACCACCCCTCCCCAATGCACAGACTCTTCCAGCCCACTCTGTTCCTGGCCTTCTCCCAGTCATGCTGGTGAATGTGAGTCTGCAGAGACTGGAGAGTGCCACTTTTCCCCCCCACAAAAGTACAGCCAAAGGTTGTTTTATGGTCTGCGTAGCTTGATAGTGTTGAAATAAACCTCTTCTGGAAAAGATCGCAAGGCTCATTGAGACAAATTGAGGCTGAACTAGCATAGTCCTGTATGGATGAGCAACCACCCCACTTGCAGAGAGCACTGTAGTGCAGTTCAGTTCTGTAAGCAGATTGATTATACTTAGCATTTCTGTCTGCCATGCCCCCAAAACAAAGCATGAGAAGTGTTTTTCACCGTGTTTCAATAGCAGGTTTGAAAACACAGCAAGCACAAACTGCTGTACATATCTGCTGTACTAAAAAAATGTATGTTGAGAGCTGGCCCATTTATCACTCTTGACAGTGTTTTTGAATGTCCTCATTTTAACTTTGTAAATTGGAGTGAGGCGGTGTGTGCTGGAGGCCACATGAATTGACTGTTTGAACCGTGTATCTTAACTGAATCGAACAGGGTGTCCCAAATCTCTGGACTTTTGTCAGGGCTAGAATGGATTGTTCGGGAAGATTACTCAATAAACTCCATTCTTTATTGTATCATGGAATCACTGGAGCAGAGGTTTTCCAGTTGTTTTATATGTGGAGAGGGGTTTGGCTGTCAGTGGATCTAGCAATACATGAAAATATAAACTTGGTCGAAAGCCAGGGAGCCTGATGCAGGCTTTTCTTTTTGAATTGTGTAATTTTTTTATTGTTTTTGTGTATTTTTAAACATCCCACAATAATTTGCAATGAAGATTAATAGCTGCAAAGAGCATTCTTCATAAACAAGTTATCGGCCCAAGGTCCCTGTGGTGTTGTAATGTAGTAACCATGGTGACTGAATATACAGTAATTCCACCAAGATAACTAAAACTTCAGTAAGGACACTAAACTGTGGAAAATACTATGCACACCGTAAAGAGGGTGAATAAAAACACCGGGCTGTGTGGTACGGGGGAGAAAAACAAGGATTATGGGCTAACTGGTTGCCATGGTGCATCTCTACAAACTGATAAGAGCAGATTAAAGGTATACAGGGGGAAGGTCTGGGGTTTAGCAGTACTTTAGAAATGGACAATTTGTTTGGTGGTCAAAAACTAAGCAAGGGCTTTTACAGCGACTGAGCAATTTGCAAGGTAAAAAAAACCCAAGAAGCCTTAAATACGGTTAAATACAATCCATTTGGGCCTAGATTACAGGCTGTAACCAACTAAACAGCTACCCTGTTTTTCTAAAGGCGTTAACATGAACACCAGCCTCATTACACTTTTGTGACAACATTGAAGGGTTGGCGTTTTTTGCCATAGTTGAAAAGCATTGCCAATGCTAGTGAAATAGTGTAAGCGTTTTGCTAGGAGGATTTAAATCATGAATGGAGAAATGAGCCAGTTTACTTAAAATGTGTTCTGTCTGTGTGCTGTATTAATTCTTACCGTTTCTTTTTGTGCTAGCCTCATTTTTGTGTGATTGTATCTTCTTGTAACTGCACAATTGTTCCATATACTTGCTTTTAATGTAAATTTTCTATACCTAAAGTCTACTGGATAAGGATGTCTGAAGTAATGGTAATGGTCATAACGCTAAAGTTGGTATTAGATTACACATGGTTAGTCTAACTGCCTTTAACTGGTCCTTTAAATTGGGGATGGGGGAATGGTCTGACATTGGTGTGCCTGATGTCAGACCATGAAACTGCTGGTCAGTGGTGAAGAGTCCACTTTAGTTGGGCTCCCACCTTACTTTCAGTACAACTCCTTATCTGGCTTTATCTGATAAAATAGAAGACTTAGGCAGATGCAATGGATGCATCATTGAACTTTTGTACTTATGAAGTATTAAGATGGTAGGAGAATTGAGTAGGCAGGCTTATTTAAACACCGGAAACCAGTTTTTTCCAACACGTTAGTTCACCATGATAGTCCATGTGGCCCTACTGTTTATCCACAAGGCTTGACATTTTCAAAGGGAAGAATGTTCTGTTCCCCTGTTTATGGTTTCGCATTCAACTTTGGCTCATCGAAGGCTTGATCTTAGATCATTTACAGCAAGCTGACCAATTCATGTCTGAGTGGGAAAGCAGGAGCTAAATCAAGCCCCTGTATGCAACTGTTTACTATTGCAGACTGAATCACAGCACTTAAAGTAAACTTGAAATGGAAGCTATCTAAAACATTTTTACAAGATTGCAGCATTGTGGAATAAACATTATCCTTCAGAGTGCCGTCAAAAGTGCAGCCAGCTAGTCACTGTTAAAATGCGTAAATGCTGATGACTTGTTAACTGAAAAATGTGGCTGTGGTAGAAGTCTATGAAATAGATCAATATTCATGATCATTTCTTTATGTACTGTTATCTGAAGTTTGCTGTTACTAGTAATGTAATGGTCAAATGCTGCTTGATGTTTTTTTGATGTGCTTGATGTGATTCTGCATGCATTGTAAGTTTCAGATCTGTTGTGAATTCTGGAGAACACATCCTCATAATGCTTTGAAAACTCCAGTTTTAACTGGTTTCTTGGCTGAATTCTTGACATGCTGAAGTGTGAAGGGATTTTGATTTAAAAGTTATTTTAGTTAAATTATTTTCTTGAGGAAAAGAGATCTTTTATGGTGGATTCCTGGAGCGGGTGGGACTTCAATATTTTCTCATGTACAGACTAGGGCTTCTAAAACCGAGTTTTTATTGTAGTTGCAAACACCGATGTCTAATTTTAATAAATCCAGGAGAAGAGATAGCAGATAATTCACATTTCTCTGGAAGAGAGGAAAGGCTATCCACCCACCAGTACATTTTCCAGAATTCAGCATTCAGGGTTCTTCAGAGATACTGTAGATAACTAAATGTCTGCTGGTAACTTAGTTTGACTTTCCTAATGTATGAGTCAGAAAGCTATGAGAATCAACTCCCTCTTTACTGGAGTTGCAAAAATAACTTAAGGCAAATCTTTAGGTTGAGTAGAAATGTGATTTCACATTTAAAAAGTGCATTATGTCCTAAGAATGAAGCTGCACTAAAGGGTTTTTCTGGCAGAACATGATGAGCACATGATGGACTGATTATCCTTAAGGAAGACTCATCACTCTTTAAACTGGCCTATAAGAGCATGTTTAAAAGAAAACACCTCATTGTTTTCAGTGAATTAGCTGAAAGAGTAATTTTAATCCATTTACCTGACATGTAAATGGATATTTGTCCTTTGTGCCATTTCAGTGGAAAGAAACAAGTGACTGATGCACTTTTTCTGGGATTGATTTTCTGTATGCTGAGGGGTTAAGTAGGATGCTGGAGGACACACAATGTGTGAGGAACTTTAAACCCTAACTTGGCACACGGGAAACCCCGCCACACTGATTTTAGGGATCCCCCCCCATTGATGTCTCTTCTTTCTCTCTCTGCCCCTCTAGCTGCCCTGTCTCAACTCCTACAACAGCTACTGCAGCAACCAGGTGGCAGCCAAGGCTCTGCTGGACCACAAGAAGCAGGATCACCGAGTCCAGGACTTCCTGCAGCGCTGCCTGGAGTCCCCCTTCAGCCGCAAGCTGGACCTCTGGAATTTCCTGGACATCCCTCGCAGTCGGCTGGTGAAGTACCCCCTGCTGCTGCGCGAAATCCTCAAGCATACGGCCAATGACCACCCTGACCGGCAGCACCTGGATGAGGCGGTGAGCGCTGGTCGAGGGGTTTCATTGCATTTTATGTGCTGGGTAAACTATGGCAAGAGGGCTGCGATCGTATATTTAGCTTTTTAGCTTTTGGGGTTTTTTTTATGGACTAATGTTAAAAATGAGACATAGTGATGCCAACAAAAGCATGTAAAATAGCCCTCCATGTTAAAACATGCAAAACAAGGCTACGCGTGATCTGATTGCTGGCCATTCCTCTTATTCCTACTCCACGATTGTGGGAAAAAGACTGAAGTCCTATCTAGGTGGTCTTTTATGTCCTTCTCTATCCCAGTTTGATGACAAGTTCAGAAAGCCAAAGATCCCCCTGCTTTCCTTAGGCGGCAGCTCACTTTTCAGTTGAGAGTCCCAGCGGGCCAGGCGCAGCCTGCTACTGTGGCCCTGATGCCCTGAAAGCTTGCTGAAAGCCTGCTGTCAACAGCGACCAGAGCAACGCGCAGGGTCTTTCGTCAGCCTGCCTGTCTCCAGGCTGTGCTCAGCAGCTGCTGTTGCTTCCCTAGGGCAGCTTGCAGTTGGCCTGGATCTTGTTCGCTAAGCTAAAAACCCGTACAGCAATGGGAATGTGATGTCAAGTACAAGCACCCATGTACCATTTGTCACCAACTTAGCTAGGCAGTGTAGTAAAATTCTAAGCTTAGCAAATCCACCCTTGTTCGCCTTTCTGTGTTTCACTTAGTGGTTTTGTGAAGCTAGTCCCTGTTTTATTCACCTGTAAAACATTATTATTCTTTAGATCTGCCCATGCTAAGTCACTACCTTAGTGAGGGATGTCTAGGACAGTAGGAGTATTCCTATCCTGGATGACTTAAGTACTGAATATGTTACAGGTTCCTTTAAATTTTCTTGAAAAACTGGCTAGAAAATTCAATTATGCAATTACGTCAATAACATGATAACAGGATTACATGGAGAAATGTAGAAGGCACTGTGGTCCTGGAGTGCTAGCTTTGAATGCATCATCAAAGACGTGGCATGTGATATATTGACTGAATTGGGAAAACTGTTCCAGTAAAGCATGTGTCACCCTGCTGTCAGCTGCAACAGTCCAGGAATCTGTAATATCAGCTGTACAATAAACAGGGAGGGCTGCTAATCTGTCAGCAAACAACAAGCACGAGGTGTGCAGCAGGTAGGCCTTACTGTGTGCCTGTCTGTCCTGCCCAGATCAACATGATCCAGGGCATTGTGGCGGAGATCAACACGAAGACGGGCGAGTCGGAGTGCCAGTATTACAAAGAGCGGCTGCTGTACCTGGAGGAGAGCCAGCGTGACCTGCTGATCGACAGCTCCCGCGTGCTCAGCTGCCACGGCGAGCTCAAGAACAACAGGGGCGCTGTGAGTGTCTTCCCCACCCTGCCACGCCCACACACCTGCCAGGAGCTGACTCCAGCTCGCCACGGCTGTGCTGAGCTTTCCAGAGCCATTTCCTGTCTTCACCAGCACTGCTAACTCATACACACAAGGTGTATAGTCCAGAGTAGCCCTGTTATTACCATGAATGGGGGTTTAAGAGCTGGAAGTCATGGAGTTGGGGGCAACCTAAGTGGGATCATTTAAGAAAGGGATAGAGATAATTCTTAGATCTGTAAGCTAATGGCAGCCAAACAAGCAATGTGTTAAATTGCCCTCTGTAAGCTGTTTTTAAAACTTCCCAAGTCGGGAACCCTGATCAGTTAAACCAATATGGATCCTCACACTACTGTTTTGAGCTTTCGCAGTGGTAAATTAAACTGGCTTAAATTTGCAATTCCATACTGAGGGCATTCAGCAGACACAGTTACGTTTTTGAAAGCAAGAAAATGAAACTTCACAGGTCTTCAATGGGTCCCATGAAATTTGCTGTTGGGATAACTGCAGTGTTGTTTGTGACCTCTTGGTAGAGGGTAAACCAATTAAAATGTACTCTGCAGACGAGGCAGTGGCTTTCTTGCCATTAAAGTTTTTCAACACTTAGAAATACCTGTGCTTGCACACTTCTTCCTGTTTTGCACGAACTCCCTGTGGTTGTGCCCCGGAGGTAGACTTATGGGAGTAACGTGTCAGCATGCTGGGGTTATGTAATATTCCAACGTGTGAGAGCTGGCACCAAACTGCGCGCGGTTGCCGCCAGCCAAGATCTCACTTAAAGTGACAGGCCAGAGGAGCGAGGAATGCTGACAGCGCTGGGAAGGTTCAGTTCCCTGGGGAAAAATTCTCCTGGCAGCCAGGTCCAGATTTAAGCAGAAACATGTCTGTTTCATGTAGCTTTTTTACAAGCTTTCTAACATGGTATGAGCTTCCAGCCCCAAATAAATGCCAGAAACCATGTGCTCAAACAAGATGGTTAACTTCTGTGGTTGAAATGGAAAAGAGTCCTTGTGTGAGGGGCGTGTAATTGGGTGCTGTTACCTTGACTAGGAAGCTTGAATAAAAGTCATGTAAAGTCATGGGGACACAAGGATGTCACATGCGGTTCCTCTCACAGTCCAAAAACAAACTGGTAGACTCATTGGCTTCTGAAAAAAGTGGCCCTGGTGTGAGTGTTTTGAGTCTGATGGACTGGCGTCCCGTCCAGTGTGTATCCTGCCCTGCGCCCCTTGCCTGCCAGGATAGGCTCTGGTTTTTCCTTGAACTTGTATTTGATAAAGCGGTTAGAAAATAGATGGACTATACGTTCGAAATGTTTAACATAGGAATTTGTGTACCTTTTTATTCTGTATAACATTAACATAGGTTAAACCTAATTCCGGTGTTGCAGTTGGAGTTTAAGAAGTGTCAGTATATGTATGTTCTGAGAGGTATTAATACAACATAATGTGGTAAACATGTCCATTTTTAGCACTGAGTGGTGTACGCATTTTCAGTAAGTAGTGCCTGTGCATTTTATGCTCATGCTATGTGACACACATTTTAACTTTTTGTCAGTGTTCAGTGTTCTAGTGTTCATTAGTGTTATAGTTTTATAGATTTTTAACTATCATATTCATCCCATCCTTGCAGTACAAGCCAATTTATTATCTTTGAGGACATTTCAGGAAATTCCTTTTGCAAGACTGTTAATCATAGAACTTTAAAATAGCAGGACTGGTGGGAAGTTAGCACAGAAAGCTTTCGGGCTAGAAAATGAGTAATTCTTTAAGAAGCAAAATGATGGCATCTGTAATGTGCAATTATCAGCTACAAATTCTCTGGAATGCACCAAAATGCGAACTGATTACTGGTGTTTCTGTGTTTCATTCTCATTTTTCACTGTGAAGAGCCTCTGTTCTTGTCCAGTGACCTTGCAGAGTTGCTCAGAACAGCAGAGGTGAAGGTGGCTTTGAGGGAGAAGCAAGTGGCAAAGGCTTAACTCGGCTGTGTCAAAGCAGCTCTGTCCTTTTCAATCTCTGTGGCTGTCAGTCAGTGTTGGCGTTCTGTGGGTCTGTCCTGTGTTTGATGCTGGTACCTCTCCCACATCAGACAGCTCTGAGCCCAGTCAGGACTGACCTTTGGGGAATTGAGGTCAGCGAGGAGCGAGGCAGGAAGGATCACTTTGATCCTCTCTCTTTGTAGCTCCCTTTCCTCCAGGGTGGATGACCATTCCTGTTTGTGCTGCTCTGTTGGGTCTTCACTCCAACGCTGCCTTGCTGGTTTCTCTAAAAATCATTAGACAGCACCATTGTTCTGTGTGATCTCCATCACCGCTCACCATAAAGTGCACAGTAGAAATGTAATCCTCTTTTTTTTCTTTTTGAAATTGCTTTGATTTCAAAACCGGAAGTGATGCATGAAGCTTGGTTTACAGTTTGAAACGTCTGTGCCGAAATGGGCTGTTTGCTTAGCAGATGGGTTTTATTCGTTTTACTTTGCTGTAGGACATGCATGACATGATAAGAAGTCCTCGGTGCTTGTTCGGTTAATGTGAGAAAGGGAGGATCAGTAGTTACATGTTCCCAGTCAGATCTTAAGGGTGTGTGTTTATCCTTGAGTCCTGGAGTCTGTGAGCATCTCACCAGTGTGGAAAATTTATATTACAAAAGATCTTGGAGTTTTCCTCACTCCTCTCCCTCTCATCCGTGACCATGTTAACCAGTGTTAAATCTTGTAAATGTAACGTTATACTGCCAGATTACTGCATGTTACCTCTCACTCCAACACCAGGCTTGTAATCAGAAGATTGAGTAAATATTATGCCCATGTAGTCAAGTGATAGTAAACAACTTGAGCAATGAAATTCAGGTCAAGTTTATTTTGTTACTAGGCTTTTACCTCCAAACAAACAGAAACTATTCAGTCATGTATACCAGATTTAATTGATGATAACACCATAAACGTAACACTTATGAAGTACCACACTGTGTCAATTTGCTGTAGTTTTGTATGTAAAACAGTTACTTGCATTGGTCAAGTAAAATAGAAATAGTTCAAGTAGGTAGCTGCATCAAGCATGCGTAGGCTGCAAAGGAACAAGTAAAAGCTTATTCCATGCTGAAAAGCGAAGAGAAGAAACGCAACGTTTCGAAGGCTCCACAACCGAAGCGTTGTTTCTTCTCTTTTCAGCATGGAATAAACCTTTACTTGATCCTAAAATAGAAATAGTAATTGCTTGTTGTTTTCTTTTTGCCATGTAGATAAATCTGCATACTTTGCCCTGTCGAAAATCGACTTCAGTCAGTTCAGATTTGTTTGTGGTCAGTAAGAGACCCCGCTGTGCTTCCCCGCAGAAACTGCACGTGTTCCTGTTCCAAGACGTGCTGGTCATCACGCGGGCCGTCACGCACAACGAACAACTGTGCTACCAGCTCTACCGCCAGCCCATCCCTGTCAAGGACCTGCAGTGGGAGGACCTTCAAGACGGCGAAGTTCGATTGGGCGGATCCATCCGCGGCGCCTTCAGTAACAATGAGAGGAGTGAGTATTCTCATCTGGGATTGGCTGGATGGCTTGCATAGTATTGAATAGGAGAGGCTGGTAGGTAGTAGTGAGCACACTAGAGTAACGTTCTTATAGGTGTGGCACAGCTGTCTCTCATACGTAATATCCACTGACCACCACATGAGGGCGTCCACAAGCCATGAAACCATGCTCAATCCTCAGGTATCTGACAGACGCGTGGAAATATAGAGAGAAAATCATTAGCTACCATTGCTCTCCTTAAGAGAGACCCATATATAGGATACTCACGTGGCTGATCAAGCATTTCTCAGAACCTCGCCAAAGCTCCAGAGCTAAAGCACTCAATCCTGTTCTCTCCTAAAAAGAGAAAAGAGACAAAACTCTTCTCCTCTTTCGGGACGCTAGTTACAAAACAAACAAGTATTCCTCAGAAAGCGCCTCTGAAAGTCTGCCTGCTGACAGAGGTGTTGATTGGGGTCAGAGATTGCCACAGGTCCGTCCATCACCTTAGGTTACTGTATTTTGTAATTTTAGCATTTAATCAGTAAGATCTCAGTATGGTAGTTGACTTGCCTAATCCTAAAATGCTAGTAACCCTTTCACCACATCATTTAAAAAGCACATGAACGTGCAATCTACTTTAGAATTTTATATTTGTTCTATGTCAAGACTTATGTCAAGAATTATTACATATAGGCAGCCCTAAACATATGTTTTGAGTTTGAAGTATTCCAACCATATGTACATATTGCGTTTGTAGTAATCGAGACTTAGAGCCTTGAACTAGACCTATTTTTTTCACGTCCTCGATTAGATCACCAAACACACCTGCTTTTGATCCCTGCTGTCCAAAGGTGGGAGTTTGAAGATGCTCGAGTCTCTTGTCCCTCGTGGACACACCCTGGCAATTTTAACCCCCTGCCCTCTCCCTTGCAGCCAAGAACTTCTTCCGCGTGACGTGTCGCGGCGGGTCCCAGGTCCTGTCCTACTCCTTCCAGGCCAGCGACACTTTCAACAAGCAGCAGTGGCTCAACTGCCTCCGGCAGGCCAAGGGAGCGTCTTGCGGGGTTGGGGGTGACCTGGACCCCCAGGCACCACAGTCCCCCACGCGGGACACCCCCCGGCTGGAGCGCATGGACCAGAGCGATAGCGAGTCCTCGGACTGTAGCATGGACACCAGTGAGGTCAGCGCTGACTGCCCGCAGATGGAGCACACGGACTGCAGTAGAGCCCTGGAAGTGTGAGCCAAGGACCCCGCCCTGTGTCTTACCTGTACAGTATTGGAACCTCGCTGCAGTTTATGAAAAGCACTTCTTTTTCTTTTTTTTCCTGTTTCCTTTTTTCGTTTTTTTGCCGGCATCCGTGCCGTTTCTCTCACCTCTCCTGTGTTTTTCGAAAAATAAGACTGTGGTGTTGTCTGTGCGAGTCTGTGCTGGGACCTTCCCCTGTCCAGAGGAGGAGCAGGCGATGGTGACCCCTGGCTCTCCAGAATTTTTTTATTTGCCTTTCTCTCTTGTCGTTCTCTCTCTCTGGGTGGGACTCCCCACCTCCGGCCACTGCATTCTTGGAAGGAAGCTCAGTTCAACACTAGGACCCCTCACTCTCAAGGAAGCCACAGGGACCTGGCAGGCTCTGAGGGTACAGCTGCCTGACAGAACTACTGCTCACTCACTGTGGGAAACACATGGATATGCGTGAACCTGTAGCATCTCTACATAATGTCTAGACAATGTACAGGAGAATGTTTTCTGACAATCGGGAGAGGATTTGTGGGGATATAGACATAACCGGTAGCGGATGAGGCTGAGGTGTTCAGGGGGACATGTTTGTGAAGGACAGTGCTGTATCGTTCGCTGTAGCTGGCAGGGTAGGGAGTTCGGCAAGTAAGAGGGGGTGAACAAAGCGATGTGGAAAGAGCCAAGCAGTGTGATTCTTGTGAAGGGGTGTCAGTTTAAAATCACGCTGGCGATGTTGTTGCTCGAGGTGAGGGGGATGAGAGAGCGAGGGGTCCAGAAACTTGACACTTGTAGCACTGCATCAGTGTAGTTTTCGAGTTGTGGTCCCGGTTCAGCCCACGAAACTCACTCTGTTTTTGAGCTCCGATTGCAAGTCGGGATTTGGGACCTGACTAGTGAGGGGTCGAAAGATCTGGCCCAGTCAGCCCCATGTCAAACATGTTTGATGTCCCCTTCTGCAAGGTGCTCAGGTTGCAGAGAGGCGTGTAGGTGCATAGAATGGAAGCAAGATGAAAACGACAGAACAAGAAGTTTTGATGGAACTCAGGATGAGGGCAGGAGATAAGAAACTGACTCTTCAAGCTAGTCCTTAAAGCCTACAAGTGGATGGACTTAAAAAAATTACTGAAATAAAACTTTTAAGCTTGACAGATATATTATTATGTCTCAGTACTGTGGTGCACAAATATTTTTTTAAGAAAGAATTTGGTGTTTTTTCTTCGAATATAATTATTGGGCTGCCCTTTGGAGGTTTAACCAGGTAACACTGTTCTCAGTCTCTTCTGTCCTTAGTGGTGTGAGTGGACATAGCTGAGGCATCTCAGGGCTGTGCGCTGCACTGCAGCTTGTGCCAATGGAAATAACGGGGTGAAGGTATTTGAACAAAAGCTGTTTAATATTCCCAAAGGATCCATTATCGTAAATCCAAAGCTGCATCAGAGTAAAACACTGTGGAGATATCTTCCAAATGATTCGACCTCATTCACTGATGCAATTTTATAGAATGTTCAACTCTTTTGACAAAACCCGACTGCCTCATCAGACCTGCTGAAGACAGAAACCAAAATGAATGTGTCATGTACGTTTTTCCATTTCCACGGGCCCCAAGAATGTCTCAATGTGTGGAAGTGCTTTATAATAAAGTTACAACAGAAAAGGACACGAAAAGCCATGGAATGAGCTGTGTCCTGAAGTGAAAACTCTGTATGTTAGACTAAACAATGAGTCATAAAAGCCCGTGAGAGGGCAGTATGTTGTAGCTTAGTTTGTAATAATGTCATAGTTCCCACATCTAACTTTTCGTATTGAAAGGCGAGCAGAGATTATTACAATGTAATTAAATACTGTAGCTGTTTGTGCCATCCGTGTATTCTGCAGTGCAGCCTTAGTCACTGGACTGTCCCATGACAGCACAAAATATGACTGCTAAGTTATTGCCAAAAATTTGTGTTCTGTTACTTGTAACCTCAAGTGTGAGTTTACTTTTTTGACCCAATGTTTGTCTTTTTTGTATAAAGGTCACAAGCGTTACAGGAATCAATTTGGTGTGGTAATCACAATAAATGATCCAAAATATATGCCTTTATTCATTTTTAAAGCATTGTTTAACTTTATCCTTTTAGTAAGTTTATTTATAGTTTTTACACAATGTTTTGTTTTCTCTTGATTGTTGGGTAAATGTTAGGGAAGCAAGTGGAGGGTTTGCAAATGTCACTATTGAGTAACTGGAGGAACTGATCAAAAGAAAGAGAAAGGGATGATGGGAAAATTGGACAGTTTTTCGTGAGGGTAAGGACATTTGTGCATGTTTTGGCAAGTGTCACTGAGAAAGGAAAAAAAAGTGAAAGATGGTCTGGGGTACGAGTTGTTTAGAGAAAGAGATGAAATGTAAGGTGGGTTGAAGTATTACCAAATAAATTACATGAATGCAAACATTTTGTGTCATCCTTGTCATTCAGTCTTGACCTGCAACACGTTACTGCAGGCTTTAGGAAGAAACCCATTCCTCCTCTTCACGGTTCCCCACTGAATTCGTCAGGTAAAAAATAATTCAATTAAAAACTCCTTTTACAACGCTGCAAGGTCACTATGATGAAACTCATCTGCAGTTTTATCAGTGCAATGAAAAGGGAATTTGGGAAAGTCAGCTGAAGATGACCATTGACACGTTTAATTTCAAGACGGCAGTAAAAAGTAATGCATGTTGTCTTATTAGGAAACAAAATAGCAAAGTACAGAAGCTATACGTCCAGTATAATCATAGCATCAAACTTAGCACAGACAAGGAAAAATAAAAGGAATCACTTTCGTGATTTCGCAGTATTTACATGAGACATGAGCCTCGAGTCAAATAAATTTTATAACAGGAGCTTGGATTTATCTTAATTTATTTTTGGTTTCCTGCTTTCCTTTCAGCTTTAGGTCCGTGTACCTTTTCTGTGGCAGACTTTTAAAAGTTTTACAAGGTGAACTAGCAAATGGTAAAAGAGCAAGCAGCGACCATAACCGGAAAAAAATAAACCTGTCGCCCATAATCGTGAGAACCTCGACCTAAGCTTTCTGTAAGGTTTCTAGGCGAAAGGTTTGAGAGTGATTACTTTCTATAGGTGTTATTTTCGGTTTCCAGAATACTTTCCAATCCAATTCAAATTATCTGTTTCCTTGCAACAAATGTATACATCCACGGATTAGGCAATTTGTTAAAGCTCATACTTCTGAAAAGGAATTATTCAACGCATATAAGTAAATACTGCCCTCTTGTGGATTTACTTTTTTCTTGGTTTTGGAAAGCCTTAAACCATCGATGGGAGTAAAGATATATCAAAATATAAAATCTTTACCACTTTAACTCTTGTACATTATTAACAACTTGCCATTCTACATTAGGTGTGCTAAATTTCCAGCATATAGTCTTAAGACTATGTAAACAATGGACAAACGATTTAGTTTTTCAGTTAATTCAAATTTTATTAAACTATTTCTTTCCATTTTACACCTTCTCTGCACTTCTTAAATCAAGAAATCAAACTTCGATCATTAACCTCATGTTAAATAAAAATTATCTTTAAGCCAAAGACAAGTTGAACCTCCTGCCTTGAAAGCTCATTTAATTTTTATGGGGGACACTAGATTTCTAAATAACTAGTGCAAGACCTTCTCAAGCATTTACATCAGTCGATCATGTCATTATCACAGCTGCTTGTTTGGGGGTTGTTGAGTGATTTTGCTTAAATTGTTTTCAAATGCCATAGGAGGGGAAGCATGCCCAAAATACAACATTTCTATCAGTATTAAAGACTTTCACACACTCAGTATTATTTTAACAGCAAGCGAGTGAAGTTTAGGAATTACTTAATGTTCATTTTCCACAGTATTATTAGAAAAAAATAAAAAAAGTATTCTAAATGTATTTTTTTAATCTTTTTGTACAGTTCATGGCTTGCTTTGCTTTTGGGCTCCTATAGAGCAGTGCCAACAAAGGTCTTTTGGCGAAGGTTGTGCCTCAATAAGCAAGGTAACCAGTTCACAAGGAAATGCTTTTCTTCACATATGATTGCAGGTATAACCAATACTAAGGACATGGTACACATCACTTTCCACAGGCTCCAAACCAGTTGAAGCAGGTATCCTCTCTTGACAAAAATATCTTTTTTTGGAGTACACACTTACTGCATCTCTCTGCTGCACTCCTCTGTTGGTTGCAAAATGTCTGGAAAGGGGAAGAATTCAAAGAAAATTTGGATGGGAAAAGGGTCAGGTATAGAGTCAAAGAGAACCTAAAAGACAAATAAAATGTATTATAGAAAAGGTAATTAAGTGATTAAACCTTAATGTCAAGCATATTAGGGATAAAATGCAAGAAATAGAAGATACAGTACTGCATTAGTGTTGATGACAATGGAATACACCCTAATAGTGAGAAAACAATTAGGGAAACATGTAGGGCTTTGAAGCTAACAGTGTTGGTGTAGAATACAGCTTTACTGGATTTGCAACATTCCAAAGAAACAGGAAAGATGGAAGGGGTAAAGAAGCATTCTATATCCAAAAGAGTATCTAAACTAGATGAGTCGGACTCGCAAAAAACATTGTGGGCATTGTCTTAGGAGTACAGTATGTTACAGACTACCAAAACGTAATTTACTTTATATCAGTATTAGACCAAATTCAAATATGAATTAGAACTAGGGCTTCTGGTTTTGAAATTGTACACATATGAAGAAAGGAAAAGGTGGTTATCATGGGAGAGTTTACATTTTCTCACACAAACTGGAACATACTATTAGGACTGTTAAACGCTCAAGCTGAAGCTGCAGACATGGCTAATGAGTGCTTAGTTTCTCACTTTGCCAGAATACCTAAAGAGAGAGCCCCTGCATGGTAAAAAAAAAAGCCATGAGTGAGTTATGATGTGCATTGGAGTATGAGTATATCGTGAACTAATAAAAATAGTACTTGAAAGTTCGAGAAAACTATTTTTGTGGCTAAAATAATTTTTAATATGTAAACATCACAGACAGAACAATAAATAAATGAATGTTTTGCTCAGGTGTTTTCCAAGGTCAATGTTATATCGTCCATATTAGCACAGAAGAACGTATGTTACAGGTATTGGAAGCCAGGGCTTGGTGGTATCCAGTTCAGTTTGTATTTAAGGAAACAAAGTTATTTATAGACCATATAAAACCATCACTCTGGACACCCATTGAGTGAAAACATTTTAATGTAGCACTCACCCATAAAAAGGGCAATAAACCTAAACAAAATAATGATGTAACTATGTTTTTATTTTAATACATGTAAGGTTATGAAAATAGTGCTTTCCATAGTTAAGAATTAAACTAGAACATAATTTCTATGATAATAGGATTGTAGGCGACAATCATCATGGGTTAGAAAAAGGTAATTCTTGCTTAACTAACTTGTTAGAATTCTTTGAACAAGCAGGTTCAATTATGGACACACAGAGAGCTTATGACATACTTAAAAAAATTTTCAGAAGGCTTTTGATGAAGTTCTTCATAAAATATTAATCCTTTACTTGCATGTGGTATGTGATCAAAGTAAAACATCTATTTGGATTGAAAGCGAATTAATGGAAAGAAACTCGAGTGCAGATATGGGGTGAATTCTCAGACTGGTGTACCACAAGGATCTGTATTAGGACCACTGGCCTTCTTAACTTATATTACTGTAGTTACTGGTACATTTGAAAACTAGCACAGTTTGAAGATGATGCCAAAAATTGGAGGATCACCAAAAACTGTTGTAAAAGGCAGGGTGTCAGGACAGCCCAAAGTGAACCAGACCGGACACAGCAGCGAGATGATTTTTCTTCCTTTATTCACAATGTGCGCACAATGGGAGTTCCACAAGACATGTAAAACTCAAAGATCCAAGGCAAGTATCCAAGGCGTCCATTCAATACCACGATGTGGTGATGAATTTCAGCCCATGCTGTGCCCTGTTCAAGCTGAATGTGAATCACACTGCATGTCAGGATTTGCCCACACTGGCATAACGCCAGTCACCTTTAAACAAATACCTGACATTACCTTAGTCTGGTGGCATGCTGGTATGAGTTTGTTGTAACTAAGCAGGCAATGGTATTACAATGCTATGTGTATCCAAACCCCTGTGTGGGTTTTAAATACATGAATGGTGTAAAAAATGAAATGATAACTAATCTTGATGAGTTCATATTCTCCTGATTTATAACTCCAGTTCTGAATTCAGAACATTTTAATTACATGCTTTAATATAACAAAACTAACTGTAAGTGCTCTCAGTCTGCAGTTTGACTATATTATCCTCCTTTTACCTGTATTAATAGTTAATCATAATTTCTAATATATGCTACTCTACTGCATGACCAGTTCTCACAGTATACATAAATGTCATTAAATCCTCACAATGAGAGCCCCCAACCTAAATTAAATTTTGTCAATGGATCTCAAAGAGATGAAATATAGCAATTGTTTTTGTTAAGCATATGGAGATATGAAGTTAAGTTAATTTAAAGCAAGGGAAGTCAGAGATGTATTACAGAACTTTCTTAAACTGAACTGTGACAAGACTGAGACTATGCTTATAAACTCCTAAGGGTGGAAAACTCCTAGCTCTGGAAAGTTGGTGACTTCAGCTTTTGTTTACGGTGTTGAAATCAAACCTTGATGTAAGTTAAAAAACTTGGTGTAATTTTAACTTTGTGTTTTAATTTCAAGACAATGCAAGGAATGCCTCAAGTGTATGTTTCTTCGGTCTTCTAAGACCCTTGTTCTGGAAATATTTGTGATGGTTTTGTCTCATCAAAATGAAACTACTTATTGGGTACTGTCTCCTATGGTACCAGATAGGCTTCAGCACATCCAGAATTCTGTGTTTCTTGTGCTGACTAAAAGTACTCTATCAGTGTTTGAGTTCAGAAAGGCAAAGTTCTTGCTGGGTCCTGTCGGTGGCCGCTCATCTAAATTGGGCTCTCAGTCATTCCAAACAACGGTTGTTGTACCATGATCTTGACCTTTGGTATTTGTGCAGAGCTTTACTCCTTTTCAGATTTCTGTTCTTGCCTTGGCAGAAGATGCTTTGTTTGTGTAATCTCTCCTCTGTAACCTGGCAGAAAATGTTAGTCATAGGTTGCATCAGCTTGCAGGAGTACCCTGTGAGTAAGCTGTAAAGCTGTAATGAAGGCCATGGGGAATGCCATCAATTAGTATTTTGCTGAAGAACATCGCAGGCATTTTTTTTTCTATCTCGGAAACTGTGACACGCTTTGGCCTGAAATAAGGCACACCTTCAAAAGTATAATTCAGTCATTTCTACTCAGTAATTTGCTACATGAAGGCGCTCATATAATTTGATATAGTGGCTGGCACTATATCATCGATTCCCATTAGACTTACATTGTACATTTTGTTAGAGGTGATTGTCAATTGTACATTGCAACCCAGCACAAGTAACTGTTGTGCATGATTTTCTCCTCTTGGCATGCCAGTAACACCTGCCGTAGAAAACAAACAAGACAAAAAACATCCAGAGTGGAGTGGCTTCATTACATTACTACTAATTATATTCAATTAACAAATGAGCTCTATTTTCAAAGAGCTTTACTTGGCTTGGCCAGTGCATTACAATGCTGTTGAAACAGTATTAATTAACAGAACAATGACAGACATTTAAAATAAAAACTTGTTGCACGATTACAATGTAAGAGGCAGGTTGTCAGGACAGCCCAAAAAGAACCAGACCGGACACAGCAGAGAGATAAATTTCCTTCCTTTATTGAAGATGTGCGCACAATGGGAGTTCCACAATACATGCAGAAAGATGCAAACAAGCATCAGAGGTTAATCAGGTGTGGGGGCGACAGACTATTCCCCCACCTTCACTATTAATCTCTATCTTAATAAATTGCACAGTGCAGTAAATGCAGTAAATCACCATTTGATAATCCAATCTACAATCCCAGCTTACATCCTATAATACTCCTCCCTAGTCTTCTTCACCTTCATCACTGGAATGTAGAGACAAATAAGGAAGGTCTCCGTAGCAACCCCTGGACATGGCGTTGTCGAACTTAGTGAGCTGCAGGGGTAGTACTTTCCCTCCCTTCATTTTTTTCCAAAAACCTGTTTGTACTGGTTCTTATCAAAATGTTGTAGTACCACCATCCACTAGTCCTCTCCATCAAGGCTGTGTTATGTCGCCCTTGACAGTCCAAGTAACATATTCTCAAAATATTCTGTGGGATAGTAGACAGCTGGTTCAGCAGTGTCAGTATACATGAATATATAGCATTTCATAGAGCTTTAACCAGAGGCACAAGCTGGGGTGATTCAAAAATTATTCTAGTACTTAAGTGTAGTTATATATATTAGTAATAATAAAGTAATCGATATCGATCATCTAAAAATCAAAAGTTAAACCAATAACAGTAATCACGAATGGTGATTTCAGTATAAATGATTAAAATTGTTCAGTCTCTTTAGTCCCTTGAACAACATAAAAGATTATGTAAAAGGCTCACTCTCTGATCCTCAGGCCCTTACAGAAGATCATGTACTGACCTGCCAGGAGTAGAATTTCAGGGTTAAATGGATTAATTTAGAGAAGAATGTTGTCACATTATTCAGTCGATGGTTATTGAGGCCGTTTTTTCCTGATTCGTTTGGGCATGTAATGCACAGTGTGGTCAAAAACAGATGCTTCACAGGAGTAAGGCCATGGGAGTAAAATACTTCATCAGCTGGTACTGCCTCTCTTTTTTTTTTCATTTAACAATGTGGAACGGAAAAGGATCGCCAAGCCAGCTGAGCCCACAACATGCTTACACACACGCAACACCTGGGAGAGCCCTGGCAAGTGTACAGGGAGGGAGGACATTGTCAAAAACATCCCAGTGCTTCAGAGCTCCAGCCTGATGATGCAACAGTGTGCAACACTATGTTTCCTGAGTCAGCTGCCCGCACTGCCATCTCAGGTTGCGCACGTCACCATGGGGAGAGGATCAGATCACGTTGACAGTGATCCCAATGGAGCATGTCTCGTCGTCTCCCTCCTTTTCGTCTCCAAAAGTTGGCAGCAGGGCTTTCAAATGGGAGCCTAAACAAAAAAAAACCCAGCAGCTACGTCAGCCTGTTTGATGACTTACGTGTTGCAATTGCACGTACTGTAGGTGGGTTGCAAAATCAAAACTGAGCTTTGCTCTTGCCTGTCCGTGTTTGCTAAGAGGAAATTCCGTGTCGTATTCGGAAGCTTGGAAAATGGACTGGAAGACAATTGACCTTCGTTTTCAAAGAGGCTGTTCAGAGAGCCTGTTCTCTGAGAACAGCTGCAAATTTTGTTCTCACAAATGCTTAAATCAGGCCCATTGCTGCTGTGTCTGCCAGTGAGGAAGGCCACAGCTCATTGGGTGGATTCATAGATCAAGGTATAAAGTAATTTGTCTATATCGACTCATAAAAAAAACTGTTAACCACCACAGAGAAACAGGGTACTCATTCACTTATGGCAGTTGCTGCACTTGAAGCCCAGTCTTCCACCAACAGCCTAGCTGTTTACACACATCCAGCACTTCAAGACTACAATCTTTTCAGACCTGTACATTTCAGCACCGCCATAAACAATGCAACTCTGTGTTAAATCCGCTTGACCCGCTAGCGACAATTTTGGTTTGACTATGCCTACTGTTCTAGAGGACAACTGACCCTTGGTTTTTTACTTATTCTGGTGAGGGAGTGAACAAAGCAGAGAGTGAGAGGTTAAGAAGTTTTGCTAGCGACAATTTTGGACAAAGAGGAGTGTTTGTTCACTCCCTTTAGACAGGTCGGAGTTAAGAGTTAAGATTTGGAATTAGGGGCTGTTTGCACTTCTCTAATCCTTTTTTTTTGGTGAACAAGTTTCTTTTTTTCAAAATATAAACCTACAAAACAAAACGCTTCTCCTCACCACACAAAAATCTCCCCACCAGTTGGCGGTACCCCTTCAAAGGACCTCAGAAGTTGTACAGGAAGTGGGAGCAGTACCGAGCCATGAGGACCTGACAGCATCTGAGTAGGCCCGCACATCTTCACATCTCCACTGCCTCGCTCCCGGAACTCTGGAGGCAGAGAGCTCCTTATAGTCAGCAAACATTACTATCCAGTGAGGTATGTGGGTGATTTTTTTTTCTGCAAAGCAGATGACACGTTATCGCCATGTTTGCACATTGCTGTCGTGTTTTCTGCAGAGACTCTGCTGCTCCCTCCCAGCAGCTCCCCAGAGCGCTCACACGGTGTGTACAGAAAAAGAGTTGAAAGCAGTTTTATAGCAGTAGAAAGGGAACCGTGGAAAACAATTTCTCATGGATTACAGGAAAGTTATTGATGTAAATGTGGACATAAAAACACATCCAGGCTATCAGTGAGTCAATATAGTCCTCCAGTGTGCGCTGTCATAGTCCATATGCGGAAGTGCTAGCTTGTTCCACAGTGCACATTTTTTGCTGAACGCTTGATTGAATGTGCCAGGGGGGCTTTTAAAGCACACGTCTGGAGCAACTTCCTTCCAGAAAATTAGGCTTTTCAAATGAAGATATCCTTGAGATACTGGAACGTATTAGTTGCAGGTTGTATAGATCAGATATTTTATCCTTATTTTGGCTGAGTCTAAAGTAAGGTCTGTGTAAAACAGCTGCAGTCAGGTGGCCAAGCATTTAGTGTGAAACACTTGAGCTTGACATAAGAAGATTTCTGGCTATAACGTTGATAGGGTGACCAGACATCCTCTTTTTCTCTGACATGTCCTCTTTTTAAGACCTAAAATATCGGTCCGAATGAGATTTATAAAATTCCAAAAATTGTCCGGGATTTTGATTTGCTCGTTATTCAGACTGTGTAAACAAACATAGGTCTAGATATTTTCATTCGTTCCATACATTACCGGTAGATGTTTTGAATTTACACGCAGCGTACATAGTGTGGCTGTTTTTATGACCACGAGAAATAACAATGTTTAACTTATTTCATTATATTTTAGAATGTTTCGTTCAAATTGATCATTTTTGCAACCAATGAGAACTTCTCCTTTTTTCCTCAGATGTTAAGACTTTTGTCGTGTTAAGATGAAAAAAACTTTTAAGTTTAAAATAGGGCTATATCTGTTGCCTTGTTTGCCATTATGGAAGAGAAATCGCCACCCTGCAACTGTTTAAAAGTTTACTAAGAAGTTTAATAAAAACTAGAGAGTTTTAATTGATTTTTTTTATTAGAAAAAGTACTTTGGAGGCATGTGTCGATTATGCCTTCCAGCACCCTCGTCCCCTTTTTTGAAAACTAAAATATGGTCACCCTAACGTTGCACACACGCTTACGTTATTCTAAAATAAAACAGTGAGGGTATGTCTCAAATAACTGCTACACTACTCAGATAATATAGATTTTAAATTGCTTTCAAGCTCCTGGTGACTTTAATTCTGAACCACTCACAATTGTAATTCAATTTTTCAAGCTTTCGTTTTAGTAGGGGGTGGAATGACTCATGGAAGTTCATTCATATTTTACTTTAGAGAACGGATTCAACTCGCAAACCTGTGAGAAGAGATAAACGAATAAAAGGACTCGTGTTCTGCGAAATGAGGACAGGATTTGTTAAGTCACAGTGCTGTTTTAATCCAACAGCATCAAGAATCGAGAAGCACATTTTTTTTCTTCATAACGCAATTCCCTTCCGTTTTCTTAATTTTAATGACAGACCTGGGATACACGTGAATGAATATACCTTCCCTTTTATTCGTAAATCGCATTCAGATAATGCTATATCCGCTTCACGTTGGTGTAGTTTGATTTCTATCATGGTTATATTCAGTGTAGACTGGAAAAAACGCTACCACGTCTCCTGCCCTGCTGGAGTTTGAGCGGTCTGAAAGCATGGCTGATTGATTCTTGTGTATCTCTTATTGAAGTTTTAAGGCTTTAGAGTGTAAATGAAGCATACATGATACCGAAGCGCTTTTTTCTATTATTTAGATTAGTTAAACAAACTAAAAAACTTTTCTTATGTATTAAGAGCGGACCGAAATGACCCATAACACCAAAATATGATGTTTTGAATTATGGGTGAGTGTATGCAGGGCAAAAAAAAGAAAGAAAAAAATACAAATTTAATTAAAGCCGTCTGTGTTGTTCGGGGTAACATTTATGGATCCGGCACTGATTCCAACTAAGAAATGGTTCTGAATATTCACTCTGTCCTTCGGATGAGACGTAAAACCGAGGTGCAAATCGCAAACGCCGGTGTCCTGTCCCCAAGACTTTACCAATCATGGCCTTCTTATAATCCCCATCTATGAACTTGTTTCATTACTCTCTTCTCCTCCCCACTGAGGTGAGAGCGTACTGGAGCACTTTGGCTGCAGGCGTATCATCCAGGTGGGGGCTACACATTGGAGGTGGTGGAGGGGAGTCCCCATTACCTGTAAAGCGCTATATAAGTGTAAGGAACAACATCAACAACAGTAGTAGTACTACTACTAATAATAATATCAGATAAATGATATACTTATGTTATTATTAATAATAAATATAATATATGTATAATTATATTATTAATACGTATTATAATTATAAGACGGGAACGTCCTTAAAAATCTCTGAATATTGTGAATGGTTATGAGCGACACCCAGTAAAAAAACAGTAGGTGGTTGTTTGCCTACAGAGACTGCAGGGGGCGCACAATTCGCCGTGAGATTATAAAAGCAGCGTTAGAGAGCGGAGTACAGCAGTAGAGAGGAAGGAGTACGTCAGAGAGGCAGAATGGCGGAGGAAGGCTGAGAGTTGGGAGAGCAAAAAATAAACAGTCTCCTGAACTACGGATCGGCGAACGCTACATTTGTAATCTGAAAAGAAATGGCCACCAACAGCTCGAATGAAGCACAGGACTCTAGAGGAGGCAGTGGGATCCGTGACGGGGATGCATCTGTGGAGAGTTATGATGTTCTGAGGCATTTGTTGCCAGTCTCGACTACAGTCACATCCAGCCAAGATGGCGAACAAGCTGGATGTGAAGGACAGAAACTATTGGGGGAGCAAGAGACTGCCGAGCGGCGCAGGAGCGGGATGTCGGAGCTGAAGCACACTAGTTCCCCTTCGGCGTGTCAGAGAGCTTCAGAAGAGCAGCCACGGCGAAACTTTCAGATTCCCAGGAAGAACAAAGAGAGGAAAGGTTGTGCATTCTCACTATTCCTAAAAAAAAACAAACGCTGTATTCCGAGTCCTAATTCATCCGATGCATGTCTATGCGAGAACGCTAAGTTAACTCGGCTGAGGGTAGAGAATGTTTTTGGGATTGGTCCATCTGCGGAGGTTAGTTAATTAAACGGGAATCGTGAGGTCTGAATGAAAGTCAGCACTTGACAATGCACAACAGCGCAGGTAAGTTAAAACGCTGGAGGCAGCCACCACACAGCGGATAACCACGTGAAGATGGTACTTTCCCTGTTGAGTTTATTCTGCCTCGAAAGAAGCCCCCCCTTCCCCCTCCCCACAGTCGTCATTGGAATTACTTTTTTTCTTTTTAAAAAAAATTTAGTCCCCCAACTGGAGACCACGCCACTTTTATTGGCAACGGTGTAGTAGAAATATAAAGTATATTTCCACATTTGCGTTCTGGTCTCATGCTTTGGGTAGCTTATTGACCACGCCCATCATCGTCATTGGATCTTTCACGGAGTCCTTAATATGCAAACGCAGCAGCGGTCGGCCACCCCACTGGAAACTGGCGAAGTACATGTAATTAAATCATACGGTGATGGGATGAGTAGCTTTATTACTTCAATACAGTGAACACTGTACAAGAATAGTAATAAACAATGTTAATGACAGGGTTTCAAAAATACAGTAAATGACAAAGTCCTTTGTCTTTTACCGGGTCAGGTCTTGAGTCCAATATTTTAGACTATGGTTAGCGATAAATCAACTAGTACAACGTCTTCTCAATACTGCATTGCTATAGTGAGACCTTTATGAATCATCTTCCAGACAGTGGCATACCGTGATAATCCACTCCCTTTCCAATCTTGAGCTCAAGTGCCATACAGATTGAAGAAGTGTTTTTGCCACCTGCCTTACGGTCATATTTTGGCTCCAGTAAACCCCAAGGGGCTCCAACAGTGTCTAGGTTCTCCAGTCCACTCATGAGGCCTTTGCCAGGAGGTGCTCATTACCAATGAATGGGGCGGTTCCCCGGAGTCTCGCAGCACACTGTGGCTTTGCTTGCAACATGATATTGAGCCCAAGGCTGTTTGACGTTTATGAATGGCGACGTTTGTTTCAAACGCGAGGTGCATCAGGATGGTCGGGGGGGAAAAAAGGCTTCCTATGAAAACACAGCACGAGGCTGCCATGTTTAGACAATGCATAGTTACGTTATCTGATGTAAACAGGTCGGTGTTGCTTACACTTGGACATTGCCAAAATGGCGTTACACCTGCAAGGCAGCACAAAAAAGAAATGGTGTTGCCTCATCAATGAGAAATCACTAGGTTTCAGGTTCTAATTAAAACTGCCTGTTTTGGAAAGCAAAGCCCCATATTTCTTCAGGCCTTTTGAATACAATATTGAGCGTCCTTTTCAGTGATCATATTCACAGTTGAGTTATCCTTGAGCTACTGTATAACTACCAGTTTTTAGTACTGTTGAAAATCTGCTCACTTTTGAATAAGAAAGCTGGAGGAGACAAAGAAGGTAATTATCTAAAGGGGGTGGAAAAAACTTGCGTCAGTACCCAAACTTTTGTGCGTTTTGTTAAAAAAGAAGCTAAAGGCCACAGCCTTACATGGCTTATGTTTAATTACAGTGGATTTGACTAAAATCTTTCTAAGAATTCTCATTTCTGCTTGGCGGAGGATGAGCTCCTAATCGACACCGTCTTGGATCAAGCCTTAAGTCTTCTGTAATCAATCCAAAAGTTTTTTTTTTTGTTGTTGAGGAAGCTGTGTTTAGTCACGGAACTTGGAGTAACACAGAAGAGTTCATGGAAACCACCAAAAGAGAAAACAAACTCATGAGTTGCGAGGATTGTGCATTGCAGTGAATGAAATGTGTAGTTTCGTCAGCGACTAGATCGAGGAGTGTGCCCACCAGTGGAAAAAGCAGTGGCTGAATGCAGTTATGCGCTTTTGATTCGATTCATCTGGACATGTGAAAGTACCCTAGACGTGACCCTGAGTCTCTCGCATATTTAACAATTGCTCTGTCCCTTGTCTGTTTAGACTTTGGGAATACGCACATGATCCTTAGATAATGATTTTCATGAGTTAGTTTCCCTTCACTGTGCTCCATAGAACACCTGTTTGATATCCTTCTGTAACCTGTGACACATGGACCAGTTGATTGTAGTTTAATTAGAGCAACCATGTTGCTATCCTCACTGTATGCCTTTTCTAAATAAGCTTTAGTAGGTCAGTAATTTCGCATGGAGCTGCGGGTTGGAATATTTTTATGGAATATTAGTTCAGTTTTTCGTATAGATCTGATGCAACGCTTGGGTGTCTTCACCTCTTCCTCCCTTCTGTTTATTTATTTCTCCTATGAATGCGAACCAGACTCTTCCTCTTTCACCGCAAAATAAATGGTGCCAGCTTCTCAGGGGTTAGATATTCAGACACTTTTTTCTGCACCAAGATAATCTTACATTTGCATTTTGGTGTGCATCTTTTCTTCCCCACTTTTTTTTTGGGGGCATGCCATGCCAACAATCGTGCAAATCCGGAGGGCGTTCCATAAGGCGTCTGTGACAAACATGTTGGACTGCTGGAGGAACGCGTCCATCTTTGGGGAAGATTGTAAGGGCCCCCTCATAAGTGCCGGCTGTCAAGCGTCAAAACTCTGAATGGGAGTTTTGTCGCCCTGTGAAATTTTTCGCGTTTCGCTCTGTTCGGTTAAAAGGTGATTTTAAATCGCCTTTGACTTATATGTCGGTAAGACTTTTTTTTTCTTACAATACGGGGGATGAGTTAAAGAAATTTTCTTGTCTATGGCATCGCGTTGTGTGTGGTGGCCCTCTATTTCCATCTACGGTAATGGCGCTCTGCCATTTATGATGGTGTTGAGTTGGGAGTGAAGTGATGAATAGAATCTTCCCTCCTGGAGCAGTTTTTCACCACTTAACGTTGGTAAAATCATTTAGGATTTTGGAGAAAATGGAGTCTTTTAGCAGTTTTTCTTGAAGCACGATTTGACAACCCTTTCTGTAAGGCTGCCTTGATTTAAACTATCAGCTTTACAAAGCCATGATCTCAAGCGTGGTAAGAGGTAGTGTTGTGGCCATTGACCAGGCTGAGGGAACCGTCCTGATTCCGTTTTAATGTATAAAGATCCATTTTTAACGTGTAAGCAGGTGGCTCAGAACAGTGCTTTTGGTGAATGTTTGCCACCAGAATTGTGTGGAGTGCAGTAAAGGTGGCAGCAGTCAGCGTGCATCAAAGTTGCGTTGACATGTACAGGAAGAGACGCATCCTGGAAATCGACGTTTCAACAACAAACGCAGCTCGCTTTGTAGGTTTGTTTTTAATTCGACTTCCTCTTTGTGCCTTGAGTTCTGTGCCACACCTTTCATCTCTCTTGAGTTAAGATGTGGACAAGTACATGACGTGGCATTACATTTTTCTCCGAAGCAGAGTGTAGGGTGGATGTTGACACTTGTATGTTTTGTCAAGATTTAAAACTTCCACCATCCTTGTTTCATTGTGGCATAGACTGAGTATAGACCAATACTATAATCCTGAAAAGGCCTCTCACTTTTTTTTCTGGCTTTTTTGCAATGTTTTTGTTTTTTGGTAGTGCCTCCTACAGTTTTGGGCTTGGACAGGCAACCTTAAAATGGGGCACTGGTTAAAATAATGGATTTTTAGTCATTTACGGTGCAAAAGGACCCAATAGGTTTATCTTTAATGTTGTTTATAGCTTATAAAAGGAGTTATGTCACAAAGGCTGTGGATGAAAGAATGCAGGATGCCCCAGAATTCATTTCCGGAGTTTTGTCGTGTAGAGATGCAAGAGCTGTCAAGAAATTCTATGACTTGTCAGTTTGTTCCATTTTCTTTCCCCAATTTACTATGTTCAGTGAAGCTACCGCTGAGTCTAAAGCATTTTGAGGGGAGAAATTGCTATTTTAGAAGATGATGGCTGTGAAAGGTTAATAAAGTTTATTTCTAATTGTATTTTGTTTCTTAACTGTCACGATATCTGCAAGTTTCTAAAAAAAAGAAATGAAGGGTAGGAGCTATGATAGTGTCAAGATCTCCTCATAAATGCATTTCATTTACCCGAAGGGTCAGGCACATAGCAAATTGTATCAGGTGCTCCTTGCCAAGTAATGGATTCTCAGTAGCAGCAAAACATTTGTTTTAATTGGAAATTTATTAAAGAGTGTATTATTTTTACATGGGTAGAATCATTGCACATATGCTTTCCTTAATTGAGCCAAGCTAATGACTGATTTGTTTTTTCTTGACTGCACTTGAGATTGTTTTCACTCAGACAGAAGTGAAACCACCAGTTCCTTACAGATGGGGACAGCAGCATGTTGAATGCAAAGTGGCATTTTAGCACCTGGAGTGGAGCAATCGGTACAAATACAAGCATGCCTCTTCCACACTTGCAGTGTAGGACTGTGATCTAGTTGCAGAAAATTGCATCAATCAGCACCAAAGATTCCCATCTGGTCTCCTTGTATGAATTGATTTTTGCTGTTTTGGGTTACTAAACTTTGTGTGCAAGCAATGAAGTATTTCCTCTGTGCCCTACACCTTTGCCCCCCTTCTCAGACCACCAACTGAACACAAACACTCACTTTTTACCCACCCTGTCCTCACTGTCCCTGTGCACGTGTTGAGTTCTGCAGTGTCGTCCATGAAGGTATTGCGATTTCAGAAAATAACTTTGAATTTCATAAATTGCTTGGTGGTTTTAAAAACGTGGTGGTGTGAAAAACAGTAACAGTTTAAAAAAAAGACCTTGCATTAATTTATGCTTTTTTTTTTTAAATGTGGAGATACAGGGGAAGTGTCTGAGGAGCATTTCAGACATTACAGCACACTACTTTAAAATAACAATAAAGCTTCACAGCTGTTTGTCTTGCTTTTAATTTGCCTTTTGAACAAAAAACAGGCTTTTTACAGTAGAATTGAGAGTTTCTCTGTTTCCCCACATTTAATATATTATATTGGGGATGCAGAGTTAATTTAAACAGTTGCTAGTTGCCCTCAAGTTTGGAGGCAGCACTTGGGCTGCATGTTTTAAAGTTCCCTGCAAGATGTTGTTGCACTTTGTGCCGCTGATCTTAGTAGTGATGGAGTGTGGGATGTTTTAGGCACTGGTCACCCCTGCAGCCTGGCTGATCAGAAGGAAAACTGCATTTCCGTGTCATTCAGATTGTCTCCTGCCAAGAAGGGTTTCTGAGGGGCCAAAGAAAGTTTGTTGATCCTGCAGAAGCCATTGTGTTCTGAATTCAATTATGGTGTTGATTTCTGCTTTTGTACACTAATTTGAAATGATTTTTTTGTTTGTATGGTGTTATTGATAAAAGTTGGTAAAAGGGTACGACCAAAATAAGGTTGAAGTTTTTGTTGTCTCTGATGAATTCCTAAAATTCCTAGTTTTAGGAATCCTAGTTTTAGTATGGGATTATGTAATGAACTGCCCTTCCGTCTTCCAGCTCTGTTTCAGTCTGTGCCTTTGGAGTCTCGGGAGTTTGAAGATATCCTGAAGATCATCACCTCTTGCTATCTGGAATCCTCTTCAGCAGGCGCCTTTTCATACACCAAGGCCAGCCTGGTGCACAGCGAGCTGCTGGAAAAGGAGGCAAGATTGTTTTCTCTTTTTGTTTAGTATGACGGAGTGGTGCCAACTCTGGGTTTTTGCGGTCTGCGGGGTTGCCGTTTTCATCTATTTTTGTTTCCGTCTAGTTTGTGGAGAAGAGAAGGGAAATGAAACAGGAAGGCAGGACAGACAAGGAGCTGGTGGAATCCTATGGTTTTCTGCTGGCGGACCGCTCAAAGGTGGGTTTTTGCCGAGAAGCTTCTGAACCACTGTGAAACGAGCAGCTAGCTAAAAATGATATGTGGAGCATTGTGGAAATGTATCGTTATTGAAAGCCTTGGATGGATTTGCCGTCTCTTTGACAAAATGCCTATTCCCCCAAATTATTCTCTTACTTGACAGAATTGGGGGGGGGGGGGAAACAAGCCACACAGAGGACCCAGAGTCTTCTAATTCCGTCTAGATGTTTTTTCAGTTTTCTGCTGCTGGCGTTATCAAACGTTTTGATGAGCTGTTGAATCCAGGAGTTTGAGGTTCCACCCTGGTCACTTTAACCAGAGGTGTGGCATGCTTGCTGGAGGCCAGTGTCTAAAGTCTTGCTTGGTGTGAAGGCGTACAACCCATTCATAATGGGCCAACACCAGTTGGCGGTGATCCGCTTGAAGAAGATTGACCTAAGGTCAGCGAAGCGAGACACACAATGTGTACCACAGGATGCGCAGCCTGGGACATCACAAATGCTTTGCTTAAGAGCCCATAAGCCAATTCTGTTTTAAAATGTCATTTGGAGATTCAGTGTGCAAACTGCTGCAGGAATGGCATGGAGCCATGCTGAAATGATGGACTGGGGACAGATGCTTCAGTGCAGGGAAGTAGCACACGCATCGTTTGAAACACTTTAGAGAAGATGGCTGCAACAGGACTAACAGGAATCTTTCTTGGCACTGCATTTTTCTCTCTCTGGTCCCGGGTCGAGACGTGCTTGTTTAAACCGTAGTGTGAAACAGCACATCTGAACCAATCAACTTGGTTCACTTGGTGATAAAGAGGTTTAAAGAGGCTGTGGTTGGCCACCATTACACCTCTTCAACACAGCTGCTCTTCACTTTCTTCTCAAGAATTTTCAACACAGTTGTCCTGCTGACCTCAGCAATAGGTTATCAGCTCAGTGATCTCTCGATATTACCATTGGCTTTGACAGTTTTTCCTGAGTAGGTCCAGCACTGAGGACCTCTTGATTATCATTGGAGTACTGCAGCAGGAGTCCATTTTTTGAACTAACAGAGAGTAGTGCAGGGCATGGCATGCCCTTGTGGTAATAAACGTTAATTATTAATGGAGAACAGTTAAGCAGCACTTTGTTTCAGCACCATTTTTCCTGTGGATCTCTGGCAGATCTTCGCTCTGCACAAATATTCAGAGCTGCCTTATGAGAGAGGTCCTCCTGCCTCAGTCTGCATCTCTTTCCTGCTGTCCTAGCACTTGAAGAATTTTGTCCCGGCTGTAGCACCACTGTTTTAGGCTGTGTAGCTCAGCTCATCAAGAGAGAAGTGTGTTAAAGGTGTTGGCTGAGAAACTTCAGCATAGTTATTAACTCTTAAGTACTTTACTGATAAATGTATACAAGCTTCCTTTGAAAATGTTTGCCTAACTGTATGTTAAATGCCTTTTTGATAATGAACTTGAACCCTCCCCTAACGGAGCACAGACAAAAACCCATCGGAAGGAAAATACAAGTAAGTTACAGGTGTCGCTGTACAATTTTTAAACGAATGCAGTGCACTAGACTAGAGTGCGCTAGCCTGTAAATCCTCCAGGATACACTTTATAACAGAGATTTATAGTTGGAATATAAAAAAAATATATACTTTTAGGCAAACATGTTCAGTTGAGTGTTGTTCTTGTGATTTATGCTGTTTTGACATGTGAAGCTTTTTCCTATCAGGCAGAATACAGTCATCCTGAATACAGTCGAGTGCCTTGTCACACCCCTTGCTAGGGAGTATACCAAAGTCCAACACCTCCTTCCTTCTTGCTTCCAATGCTGGGTGTGGTGGATAGAACAATGCTATTTTTTTCTGACATCTGCCTGCATTAGATGGAATCTCTGAGATTTTACAGGTGTTTTTTTGCCTTTTTTTGGATCTTATAGACCCACAGCAACTTGTTCATTGAGAGCTAGTGCTCCCCTCATCGGGTTTGTAGATCCACATAACTGTTTCCCCCCCCCCCCCCGTCTTCCCCGACTTCTGGGACATGAAGAGCCCAGACCCTGGAAAATTCTGGGATCTCTGAGGATTTGGAATGGAGAATCATGTTGGAGTACTCCATGATCTCAAAGACCCTGTCCTCGGAAGCACCCCCTCTCCTCCTTCAAAGCCTAGAGATTTTATTAATAAAAACAGAAAAGAAGGAACTGTGGCCCTGCACTCTGCTCAAGTGCCCCTTGAATTCCCCCTCCCCCTGACAGCTCCACACATGATAGGTTGCGTTCTCCTTCCCAGCATTCTCCCCTGCCTACCGCTTTGAGCTTCCAGAAGTGTGGTTATAAGACAGCAGGACAGGATCCTCTCAGCCCCCACCTCAGGTGCACAGTAGGTATGCTGTGGGCATACCTACTGTGCCCTGGACACCCTCTCCACTTGAGGCCGAAGACCAAGTGTGTGTGGCAGGAGGAGACAGGAGACAATGGAGACGTACGCCTCCTACTCCAGACCTCAATGATGGATATTTTCTCGATTAAAAGATGAGCAGCGTGCCCACTTCCTCTGCCTTGTGCTCCAAAGCTCGGCTTTCCCCCTTCGGCCTGTCCCTAGCACTGGGGATCTTGTCTGAGTGATGTCTTGCCACCTCTGTTTCCGAGAGGAGCACGCATACTCCACTCTTTGATCCCGGACCCTCTCGGATATGGGATATAGAATAAGGTGTAATGGGTGCTGTAGCACCTGGATTGTTTTGGCCACAGATTTGTTCAAAGTTTGCATGCCTGTCGACCTTGTTTTGTCTGTTTTGTTTGGATATGACATGGCTTTGCTTATGATCTTGTCTAGATGTAGAGTGTTACACATCAATCCTGGTCTTTAGATGTTCCTCATTAAAAAATGTGAAGTTAATGGGACCAAGATTTTTAATGATGTTGGGTGCTTGTCGGGTTCAAAAAGAAAAAAAAGGCATATGCCGAAAAAGACTTAATTTACAACAGGACATGCATATGAACATAAATGATATGAATGAGAGAAGACATGATGACCCATTCACGTTCCTTATTTTGAATTCTGGTAAGTTGATGGAGTGGTAGTTTCAAAAATATGATAAAAATACGATAATGTCTCACTTCTTGTTAGTTTGTCACTTACAAACTGTGGAACAATGGAAGTAGCCTTTTTTTAAAGTTGTTGTACTTTGTATGTTTTAGCTCAACTTGATCTGTGAAAAGGGGCTGTCAGTTGGACATTCCAGGATAACGACGCTTGCGAAGCCTTCGATGGGTACGTTCAGTTGTGAAGCAGCACATTGTACATTGACTGCTAAATGTCCAAAGGGTGTGTTTTTGTTGTAAAGTTAATTTTCCTAACACATTGATTGATGTTTGTAAGCTTCAACATGATGTGCATGCAGAGTTATCAAGTTCCATTTACTGGAAAAACCTTCTTGAAGTTGAGAGCAATATTTATAATGGATTACAAGAGACGTATTCACAAGCCTGCTTGTTTACAATGTAATAGGGCCACTTCACCTCACCAGACATTTTGTTGCCTTGTTCTGAATCTCAGAAAATGGCACTGCACATACGTGGAAATGTAGTCTATTTTGTGACATAAATTGAAGGTTTTACACATTACGGTGTACATATTACTTTTATTGTGGTTTGAAATAAACCCATTAACGATTCTTTCTAACTCTGAAATATAAAAACAGAATTGCAGTTCCCCTTTAAATTTAAACAGACATAAAGCAACTGGGTTTGGTGCCGCAAGTTTACTGTAGTACTTGTGGCAGTTTTGTTAGAAGGGCTCCTCAGAGAGTCAAGGATAGCAACATTTTGACCCAGAATTTAAATTTAAATTGGGAATTTAAAGGTTTAGTAATGTAAGAACTTTAAAATATTAATTAAATTCAGGAAAGAATTATTATGTATTAAGTATATTTATTTTTTTAAGGATAAGAGAATTAAAAGATGCAAATAAAGATGATACAAGCCGTATCACCATCAGTAACATAGACAATATTAATTATTTTGATCTCTTTCAGGCATCTACGTGTCCAAGCACTCTGATTTACTGCAGATGAATCCCTTTGATGTTGGGGCCACTGGTGATCTCATTATATTTAAGGTTATGAAGGTAAAATTTTCTGAACATGGAAGAATTTTTCTTTAATCAGTTTGCTTGCTTTCTGAATTTTCGACTTGAAGGTTGTAGGGGAAGCCTGTTGGTGTGAAGTAGTTCTGGCTGTTTAACAGTACAGTACGGGGGGGGGGGGAAGACATTTAATCTCGTAAGACTTGAGGACACAGAGATGCAGGAGACCTGAAGCTGTTGCCAAACCTTCGTTTTCTTTGTTTTTGACAGGGGAGAGTCAAGAGCATATATGAAAACATGTCTAAGAACGTGCTGGACCCCACACCCAAGTTTGACTGCCACGTGTCCAAGAACGCCTCACGCGTGACCTCCCTGTTCTCTTACAGAGCGTTTGAGCTGACACAGGTACACGCCAGCGCTCTCGATGAGCGCTCGCCCCATTGTCGGGCGAAGCCTTTAATCGTACTTCCGGAGACTGCTTCACAGCCTGTCATGGAAAAATCAGAAAGCTTATGAAAACATGTTTCATAATTAATAATATATTTAAAAACAATACTCTGTGTGGCGAGTGAAATTTGTAACTTAATTTATTGCATAACAATGAACAAAGAAGGATGCATGACGAGGTGCGATATAACAATGTTATTAATGTTGTTAGATTTCCCAAAATTCCTAGGATCCAGAATCCAGCAAAGAAGCATCGATACAGTTGTACAGACAGTTGCACACAGCTGTCATGATGACAGGATTAATAGATGTTTAAACTAGAGGATTTTGACAGGGCAGGGATTTTGTTGCATACCCGAAGAGAGCTAACAATTTTCAGCTTTCACATTTTCTTATTCTTTTTCTGAGACGTCAGTTTTATTGCACAGGTTTCTTTTTTTGAGTCAGGCTCACAGTAGTTAGATGACGTACCAGTGTCTGACCCCGCCTTTCGTATAGATCTGATCTCCCCAAAGGTTATCAAGTGATCATTTTAGTATGTTCTGTCTGCCAACTGTATGCGCTTTGAAGTAAGAGCGGCGCTGTGTGCTTATTGCATTTGCAGCAATACTTCTACGAGTACAGTTTTGATGAAATCCGCAAGCGGCCCAGGCACGTCTGTCCCTATGCTGTCGTGTCCTTTGTCTACAAGGATAAGGAGGCAGCACCCAACCCAAAACCTATGGCTCCTCTCAGGTACTTTCTTCCCACAGTCGGCATTGAAGCATAAAGTTGAAAAGCACAAACCATCTTCTAAGTGGCACTAACCATCGAGTGCTGGGTCGCTCTTTGACACACTTGGTTCTTAACGAGACGGCTCTCTTAAGTTTTGAACGCAGAATAATTGAGATTGTCCGTTTTCCTTCCTTTTGTATGTTGCGCATGGTGGGTAATGTCTTGAATAATGTCTAATGACTAACTCACTGTCCATGATTAATTTCCATTTGTGTTTTTTCCGTTTTGTCTCAAAACAAACTCTTTTGGTTGTTCTTTCAGATCAAACAGCAACAGCTCCGATGGAGGCAGAGGTAATATTTTGGTATCGAATTGACATTCCTGGAGGTCTGTTTTTTTTTTAGTTTAGTTTTGCACTTGTAGAGCGCCCCTGGCTTCTGTAAAATCTTAAATCAATTTTAAGCATTTTTGTGAAAATGGTCTAAAATACCTGCCTGTCGAGATCTTTGATTATATTAAGATTTTTTGCCCCCAAGATTTCTCGCAGTATTTCCTGTTAGAACAGGAAGTTGGAAGAAAGAGACAGATTTGAAGACCTATATTTTTTTTTTTAAGAGCTAAAGATAGTAGGGAAAATCGAAAACTATGTTGGAAGGGAGGCTTGAAATTCTAATTGATGAGCTCTGACACTGTATCCATGTACTTCAACCTGAACATTGAGATTAAATGGGTAAATCCTAAAGAGATTTTTGTCACCAAGTTTCACTTTCTATATTTTGCATCATTTAGAAACCAGATCTTTGTCCCATAAAGTGTAGCTTAGTTTGCTAGTTGTATAACTTATATAGCCTTTGTGGTTTTAAATATGACAACTTTCTGCTTTCCCCTTTTAACTTCACTGTTTTTGCCTCAGACAAAATGGCCTACACGGTGTGGAATGGGCAACTGCTAAACCGTGGAAGACTGCTGTGTCATGTCTCCCTGAAGTCTGCAACCCGGCCTTTCCTTCCCTTCAAACTGTGAGTTTCCCGTTTTTCGAGACCACACTTCCAAAGGGGTTCGTCTTTGAAGGGGGTGCAATGCATGATGAGTCAGTCTGTTTTAGCGAGCTAAAAGTGTGCTTTAAGGTGCACGTCCTTCTCAAACCACAGCATTCTTTTATGGCACTCTGGAGCACCCTGGCACATGTCAGCTTAATACTGTAAATCCAGCTCTAGCAGTTTAAAACTAGAATCTCTCAATCTGTGTGCTGTGACAGAGTGGTTCGTCTTCAGAAGTCAGTGGGGTTAATGGGTGTGCCATGGGATTTTGGGAAGACTTACATATAAGAAATAAATCAGTTTAAATATTTAGGTAGGTCAAAAAAACAACTTGTTGTGTTAAATGTTCAGTCTATACAAACGACAGACATCATGCTCTATTAAAGTACAGGTGGGAGTTGCATTTCGAGCGAGTTAAGTTATTCAAGCCTGATGGATAGAACATCCAAGGAAGGGCTTTTTTTCATGGTTGTTCGTTCCTGCCAGGATAAGGCGACTGTGCACTTTGAGGGCGCGTCAACAAAACTTATTGATAATGCGCTTGGGCCTGGAACGTGTTGAGGTGGGGAAGGGGGGTGTGTTGTTCTGTTTGTTGTGTGGGGATGGGAAAGCTTCAGAATCTGGTGTAAAATGAAGATCTGCGACTCCAAACAATAGAACTCCCAGAGGTTCCTAAAAACCCTCTGGATCGAGCAGTCAACAACTTGCTAAAGAGATTTACTTCAAAACAAGCGGAGCTCAGGAAGAGTTCAGACTAACAGGTTTGTTTGAAGGATGGTGTCAAGATGCACTGTGGTGTTTTCAACTCGGTGAAGCAAACCAAAAAAAAGAAGGTTCTTTGCTGGTTGCATCTGCTACTTTTTGGTTTTTTCCTCAGCACCCGTTGGTCTGAAATCCCCTTTATTTGTTGTAGACCAGAAAAACTTGACGTTGGTACAGTGATGAGCCTGGATCAGATGAAACGAAAAGTCCCAGCTGCTCTTTTCTATAGGGACACGTATACTGGAGTCCGGGAAGGTTAGTGGATCTCTGTGCTCTTGGTGTTGCCAAGTTCACCCCTTAATCAGGAGCTGAAGTTACCAAGACACAAACACTAAAGATTTTAGCTTGGTTTGTGCACATTCCACGTACAGAGGACTTGCCCTTTAGTCACAGACTCATTGTCTACCACCTGTAAAATGGCTGCCACAACTTTCACGCCATGAGCCTCAGGAGCCATATTAACACCTCAGTTCATCTCGCTATTTTGCAGTTGGTATTAAAGGTAATTTATGCCTTTGTCACATTAATACATGTATGTTGAATTAATAGCATTGTCAGTACCAGTGTAGTAGTTCCCTCAGTAGTTAGCACCAATGACCAAGCAAGAATTAGGTTTTGTTGTTACTATATTGAATTTACTACAACGAATTGAAAGTGAATTCAAGGTATATTAAAATCTAAGGAAGAAAAACTCCATTATCTTTTAAATGCAATTTCTAATTAAAGTATTAGTTGAGAGGTACTTTTAAGATGCACCATTGAATTTTACAAATAAATTTGGTGAATGAGACTCTTAGCTATAGCTTGTGTAATGATGTTGGGTACACACAAATACAATTACAGGACAGTGCTTAAATGTATCTGTACAGTGTAGTACTTAATTCTGCTTGTTCTCAAAATTCAGTATTTTTAAGGTGACTGTTTTGGTGGTTTTTTTGGTAGTGCTGTTAATGAATGTAGTTCATAATGGAACAAATCTGATACAAAAGAGATTCAGTGTTTCTATTAACTAGCTGTTCTAAAGTAACTATAGCACTTTAAAGCATTAAGAGACACATTTGTATCTCCAGGGCTTCATAATGACTAATCTGATGCTTTGGCCATGTAACAGTCACTTTTAGGCTGGTGGCATGTAAACTTTTACTAGTGCATCCTAAAGCCACGCATGCAAATAATTAACATTTGATGTGTAGTATTACAGGAATACCTTTGAAAAAATATGGTTCTTACATGTTGGGCTTTGATTTTTTGTGTGTGTAATATACAGTAGTCGTACCTCCAATTTATTAAACCTTAAATGACATTTCTTCCAAAGGCTGTTTCCCACAGCCCAATGTAAAGTAATTAAAAGTGTAGTTGTCCAGTCCTGCTTCTGGAAGGCTAGTGTGCTCACCTTTTTTTTGGGGTGCTAGTGTGCTCACCTTTTTTTTGGTCCAATTAAGCCATGATCAGATAAATAAAAACCATTGAAAGCTTATTGACGAACTGCCCCTCCAGTACCAGTATGATTGGATGCCCCTGAAGTTATGTGAAAACAAATGTACTGCAGCCTGTTTCAGCACAGCTCTACATTTCTGTCTTCCAGTGCAGAAGAATGGCATGTACTGTAATCTGTTTGACATGGTAGAGAAAAATAAGACTGGGAACAGCTTAGCAAGCCTGCTTCACAAACTCGAGAAGGAGAAAATGGTAAGTACAGGTAAAATACTGGTAAGCATTTACTGACTTTTGTAGGTTGTAGGTGGTATCCTGACTGTCAAGTGGCTGTTCTTTCACTGTACTGTGTGCAGGCTATATTATAAGAGTGCTTAAGTATTTTTGTGTGCATTGCTTTGATTAAACCATTTTTACACATATTTCACATAAGCATGGATTACTTTACAAAGCGTGTTAATAAACTGAAAATGTGCAATAAAACAGTGAGGTTTATTCTGTTGTGTTTAAAATGTTGCTAACCTAGTCTACGCACCTTTTTCATTTAGCTTCAGCTCATATTTTGGTTATTCTGTTTCACAAATGTAATACAAAGGGTATTGGTGGTGTTCACCGGGTCACATTGAGGAAGCAAATAGCTTCTGAAATGAGAAGGCACCCACATTCCACTGTGGTGCTAGAGACGAGATGAGGTCTTTCCAAAATTCAAGCAAGTGGGGGGTGAAAGCAGACCTAGTAAATTCAGCAACTGCAAAATCTATCGTATTTGATTTGGGTCCACGGTTCTCAAAACTTGACATTAAAATCCACATATGACTCCTAGCCTCCATGACCATGAAGCTCCGCTCAGGGCATTGGGATTCAGAGTTGCTACAGTTGCTAGATGCGTGGTAGGAACGAAGAGTCCCGAAGCTATTGCAGTCTTCGCTCTTGGCCAAGAGCAATACAGAATTACTGCTGATTAAATTAATGAGCCTTCTGTATTTCTGGGCAGGTGCTAGTGAATCCCTTGTGTGACAAAGGCTTTTTATTCTTGTTGTCCTCCTCTCAGATGACCGTTCCCACTGGTAAGTCAAGTCCGTCTTTCCTAGGTGTAATGATGTTCAAACAGTTTGACATCTTACCATGAAGTGCAGCGCTCAATTTACATTTTTAACTATTTGTTCCAGAAACGAAAGGATGGCGAGTTAAGGGCCTCCAGGCACTCTTTCTGTTTCAGGAGTCTCGTAGTGTACTAAACTGTGGTGAGTATGAGAATCTTTGGCTGTTTACGCTGGCAGAGGTCAGGCGATATAACATGTAGGAGTTCTGGGCAGGCATGTTTCAAGTCTTAGCTGTTTGCGTTAGAGAAACAACCACAAAGGAGAAAAAAACATTGAAAAAAGCTGAAATGAAAATAATGTAGAACATCTTAGTGGCTGTATTGTGATTTCTTGCCCTGTTTCTCAGTTCTAGATCTGGTGTTTCGCATCCTTTGTTCACAAATCCTATAAAACATTTTTGATGTGTGGTTCTAAAGGCTTCTAAACATGAGTGTTTTAAAAATGGCCGTGATGCTAATTAATTAGGTGCCACTTTGGATTTACATGTGTTTTCTCACCGAAAGCCTTGAAACCGCAATAAGCAAAATGGCTTTCTTTGGTCGGCAGCCTCAAAAACCCAACCTTCTTATCTGGACCCTCTCGCGATGGATGGGCAAAAGCCGGTCGTGCCACACTTGGACACCTTCATCCCGGCACTCCACTTCGGCCTGATGAAGATGCGAGCCAACCCCACCGCCGCGCTGAGCCCCGGGGTGGAGCGCCACGCCCGGGACTACCTGCGCGGCCAGGCAGAGGGCCAGAGCAAGATCCGCACCTTCGTCATGTTCGAGTACGAGCAGAAGCTGGACGACCGCCGCTTCCTCTTCTCAGCTCCCAAGAAGAAGAACAATATCGAGAGCTTCCTCCGCAACTACCTCTACAGCCCCGGCGCCTACCAGCTGGCCGTGGCCCGGGTACAGGAAATGGTGGAGGCTTACCGCCGGCCGCAGGAGTACAGCCCCGTGTCGGACTGGGAGGGCTCGGACAGCCAGAACGAGGTCGCCAACTCGGGCTCCCAGGCCAATGGCCCCCAGGTCACGGCTGACTATGACCAGGGGAAGCTGGAAGAGCTCCTCCACCTCATCCAGATGCGCAAAAAGCACCTGGGCGAGGGAGGGAAGCTCGAGGGGGAGGAGCAGGAGCACGAGGATGGGAGCTGGCACGAGGCCCGAGGGCTCAAGAGGAAAACGGAGGAGGATATGGAAACAGCCTGCAAGTATCTGAGGACCACCTACAGCAACAATGGAGTGGATCGCAAAGGTGAGGCCTTGAATCAAGTCCCCACGCTGTTCATGATAAAGGCAGAGCAGGTTTAATGCCATGCATATGTGCATCAGGTTGAGCATGTGCTGCTTTTTAACTCCTCTCTGTTCAGAAAGCTCAAATAACAGCAACCACCTGATAGTTGTTGGTATTGTAATGACAGTCATAGCAAAACTCTGGTCGGTGTTAGTTTTTTTTTCCTCCTGATGCAGAATATGCCTGATTGTAATGCTGTTGCTGTGTTCTCAGGCGAGGGGGAGCGGTCTCCTGGTTTCCTGTCGTCCGTCGTTGACGGCAGAGCGGGGCGTGATATGGACGTGCGGACACAGGAGAACCCCAGTCTGCCCATGTCGGACACCCAGACGCTGCTCAAGCTACTGCTGGACTCCCTGACCGGTGCCGTGACCCCGGGCTCGATTGCCCCCGGTGGCCCAGACCAGCCCCCCGAGGAACCTGCTGGGATCACGGGGCTGGAGCCGCACGAGGTGCCTCCCTACGACAACCTGAGCAGACACAGCCTGTCCGGGCAGTGCGATGTCAACCTGCGCCTGCAGCCTGGGGGTGAGAGTCCCGGCGAAGACGTCCAGAACAACTTCGCTGAGGTACAGCTCCCTTTCTTGACTTTTGACCCCTGCCGGTCACTGCTTGTGCTCGCCTGAGCCGTCACGGATGTTGTTGTCCTTAGCTACTTTCCTCTCCTTTGTCATATGTCACAAAAATCGGGTATTATGCTAATGTAGAAATCATGTAAGAACTATTAGAATCGTGCTGAAGGGTGAATTTAAAAAGCATTTTTTAAAAAACAAAGTACACAAAAAATACAGTGTCCTGTTTTGCGTCTTTTTTTGATGTTTGTCTTGAAACGTTAATTTGGAGGTGAAAGGGTGAAGTGTCTTCTGTGTGTTTGCGAGAGCAGATGGGGGGCAGCATGAGCAGTCTGGAGGAGTTCAGCCCATGTTCCAGCACCCAGCTGGAGCAGACACAACACTGGGAAACGGAGCCGGCTACTGAGGGCCAGATGACCTGGAAACTCATTCCCATCACAGGTGAGGGGCAGGGGCAATATGTGAGGTCAATGTGAGGATCTTCACTATTCTGTTTTTCTTTTTGTGCTGATGTGTTTCATAAAAACACATTCTGTTACTCCCAGTTTCATTGTGTTTTTCTCCATCGTGGATCTAGGCAGCACCACAGTATGATTGCGTGTGCTTTGTCCCAGTCCTCAAAAGCAAAAAGTTGAAAAAACGTTGCCAGTAGACTGTTGTAACTGATGTCCATCTGATTTATATAGCCTTTTCACTCTCTCACAGGAATTAAGTCTCACACGGAGAGCCTGTCATACCGCTTCAGTCAAGATGACAATCCCCATGACCCTCGATTCCTGCACAGGCCAAGGGAGGACCACGGTTCACCCCCAAAAATGGCCCACGCCACCCCCCCTGCACCTCCTTTGGAAGAAAGCCATGTTGAGTTTGAGGAAGAGAAAACCTGGGAATCGGGTTCACCCGGTTTGTCCAAGCAGCACTCTCCGCCCAGGGATGTGGATAGCATTCTCAGTGAAGAGCTCACTGGGTTCTCCACGGAAGTACAAGATCTTCTGAGGCGGGAGAATATCTATTACAGCTCCCGGCCAGCTGTTTCGATCCCAGACCAGCTGTTGGGGTTTTCAAACTATATTTGTTCCTACACGTCACCGGTTCCCGTCCAAAGCTACGTGAGCACATTGCGTGAGAAGATAAGCGACTTGATCGACTCTAAAACGGATCATGTTGGTCTTCCTCCTGTATCTCCTACAAGACCGTTGACGTTGTCACCTCAGCGCCATCCTCCTGAAAGTCTACCTCGACCTGGTGCAGTAAAGGAGAGGCAATTATCACCTCTGGATGCACAAGAACGTTTCCGGAGGACTGATCTGGATATAGCATCCATGCATGGGGACCCTTCCTCTGGAACCGCAACTGAGGAGCCAGAGACACTGACTGTAGACAGTAAAGACCAGGTGCCGCTGCTGGGCGATGCTTCCCCCACTGAAGACCCCGCTGAGAGTGCGGTCCTGGGTCCAGCACCGTCGTCCATTAACAACCTGATAAGCCAGCTGAAACCGGAAGTGTTCAGCAGCTTAGTCAAAATCATCAAGGACGTGCAAAAGAATACTGTGAAGTTCTATATCCACTCGGAGGGAGAAAGCGAGGTCTGCACTGAAATAAAGGTATGATTCCGTGGGTGTCAAGGTATTCCACGCCTCTGTCGAGTAATCGAATATTTAGAGCAAGGGCTCATGATTCTGAAGGGAAAAGAGGGTAGATGCAGGAATGGTTAGATCACCTTGTAAAATAAGCCAACCTTAGAAAATGATCAATATAAATTGTTTAACTTTGGGAAAAACTAGCAGTATTCCACATATACTGGGCGTGCGTTGGCTTTTCTAATACTTAAGACTTCTGGGTCTAATAGAGGAAATGTTCCTTTGTGTGCTGTAGTGTTTTTTTGTCACCAGTCAGCCTGGAAACCGCATACATTGGAATGCATTTAAAATACCACAATCTCTTCCTTCTTGACGTTTCAGGAGTACTTGATGAGATTAGGGAACTCGGAGTGTGAGCCGCAGAAATTCCTGGAGAGCCAGAACAATTTAGACAAGCTGTTGATCATCATTCAGAACGAGGACATTGCTACTCATGTGCACAAGGTACAGTTTTCTTGGAGCTTTAAAGGGGAAGTGCAGTCCCAAGTTCTTAGACCGGTTATTAAATATCGGTAAAAGTTCATTGACGTCATAGGAAAAAAACTACAAATTCTGAATTAAGCATGAAATCCTGAACTTTGTGAAAGTACTCTGAGTTCCCATGAGTTGTGATGTGATGCAGCCCTTCCTGCTCACTAGTCACTGGTGTATGTGATGACTAATGTAATGTGATGCACAAGCAAATAAGTACAGGTTGTGCAGAAAACATTTCACAGCAGAAATGTTCCAACGTGATCTGATTGCGGAGTTAACAAGTAAGTAGTATTTGTCAGCAACATAGTCTTGAAATTGAACGCGATATTTCTGTTGGATTAAAAGCGATATATTCACAAGCCTGCTTTGTTTACAGTGTTATAGGGCTGCAACATGTCACCGAATCGCACCGTACTCGTTTTGAATCGCAGAACGTGTCACTGCTTGTACCTGGAAATTTAGTTTATTTCGTGATGTGAATTGGAGGTTTTACAAGTTCCTGGGTACATTTTACTTTTATTGTGGTTTGAAATGCATCCATTAATGATTCTTTCTAACCCTGAAATATAAAACTAGAGTTGCAGTTCCACTTAAAGCTACAACTCATGCAGCTAGCATTGACATTCGTGTCAGGCCAGACTTGCACTGAACTGTGTACTGCATCTAAAACTAAATTGTAGAACAAATCAAACACACAAAAAGAAAGTCATTGAGCACCTTCCTCCCTTAATTTCTATGTAATGTGGTTGAGCAGCAGTAAGTTCAAAGTTTGAGTGCAGTGAATTATCCATCCTAATCCAAAAAGAGATTCAAAGTAGAGGAAATAGTTGCTGCCATCAGGATTCTAAGGAGCGTATATAGTCGTATACAGTTCAAATTCTGAATGTTTCTTTTCGAAGAAGTTTCTGAAAATAATCCAGACATTTATGATCATCAATGGTGTTATGTTGTAAAAAAAAATGCTTGACCACAGGAAGCATTTCTGATGTTTTGAAGTATCCCGCTTCTTACCGGACTTAAGGTTTTACCAGAAAGCTGAGAGAGCTCCAGTTGGCTAAACCGAGCTCTACCCCAATGGCATTCAACTGGTTGTGCCCTGACACTTGGGGAGTCCCAGTCACTATTAGCTAGTGACATGGTCCAGGTTCAGACGCACCATACCTGGGCCTTACAGCTTGACCTGGGCTTCAAGCAAGTGCCTTTACCGGTTGAACCAATTAAAGAGCTTGTTTCTTTTTGAGAATTACACAGCCTTTGCCTGCTCCTTTCTTACGTGTTCAATGTTTACATGCTGAATGTGTTACTGCGGGACAATGAGCGGTTTTCTGAGCTGTTTTACAAATTCTGGTAACTAGTTCTGGATCACAAACCACTTTGGAATTGTCCTTAATAGAAGGGCTTGGGTGGTGTGCGTACCACGCCAAAGCATCCTGTGCAGAATTCAGCTTCTTCCATTCTGAAGTGCTTTCCACACCAACTGGATTGTCTGTTTTTTTCTGTTGTAACAGATTCCTGCCCTGGTTTCTTTGAAGAAGCTGCAGTCTGTGAGTTTTGCGGGGGTGGACAGCCTGGACGATGTGAAGAACCACACATACAATGAGCTGTTTGTGTCGGGGGGCTTCGTCGTGTCGGACGAGTTCGTTCTGAACCCGGACTTCATCACTTACGGTGAGGCGTTTCAGCAAGGGTCTCGCTTTCAAGGGATTTACTGTTCTGTTAGGTTATGCTACTGATCTAGCCTGACCTCTTGGAATGAGACTTTTGAAGTGTGCAGCCAAGTACAGAACACTGTGTTCGCACTGCAAGAATGTATATAGTGTGTTTCAAAAGTGTGAAGGACAAAGTTCAGGATTTTTTTTATCGGTTTAAAGTGAGTTTTGAACATTGGGGGGAAAAAACATGGAACAATTCAAGTGGGGACAGACATTTTAATAATTGTGGACTGTTTTTTGTGATTACCTGTTTTTGAGATAATGTGGAAAAACCTCTGTAAGAACATGATTTGATGGCCAGGAAGAATACAAGGGAACCACATTGTGTCAGAAAAAGTAATGTTATACAAAGTTAAAAAATAACCGAAAGACCAATTGAAACTTCTCGTGTGAGGTTCACAAGCTCAGTGTGTTACTGTAGGATAATTCCTAGTAACTAGTTGAGAATCTGGGTTACAAACCTCATTGAAACTATCCTTAACAGAATTGCTGAGGTTGTGTTTATGCCGCATGCTCTGCGAGAACTGTGCATAAGCAATATTTTCTCTCCAGAGAGGCTGGAGTGTTTCCTCAAGTTCCTGGAAGAACAGAGCACTTCTGAAAGCAGCTGGCAATGGAAGGTTCACTGCAAAACGCAGAAGAAACTGAAGGAGCTGGGCAGGTCAGTACTGGTGTTTCTACTCTGCAGTTGCAGCTACAATGGACTGAAACCCTGGTGTTCCCAACTAACCTGTCCATTATTATGAAGGTGTGGTATTGGCATTTTGCTACCATGAGCTACACGTTAGTAAGGGCTGGATATTGGTGATGCACTAGGTGTCTCCATCTGTGGTCCTGAAGCTCCCAAGTCCAGCGGAATGTGTAGAGAACCATTAAGAAGGTGATTAATTTAGCGATCATTGCAATCACGATTTGGATACCTTTCAGCCCTCAAAAAAAAAAACGTTTCGTTAATTGGACAAGTCACTTGCTTGATTGATCGACAAACTATAAATGTTTCATTAGATGCAGATGACTTAGGCGAGTTTCTCTAAAGAGCTTAACGTCAACATCTTCATTCTTGATCTGTACTTTGTCTGAATAGTGAAAGTTGAAAGGCAAGCCTTAGGTCTCGGGTGATGAGGGCGGTCAGATAATGGCGCTGTCTCTCTCTGCATAGATTGAAGCCTGATGCCCTGAGCCTGCTCAACCTTCTAACAGCATATCAGAAGAAGCACCTTGTGGAGTTCTTGCCTTATCATGAATGCGACTCCCCGTCCCGCCACGCCCCTGACTTGGACTGCCTGATCAAACTGCAGGCCCACAACACGCAGCATCGGCACATCATCTTCCTGACAGGTGTGCCACCCCGATTTTCTGAATCTGAACTCACACATGCCGTCTTGTTTCTCACGCAAAGCCTCTGCTGCACACACATCCATGTCTGCATCTCTTTTCGTTGCTGTCCCTTCCTGTCTCCCAGTTGATTAACTCATCTTGCTTGCATCTCGTCCTCTCTGCTCATCTTTTGACAGGCTGCTGGCTTTTGTGTGCCTTTTTCCCGTCTTGTTCAGTGTGCTCCCTGATTCTCACCCCCTTAGGCTTTTTTTCAATGAAGGTTATACAGTACATACTTGAGTGTCACAGAAACATTGAAATATATTACAGCACAACTCGAGGGGTCCAAATGTCTGATTCTCCTGGCATTAACACAATAGTTTTCAGAAAATTAATTTTTACATGTTCAGATATTCAAGTATTTAAGTTAACTGCGGTAGTTCTCTTCAATCAAAACTCCTCATGTTTGTAACCAAATCGCTCCCGATCTGAAATTGTGGTGGTTTCATACGCCCCCTGCGCTGTGGGTTTATTTTCTAGAGAGGAGGTTTGAGATGTTTCCCCATTACTCCAGCAACGGCATAATGATCGCCAGCATCGACGACTTCATGACCAGTTTCCACAGCCTCATTGGGTTCAGCTGCAGCGAGGAGAAGCAGCTGGCCCCAGAAGGCAGTTCTCAGGCACCTGGCAAAGGTCAGTGACGGTCCTGCCCACATCACGAGCACAGCCTGCCTGCCCCAGCACCGTGTGTGAAACCCTGGACCAAACAAAGCTCTCGAGTTGGAATCTAGGAGAACTGTGATTTTAAGTAATCAAGTTCTCAGAGATCTTAACCTCTTGACTATCCTAACTACTAAGTGTAGGTTTTGCCTTTCTGGAACTGCTTTTATTTGCCCAATTTTGTGTAATTAAGAGCAATGCCAATGATTTCTGTTTTGAGAAGCAGTAAGAGAATAGTCTGAAATATGCCAAAAGTCTGTGATCCATTGGTGTCCTTGCATGAACGCAGCACTGCCATCCTGCCCAAGCAGCTTTTTCCGTGTGACATCCAAAGTACTTGGCATAGAAACTTGTACTTAGTATAGTTTCAATGAATGGGAATAGTAAGAACATAACGCTGATGGTGAAGAGTTTATAACATACTGTGTAAGCTTCTGGATGTGTACTGAAGTAGTGTGCTGGCTCAGGGCCACTGACTGACTGTTCCTGTGTGACCGAGTGCTTGTCTCTCCAGTGGCGGCACCGCTGAAGGACGCGTGTGTGCAGGAGGACGACATGTCCCTGGACTCCGGCGACAACTCTCCCGTCATCGAAGAGCCATTGCAGCCCTGCCCGAAAGATGGCCTGGATAAGCGGCTCAGTGAGGTGGACCTCCCGCCCCTACCCAGGACCGAGGTGTTCCAGCCTCCCCTGCCGGAGCTGCCCGTCCTGCAGGAGCCCCCCTTCCTGCCCAAGACTCCGCAACAGCTGGACTTCGAGGTTTTGAAGTCGGCGATCTCGCTCTTCAGGAGCTCGGGCCAGAAGAACCGGTGGCCGGAGCAGAAGCCGGCGGCGGACGTTGAACTGGATGGGGACTCGTCGGCGTCAGGCGGGTGCGGCGGCAGCTTCAGCGTGAACACCCATCAGAGCTTTCTCAGCGCGGCCATGCAGTCCGGGTTCTCGACTTCCCCCGCGTTCCCGGAGTCTCCGACCACTCAGGAGCTGGAGAACAAGACCACCTCCTCCGCTCTTCCTGTGAGCCCTCCCGGTGCTCCCCCAAAGAGTGCCATCAGCCAGGCTATGTGGCTTGTGCAAACACCCACCCTTGGCGCTCCTGTAACTCAGGCTAGTCAACTCCCCGCAGCACACAGAGACAGCAAGTCACCATGTGGAACCCCAAACAGGGGTAGCATTCATTCCAATTTAGTGCCCCTGGGTAATCCTGCTGGTGAGACCTCTGAACATAAGGGAAGTGTTCATGCTTTCTCCCCCTGGGCTGCTTATTCTGCCTCCCAGACTGTGAACAGCATGGGAGATGGTTCACAGACCTTAGATACCTGCAGTCAGGGCCATTCAAGCAGTGCAAACAGTGCCTCTGGGACTCCAAGCAGTCAGAATGATGGAGGGTGCACCACTACAGCAAGCGATCAAGGACATGCAGTTAGCCCCGTCAGTGGAACCAGTGCATCCGGGACGCCAAACAGTCAGGGAGGGGGTACTCCCAGTTCTGCTAGCTTCAGTAATAAGGGAGATGGGAAGACGTCCACTCCTGGCAGCGAGACCCCAAACAGCCAGGGCAGCCTCACTCCGGGACCTGCTGGGGATCAGCTGAAAGGAAAGGCTACAATCCCCAGTGGGACCGTACCTAGCAGGGCGGGCAGTAGTAAGGGTAGTGGCCCTGTTCCACCACAGGGGGGCGCGGATTCCAGGGACCAAGCAAGAACCAGCAGTCCCACTTCTGGGATGTCGGACAGCCAAAAGAGGGGAAGCCGGGGGGGGTTCCGTGGGAGAGGGAACCTTAGCAAGGGTCACAGAGGCAGGGGCGCGCCCAAATGGCAGCAAGGCGCCCCTTACGGCTGGGGCTATCAAAAGAGAGGAGGACACTACTCGCACTTCACGGAGGACTTCTGCCCCTGGGTGGGCAATCGTAACCACCAAGGGGACAGGTATTACCCTCCAAGAGACAGTTACAGCTCGCACCGGTCAAACAACTGGTGAGCAGAATGTAAATAGATCGTCAGAGCGCTTTAACGGAACCCGTTTTTTTTTCTACAAATACGGACATCAACAGTTCACGTGGTGTAGCTGGATGCTAGGCTTGCCAAGGCAAAATCCCCTTCAAATTCAAACCACTATATTTTGTATTTGCCAAGATGATTTTGCTGCCTTGACGTCCAGCGTTTTTTTTTTTTAAATTTGTTATCGTTTGTTGTATTTGTTCAGACTTTTTGAATGGTTCCCGAACAAACGGGGGATATCTGAGTTAGACTTGCAAGTTCCCCCTCTCCTCCCCAGACCCCTTAGGCCTCCCCCTTCCTAAAATCCTGTATTCAAAGGGCGATGACAGCCACTGGTTTTAATGTTCAAAAGATCTGTTTTTTTTATATTTAGGTTGGTCAAAACTTGTGGATGTTTCTATTAAACCCGCTTGTATGAAAACGGAGAGTTCTGACTCTGATGACTTAATTACAGCGATAATTAGGAGTGATTCTGCGAATCATCTTTGTGAGCAAAACCTGTAGCAACGGCGTACGTACCACAGGTGAAGGAATTGGGGACATGCCTAAAGGTCAGCAGGACGCTTAGGGTGTTATTGCCATAACCTCAGTTACAATTAACATTGGGTTTGGGTTGTAATGTTCATATATTCAGGGTAATATAGAGGCTTTCTGTTCAAAGACCCCACATCTGCTAACAGTACTGTGAAACATTAACAGAGGTAAATGGTGAATTATTTTAAATTCAATTTAAGCCAAAAGAGCTTGACGGAGTAGAATGCAACACGAATGGTTCTTCCCATGTATAAATTTCAATTAAAATATCAATGACTGAACATGGACCCATGAGCTACCTGTACACTGTAGAAGCAAAAGATGCAGTTTGAGGATCTGAATACCTGTGACCTCCTGGTTTTGACGTGGGCAGGAGTCTCATGGATGGCACGTGTTAATGCTTCCAGAAGGACCTCCCTATGCTGTTCTTCAACATGATGTTAAGGTTCTGAACGTGCTGCTTTAGCTGGAAAATCCTAGGCTGTGGGTGTTAAAATGACAGGGAGACAATTTTGTTTGAGTTTAAAGCTTCTGAGACTTCTGATGCTAACAATATGATCACTGCATTGGACAGTGAGAGAAAGGACATTCTCTGAAAAGATGGGTTTCTGAGCTGTACGTATGCATGAAAGTCCTGTCATCTAAGTTCTTGAAAAAGATGTATGACTGTAGGGCACGAGAATTAGTCTGATACTTCTTAGTCAGCTCCCTTATTTCAGGATTAGCCAAATACTAGTTCCTCCTACCCATTCCAGCATGAGTCTTGGGTACAGCTCTTCAATTGCAAATGAATTGTTAATCAAACAGAGCTGGTTCTATACAAACTTTGCATTGGAAGGTCTGGTATTTGAAAATCTATTCCCTTCCTTCCTTCTGTTTTTAAGATGCTTTCTAAGGGATTTTGGGAACAGTTTGTATACCAAATCTAATACAATACTAACCTCCCAGAAAGCACAGATGGGACATAATTTTGAGAAACCCATGCATGAGACTCTTGCATCAATTAGCTTCAATTCATTAGCAGACTTCAACGTCAACCAAGCACAAAAATGCTGTCTGCAAATAGTGGTGTACAGTAGGTGGAAGTCTTCTTCATTTGTAACATCTACCAAAAGGAAGCAAGGATCTCTATAATCAAGGTTAACAGGGATATAAATGTAATTTTCACTTGAAAAGTGAAGGTTTTTACTTCCAATTATACTACTCAGTGCTGTTTTAAAAGGCACTGTTCTTTGTGAACATTTTCCGCTTTGACCAGTGGCAAGAGACACACATAGATAATAATCCAAAATCCTTGTTTATCTCCAATTTCTTAGGAGGCTAGTACAATCCTTTCCATTTCATTACGTATGGGTTTATAAGTTGGAAGGGCTACAAGACTGCATCTTGCACTAGATCTAACCTCTACAAGCTGATGTTTTTCTGTGTTTTAGAAAGCATTACTAAGAATGTCAAAAACCTGCATCCCTTGCTACAGAGGTGGCTGCTGAATGGGACTGTTGTTGAGGTGTCCAGTCATGACTGTCTGCAATGAGTGCAAATCTGAGAGCAATGAAGCACAGGGTGCAAAGCTCACATTTTAGAAGAAGGCAAGGATGGATCGTGAGGTGGTGAGCAGCTGTCCTCACATTACTAGAACAGGGCCTTAGTGTTGTGATTAAGACCTGCCTTCATGCAAGTCAGTATCTGTTACCAAAGTTGCTGAAATTCCTTTTTCCACATTACCAGCCCAAGGTAGCTGTGGAAATCTATAAAGCTCTAAAGTTTAGTGTACTGCACTGAATGTGTGGGAGCTGATGGAGTTTGATTGTTGATTTTCAGATCTTTTTTTTGACTGGTGAATAATTTGAACCCTTGCCCTAAAATGTAGTGGCTGTACTTTAGAAAGACAGATAATCTGAAGAGATTCTTTATCTCCTCCATACAGGGAAGTTTACCACACTGGCTTTGAAATGAAGTTTCTGACAATTTTATTTATTTAAAATCAACAGAAGATGGATTTTAGGGTTTCTACACATAAAATTCAGCTATAATTCAGTAGTGTTAAACACTTAAACCCTTTTATGGTTAGCAAATGTTTGTTTTTAATAAATAATACATTTCTAGAATAACCAACTTACAGTACAATGATCTTCACAGCATCTTTGATTTTTTTAAAATGACAATTTAATTCCCTGTACATTCACCCCACTCACTGCAATACTATAAATACTGGTCTTGCTACTTTGCTGCTATAATAAGCAGCTCTGTCCTGCTTCCCTGTGAATCCTCTTGTTTCAGTTCTGTGCTAAAGTGCTGCTGGTTCTTCATCACAGGAAGGTAGTGCTCATCTCCAGCAGCAACACTCCAGTTACTGGAAGGAAAGAGGTGGGTTTTCCTCTTGGTGAAGCGGCAGAGTGCTGAATCCTGACTCCAGTTCTCTCTGCTTCTGCAGCAGTCCCTGAAAATCAAACCGATTTTATCACCATACTGACCTTTCATCATTGGCTCTCGAAGTGCTCTGCTAGAGTCTTCCATAACTGCTCGGGAATACAGGGGTGACATGAATAGGAATGAGCCGTCACTTGTTTCTAATGAGGTTCCCCTGGAGATTGGACCCCGATATTACCTGGCGCAGCTCCGACAGCCCTTTGAGAATGGCCTGCTGTCTATCTCGGTTCTTCAGTAGCTCAGGATGCAGCAGGGGGTCTCGGCCGTGACTGGGAGCAGTAGGCTGGGGGTGTTCACCTTAACATAACACACACAGGCACCAGGAGGTATTAGTGTACACGAAAAAAAGCTTGCTCGTTGACTGTACACTCTAAGCTCTAGGAATGTTTTAGCCAAGTACAGCTGGACATGGTAAAGCTTAAGTCAAACCCCTCTACCAGATTAAAGGGCATTTTTCTCCATATATTTGGATTCATCCTTTATTAACCACTGAACAGAGTTAAGCTCATTTAAAAGGATAAGAAATGTTTTTTAAAGACTATGACTCAGATGAGTTTCAAGATCATATTTTTTGTGCATGTGAAAAGTAGAACTCTGCAAGAATACGAAACCCTACATTTCATTATGAACAATGATATCCTTTCCAGTGCACTCAGTGTTTGCCCCAGAGCTACATTCAATCCAATCTCTTAACGAGGCCACGAGCAAGGTTGTGTATTGATGTGTTCTTCCCTCTCACCATGGTGCAGTCCCCTTGTGGGGGGTCTGGAGAGGGGAGCATGGGGATCGAGCTGGTACACCTCATCCGTGCGGATGTAGGGGACGAAGTGGGATGAAGGAGGCCGCTCAATGGGCACTGGTGGTGCTGGGGTACAGCGGCGGTCCTGCAGGGCTGCGGTGGAGGCCGGCGAAGCCTGGGCAACGGGTTGAGAGGGGTTCAGCGGTCTGTAGTGCATCTGCTGGAGTCGGTGCTTCACTGCAGGAACTGGGGGAGAGGAGGCCCTGCACACAGCACGCAGAGAAGGGACGTTCAACTTACTGCACACAGAGGCATGCTCTTTGCGGCCTGCATAAATCGGTTTCTAAAGGAGTACAGTTTGGAAGTTTTCAAACAAAACGTGTGATATATAGATAGGAACAATACGATCACTTGCGCAAAGAGATCCTTGCTAGCTCTAAAACAGTGCTGATTTCTTTAGGTTCAGCCTGAATTCTCAGGAGTAAAGTTCACTTTTGGGGGGGGTGGAAAAGTTTTCAAAGGCTCGATCTTGAATTGGCTAATTTAACTGTACCTGTTGTCTGCGTGTGGATTTGTGTGCTTCAGTAGGTTTCTTTGCAAATGTTCTTCCTTTGGAAAAGCAAAACATAAAAGAAACAAACCAAAATACACAAAATTAGACAGGTGTAGAAGAATTTGTGAAAGGCAAGCAGATGGAAGGGATGGCGGGGGTCTGGGAGCTGTACCTTCCTGTGGGTGGGGGGGCGGAGCCTGGGTCCAGGCTGTGGGGGCTGCTGGGAAGGGGGAGGAGACGGCAGGCCGGCAGCTGGCCTGGAGGGGGTGTTCCTCTCCGCCAGCGTGAGCAGCTCCAGCTGTCTGCGCAGCCGGCTCTCCTGCCTCTCCTGCTGCAGCCCGTGCGGGTAGCGCTCGGAGGCTGGGACAAAGGGTCTGCTGGGCTTCTGGGTGTTCCACCCGGGCTTCCTCTCTTCTCTTGGGCCACTCTGGCCCTGCCTCCTGCCCGTCCGAGCAAAGGCCTCATACAGGTCCCCCTGCTCCCGGTACACGTTCTCCTTCCCCATCACCCTGGGCTCCCTCTTGGCCTTCTTGGCGCTGTGCAGGTGCCTGTACTCTGTGGGGATCTCTGGCATCTGAGGCACTAGTCCTCCATCTGCTGCAGGGGCGGCTTCTAAACCCATGTTCAGCATTTCTAGGTCTGCGCACACAGAGACATTCACTGTCAGACTCTCATTTCTGCACCGCTGCATAGTGATGTTGTTCTATTCAATGAACTCCTTGGTGCCCCATCTTGACTAGGAATGTTTGCATCTTCTGTAAAATATTTTTGGTACTCCCCCCCCCCCATTTACAATTAAAATGCAGTTTTAAATGTCAGTTAAGGGCCTTTCTGATCTGGTTTATTTTAAGTGTGAAATCAGGCTTCAGTCCTCAATGTCTTAGTGTTCTATTCAGCTTGGGGAAAACGAGATGTGTCCAAAACTATTTTAAGCATTTTTTACTAAACAAAAACAAACATCTGATGCAGCAGAAGATACTAGTCTTAAGAATACAGTAGTAGAATGTCCTCTTTCCTGTTCTTTTTTTCTCTGCTCTTGGCTCCAAGTTAACCAGCATTACATGTTGGTCACTTGTATTGCTTTATTGAGGCTGTCCAGTTTAAATGGGGGAGTCCTTTTTAAGCAGGGCAAATGCCAGAGCGCAGTGTGGTCATAGCGACGGTGTACAGTGGCATACCTGTTTGTACTGCTGTGTCTTTCCTAGGAGACTCGGCAGTGGGAATCTCTTGGTTTATATTTTCAGGGGCTTCTGCTTCCTCTCGGGTACAGCAACTGCCTGGGATGGTTTCCCTGCTTGTAGAGCCTAAAATAAAAAGGTCACAAGCTTGCCTTCAGTTTTGTTACAGCAGTGCATTTTAAGGCCAGTTTCAATTCTAGCCCTTTACTCAAGCAAAAGGCCAAGATACTTTACATCTCTCACAAAAACCCTGTTCCATTTTAAGAACCTTTCTTCATGCAAAATAGTGAATAGTATATACAGTATTTTTGGGTAAGCATCACTGCTACAACTAGAAGTTTTTAAATGGCTGTTTAAAAAAAAATCAAAACAAAATGTTACCCATTTCTGCCTACCTGTATATAATATTATCCCTCCCTCCACCACATCTTCTCCCTTGTGGCATTGCAATCATCAACAATTAAACTCAAGATACAATTCACACCTCTTCTCTGCATGAAGAAGGGCTTGACTGAACTATTCTAAAGAGAACTGGGAAAAAGAACTTGAAGAGTTTACCCACTTACTTACTACCAACCAGGGAGGACAGGGAGCAAAACTCCAATGTTTTTTTTACCCCCCCAATGGAAAATTCCACAGATCTTGAAAAATAAAAGCTGGACAAGGTTCTGAATTCGACAAGCTGGTCACAGGAAAGTCCTGGTCAAGACCCCGAATCCCCCCTATTGAATTCGCAAGACCGGCAACATATAAGAGAAAGAGACGGCAGTGCAGTGCGTACGTACCCTCCAGCCCCCTCTGTAGGTTGGTGACATCGTGTCCTTTCCTGGCCAGGTCCCTGATGCGCTGCTGCTGCTTGTCCTTGAGGGCCTGCTCCTGAGCCCGCTGCACACTCATGTACAGCTCCTCCGTCTTGCGTGTCTTCAGCTCCTGCAGGCAGGACGAACTGATACGCCTTAGGGAAGGGCGACAACTCGGGAGTTCTCAAGATAAAGATCGCAATTAAGAAAGAACATTTATTGACCCGTTTGGGCTTCGTTTCGAAGACAACCGTCAAGATCGAATGGTCGAGGGACGACGGCTGCATTGGTAGAGGAAGTGGGCATTGCAGTGCTGTTTTAGTATGACAAGTGCTGAGAAATAATCGTTTGTACCCCGCTGTGTTTGAGAGGTAGTGTTGGGCAGGAAATGGTGCACGTCCTTCTCCCAAAAGTTTGTTCATGATGATCTCTGGTTTCCCCCATTCCAATATCATATTCGTTGCTACTGCTATGCTGTGGATTATAGCTGAACTAAAACAAATCGAGGTTGCTCTGATCTATCAGCCTTGTTGGACCTTAAAATATGCAAGCAGCTCAAGTGGTAAAGATCCCATTTTCTGGTTAACCAAATTTCAAGGCCAGAAAACCACCCTAGGAAAACCTAGAAAAATGGTGCTAAAAATTTGCTATCAATTTCTATATAAGGATACATAAGAAAAAAAAAACACTAGTACTGAACCCCTCAGCATATTAAAATATGTGGTATCTTAAAGGTGATTATTTGCCCTGTGCCACATGACGCGGGTGTGAACGGGCTACCGCTGCGGCTCTCTCACCTCCTTCCGTCTCTGCTGCAGCTCGTCGTTCTCGTACTGCTGGTGCAGCCGCTCTCTCTCGCGGGCCAGCCGCTGCTCCTCCGCCTGCTCCTCCACCCTGCGCGCCTGCTCCTCCAGCTCCCGCTGCTGGCGCCGCTCGGCCACCTGGGCCTCGATGGCGCGCTGACCCGAGAAGACAGGCGCGCCAGCCGGGAGAGGGGAACGGGAAGGCGAGAGCGGTGTTACCAAGCGAGTGTAAAGGTTTGTTGCTCCGTTTGTCCCTCACTGCCTGAGCGCAAACCCGTGTCTCCGGCATCACACAACAGGGAACTTGCCGGCTGAGCTAAAGGAGTTCTCCCTCAGCCCGGGCGGCTGAGATCCCCATTATATGCAAGGGCGTATTCATTACATTCTCCCCCTGCTTAATTCACCGTCCTCGGCGAAGGGCCATCTCCGTACGGGCCACCATTGTTAACGGTTCTTTGGGTTCTCGCCCTTGCTGCTCCTGCCCCGCCAGTTTGTCCCTCACTGCCTGGGCGCGAACCCAGGTCTCCGGCATTGCACAGCAGGGAACATGCCGGCTGAGCTAAAGGAGTTCTCCCTCAGCCCAGGCGGGTGAGATCCCCATTATACGTAAGGGCTTATTCGTTACACAAGAAAGGCAAGAGCGTCGGGGAAAGTGCGCAGTAATTTCGGGGTTCTTTTCGGGGCTACCTGATGCTCCAGCTGCTTCAGCCTCTTCCTCTCTCGCTCGTCGATCTGGGCGGGATCCAGCAGTGCAGTCATTGTGCGCAGGTAGCTGTACAGACAGACCTCTCCATTACACAGCAAAGTGCTAAAACCAGGACTCCCCTTTAAAAACCATGATTAAATCTACATGTGCAAAACTTCTGACATCTCCAGGACTTCCAATTCCTCAGCATCTTTTTTTAATGGAGTACTGAGCAGATTTAAACTCCAGTAACAGCTCTTCTGCCTTGAAAGTCGTTGCATTTAACATGGAAATAATTAATTTGGAAAAATCAAGTCATTTTGCTTCTAGGTTAAAATCTACAATGTATACAAATGCTTCATTTGCAAACCATAAACTCTTTTCTATTTTCTCTATTCTATTATTTATGAATAGTTTGGAGTTTCATGGTCTTCTCCACTTTTTCTCAAATACAGTTTATAGGCAAACAAGTATAGTCGCTTGAAGTGACAGCTTAAGATGAAAAAGACTCCATGATGAGGGTCATTAGTAGACATTTATACTGCGAAACAGAGTAAAAAAATTAGCTGCTGCATAGGGCGACTCCATTTCTCACAAAAGCCAGTGATGTTTAGAATGGGCACTCTTGGAGAAAGTGGAATATTTCCCTCTTTCTTAAAGCTCCACGTATGTCACTGTCAAATCAGACCAGGACCAGGGTTATTAGGTGGTGTGCTGACCTGTTCTTTTGTGTGGTCCCCACTGTAGTGTCCACACTCGCCCTGCCCATACTGTCTTCCCCCGAGTGGATGGCACTGTCACAGGCCACAGACGGGGCACCCAAAGGTGACAAGGGGTGGGTGCTGGAGCGGGGGCTCAGCTGCTCAGGGTTCACAGTCTCACAGGCCAGGGGAAGCTGGAGAGGGATCTTTTTCTGAAGAGAATCAAAGTGCATGGCCCAGCGGTCATGGTCTTCAGCCTGGAGATAGGAGGAGGGAGCCACACCATTAATCGAAGAAGTTGTGGGCCAATTCCGTTTTTAATGCATCCATGAAGACAAAAAAAAAAAAAGAGGGCCACAATATGGTACTCTTATTATGAAACGTAAATGTAACCAGGAGCGCAATTAGCAATAGTAAGATTTTTGCAAAGGTTAAATCCTCCACATTAAAAAAAAACATCATCTTGCATATTATGTGTGAAATCAGAAGGGGCAGAACAGAGCTACTGCAATAGCTGGGTCTAGCTTGCACGTCCATTATCTTGTACTTTATAGCCACACAAACATACTGTAAGTACATGTTAGGGAAACTATCAATATTCCCAGAACCTATCAATATGGTTTTGTGCTAGAGTGTAGATCTTGGAAACAAGGTGAGCTGCACTGTGCTGTGTTTCAGCTAGGGGGCAGCGAGAAGCTCGGAGTTACCTGGCTTTTGTCGCTCTTCTCCTGGATCTTGCGCAGTTTCGCCTCCTCCCTCTGTTTGTCCAGCTCCTGCAGCCACTGTCTCTGCTGCTCCCTCTTCTTGGCACTGAAGGCGTGCTCCAGGGGGGCAGCCTCCTGCAGTGCAATATAGACGCTTTTGCCGACCACAAAGGGCATTACGTAAGCACACCCTCAGTCAAAGCTTTTGGTGAAAACACAAGTTTTCAAAGGTGCGAAGCATGCATGAAGCTAGATCTTTAAGCGAACTGGGTGTCATTTTAAATGCATACATTGGCACACCACAAAACATAGCAGAACATCTGCAAATCAAACAGTGATAAAGCATAGAGACGGATGGCAAATCAGGACAAGCTGCTAGACTGTAGTGCACAAAGGTGTTTCAGGATTGCAATCCCAATACTGTACTGGAGGGTGCTGTATTTACTTCATTTGTATTCTTGATCACATGATCAATAGGACTGAAAGATTCGGTGTAATATACATTTACTTTTTAGGTAATTGCATGCACATATTTAGTCATATTAGAATAAAAACTTTGTGTTCAAGCCACTGAATTCCAGTGAATAATATTGGGAAGCTTTGCTTCAGTCACTAGTTTCTTGCCTTTTCTTGAGGTGTTCCACTTCGGTGTTTTTCTTAAACATGTAAAATGGATGCTCCATTTAATTTAAATGTAGAAATTGACTTGTGGCTCATGGTCATGCATGGATGGCAAAGAGCCACCCAGTATGTAAGAGAGCATTTTCTTCAACATAAGGAGCCAAAACAATTCTTTAAACTTTTTAGAATTCATTCTGCTGCTGCCAGCATGAGTCACATCAAATGTACGGTGAGGGAGTCAGTTCCAGCAGTGGACACGCAAATGTATGCGTTTTTCATGCTTGTAAGGGACAGTTAAAAATACACTATCCTGGTTTAATATGTCCGTCTAGATTGGTCGTGCTCATGTCACTTGCCCGGCATCCTTTGCCTTATGGGTGATGAGCCCACATGACAGCTTCACATCACCATTTCAGGCTGAGCCTGGCCACCACCCCCAGGCCTGACACCAGGGGTGGGTCCTGGTGTCCTTAATCAGGGCAGGGTTAGTTTGGATTTGTTTGCCCCCTCACCTCAAACCGTTGTGCCAAGGGTAATCCTAACAGGAGCACAAAAATCCCGACAACACAGCGCCAAGGCTACTTCACCAGGACAAGGTGGCGATCCAAGGATGGAACCCTGGTCTCCTGTGCGACACTTAAAATTACACAGGTAAGTATACAGGGTGAGGAGCTCTGTGGGCCAGAAGGACCCTAGAGTCGAGCTGTTGCTCCTCTGGATTGAGTAAGCCAGTTGAGGTGGCTCGGGCCTCTGGTGAGGATGCCACCCAGGTGCCTCTTGCTGGAGGTGTATCAGGCACAATCCATTGGGAAGAGAGCCCGGGACACGCTGGAGGGATTATGTTTCTCAGCTGCCCTAAGAACACCCCTGGGAGTACCTCAGGAAGAGGATCGGGAGTCTGCTCTGCTCTGCTCTGCTCAGCCTGTTACCACTGCAAGACAGGCCAGGACTATGCACTCAGAAAATGACGAAGATGACGTTTCTTCTAGTCAAATCGTATTAGGGATTGTATAAATACACTGTATCCTTTCCACTGCACTCCTGTTGTGGGTATGCTTTTAGAATGTGTGTGAAATATAGTGGCATGGGAAAGGCAGTACCCCCAGGACGAAGGCGGATCGGATAGCAGCTGGCAGGTCCGGGTGGCTGAAACTGTAGCTCTGTGCTGTGGGCTCGGTGTGTGTGCTCTCCAGGCCTGTGGCAGTCTTCACGGTCCTCTCCTCTTCACTCTGCATCAGACACATATCTTTCCTGTAGAGAGGACTTCACAGGCACCGTTGGAGAGGTCTTTCTTGCATTAGGCAAGACAGAGCTATGCAAATCCTTTTGTGAGCTAAATTAGCAAGACGAGCAAAGTAGACTAAATATTGGGGCATTTTTCAGATATGCTGATAGACAAATATATCTGGAAACATACAATAAAAAGCCATGTAATCTGGGAAGTTTTACTGCTGATTATTCAATTCTAACAATCCAGGCGTTCAAAGAGAAAACATACCAACAAATACAATTTATCAGAAAAAAAAATGTTCACGTTGTCGGTACCAAGGCAACCATAAACAGTAACGGCGACCCAAATTATGCACAACAGCTCTTTTTTCCTAAATAACCATATTCAGTCTCTGGGGGATGGCCCAAAGAGTTCAATGACAACTCTGCAGTGGATTTAGGCACGGGCCATGCTAGCGAGCACGGTCAAATCTGCTTTCCTTGGCAGGCAGCTGAGAACAGAAGCCAGCTAAAAAAAAAAAAAATACAGTACATCTGTGGGCAGTCTTGTTTGATAAAGGAATGTCTTTTAAGATAGGTGGTTCAGCAATTATGTTAATATAACTTGCCACATATTTCACAATAGCCATGACATTCCAAAATCCATTCACATTATGATTTAGTTTACCACAATTCCAGTCACCATTATAAAGCAGTTTAAATATCTGGCTCAATCAAATAGTTATTGAATACTTAGCAATAAGCCTGAAAGCTCTTCATTTCTGCCTGAGTTAATACTGTCTTTAATCTCAGGAGGCTGCTGGACTACATTACATAGCCATCTCTAGGGGGCGTAAATCCTTTAATAAAGGTTCATTGCAATCGGGAACAAGTTTATCATGCAAATGATCTACAAGTACATTAACCACAGGGTCATCTCCTGTTAATATGCCACTCGCAGTTCACGGCAACTGGGACTGCGGGAGATGGCACAGGAAAGCACTTCAAGGATTTGTTTTGATGTTGCCATAGTGGGAAGACTGCAAATGTCAGAAGGAGAGTAATTCAACGTACCCTAGTTTGTGCACTCCCAGCATTGGGTTTGGCAGGAGCCCCAGCCCCAGGTTTGCCCCAAGGGTTATATTCTGTGAGTGGATCAGAGGGGTCTTTCTGTTGCTTCTTGAGGGCCATCTGTTCATCTAGAGAACACAAGCAGAGATCCAAGTCAGTAATAACCGGGAAGCAGCTCAAGCACAAAGACCTCTACCATCTGGTCACAGATCCCAGATACTCCACCTCCCCCTCTCGCTCGCTCCGGTCGGAAAAACTAATAATCCCAGAATTAAAGAGCTGATTACGGTTAATGAAGGGTGTGTGGTTATGCAATACTGCACAGAAACCTCTCCATAGTCACCTAGCTCCTTCTTCCAGTGGGCTCTTTTTGCCTCCAGGGCATCTCTCTCCCTCTCTCTTTCCCCCAGGGTGCTGAAGAGACCAGAGGTGTGCAGAATTACCCTGGGCACAAGACACACAAAGCAAGGTACGAGCATTAGCCAAAAGTGAAATCTCAAGTTCTTTAGCACATCCGAGTGAAATTCAGATGGTTTCTTTATACTGTAGATGTTCTTGCTACCCTTTCCAAACCCATCTTAAGGTTGTAATTTAGGACCAAATAACCTTAGCGTTTTTCCTCTTTAAAACACCTTCCCCTAGATCTACAATAACTTTCAATGGCAGTGCAATTCAACAAAAAAGCCGAATGGTTTTCCAATCCAGTTGGTCCAAACCTACCGGTCGTCTTTGCCAGGGTCAGGTACATTTTCTTCACCAGCGCTTTTTGCGGAGTGAGAACTGGGGCGTGGGCTGTCCTGTGGGAGACCTCCTGCAGTCTCATCTTTAGAGTCCCCACTGCTGGCACTGACTTCTTTTGTTTCTCCTCCAGATCCTGTAAGCAGAAAGAGAAGCTATGATTGCAGCTATTTTTCAGCCAGCAAAAGTCCCCAGATGCCTCACATTCAGCCATTCTGCCAGGGAACCGCGAGACGGAGCAGGAACCAGTTCCTCATGCTAATGGCTCCGCAATGGCAGCGGGTAATGTTTTTCTGATTGCCCATTGATTTTTGAGGCTCGCAGACAAGCCATTTTGCAAAACGGCTTTCAAATCCATGTTGAAAATGGATGCAGAATGACTGACAGCTAAAAAGTGGTCTAAACTGTACAACTCGCCCAACGGGTGCTCCGAGGGGAATGCTCACCTGGTGGAGGTTGGCTATGTGCACTCGGGTCTCGGGGGATGCTCCGTGATGCCTGGCTGATGGTGCTGAGGATCTGCTGGAGCTGCTCCTGGGTCAGGCAGACTAGACTTTCTCTCAGAGTCTCCGCCGACACTTTCCGGGGTCCCGAGATGGGCTGCCTGGGCCCCTCGGTCCTCTTGTTTGTCTGTGTCTTGACTGTGGCTGTGGTATGAATGCGCCCTGTTTGGGGGTTCTCTTTCACTGTGCCCACCCCTGCTTTCCCGGGCACCTTTAAGCCTTCCTGGTTTTCAAGCTCGACGACCTCTGGTTCAGAAGCCGTCGTCTTTGGCCCTGTGCGTTTCACTGGGACTCTCTGGGCCTTCTCAGTTCCCAGCTCCTCGGCCACCTGCTTTGACTTCAATGGGACTTTTTGTGTCCTCGCCCGGTAATTTATCTTCCTCCCCCCAAAAAGGAGAAATTATTTTTTTGGGGAATAAGTTACAGAGCACAGTCATATTTGTAGTTTCTAACATTATCTTCTATTGGGGTAACATTCAGTAACATTAAAAATGTTACTGAAGGTGTAATCTTTTAAAATCTTAAGATCAAATTTCAGTTAAGGGTCAAAATCAAAGAAGCACACTTACCTTCTTTGAATTTTTATGTTCTAACCCTGCAACAAGGAGAATCCAGTCATAAAAATGTGGTAGTAAAACAGTACATGAAACAGACTCAAATACTTTTAAATGGCCTTTCTATGTGACAGGCCATGTCTACCCTTCTCTTCATTGCTTTGCATACAAACTGGCATTAATATACAAAAGACTCAAGCAGCTAAAAAAAATTGCATACAAAGTTAACCTAGTCCAACTGTATGCTCAGACTACAATACAAAATTAACATTTTATTTCTGGATTTTCAAACCACTTGATAATATGAATATAAACTTTAGAAATACAAGTTCCCAAATGCTGGCACAACAGACCAGGCCGAAAAAGAGATGAAGTTTTATTGCAGTACACAAAATGCTCATGCATCGCTATACTTATGGATTTGTCTTCAGCTCAGATTTCACAGAATTTAACAGGATTGTTAACTATTTCCTTATTTTTCCCCATACAAAAAGAAACTACACATAACAATACAGCGCTGTTTAACGGTGTCACAACAATGATGTAAATACTTTGGGATGATTAAGATTGTTAAAAATGCTGTTCAACAATCAGTGCATTTAAAAAAGAGCTACTGATATCATTGTTCCAAAGACGCGATATCAAAAGGCCAAACTTAAGCTTAAAAGAAATACAAGCGAGGTGAAGCCGAGAAAAACTTTTCACTTCCCAGAAGCTGATGAGGTCACAATCCTGAATAAATGCTCAGTAATAATTCAGAATAGGATGCTTGGTTTTACTCAGGCACACTTACCATAATTTGACAAAATGAGCTTGGGTTTCCCATCCTGAATTTCAAACTTCAGACCATCCCTGGGAAAGAAACAGAAGTTACTCACTTCTTTTACATTGTGTAAATACATCTAGCAATACTGCAAGTGACTGGTTTTGGGTATTGTGCCTTCTACATACAGTGCATCCTTTTAAATGTGCTCTGGTCATTTTATGTTTTACACAGTCGGCAAAAGATTTTAAAAGGTTTCCTTTTAATGCAGAAGAAAAACTCAAGTTCCTGCTTTTCATGAAGGGCAAACAGCCTTCTCTGTATATGAATTAGCTGATTAATATACCCCCAGAGTTTGTATTCATTTTAAATATCTTTTTTTCGTGAAATTGCTCTGAATAACAACAGTTATAAAGGTAGTATTGCACACCAGCTATTAAATATATTGAGAATTCGGAAAAAATTCAAAATTGCAAGAATCTCCCAATTCAAAACGATCCAATTATTGGTCTGGGTCAACTTAAAGTTCGACTGGCAGTACAATATTTGTACAATTCTGCAACAGAACTGGAGTCAAATCTCCCAGAACCAAATACTGAATCACTTTCCTGTGGGAATTAATTTCTTGAAAATGCGTGGTGTTGCTCAATTTGCGACCTTCCCAATTATAATTACTAGAAGACCTATCGCTGAATCTGATTGAATTGAGTCGACGTTGCACTCATTTTTATCGCTGTACTCACAGCGGTGAGTTATAAGATGACTTGCTTGTGCAACGCTTTCGACCAAATGCAAATACAATAATGGTGAACGACAGCTACCCGTAATATAAAAAGGAGAGCATGACATCGCTTTGATTCTCAGTTAAAATAATTGCTCTCATGATGGCAGACTGTTACTAGGGCTCAGTTCGGAATGGACAGTTAAAGGGCTTATATTATAAATTATAGTATACCAGAATAATCAGCCATTACCATACATCGTATTTTTTCTTCAAGAATTACTGGTCCTATACACAATTGCTGAGCGTTTAACACCGAAATATTCAATTTTTTCCAATGCGTCACGTTTGAATATTTGTACAGGTACTTTATTCATAAATAATAATTGCAGTCAATGTTTTTAAAGGTGAATTTTTCTTGATGCGTACAGCTTTCTCCCTTTAATTGGGTGTGGAGCCCGTACACGTTCATACAGCTACAGTATAGTTCATACAGCTACTGTATAGTGTCATCAAATTTCATTTTATTTACAATCAGAATAAGAAAACGAATGCAAATGATTATAAAATGAGGCTAATTCGATGTTAATACAAAGTCACGTCAGCACCCCAATACCGTGTCAGAACACGAATTTCCATAAATTTTCAATTTAAAAATGAGAACAAATTTAACTCGTCATCTGTTCTTTAGTCACCCGGACAACGGCCATGACAATGGTTAAACCTCCTTCTGTATAGGGGAAATATGCCCCATATCCTGCGCTGCTAATCTGCTTTCTCCTGCTGAAAACACCGAGAGGGCAAAGAAAGACAGCGTGTCACGAAACAGCAGCGACCAAAACACTCACCCAAGATTCATGTCTTTCATCTGCGTGCATGAAAAACTGTAAGAGGAGTGAGTGCTGTGAAATGATTCTTCATGCTTTAATCAAACAACACAAAAGACCTCGCGTTCGCACGACATCACTTCCTGGAGTTTTCTTGTGTACGTCGGTTGCTGGCCACCGTTAATAAACTGTCTGCCTATAAGCGCGCCGCTCCGACCATCTGAGGGCGAACAGCGAATCAGAAAGCTCCTTCTTTTCATACTGTAGTTCAATTTTGTGGAGAATGAAAGAACCGCACGTTACGTGGGTGGTTCATTAGTACTATGACCGGGCTGCTATCCAGCAGTTATTATTATTTTTTTTATTTTGAAACAGATTATCTGGATGCAGATCCGAGCAGATTTACCATTCCAACCATCTGTATTGTCCTTATTTTTAAAAAATAAAAATGTTAAAAATGCAGTGTGATTCGTAACGTTAAATATATTCAGAGCATTGGACGAGAGCCGTTAAAGCCGAAAACCCGGAATAACCACAACTGCGTTTTTAAGACTACAGTGTAAGGATGTATTTAATAAGCGGCCTGGTGTCATATTTCAGATTTCCCTGCTTTATGTCCATGTGCTGGTTCACTGAATCTGCTTCACTGAATCTTTGAATCAAACACCGTAACTGCGTTAAAGTTAACAGGTTATTAGAATAAACAAAGGTCAAAATGAAGCTGATCAAATATCGTGAATGTCAAACGCTCACTTTTGCCATATCTTTATAATGTAACGACTAATAAGTGTTAAGATGTCAAGAGACTGGTAGTGCGTTTTTATTTCATTAGACGACATGTAGTTTGCCTAGTATTTGGCCAAATCACGACGCAAACATATCCACGTTTTGATGGAGCTGGTATCCCAATCACAGATTAGTAATAACAAAAAAACGTTTGTGTGTGGGAGTCTTGTATTAAGATCATGAATTATTTCCTTACTGAGTAGCATGGATTATGAATGTGGGAATATTCTCCAGCAGGTGGCGACAGAATATTTATTATTCTAATAGGCGACTGGGCCCCTCATTTTAAAGGCGTTAAAGACGATGCTTGAGATATGGGACAGGTGAGGAGTGAGAAGGAGATCCTTACTAAAAGTACTTTGCATCACAGGTATTAATCTCTTGGTAATTAAAAGGGTTCCGTATACGAAATCTACAGGAATGATGCCTATAGTACTGGAATCGTTGGCATTTAAGCTATTTGTAAGTGCTACCACTTGCTGCCAACACAAACAGAATTAATAACTGAAGGAAGTTATATGACGCCTCTTGTTTAACCAGGTGGATGTGCAGCAGCCATTATGCACCAGTAGCGCTGCTACATAGCGGATTATGTGATTATGTTCAACAACTGAATTAAAGGGTAAATTTCCACAGGACAGTGTATGTCCAGAGTGGAATATAGCCGGGGCAGTGGGTTAGCATCCCTGCTCTCAGAGTAGATAAGATAGGTAAGATCAATTTATTAGCCATATACAATTTCTTGCATTAGGAATTTCTTTTCGTAGGTAAGGTAAATTTAGTCAGGAAGCTCAGTTTGTTTCTCATCCAGTTACTACAGTGTCCCATGGCACCATCCTGGGTGATTGGGAAAATCTGGTCCAGAGGAAATATTACCACCAAAAAAAACTAAATAGCAGAAACCTTTGTTTTCCGTGTCTCCCATACCAGTACTGACCGGGCCCAGCCCCGCTTAAATTTTGCTATCTAACCAGACCAAGCTATAATACAGGAATGGTGCTGCATAAGGCATAGTATTTGTCTCATTTTTTTTTCTCGCTGTGACTGACATAACATCCCCGTTTCGACAGTTGTTTCCACATCCGAAATCAGGCGTGTCCGATAGGGAGATAACAACCAAGCTGGGTATCCAATTGGGGCGAGAGAGGTGTCGCCAGCGCTGTGTTTTTCTCTCTCCGATTGGAGAGTGCTGACACTGGGCCTGAGCAACGCCTTCTGTCTGCGTCCGCTTGACGTCGGAACCCCGTTCTCCCGGCTGCGGGCCGCCATTGTTGTTGCAGAAAAGGAAAATAGCTTTGATTATTTTTTTTCCCTGGCCAGAAAGGAAGCATTCTTAGACCCTGGTTGGGAAGACACCGATAATCCTTTCTCTCTCTCTCGCATAAACCCAGAAACAGCAGCGTTTTTTTTTGTTTTGAGTGCATTGAAATAACGGGAGAAAAAAAAAGTTAAATTATTAATAACAGTCATAGACCAAAAAAAAACCTGGTGGAAGCGAGGACCCTGGGCAGGGGCAGGGATGGGAAAGCTGAATTATTGAGAGAGTAGAAAGAGAGAGAGAAAAAGCGAAAACAAGAACTAGCCCCCCCACTCCACCCGTGTCACAATCGCAACCTGGCTTCTTCCACGGGAAGGATTTTGAAGGGCGATGGGTGTCAAAAGGGTGACGTTTTATTAAAGTTGGACTGATAAAAAACGAGGCTGACAGTGGCATCCGTCACCCCTCAGACCCTCTAGGTCGGGGTAAGGGTATCCTCGCTGCAAAATGTTTGGATCATGTAAATCACACCGGTATATATTATTGGTGTAGTTCTTGGGGGAACTATTTTTTTATCCAACGCATGGCCCATTTTTAACCCTGGAAAGGTTGCTTTTAAATTCGTGTACATTATTTTTTTCTACATTTTTTATTTTTCCTAGCTTCGCAGGACATACGTATTCCAGCTGTAAAGGTAAGAAGCCGTTTTTTTTAAATGTTCAGATGCATAAATCCTACATTGTACTACATTGTAATCTGTCTTGGGTTTCGATAAAGGTTGCTCCGAGCACCCAGAGGGTCAGTTTTGCAGAAGGTCATCCGAGAGGAAGAACCCACAATATCATACTGAACCTTTTGCTGGTACATGCCTGTTTTGGTTCGGCCAAGCCTGGGCTACCCTGACCCACTGTGGACCCTATACCTGCGAGCTGTCAGAGCAGAGGGCTGATATCGCCGGTAAGGAAATATATATATATATTGTTTGTGTAGTAGTTGTACACGCAACTGTAAGACACGAACATGACGTAAAATGGAGCAATGCGATTCATTCACTGGTGCATTTTGAAGTGTGCTTTTCCGTTTTGCTCTGAAAATCGGTGCATTTGCATGAGGGGTTTCATAAGCAGCACAATCAACAAGAACGTAACTGACCGACCCTCTCTCGCATCATTTTCGTGATGGTGGTGCGTGTCACGGAAGCACAAGGGGTATGGTGTTGTCTGTCCTAGTGAAAATCCCCTTTTTGATCCTGTGATTGCACTTTCTGTTTTGTTGCAGTACTTATTACACTAGTCAGTAAAGGAATTGTCCGAGGAACAGTTAACGCGAAAGGTTTACACCTAAACTGTAGCACAGTGTTCTCCACACAGCATCAGTCCTAACGCTAATTTAATACATTTATAAAAGTGGCTAAAGATTTTGCATCTTGGTGTTGATGCTTCTTTGTAGATTATTGTTAATATGAACATGTCCGTTTAGATACATGCTGCATTATTGCTCTTTCCTAATTCAAAATAATCCAGAAAGGTCACAAAGGTATAACTTCTCCAATAGCACTTTAGTAGATTTTATTACAGTACGTTTGGGCTACTGTCTTCACTAACCTGTCATTGCAAAATTGGCTTTCCCCGGTGGCAATTTGTACTGCTACTGTTGTAATCACTAAAATCCAAGGCGTCTATTTATTGTGAGTGAGTAGTGGACTGAAACGTGCAATATGTACTCATCCTTCAGCAATGGAAATATTTAGATTTAGAAAAATGAGAATCACGTTTAGAACACAAACATATTCTGACAATTACACGGGGCAAAAACATTTCAGACAGCTTATGGAGTGTACTATTTTAAAACTCCATTACTTAATAAGATCAATTCATTTTATTGTCAGAGCTCAAGGGTGTACTGTACATCTATGTTTTATGTAAGCCTCACATTTCATGCCAAATGTGACTTCTGGTCTGGTCCAATTTTTGATAGATGCATTCGCTTAAAATTTTGGTTTGTGGACTGTTGTGAAATATATGTGATTTGAAAGTCTTATTGATTCTGGTAAGCTGATGTTTGAAAAATAACTTAAAGAGACCTTTGGACTGCTCTGTCTTCTAGGTAAATTTCTTCTGTTTTCGGGTTTAATTATTCCTGTAACTCTCTCTGCTTTTTTGGAAAGGTATGTAATGAAACTAGAGTTAAGGGGGGTTGCCTTCACCCACCGGAATCGCTAGTCATAGATTCTGTACAAATCCAGTAGAAAATTGATAAGATCACTTTATTTTGCCATATACAATTTCATGTATTAGGAATCTGTCTTTTCGCATACCCCAACTTGCTCTGAGACACATGGACAGGTAGAGAAGCTTACCACATAGCTATAGTCACACTAACCTTGCTGTAAAAGAAAATCCCTGACTCAGAGTTAAAAGCTGCACTATAAACTGATGATATTGAATCTTTTTTAGCCTTTTATACCACTGTGTACTGTCTTCTGAGTGGTACGGTTTGTAGTTGGTCTTTTCCAAATAAAAAGATGCTTGGTGGTATATTTCTACCCCAGGTGCTGTCCTGCAGCTCTGTGGTTGGTTTTTTCAGGATCTCTCCTCATGCAAGGGCGTGGAATTAAAACAGCATCTTTTATTCACGCTGGTACTGTATGTTCAGTGCTGGAGTACAAGCGATGAAGGTATCAAACTTGACAATGCAAATCAAGTTCAGCAGCAGCAAAAGCTGGGGCTTGTTTGCTTTCAGTTTCTCTAATCCGTAGAAATACTCTAAAACTGCAGCCCATTTTTGTTTTCTGAAAGTAAGTAAAAAGGTGTTTAACCTAGAACAATTCCGCATGTATTGTATGCAGGGAGCACATGTTCTCTGGGGCTTTAGAGACGGGCTTGATCGCTCCCTCTCCCATTCATCATTTTAAAGCAAGTGGTTAGTGGGTGGCTGTTCTTCATAGGTGTGATCCTATCTTCAGTGCAGATGAACTTTGTTCAGATGGTTCATGTGAGCTATTTAGTAACTGTGTAGAGACTTTAGAAGATCTGTGCTTTGGGGAGCACTGGCTTTTTCTGGGGGATCAGGCTTGTCAGATCACACCTCTGTCCTTTGATCAGACCCCTGACAAAGCCTGAGGGAGGTGGCTGCACAGGTGACAACCCAGCAGCTCAGTGACAGTGTTAAATAAAGGAAACAAAGTGTTAAATAAGGCTAGGTTGTGCGATAGCAGCAGCACTACGTGTTAAATGAACCTCCATACTTTTTTCATCCCTTATTCTGGGTAGCGCAGACATTTGACTTTATGAAGACTGATCATCTAATTTTTCACACACACGCAACAAACCAAGCAGCAGATCGGTTCTACACTGAGAATAGTCATTTTCTGTGTAGACCCTTTGAAATTTAGCAGGGCAGCTGTAATTGTTATGGCTTCCACTGTGTTACTGGGTAGGTGCGAGTTCTTGAAGAATGCAACTGTAACTAGCAGCTGGTGAAAACAAATGGGTCTTATTTTCATTGACTCTACCAACTACAAAAATTCTTTAGACTTTCATGTCTCTTGTCCCTTAATATGAAATACACTAAGTATCATTTTAAAGCAAATAAAAAGTTATATAAAAAAAGCAAAGAAAAAGCCCTTTTCAATTCTAGATTGAGACTTCAACCAGGCATGCAGGATACATAAAGCAGACTGTCAGGCTCCCATTCAGCAAAGTCCCAGACAAAAAATCTCTTGAATAATTGCAGCTAGCTAGCATGGCAGGATTTTCTTCATTCTCCACAGAGTCCTTGCTCGCAGTCCTGTGTTCATCCTTTCATCATTTTTTGTTTGTGGAACATATGCTTTGTTTTCAGCAAGAGTAAACCGGTCATGTTACAGTAGTTCCTAAAGTGTGATCCAGGTGGAGCAAAGAGGCTGATGGCAGGGCAGTGTCCCCGGCACCCAGGCCTGTATCTCCACAGAGCCAGAGGATGCCTGATCGTCTTGCACATGTGCTGTTGAGGAGGATGTGTGAAGAGCTGTCTGTCGGCCCGTCTCTGATCTTGTGCATACTGATGGAAGAGGGCTGTCCTCACCCTGGGACTTATTCATAAAACGCTTGCTGCCACGCTACGTTGACAGCTGTTGTTTGTTTTCAGTTCAGACTGTTGTTTGGAGCTTTGCTTAGTCCAAATCTGAAAATAAATTAGAAATACAGTTCAAGATTTTCAACAACAAAAAAAGACAATTACCTGTAAGAAACTGTGAAGTAGGTGCCATAACAAATTGCATGCTCGTTAACTCATGGAAGTCAAGGTGTCCAAATCGTATTATTTATAATAGATATAAGAGATTATATCCCCCAACACACTCCCTCTGTGTGGTTTTTTTACTCTAAAAAGTGTTGGTTTTATAGGATATGAATTTACAAACCACCCTGTGGCTAAGGATCTGCGCCTGTGGCTGGAAGGTTGCCGGTTCGTATCCCACGGCCGGCAGAGGAATCCTACTCCATTGGGCCCCTGAGCAAGGCCCTTAACCCCAACTGCTCCAGGGGCGCCGTATAAATGGCTGGCCCTGCACTCTGACCCCAAGCTTCTCTCCCTGTCTGTGTGTCTCATAGAGAGCAAGTTGGGGTATGCGAAAAACCAATTCTAATACAAGAAATTGTATCTGGCCAATAAAGTGATTTAATCTTATCGTATCCCGCGTGCATACACTTTCCAGGGCATTTACATTGTGCACTTTTTCATGGGTCACATTTGCAGTCTGAGTAGTTTGTGCAGAAAGTGATTTTTGAATGTCGGCTGCCATATGCCATAAATACGCCTGTGGTTTTGTTTTTGGAACATTTTCCCATTGTTGTTGTACTGTACCCCTTTAAGATTTAGCCTATGCCTGGTTGCTTTTTTTAATCTTTATTTTGCCTTAACAGATTAACAGGGCCTGGGTGTCCATCCCCCGCAACATGGCATGTTTAACATCTTGTGCTTCTTAAAAGAATAAAACTGAAAGTAGCTTTGACCCAGTTTTCAGCTGAATTCTCTGAACCTTAAGAAGGCCAATTCTCAGTGGTGTATTTCTGGGGGTTCTTACAACATATAATGCTTCATGAATGCAATACGGCAGGAGTTTTTGTCTTAAGAAGAAGGAAGATTCTCATATAGGTCTGCTCCTGTTTTTCAGTTGGTGCATATCCTCATTCTTTCTGAACATGTGAATTTGAGCACATTTGAACAGATGCAAATTCGCTGTGGTTAGAACCATGATAAGTAATTTGTTTAGGTCATGGTAGGAGAAGTAATATATTTTTAAAGATGGGTGACTAGTTTGCAGGGAGTCAGTAAGACTAGATGTGGGAACAACAGCAGCACCCTGACTAAACCAACAACTGTACCCTGAGTTGTGGCCTACTGATTTTTAGAGGATGAATTAGTCGTGTGCACAGAGCTTTATTGTTGATCCATGAACAGGTGTAATATCAAAGGCTGTCTTAATACCAGCTGTTAAAAATTTAAGCTTCCATAGGCATGCGATGATGTCCTTACCACACACGCAGTTCTCCTTGATGATGAAACATGTACTGTATAGGTAATCTCCGTAAACCTTTCTCTAATTCAATTAAACTGTAAAAGGCCACCGAGGGAATACACACAGTATCCTGCCTCCTGTTTACACTGTCTGTTTATTGTGTACTAACTGACCTTTATAAAGGTGCAGCCATCAGACATGGCTCTAGGTTGACTCAGAAAGTACAGATGCACACTGACGTGGGCTGACTCTCGTCCTGTCATAAGTTTAGCGCAGTGGTTTCCAATCCTGGTCCCGGAGACCCACACGCCTGCTGGTTTTCATTCCATCCCACCTTCAATAGATCTGATGGTGATCTTGAGCTGATGCTACTTTAACTAGCAATTTTTTGCCATTTAAGTCAACCGACTTTAAAATTAAGGCAACCCCCCTCCGCACAAGTTGTACACTCAATACTTGGTGGGTTTCATTTTGTTGAAAGCCAGGTACCTCCATCTACCCTGTGAAAACCAAAACACCCCTATCAAGTACAGGGTTTAAAATTTGCATTTTACGGGTCAAATGGCATTAGGATTCTATCTAGGCCCTTGTTTAATCCCTGTAAAATTTAAAACCTGTTAAGATTGCCATTGGGGAGCAAGCTTTGTTCCTGGTTCCAAACTTACTAGTTCCAGATATGTATTTGCAGTTGTTATTGGTTATACAGCTGTTTCCCAGCAAAACATGTGAAGAATTTTGTTTATTTTTAAGGTGATATTATTATTGAAAACAAATGTTGTTTTCTAACTAAATGTTGCAAGCTTGCAGTTTTTTTCCTCAAAGCTTTCAATCTTTAATTTTAAGAGTTGAGGTTTTTTTTTTAACCATCCATTTTTAGAACGCAGCGTATCCTGTTTTAAATCTTTCGCAGTTGTTCCCAAAGCCCTGAATATCAGATAATCCATTTTAGTTTTATTCCTAGATCTTACTTGACTCCTCAGAGACGGTTCCTACTGGGACTCTCTGACACTCTGAAGCTGGCTCGGTGTTCTCGGGGAGCAGCGTGTTTTCAGGTGAGGCTGTGCCCTAGAGACGAGTCTCCTCAACTTTACTGTTCTGGAGAAAAATATTCTTTCTTTCGTCACTGGATTTGCCTATGCTGTAAAAGTGGATTTGATTGGCTGGCATTACTGCTAAGAAGGGAAGTCGTTCTGGGCTGGTTAACTCCTTGGTATGAAGAAGTCCTTTGCATTTCTTGGTAGTGAAGATAGTCTTCTTCTGGAGCTACTTCAAGAATGATGAGAAATGAAAGTGCTGCTGGGCCTACACTGAAACATGCCTTTGTGGGTAGAGGGACAAAGGTGGTTGGCTTAGATTGTTGCTTTCAGTATTCTTACCATTTTTTTATGCTATGTTCTGGATGGCAGGGTGGGGCAGTTGGCATTGCCACCTCACAGCGCTGGCGTCCTGGGTTCAATACCAGTCCTGGGATGTGAACGACGTGGAGTTTGTATGTCCAACATATGTTCTTGGGGGTTTCCTCTGGGTGCTCTGGTGTCCTCCCACAGTTCAAAATCATACCGATAGGTTAATTGGCTTCTGGAGAAGATAGCCATATAGCCACAGAGAGGTGTGTGTTCTTTACAGGTCCAGGGTGGAAGAGTGTTGTCATCTGCAAGGAAGGAGGAGATCATGGGAGAAAATGTAATCCCTTACAACTTAGTTATATTGTTTGTCAAGGGAATTTTTATTTTAAAAAAATGACAAAAAAACAAAGATGCCTGTCCTGGACAGCTGGGATTCATCCTGAGAGTGTAGGGTTCTAGTTGGGTTTGTGGGAATGTGCACACTCCAGATGGACATGTGCCTCAGACCAGAATCACAGAGGTAGTAGCACTCACCCCTGTTCCATTGTGCTGCTCTGAAGATTCCTAAATATTATGAATTACAAGCAAAAATACAGTAAGGGCCTCTCAGAAGCCAGTGATACAGTGATATTAGGTTTTTATGTTAAAAAAATAAGTATGCATTTCTTAACCTCCACCCTCTCACTTTAAAGTTTTACAGAGCCATCTTTCAGCTGAAATGGTCAGCGTCTATATATAACAAATTTGTTGTTGAGCTGGAATGTGACTTTCTTTCAAAATAAAATTGCATAGGTTCCACACTCCTGTTTCAGTATTGCACCACTGAGGTGGCACCCCGATAGATTTGGTTTGGCGATGAAGTGCTTTAATAATCCATTATGGTGCACAGTTGAGGTGCATATGAGTATTGCCTTCCTTTCAGTTGCTGAGGTGTGCTAGGACCCCACATATGGTATAGACACAGACATTGAAATATAAGGAAGGGCAGTAGTGTATGTTAGAGAGTCCAGCCTATTAGCTGCCTGCCTGCGCTGTGAGGTCATGTCTCCCTGCCGACCTGACTAATTTCCAAAGAATTCATGTCTCTCCTTTGCTCGTGTCGGCGCCTCGCCCTCTTGTCCCTGCAGATTGGCTCGGTCTCTCTGTTCATCAGTTATCACCTGTCACCTGTTGAGCATGGCTCTTTCCCCAAGAGCAGCTCTCTCTCTGCCTCCGGCTCCACCCGATGTGTGCCAGCGCCTTTGGGCTCTGGTATCCGGAGTCAGAATGCAGCCAGACGCACGGTATGAGACCGCAGTGTTTTGTAGGAGCGTGCCGCAAGAGGTGGTGGTCTCATTCCTCTGACAGGATTCAACACGGGCTTCACCACCACCCACCCAAGTGTTTTAAATTTAGCACTGAAAGCTCATTTTGCTGTGTTGTCCTGCTATTGCACGCACAGTGGACTTGCACATTGCTTTGTTATACTGTCACTTTGAAAAAATATTTTGGGTCCAAAAACGGCAAGCTAATGTCAGTACTTCATCACCTTGGGTGCAAACTTGAAACCGGACATTGCAGGTACAGGGGCACTGAAATACGAGCAGTTATTGAGCAGTGCTGCAAACACTACCTTATCTGTGCAGTTTGTCTTCTTCGCTGTTATTTTGTGCCTTTGTTTGTAACAATTTGTTCCTTCTTTGTGCACAAGTTGCTCTTTTGTCAGGCGGGTCTTTTTCTCTGTTTTTGGTAGATCGCATTTTTATGAGCCAAAATAGGCTCCTTTATTTCTGCCTTAAAGGCGAATTAACAGAAGTAATGTTTGTTTGAACAATTGTATTTCTTGACAAGGTGAGGATCTAAACCGAAACAATGCTGGAGAATTAACGGAACGTACAAAAGATTTGGAACAAGCCAGTAAGTGAGAAAAGAGTGGATGAACTCAAGTACCACATTAAAGTGGTACGTCTTTATAAAGTGGTTTGTTGCCAGTGTTTTGGATATGTTTAACTTGGTGCTAAACTATCTATCTGGACCTGCCACCTGTGATTTGTGGTTGATTCTTTGCTTAACAGGTTTTTTTCTACTAAAATAAAATGCATCAAGAAAAGCAAGAATTGATATATGGATAAAGAGATTTTTTTTGCTGTTGCACTGTATTCATTTAGCTTCCAGTATAATTTTTAGGGTGGTCCTTAAGTTTATCCTGGCTTCGCTGAGTGAGGATTATATACAGTTTTACAGTATTCCCTTAACCAATCCCGAGCTGATCTCCTGAATGATCTCCAGGCCTCACTGGAATACTGCAGTGGGAGGAGCTGTATGAAAACTGTTTCCCCAGTTTTACATTTCTCACAGTTATATTGCCAAAACTGCAAACCAGTCATTGCTAGGACTTGAAATGATGATGTTCGGTGCAGGATAGCTAGCGTTGTGAGCCAGCTGCACTCCTTGAATGGAATGGAGATAACAGAAGGTTCCTCTTAATGCTTATTTACATCACTACGTATATTATATGCGTGGGATTTTGTCAAGCATGATATTTGCTTTCTCTGGTTTAGTTGTGGGCGGTTGCACAATGACGTCTTTTGTTAAAAGTCCCAAAATAAATCATTTAATTTTGTCTGTCATCACAGGTAAACTTCACTGGGCTAAAAACATTAGTTCGTAATGGGTGGTGTCTTAAATCAATAACAAGGCTTATTATTTGCGTTTTAAACCTAAATCTTTAAATGCCTGTTGTGGCCTTCCTGTATTGGAAACCAGCCAGAGGAGATGTACTAGAAGTTTCTTCTCTTTTTGTCTGAGCCCAGTGTGATTTTTAGCATGAGTTACTCGCCAGATTTCCGGGGCTGTTCTTTCTCTCATTGACAGGCATTCTCAAGGAGATGCAGGAATACTTTGCCAGTTCAGGCGCAAAGGCCTTTTTAAAGCTTTTCCCTTTTCCTTTTTTCTTTCAAGCACATGTCTTTACCAAAACATGTTGATTTTTCAGAAGACTCATTCTGACACAATACTGTAGCATACAGTGTGAGGCTGTACTGTACGTACAGGGGAGACATGAAGAATGTCTGTTTACCTGCATGTCCTGCAGTTTCTGTCTCAATATCTGCCATCACATGGAAGTGTTAGAATTAGTGTTTCAGAGTGAGTCGACTTTCATAGTCTGTAATAATTAAATAAAGGCACCCAGACAGAAATATTGGAAATTCTTCCCTCATTGTGGATGTGTAGCAGAAATTTGCTAACAATGTAGGAAACACAGTTAATACTGACAAAGTGAGCGTACTTTGACACAGTGACTGCCATTCCTGTAAGACTCAGAATTGCGTTTTGTTGTGTGTCAGGAGCAGAACTCCAAAATGCGAAATAAGGGCTTTGGATACAGAAATTGGTAAGCGTTTATTGTACTTCATCACCACCTCATAAAGATGTGTCTCAATTAAAAAAAATTAAGAGCAGAAGCAATTCAGTACTAACGAGAAAATCAGTAAATGGTTGAAAACGGTAAAGAGGCGTATGCACCACTTTTTAAAAACATATTCCTGCTTTTTTATCTTAGAAGCTAAAACATCTTGCATGTAAATTGGAAAAAAAAAATAACTAAGTGTGGTACCACTAATAACTAGAAATAAATATCAGAAGCTGTTGCCATTTTGACTTTCAGGCAGATCTTGGTCAGTGGTGTAAGATTTTAGATTTTATATTTGAGATGGAAGAGGGGTGGCATTTTTAAATGATATTATTTGCATTCTAAAATAAGATGTACTATAGGCGAACCACTATTCCCAGTTCCTCTGGTAACCCTTCTTATACCCTGTCAGCAAGGCGGAACTGTGCTCAAACAAAACCCAGATCTCAGACTTTGCTGCATTGGAGTGATCTACAATAATCTCACGCATCTTTGCCGACACCAACCATTGACTGTTAAGGCTACTTTTATACTCTTAAAAAAACAATTAAGATGCCCTGCAAATGTTTTCTTTTTTTGGTAAATTTAAGACGATGTGGGATTTAGGTAGCACCTAAAATGGGGTGACAGCTGGGGTGGAAAAGCCATATTTGGGGGTGGTAGCACCCTGTACCACCCCTCTGGATATGCCCCTAGACTCAGTGTGTATTTATTGTGTTGTGTACATATACATCTGTACAGGTGAAGTTAAAACAGTGTACTGTATTTTATAGCATTGGCACATGTGTGTTTTGTCACAGGAAACCCAGATTTTACTTTATTTTAAAATAAGCCTGAAAGTTTCAGCACTGAGGTTTATTGGATCCTTTTTTCGCCGGATATGTTTGCACGTTAAAGTTTTGGATGTACATTGTTAGAATGGGACAAGTATCATCTCTGTTTATGGTGTACACACAAGAGGAACACGCTATATATTATGCTGATCTTGTTTTTGCTTTACTAGGAATTCTTTCACGCCTGTTTCTTACATTCATCTCATTTTCATTTTTCACATTGCTGTGCTTGTCTGACAATGAGCTCCTTTCGCCTCAGTGTCTCTGGCTTTGCTGCTTGCCAGGCTGCACTTATCTGTGGGTTTGACTGGAGTCTGCCTGGCAATGCTGACACTGACTCTCCTATGAGGGCTGTGGGTAGAGAAAAGTTCAAGATGCTGTGTGAGTAGTAGGAGTCCTCCGATCATCTGCTTGACGTGCTCTTTAATATTAATCTTTTATAGTGAAGCTGTAATTCAGCTGAATTAAGAGTGCACGTTTGCATCCACAGTCTTATCGGATCATCTCTTGTCCATGTTTTTGAATTGTATCTTTTATCTTCATCCAGAGAACATCGCCACCTGTCTCATCAGTGCTGGATGTGCTATCTCTTCTCATGGGTTTTCTTGCAAAAAATGTGGTCAGACCCAGGTAGTATATTTATCCTTTTTAGTCACAGCCTCTCGTTATCTCATGTCCCTTTGCAGAGTGCTTACTGTACAAATCAAGAGACGGACGACAGCCATTTATGGCATTGATAACTGCACTCTCCCTTCTGCATTTGAAGAATAAACAACACAAGATTAAAATAGTGGTAGTGAATATGATGAGCTTTCCAACCAGCCCTGGTTATGTGACAGACTTGGCTGTGCACTGTGACCTGGTCTCAGCTCCAGTTCTGTCCATGCGTTCTCAGTGCATGTTGTATTTACCACTGCAGGAGCTCTGGGCCATGAGTTGGGAATACAGAAATACCCCCAATGAATTAAGACCATTATTTTCTCTTATTACACAGAAGCATATGAATCCGCAGCAGGACTCCTACCAGTTCATACATCTCTCATTACTCTTGCTTATCTTTCTTGTTTATACAAACGGAGGACAGTGATGGTTGCATTCCTTAATCGCGAAGAGTGGTGTATGTAAACACCGGCAACAAATGATTGAAAAAAATCAACTTTGCTTAAGGTGGATTCTTGGGGCCTGTTGACGGTTCAAATCTATTTGACTCCCGTGAGTGACATTGGCCTATAAAAAGGTTTTTTGGTGAATGACAACAGGAGTCCTGGTCATTAAGCTTCTTTTAAGTGTCCACAGGCGGTGATCGGGCCTGTTCATCCTTGCTCACTTTGACACCACCCTTAATTCACCCACCATCCCCTAAATCCTTGACAGACATCAGCTAAAATTAGCTTGATAATGCTTGGAGGCCAGCAATCGGAGAACGGATCTGGAATAGATGCGCAGCCTAATCTCCCCCCTCCCTGCAATGCTTACTTGTAAGATGGACTGTCATCGTAGAAAAGCAGCTTAAAGGGGTCACCTCTCTCTCTCCCTGTCTCCCTCTCACTCTTTCCACTGCCTCTTAAATGGTGTGTCAAAACTAAGCCTCCCATGCCAGCGGGCCAGTTTTCCCTATCTCAGTTGTCTCTATGTCTCTTGCGGTTTGGCCACACTCGAGGGTCCGTGCGGATCTGTTTGGCAGCTGACACAGGGGAGGCTTTTTGGCCTTGGGTGATTAGACTGGAATAAACCCCCCAGTACCTCACCTCAACACTTCTGGGAATCCTGTTTTCTATGTGAGGCGGGGCGGGGGGGGGGAGTCAAGATATAGATAACATCTGGGGAGTTCAGATTTTTCCAGCAAAAAACGACGGCGATCAGGACCCCGTGTGTCTTTTCAGTAAGTGACTTGATCTTCAAGGGGTACACCAGTGATCTCTTTGAGAGGGGACAGCCACCTTCACCCTTACTTTTCTTCTCTCTCTCTGGGTCCTGATGGACCTACAGTGCATTTTTGAACAGCGCAATAAGGTACTATCTTCTGCTGTCTCTGTCTGTCAGCTGAGTAGAGGCTTTTAGTATAGATAATGCACAGGGCAGGTGGTGATGATGTTTGTACAACCTTATGTGTTTGCAAGGGTTTAGCAACTGGCCCCTGTCATCCAGACGTTTCCCTTGCATTGCTTTTAAAAGTGCTGGAATGAAATATATCCTGCATCCTTTAAACGCGACTTCTCCCTGTTGTAAATTTTGTTCTGAATCTTCCTGCCACCGGGTGATGATCACTCCAGGTTTATTTTAGTGTATGTGATGATTCATGTGTCTTTAGTTCAAGCTGTCATCATTGTTAAATGCAGGCTTATGAGAAATAATGGATTTTCTTGTAATTCTTTGTGAGTGGAGGCTTGCTCATTAAATTGACTGTTTTCACTCATTGTAAATGCTGATTTTCTTGTTGTTGCTATTGAGCGGAAATCCTGAATGACTAAATACACAATTACTCGAAGATTTAAATCACCTTTACTCTGCAGGTCCTCACAACACAGACCTGTCCATGCAGTAATGGTAAGGGCAGTTTTAGACCCGTAGAATTTTTTTTCTATGGGTCTAAAACTCAAAGGGCAATTATGTTTTCATTTTATGAAAACCCCCTGCATAGTTACATTGGTCTCAAGTTTTTTGGGCATGTTTTCTGGTTGATCGGCTTGGTTGTTGTGGCTCCTTTGTGCGGTGCGATCCAGGAGAGGCTATTACACAGTAAGCTGCAGAGTGGGGATAGTTATCTCAAGGAGCAGCTGGGAGCCGTATTCATAAAACTTTTATTCCACACACCGAGGTTACACCTGCTACTTAACTAATGAAAGAACAACACAATCAGAAATGTTGTGGTGTAATGTTTCACAATGTTCATTTTAGAAGAGATGGTTAAACATTTTTGCGGCATCAAGTTTAATTTCTTATTTTCAAAATAAGGTCTTTAGTGTTACGGCGTGTTTTTAAGGCTACAGCTTTTGTTTTACACTGGCAGAGTTGCAGAAAAATAGGCTTATGTCTTCATTTCAGCAAATACCCTAACTGTTTGCTTATTTCTTTTACGTTGTAGGTGCTAGGCGGGGGGAGAAATTCAGTAGATCTTTAATGTCTAATTATATTTTCACGATAATGTGACAATCTTCCACATTATAAATAAGCCAATTTTAGTTGGATTGATTAATTGTATTTTCAACAAGCCTAGCATTTTTAATTTAAAAAAATATTTTGCTCTCAGTACCTCTGCGTTGAATTAGCATTTACCCGTGTTATTCCAGAAGAGCCGCGCTATATCACAAGTTCATTTACAGAGACCCGGGGTTCTATTTTAATTATTAGCTCTATTAATCTTATTTGTAATAGAACCCTGGAAGAATAATTAGAATGTATGGTCGTAGGCTGCTTTTTCGCCTGATGGTTGGCAAAAAACATCCTGTGATAAAGTAATACACAATTCTCTCACTGTCCAGTTCTACAGAAACTGAAAGAATATTTTTGTTGGGAGCAAATATTTTTTAGAGACATTTTTTAGTTATGAAAAATATTTTTTTCCCCACAAATGTTCATTAGGAGAATGTGGTATTGTCAGGAGGCTGAAAGTTTAAAAAGAAAGATCAGTTTTTTGTTTTGTTTTTTTCTGAGTCAGCAGTGAGTGCTGGTTAAAGAAGTCCACTGGTGCTCTATTTCTGTCCAGCCCTCTGAACTCTGCACAGGCAACCTGTGGAAAGAATCCAAGCTGTTACCTTGTCTGATAAAAACTTGACCTCATCTAGACAGGACTACTAATTGTGTGAAGTGCAATGATGTAATTGCTACCGCTCCTCATAAATGATTTTCCAGCGGAGAACCTGCATTTGATCACCTTTCAGTCTCTTCAGGTAGAGCAGATTACAATAAAATAACATGAGAAAATATGCAAGCAATTTTGGTTTTCTTCAGTGCCATAATAACCAGTAGCAGCTGCTCTTTAGGTGTGCTTGGTAATGGATTCATGTGCACTACACATTAATGTGAACTTCAGTAGGTTTTTTACGGTTCACCCTTAAACTCTAAAGGCACTGAAAAATGGTTTGGAAAGGATAGCAAGGCACAAATATATTTGATTTTGCAAATCTGAACATTTGTTGTCATTTCAGGCACCGAGTAGTAGTATGAACGGAGAGATAAAGACACAGACCACTGGGTCTGATTTGTGGTTTTTAAAAGTTTTGTACAGGTGTTGGTTTGTGATGATATGCATAATATGCATAGTATGTAAATTACTGTAGTTTAGGAAAGAAGATGTGTGCTTATTGTATGATTAAGAAGGTATACGGTAGCTGTTGCTTCCAGGGGCTGTCTGTTGATTGTTTTGCTTTGTTTTTTAAGCTTAATCTTACCTGACAGGAACCTCGCTTCCTGTGCTCTCAACCACTTGATTTAAAAATAAACCCAATTCAGCGCTGTGCGTTACAGTCTGCAGACCTGCAGAGAGGAGAGCTTTTATATAGCTTCAAGCACCAGCTTCTGATGCAGAAAATACAGATGTGCTTATTTCTGATGAACAGAAGGCACAGAAGTTTATTAAAAGGTGAGGGTTTGAAAAGACCGGTTAAGTGAAATGTACCCCGCTGGCTGAGAAGATCCTGTAAGGGATTGCAACATTTCCCACACTCATTTTATTTTTACTATTCTCAAGAAAACACAGGCTTTTAAAACTAGTTTACTCATTAGGCCATAGGATAAGTTTCTCTGAGTTCATTTTTCACTTTGCATTTTTGCATCTTTTTTGGAAACCTAGGCTTCCAGGTGTGATAAAGACTGTGTTTGAGATGTGGAGCTGAGGATTCCAAAATTCTTGATACCACAGTGGACAGGGTTTCTGGAAAAGATATACAGACACTGCAGATAAAAATAGAACTGGTATGATTGTAATTCCATAAAATCCTACGTGTGAAGGAGTATTCCTTATTCATCTTTTAACAGTGTCTCCCTTCTCCGTCTGCGAATAAAGTGCCTCTGGTTTTTTCCCTTCTGATCTTCTCTGGCTGTGGTGCTGTTCATGCGTTATTATTGACGATACAAACATTTTGTAATGTTTGCGTATAACTCCACTGTTATGAACTAATGAGAGGCATTTTGTGCTGTGCTGGTGTCTTGATAGGAGATTACATTTAAGTGAAACTTGCAGTACTTTTAAATGAATTGCTCAATACTCTGGGTGCACCTGAAGATTGCAGATCGGTTTTAGATTTCAGTAAGACGGCTTGGTGAGTTTGCCATTTGTCATTTTCGTTCGGTTTGTGTAACATTGCTTACTCTTATTGTCTGTGTTTATCATTAGGCAGCAGGCAACCACAGTGCTTGCTGTGAGTGTGAGGCAGATGTTGTCATTGTAACAAAGACCAGAGACTAGTAGTGTCTTTCTTTAAAGAGAAACCTAGTCAGTTGAGCGCATGGAGTCCCTTAATCTTTTATTGTCGTCTAATGCATCTCTGTCATGTTTTGTGCTTTGATCATGCTTCCACCTTCTTCCATAATAAAATAAGGTTAGGACAGTGTCTTTGGCTCCCTCCGAAACTAGTCCTTGCTAGAGCATTAAGAGCTTTTGCCCCTATGGAGAGTACGTTGGTGATAAGCAACAGGTCTAGGTTTGGACTTAAATCTGTATTCTGTGCACCACGTGTTGCAGAGGAGCCTCAGCCCCTGGTGTTTTCTTTAAAAAGTCACAGTGTACAGTACCAGTCTGCCTTGAAAAACAAAAACCAAGTGCAGGGCCAAGGGCTTGTTCCTGGACAGACCGAGACTTAACAGTGAGCTTCCTGTCACACCTGCCCTAAATCTGGGTCTGTTGTGTCTTAATATGTTCCTAGGTAGATCTCCTTAGTTGCTTGAAGATGAATAATGTAAGATAACTGTGCTATTATTCCTTATCATACTCTAACCCATTGTTATGAAACCCTTTGTTTCATGTGATAAATCATATCTTGCAAATACAGGACGGTGTGGTGATCTTGAGCTTGTTTTATTGCCTAGTTTTCAGAGCGTAAAGCTCACCTTCTGAAAGATTATTTGTGTTTCAGGACTGAAGGTATGTCCTTGGTGGTTTAAAAGATCATGATTCCGAAGACAATTGATGCGTTTCCGAGCATTCGATGAGATAAAACAGTAGGACCTTCTCTATTTTTAATATACTGTAATGTGGAATGATCTACTCTGTAATCTCTTTCACCATTAGGAAGATGGCTGCCTCTTTATGCTTTATGTTTGCGTACTACTCCCTTTACAATGAAGGTCCCTATACACTAATGTAATATGAGTTGAATGTTACAATTGGTGTGTCAAGCAGAGCACAATACTGTGTGACATTGCTGTGGTCTTTGCTGCTCCTGGATATCATTTTCTGCTCAAATCTGTAAGAAGAGGTCTCGGTTTCACCTGACAGAGAAAGAGGAGATGGTCTTGAGTTCAAATGAGTCCTTCCAGGAATCTTTGGGAATATTGCTTTAAGATTTATAATAAGGGCTTTCTTTGCACTGCAGCTATACAAACTCTTAGTGACTTCAAATCTATTCGCCTGTGCGAAACTGTGGGATGTGTACTCTGCTGAAAACACCGCCCCCTCATCTTTGTGGTTTTTTTAAAGCAACAGAGTAATAGATCCTGGCTCTCCTGTAAAGCAGTTAATGAAAAAACGAAAGCAGCCCACCTATTTGATATACTTTTCTGCCACACAGTTTTAAATCCCAAAACAGTGCAAAAACATGCAAAATAACCCCCTAGGATAAGAAGCTGTTGGTGTTGTACACATGAATTAGCTGTAACATTGAACAAAATTCGTATAACTAAAATTGAAAAAGAATAAACTAGCTGCTAACTGGCTGCCAGGCAGGTGATGGGCATTTCCATGACCAAAAATGAAACCTGGTAGCTTTCTTGCTATTTTGGTGTTTGTTAAAAAGAATTCTACACTTACAGTTAGTTCAGGTTGTGCTGTGCCTTTTGTTAAATGTCATATTTTCAAAGCTGGCTGGAAAGATCTTGAGGTCTGCGGTTGCAAACCCTCTCAGACCTGCCTAATTTTTCCTTTCACAGCTAGACGCTCCTGTTTACTCACGGTGGGAATACATCTGTGGCCTTTTGATGAATTCCATGTGCTTTGCAATCAGCGAGGCGCTGTGTACCCTTGAAGAGTACAGTACATTTTACACTGATTGAGTTCCAACTGCTCCCGTTAATAAAGCCTCACCTTGTTAAAATTCCTGAGTTGTCAGCTGTGCAAATGCATGCGTTCAAATAGTGTGTTATTCAGGATGTCTGTGTGCATGGAAACACTGAATAGTAGGAACCACCAATTGCGGGGACTGATCACCCTTTTAAACCCACGTCTTATATCAGAAGTATCTCAGTTGTGTATTTCTGAAGTCTTTTCCACTAATGTGAATGTTTTTTTATTGGAAAACACCTTCAATTAACATGCTCCTTTGCTTACATTTTACCCGCATTTGAAAAAACATATGGTCAAATTCTTACTGTGCCTGTGTGAATATTGGATACAGTATCGAGGTGGAGGAAGGGTGCTTGCTTCAATCCAGCTGCATACATTTTTCGAATGAGATGCAGCATCTTTGCCAGACATCTGTTGCATAAGCACAGAGTCCTGTAAGTATAGATATGTGGACATGCTAGATTGTTATGGTGTGTGTGAGATCAATGTGGTGGTTGCTGCATGGAGAGCCCTTGGGCATGGTGATTGTTTTAGTACTTTCAGTGACTGCAGAAAAATCCAATGAAATCTTTCCTGACTTGTCATTTAATAATCGCAGCCTGCAGACTTAGAGATATCAAATGAATGTCTGATGCGTCCATTTCATACTCTACGGTAATGGGCTGGAATAGGCACGGTGTAATGGAGAAGTCGATCTAGCACTCCCAGTAAGGTATTGCATTGCATGCATATGGGTATGTGGCCTTAAACATATGACTTTTTTTTGTAAGTTAACAAATGTATGCTAATCAGTGCACCACAAACACAATTAGTGTGGTAGTTTATCTGCAATCTCTATAATTGTGTATGTGCTTGGAGTTTTCACTCACTAAAGCAGCCATGCATGACTTCAGTAGCAATCCAGACAAAGCCATTGTACCACTACTGCTGCTTGAGATGCGGTGCAGTTAATGGGTATTGGAAATGTTTGTGTCGCAGTTTGCAGTGATAACTGAAGTAAATTTTAGAATCCGATTGCTGTGATTACCTCTAGTTAACTCTCTTTTCCCCACCCATTGCTCTCCTACTAATTTAGCTAGTTATACATAGATACAGATCTAATGACTCACTGTCAGCTTGGAGAGTGTGTGGATGAATAGCAGGAGGAAGGATTTTGTTTTTGGAGATGTAAGCTTAACCAGCCCTCCGTTCCCCTTGAGTCTCATAATGAACACACTGTAGTTATGGAGTCTCCATCCATATGCCATGCACAGAGCAGCCAAGAGGCAGTGACATGCGTGCCCTGTACACTGTAATGAAGACATCCCCAATGTGTTAACAGATGCCAGGAATGAGGTTATGCAGCTCTGGAAATGAGAGGGGGAAACCCTGCACTAATCCATCAGGATCACCATCCCAGAAGGTCAGCACCGTAGAATGTGACGCTCAAAACCTCTCCCAGGACAAAGCTGGTTAATAGTTCTCAGCCATTGATTATACACTGTTTTTTCAAAGCTCACTTTACAGTAGCTGTGCTTTGGTAGTTCAGATTGAATTGTGGGATGTTTTGCTCCATAGATTGAAACAGAACATTTTCTGACTGACCAGACCCCCCCCCCATCTCTTTTTTTAATAGGTTATCATGTCAGCAGGACCTGATAACCCATCACAATCCCCTGCAATATATATATACCCTGTTGCTTTCAAAGCAATAGCCTGCTTTTTTTTGCAAAATCAGCAGGGGACTTTAGTATGCTCAAGTTGCAAATGGAATATTCATATGTACAGGACTGTTGACCAGCAATGCTTTTGTCAAAGCAAACTGAGTTGGACCCTTGCAGTGTTCAAATTTAGTTACGGCCCTTCTTATCCATTTCAGAGAAATACACTGTGCTGGCCTAAAAATTCTGCAAGTTTTGATTCAAATTAAAATGGTGAATTTCAGAATATAGGGAAGGAACTAGGAACTTATGCAGCTTGGGCACGAAACTAGCTGATCTCGAACCGCGGACGGACAGGACCCAGAAAGCCATTTAAAAGCAGAGGGGCTGGGGACCGAGGTGTGTGCAATTCCAAACAATAGCACACATCCGTAACGTATTCAGTTTCTGGGAAGGGGTAGGGAGCTTCATGCATTTTTGCCTTCTTTCAAGTGATAAACACAGCACATGAAGGAAAATCATCCTTCAGCGGGGGGTTTTTTTTCTGCTGATACAGTAGCTGGCAATTGCACAAAAAAATTGCTGGCAAAAAAAGCTGGCAATTGTGTCTTCTAGTATGGACACCGGTACCCCTGCCTCTGACGAGCTTGTAAGGGAAAGTGTCCGGTCCATGTAGAGTGGAATCGCTGCAAAAGAAGAGAAAGGAAAACTTTGCTTTATATCACTTCAGAAGCCTCAGACCCACCATTTATGACATTGCAGACGTGCGGTTATCCGATGGCTTCTAGAGTAAGTTGAAAACAATACCCTTCTTTTCTATAGTGCTAATCACTCATGTGTCGGACTGCATTGAAGTCTCAGCAGATCAAACATAACATTCAAAATCTAGAAAAGAAGTGGTTGACCAGGATGTCTTAATTTTTTTAAATGATGTTCGTACTTGACTAGAAAGCCTCTGCAGGTGTGCAGCACTTATCAGATAACTCCAGAACAGCACACCTTGTACTCTGATGTCTGCCACCTGATTGCACAGCAGCCTGGAGAACTGTATTACCGTACCCTAGATTTGCAAAGTGGAAAATGACAAAAAGAGCTGACAATTCTTTGCTGTCGTTCATTGTCAACTCAGACGCTAATAAGAAAAAGTTTTTTTATAGAGAGCATACTTTTAACCAGGTATTAATGGGAGAAAGAGGAGATCTAAACTTCTGTCTGGATTTGTAGGGGAGGATTTAAAAATAAAAAAATTGCAGAAATTACATTTGTAAGTGTGGACTGTTGATTTGCCAGATCTTCCCTTGTGCATGTTTCAAAAGGATAGACTGATACCATTAGTAGTGCTTTTGTAAGTTTAAAGGCATCAAAGAGAAAAGCTGAACAGATTGCTGTGTAATTATGTTAAAATGCACCGAGAAGGACAAAGTGAATTCCAGTAACTGTGCACTGATGGATCAGGCCTGTGAGCTATGGCAGTCTAGGGAGAATGGCGAGCAGCCAATTTTGCTTTATTAGCTCTGGCTCTGGGCCCTGGGACATTCGTCAGGAATATGGGTGTCCATTGATATGACAGGATTTTTCATCCCCGGTCCAGTTGTAAACCATAACCCTGCACGTAGCCTCAGAAGGGCACACATGTGCTGTCCAAATAAGGTGGTTAAACTGGTCACTTTCAATAAACAGGAAACAATGCAGCATTTTTGATCACGTTTATGTCCTGTTTTTTATTTTGCTTTTAAACTCTAGGATGCACGAGCGTGTCTTCACTGAACACTTTGAGCCGTTTGTGTGTTAACAGCAGTGGTTGCTGAGATTGGGTGACACTGCTTTGACAAATAGCATGAAGTTAGTAGGGCAACGGGCAATTCTTTTTTCAGATATTTTGTAATTTTGTGTTTGTTTAAATAGTGGAAGAACAACAGGTCCTTTAAAAGTCTTTTAATTTGCTGTAGGAAAGGGCAATGGGAGAGAGGTGGACTAGTCTAGTCCACCTCTCTAGGACTGAAAGATCAGAGTGATCAGGAATTAGTATAAACTTTTCCTACTGCAAGGTACTTTAGGTACTCTGTTAAACAAATCTGCAAGGCCATTTTAGTCAAATGCAAAGGGTTATGCAAAACAAAGGTCCTGGCCACAACTGACCAATCCCTCTCCTTACTATGAGCGACTGAATCCGTATCTCTTATTGGAGAACACAGGACTCCTTTACAGCTCTAAGGCAATTACCCCGGCATCCTGGCCAAAGTTCCCATTGGCCTTTACCAATCACGGCCTCCTAATAATTCCCATCTCTGAATTGGCTTCATTACTCTGTTCTCCTCCCCACTGAGAGCTGATGTGTGGTGAGTGTACTGATGCACTATGGCTGCTGTTGCATCATCCAGGTGGGGGCTACACATTGTGGAGGGGAGTACCCAATACCTGTAAAGCGCTTCGAGTGGAGTGTCCAGAAATGCTCTATATAAGTATAAGGAATTATTATTATTATTATTATTAATAAAACTCAACAGGTCTAAGCACTCTTACCTGTCTGGTCTCCTTGACAGTGTAATGCACTTATCTACCTGTCTGAAGGTCTGAAAGTTCATTGGGGGTGGGGCTTAGGAACTGGTACCATGTACTGTAAGTGCAAGCACATGACTTCCACGCGTCTATGATGAGGTTTATGGTCTTAGGTGGTAAAGGTTTATAGACAACTACTACTGTTTTTTTTTCGGTCATTTACTCACTAAGGAAAGATAATGACTTATACATTATAAGAATTGTACAGCCACTGTATGAGTAGTTAAATCTTTTGTTATCCGTTAGATTGAATAGACTGCAATGGATTATGTGCAAGCAATAAACTGCACAGTGGAATTTGGCCAGTCCCGATGGATTTTTTACAATTTTGTAAGACTTTCTTTGTCTTGTTCAGACTAGTTCAGTCATTCAAGCAGTGTACTATACAACATTTTATTCAAAGACCGGAAAGCAAAGCCTTGACTTGTTGAGGGAAATGCCTTCTTCATTTCCATACAATATTCAGCTTTAGCTGTGCCTTGTACACTTTCAGGGAGGTTTTTCAATTTTCACTGGACCTCACTTAGATGACGGAGGCTCAATGGATTTTTTCCAGTTTCCTCCTGAGTGACCAGGCTGCCCTGCAGATTTTCTGATTGAGTAGCCGGTGTCATTGAAGGGCAGAAACTGGTGATTCCTCTGTGTGAACTGTGGCACAAGGCTGGGTTTTTTCCTTTCACGTCTACGTCACAGCCTTTACCCCGTTTCTCTTTCTAGAAACTGAAATCAATACGCAGGTCTTGCTGGACCAGAGCCAGGGCTTTGAAGGCACTCAGAAGACATCACCAGGATCTCTAGTTACGCACCGGGCATAATGCATGTCCAAGAGTGTTTTTTTTTTTTCTTCCTTTGAGAGATGGCTTGGGCTACCGAATTCTGGCTCAATTTGTCATTGGAGCTCCTGACTACATTCTCTGGATACCCTTAAAGCCTGCTCATTTCTATAAAAAGCAGGGATCCAGTACCAGAAAACTGTAAACATAATTTCTAAGCCTGGGAACAAAATGTCATGGAAAAATATAAAAAACTATTAAGTGTTCAGAAAACGTAAATATATAGAGTATTAAAAGTATTGATGAGGAAAAACTAATACTACTAAAAGATCTGAGTAGTGTGCAGCAAACCTTTTTAAAGCTTGTAGTGAATTAAAGGAAGATGTGGGCGAGATGATTAGTTGGTTGTGAGGGGTGTTGATGAGGCTGTAATGATACCATAGGAAGCTGTAAGAAATTGTGTAGAAAACGCAGAGAAAGTGATCCTTGAAGGACTATGGGAAGCTTGTGGTCCAATTCACAGAATTCAGCCGTAGCTTCTAACACTCCATCGCATGACTTGAGGAAAGTGAAATCCACTGGCGTTGTGGTAAATTGTAAGTCTGAAATGAATTTGACTGCCCACGTACAGGGATTACAACTCATGGCACTATCCCCTAGCGACTGAGCTCAAAATGGTAATCCCGCCACAAATCGGAATGCCACAATGTTGTACAAGGTATCAACAGCTACATTCTGGAAAAATAAAAACTGGGATTTTAGTGAACATGGAAAGATCTTGTCCAAGGAGGCTCCAAGTTGGGGTCGCCTTGCTTTTGAGCTGCAGTGGTTGAACTCACTCCTTAAATATTCAGTAACATGGCAACGTCTGCTGATGCAGTTTGTCAGGTGTAAAGGGAATATAGCTTGGCAAGGAGATCACCGAACACTCGCATGCCTTCCATCTCAGATTCCTTCTGTCATTCGAGGATTTCAGCGTCAAGGTGAATGTGAAAATGTTCACTGTGCCATCCTCAGGGATTTAAAGAAATGAAAAAAAATGCTTTACCTCTACTGAATTGATCTTTAACCAGCAGCTGTGGTTTTGTCTACATTTGTGACTTTCCAATTCCCTGTGGCTACACGGTTTCTGAAGGAAATGCATGCAGGTGGGAATAGAGCTGGCTGTATGACGTCCTATCATTACACGAGCCTTCCTGCCTGCTGGTGTGTCTTCTCCCAGACCTGGTCAACTCTTGCCATTTTCTGCCAAGAGCAACGAAACATAGTGTTCCGAACAGGGGGGTGTGCATGAAGCTCATTCTTAGGTGTGTTAACGCCTATTTAATGCCCATGACGTTTTCCATTTTGAATGTCCTGCAAGCACCAGTGTGTATTGTTTAAAAGCAAACCAAAACCAGCCTAATTTAACATTAGAAAAATACTAGAATCTCATATTTCTTTCTTTAGGATGTAAATTATACGGAGTGTATTACTTTGCATTGCTCATCAGTTTTGACTTTTTAGATTAATATTAAATTCGATTCATTTGACAATTTTGCTTTTCAATGTGCACGAGATTTAGATTGTAAAAAGCATTAATGCCAAGATATTTTTTCTTCCTACCTTTTTGATGAAGTGGATCTAGTGTTATTAAACAGGGTATTGTTTCCACCAGGAAAGGTAGGTGTTTGTAACCCCGAGTGCATGTTTGTTTGCCTAATAAAGTGCTGAAGGGTGTGCAGGACAGGTGTGGGTTCGGTTTGCATGTTTCTGACGAGTGGTTTGTGATGAATCATTCCTGCACTCAGTTCTCACTGCTGTTGACAAAGCTGTCAGTAAGATTTTTTAAAAAATGATAGCACCTCCTCTTACAATGATATATAAATCCTGTCATAACAGCAAACATGCAAACTCAATATAAAGCAGTAGTTGGACCTCCTACAAACACTAAACTGCTTGGAAACCCTTTTGTGATGGGGTAGTGATGATTCATTCTTTTCAGCTATTATTATATTGCTGCAAGTGAAGATCAGTCTTGCATCACAAGATTTAAAGCTTGGCCCTGTTCGAAGAACTTTAACCTAACCTAACCCCCTCTTGGATGCCCATACCTAATGTAACTGAATCCACCAGCTATTATTAATAGAAAATATGAGGTAGTCATACAGGACTGACAATGATTCATTTATTTATTTGGACTAGACTGTGTTATTTGGTTCATGTAACATTGTACAACCACCTCTTAAGTGTAACACACCTTTCATTGTGGAAATGAAATTACAACTCATTGAAAAATTGAAAACCATATCACATTCATTAACAAGAAGTAAAAGAGTATAGTTTAGAAATAATTATAAAAAGAAACTGCCATAAAACTCTGTGTCTGTATATTAGTAATTATTTGATTGCATTTGTACTGTATATCAGCATATTGTTGCAATTTGTAGGCAATGAGTCCATCATTAAAAGTTCATTAAAAATTAGAAATGAGTTAAAAATGAATGATTTGGCCTCTTAGAGACAAACTACTACTGAAGGCTACTCCTGTGGACACATTGTAGCCCAGATGTGTTGGTGGGCTTGTAACAGTAGAGGAGGTAGAGTAAGAAAACTTGAACACTCTGTAAGCTGTTTGGAGCAGAGAAACCATAGGATAAAAAATGAAACCGAGTTTTTTCTAGCAGCTTAACGTCTGTTGAGACTGGTGTGTGCTGATGTGTAGTGTAGTGTTGTGGAAAACACATGATCTACAATACCTGTGGCCTCTGGTGCATTGTCACCTGTCACGTGCAGTATCGGCCCTGAAAAATTTAACATTAGCTTTGGACTGTCAGGGTTATATTTTGTTCTTTCCCATACTTTCTGGTGGCCGTTTGCATTAAAGATTTGTTGTAGATAATTCCAGCCCACTTTTTAAAAAAATCTAGCCTTTATTTTTATATTAAACGCACTAGTTTACAGATTCTGGTATGCAGGGCTAACATGAGCAGTTACATTTTATTGGCGGCGTTGGCTCTCCAGGCTTTGGTCTAGGGCATATGTCAGACCTGTGGGTTTTGTTAAGTTTTCAGCATTTAATTCCCTTCTGTCTTTGTTAAAGGAGAAAATATTTAATTCAGTTATAGTGTGGCTGAATTCCAGCCTTCAAGAATTTGGAGAGCCCTACCAAAACTAAACAAAAGAGCTGATCAAGGAATCATTTGCAAGCTACCAGAATACAAGAATGATGTCAGTTACATTCCTCATTGCTGCCAGGTTCTGAACTTATCATCTCAATGACTTTGCGAGGGGGAAGGGAGTGACTGGGTATCGTTTGTTTTTTCTTTATTTTTGGTGGTGTTAAACGTGCCCATGGAGGTTAATTTGCATTGCATCTTCCTCCGAAAAAAGTAATGCTGCAAATTACTTTTTGGGACATGCATTTAACCATGACTGTTTAATTTTTGTAAATGTTTTAAAACTTTCTGATAAATAATTTAACTGTAACATTTTAATTATACATATTTAATTAAGATGTTATTGCTTTTATTTCTGGTAGGAAAATAAACCAGTAAAGTCTAGATTAACAAAATAAATAGCTCCAGAACTTCACTAATATTGGTGGGATGTATGTATGACTCTAATTAGGCCTAATTTGTGTTCATTTATTTCAATCCATTTAATTACTGTATGTGTGCAATGATGTGAGATTTTGCTTGGGCTGGTCTCCCAGTATTGCATAGACACTGGATCATTGCCTTTTAAAGGGGGGATTTAACTAATGGATTTAATTGAGAAAGAAATTGGCCTTTTTTCTTTAATCATAAGAAAGAAACAATGAGGAAATAACATGATGAATGTTAGATGAATGCTGAATCTGTTTTTCTCCAGTAAATGTTTAGTTCCTATATCAATATTTATTCCTACTTTTTATTAACTGTAATAATGAGAGATATGCTTAATATCTCTTATTGAAGCATGCTACACCTGTTTTTCCTCTTCCAAAGATTTTGGATTAAAGCTCTAAATCAGGATGTGCTGACTATGATCTTTGAGGGCTTGCAGTCCAGACCTAGGAAAAGGTTACATCGGTTGGTTTAATTTTGCGATTAAGAGATTACCTCTTAGCCAAAAGGCCTCAGCAACCCTCAAGTTACCAGTTATGCACTCCTGGCAGAGAGAAATCTGGACCCCTTTTTCTTCTGCGTGGCTTTAGTCCAGAGACAGTGGCCTGGGTTCGCCTGTTGCAACAAGATACCCCTGTCATTCTCCCAAAGCGATGGTGACCAGCTTATCATGCAGACCCCGCCTGAGGCCCTCAGGTGATGTTCAGTAGCATTAGGGTTACTCTTAATAAGATGTCTGATCGGTTATTATCAGATTAGGCAGGAGCGCAGTTGGTCAGATTTCTGTCGCCTAATTGTTTCAATGCAGCAGCCAATGCGATCAGGTTCCTGATGCACTGCAGTACCGAATGCCTTGTCAAGATAAGATTTTAGCTTCCCAAGTCACTTTAGCCCTGCCCGCATTCCTAACTGTGCTCGAACTTTTGCAATATTTAGGAACATTGATCAGTGGTTGCAGACACTTGGTGTCAGGGGTGAAAGGCCCAGTCATACCCAGTTCAGCTCATAAGAGAGCAGTCTCTGTCCAGCAGTTACCTCCGATATGCTGCTGAGGGAGACTGAGCGACGCCTGTCTAGTCTTTGATACTGCCTCTTGTGCAGCAGGAATTTTGTGCAAAAGGTTTTAATTGACCGAGCATCATGGAAGTGCTTGGAGTGCAATTCCTGAGGGGTGAACCAATCAATTAGATAAGTACCTTGTGGAAATGTTTCACGACAGGAAAGGGATTTTTTTCAGACTTGTAGGTCATCATGAATTCCAGCCATATGCTGAGTCTGCACGCCATCATGTACGTGTCCTAATTAGATAAAATAAAATGTTATGGATTGTCTTACAATATAATAACATTGAGGTTTTCGGCGTTTTGGCATGTTTTTTGTACGTTTGTTTTTTTAAACAGCCAGGTGTTTAGGAATTGGGTGCTTCTGTAGGAGATTTGGCATCCTTAAGTTAGACTGTTTGGACAAGCAGAAGAAAGTAATGCATTACAGATTTACCTTTCTGGTGCTAGTTTGAGAAGAAATGGGTTGAGAATATGTGCCTGGGAAGTGAAGGGCTTTGGAGAGTGATCTGACATTGTTCAAGGCAAGGGCAGGGCTTAGATAATAGGACTTTTGGAAATTGAATGCAATGGTCAGTTGTTTTTTCTTCTTAGATCACTTCTCTCTGTAAGATGAGGTTGTGTAATAATACACTATTAATACACAGTATCGGTATTAATATACGGTACAGTATATTACAGTGTGCATGCTGTATGTATAGTGTAATGTACAATTAATTTGACACTTTAATACATTTACAGTTTGCAATTACTTTTGATTATATGCAGGAACAGATACCAGTTTATATACCTTGCTTTCCTGAAGAGATTACATTTCTCAAAGGTACAGCAATGTGTCTCCACATGAACCCACAACCTCCTTACCAGAGCACTGTGTACTATGTAATACACTTGTAAAACACTTGTCAGGGCATCTACTTGGCTACTTCACATTTCTATCCCAAAGTAACCAGTGAGATGTCTTAGGCATCTGATGAAGGATAGCTCCGGCTCTGACCGGTAATGCAGTTAGCTTGTAGGTACATACAGTAGGCAGGGTTGTAGGCTCACAGTAGGCAAACTACGGGGTTGTTGTTGCATTGCCAGACTAGAATGATTTGGCTGGCTTCATTCCACTTTTCCCTGACAGGCCAAGGTCAACTGTGTGCCTTTGTTTGTCACGGTAAGCTAAAGAAAGACCAGATTCTTACCAGCAATGTCTGGACCATAAGGCCTTTAGTGCTTAAGGTACTTGAGAGTTCCCAGGCAGTTATCAAAACATGAAAAGTGGCATATTTCATCCTGAGGCATTGCTAATGGATTGTGCTGTATCAGAAAATACATCCTGGCTTGAGTGTGTAAAGGATGGAAAAATGAGTCCCCTTGTTATTAACGATACATTCTGCGTACATTCAATGTCTTGTGATGTTTGTTCCATAAGTGTTCTCACCACTCTTCTCTTATTGGTCCGCTGTCTTGCAGGAGGCATCTTCCAGAGCTCCGCAAGTCGGGATTGGCTGGCTGGCGGGCGTGGCCGGCGGGCTGGCTCCTCCCCCACCCGGTGGCAGCGTGCGATCTCCGCCAACCCCCTGCGCCCCCCGCTCGCCCGGTCTGCACGCCCGAGCCCATGCCCAGAGTGCCCCGCGGCCCGCCAACGCCATGTGCCTTTCGCACACCATGGAAGTGGGCAAGCACGGCGCGAGCCAGGGGCCAGGCAGGCGTGGCGGAGTGCTGCTGGAGCCTTTCGTGCACCAAGTGGGCGGGCACACCAGTATGATGCGCTACGATGACCACACTGTCTGCAAGCCTCTGATTGCCCGGGAGCAGAGATTCTACGAGTCTTTGCCACCTGAGATGAAGGAATTCACCCCTGAGTATAAAGGTAAGCCCTGGGCTTCGCTCTGCACTCCTGGCACTACAAGGGCACGCAGGGTCACTTCGTAAAGCAACACTCCTCTTTCCCAATAGGCTGACTGTACCTAAGCCCGCTCAACTCGATTCAACTGTACCTGAATCGCACGGTATTCTGATACGCCAGTGTAACACTCTTTCACGTAAATAATTTGAATAGACGATGGAAATTAATCTTTTTGTTTTTGCACAATCTTTAGTTCCGTTTAAAAAAAATACTCATGAGTAGCTCAAGTAGGGAGCTGCGTCAGCATGCGTAGGCTGTAAAGGAACAAGAAAAGGTTTATTCCATGCTGAAAAGAGAAGAAAAGAAACACAATGTTTGGAAAACACAGAAGAAGGCTCCACAGCTGAAACGTTGTTTCTTCTCTTCTCTTTTCAGCATGGAATAAACCTTTACTTGTTTCTTTGCATACTCATAAGTAGTTTGGCATAGTGCTGGCGAGCTTCATTCTGCAGCATAATACCAGATCAGCCTTAACAAATCTAACTAATTTCCTGCTCTACTTCTAATGTTCAGAGCTTAACTGATGGCAGGGTAATTATGATCCCCTCCTCATTGTTAGAGCCTGTGTTTTTTGCCAGATGAGTTAAAACAAAGCTCAGAGAACTATGTCTTGCTGTTTGGTGGTTCTGTGGTCTGATGATGATGATTTTGAGTCTAGGTTTATGTGAGGTTTCGATTTTGTGTGTCTGTTCCATCTCGATGATTTCCTTGTCCTGTAAGGAGAAGCTGATAATTGGTAAAGGCATAACTCGATCCAAGACAACCAATATGCTCAGAAAAAATATACTTTGATTTTGATGCAAAATTATTAAAATAGTATTGGGGCTACAAATGTATGTATTTTTAATGAATAGTCACTTGAAAGGGTTTTCTTTTAGTTTGCCTCCCCTTATGAAAAATAAGCTTCACCCTGTACTCAGTTCAGTTATACATTTATTTGGCTATAGCAACCATACAATGTTAATAAATGGTGCTCAAATTATTTCATCTTTTGATTGCACAAGCATAAGCAACAAGGGCAAAATCTCTAAATTAACAATTAATTTTTTACAAACATTTTCTGCTTAAAATAGGTCTGCAACTACTGCCTCTTGAGTGAGTGTGATGGATTTGAATAATTCCTTTCAGCTTCATTTTTGGATTTGGTGCTTTACTGCATGCATCCTCGGTCGTTATATTGGTAGGAGGACATCTAGTAAAAATTACCTCCAACAAAGGCTCTGGCACCAGCTGGTGCATTTAGCCTGCAACATCTCCCAGCTTTTAATTAAGGGCTGGAGCTGGCACAGTGCTTTTTCACTTATTCTCTTACTGGCCGTGAACATCCCATTATCTGGCAGTATTGTTGAGGTAATCAATGCTGAGCAAAAGCAGACTTGTAGGCCAGGTGGAACTTTATACCATTAGAGATTATTATTTGCAAATTCCCCAATGATAACAAGAAAACAGACCTTTTTTTTTCTGGTCAGTGCTGTCTTGCCCTTGCAGGTTCAGGTCTTTGTTGTGTATTAATCGAGCCAGAGATCAGACTGGCTGAATTTATGAGATGCATATTCTTTTTAATAGAGAAGAAAAGGCTAATATTAGCTGTAGGAGGTTTGCTGAGCAAATACCTTTGAACAGGTCATTAGCAGCTTCATAAAACGTTTTATCATTTTAATGCAGACTACTACTTCCTTGCTGAAAATGTAGATCAGCTTTATAGCAGTATAGCAAATCATTTTAATGCAACCACTCTCTTAATTCCACGCGAGTGCTATTTCAAAGTTTCCGTCAGAAATGTTTTAAACAAAAATATTTCCTTACATGGGATTGTATAACATTCAAGCAAATGAATGGTCAAAGTAATTCTGCACTCACTAAGTAGCATTAGCCAGAAAGGTAGTGTCTATGTTGTGCTGAAATGAGTAATTAAATAAAAGTGTCACTCCTGTACTATTTCCAGAGTGGGGCAAGCAAATTTATTCTCCCAATTTTCCATTCATTGACTCTTCTGCTCCCATGTAGCCTATCTGTCGCTGATAAAAATAGCCCATACCCACAAGTTTGGCATTGTTAACACATGACAATAAGGCTGGTGAATTATCCTCATACAACAAAGGTATGACTGAAATGGAGAATGGATTAAAAATAGGACAGCAGAGGAGTGGCCAGTCTGTATGTGTTGTGTTGGCATTGCAACACAATTCTGAGCTTCCTTATACACACAGTTTTCACAATTGTGGTTAGAAAATTAGATTTGTTTAAAAAAGGCCCGGCAACCGAAAACACAAATCATGTAGCATCACACATGATTTTTTTTATTATACAGTTATGAGTTAGAAATATTTTGAATTTTGTTCAGGCAAACACTCATTTGTTCCTTTAGGTTTTATTGTCTTTCCTGGACAGGTGCTGTATGGAGAATATAGGCCAACCTTGCTTGGTCAGCCTGAGTGCTTCTATTTTCTGTGACCTCTTGAGTTAGCATTGATGCTCAGAGCACATTTTAACCTACAGCAACCAGTGAAACAAACCTCCTTTTGACTTTCCTCTTTTGCAGATCCAACACTGTAATGATCATTGACATTTGCAGTCTTTACTGTGTTGTCCACTAAGTGTTTAAGCTTGGAAAATCATAGCCCAGTTACTGTCGGTCTTAAAAAGATGTCTTTAAAAGATTTCACTGCTACTTGATTGAATCAGAAGAGAAGCAATGGGAATAGAATGGCATAATTCACACTTCTTGTGGAGAAAAGTCATCTCATGTGTTTGGTCTTCAGGACGGTAAAGTCTTGCTAAGGATCTTGAGTGCTTTGATTGTAGTATCATGTATTGCAGTACTCTACAAAGGCAGCAGGGTTTTACATTTGGAATAGTACCATCATTGGCCTGAAGAGAGATGTTTTCATCCATTAATGCCATATGAAGTAAAGCAGTTTAATAATCATTTTAATTAGTGGGGTGAGTACTTTTGGATACTGCTGGATTTGTCTTTATCGGGTCAATAATTCTTGCATTTCTAACACTGCAAGGCTCTTGATTGGGAATATGTAATCATATTGAAGTATGTTTTTGTGTCTTGACCGAATAATCCAGGGAAAAATTCAGTTTACTCTGACTACTACTTGGATTTTTTCATGATACTGCTGATCTAGTTTCAAAAGGGTGTGGAGGGCATTCCAGTAGAAAATGCTTGTGACTTAAATGGTAAAGAAAATGGTCACTACAGACTTTAATAGCTGTGTCAGACCAGAGGGGAAGAATCCAGTGAGTGGGCTTGTTGTTTGAATATTAGGGGAGGAGAAAGTCTAATTCATCTACAAAAATAGCTCAACAGTCAAAATCCCATGACAGATTTCACTGGAAACGCATTTAAAAAGCTCCACTAACTATGCACTTCGCCTGGTCATGGATGGGCAGGGTTTTATTTGTCATGTTTGTCATTTGTACTTTGAGAACAGCCCGACTGGCTGTGTGAAAGTGCACTCTAAAGGAGTTTGCCCTTCTACGATTTAACCTTTCCGCGCTTCCCTGAGTGCCGTGTTGCACAAAATCTGGCATCGAGAGATGCCCTACCCCGCGATCAGCTGCTGGGGGGAGATCTGTCATTGCAGGAAGAAAGGGCAAGTACGTGTTCACCTCAGATCTGGGCTCCATCTCTTTAAAACCACTGCAAAACAAGCTAAGACGCCAAATCCTTAGGCTCATTAAACTGAGCCTTTAGCCTTTCCCGAATTAGCCGCTGTGTTCGTGTTGTGGTCCACACCCCCCTGATCCTGGCTGCATTTAAACTGCGCTCTGACATCAGCCTTGTCTCCATTCATTACTTCCCCATACTGGCTGTGACATCATCAAGGAGGGATCAGAGAACAAAAAGGCAGCACTTTGCCAGTCAGCAGAAAGACAGTGGCTTATTAACTCTCCCCTCTCCTGCCCTTTTCTAATGAAAGGATGCAGTGCTACTGCTTGGGCTAATAGGAAGCACAATGAAGTGACCTTGCTGCTCAGCAGTTTTTCATTATTTCAAGTCGTGCGATCTTGTATCTAGCCTGTATTTGTAACCTTTTTGAGGTTTTCCTGTTAAGTTAGTGTTTAAGCTTCCTGAAAACGTACTGTAGCTGCCTCTGAATGAAAAGGTAATATTTCTCGTTGGTTGAATTTTTTCCACATTTATTGTTACGATATACCACAGATGTACAGGCGTTTTTTTTACTAGGGAAGCTACAGTATATTGGTTGCTATACACATTTATATATTACAAACCTGCACACGCAAAAAAATACATATCTCATTCACAAAATATATCTGTGGCAAATATTTGACATAAACGGATTTGTTGATGTGGGCCAGCTCATTTTTTTTTTCAGTTAAAAGACATTTAACAGTGAACTATTATTCTTACACATTGCTTTTTGGAATATTACATTCTTGGTATTTTAAACCATAATAATGTTTTCCAATCATTTTATATGATGGCTGAGGTCACATTACATACATTTGTCCCTTAACAAGTTAAATTAACTTGATCAATTTTAGGAAAGTAGTAAAGTACAAGGCCCAACCAGATATTGAGAGTTATTCAACTTTACCGTTGCAGACTGTTAATAGCTTTTTGTGTTAGTGATTGATACTAGTTCAGTTGCACTTGTGAATATAGTTGGCTGTATACCAGATTAGATGGCTGCTTTATCATTTAAATTAAAGGGGAATTTTAGGGAGTCCAGGCTGTAGTCCGAAGTGGCATTTACCCAAGGCACTGGGGTTAACACCCTTACTCTTACAGTGTAATGGTATCTTTAAAGACTAGTAAGTCGGAACCTCAGTTTAGCATCTTATCAAAAGATCGCATCTTGTACAGAAGAGTGTCTCCTATAATCGTGCTGGGGGCATTGATTTGGAAATACTGATCCAGAGGGAAGAGTGCTACCTAATGATCCACCAACATCAAAAGAGCAACCTCATTTTCCTTCGGGTCCTCCCATTCTGTTGTTGATCAGTCTGAGCTCCTTCAGGAGTCGTCAGCTCTGAATTCACATCCCAGCAGGCTTTATGGGTCACCCTCATGTCATCAGCTTCTAAACACTTGGCACATTTAAATAGTTTTAGCATTATTTTCAATGAAAATACCTGAAAATTAAAACTGAGCTATCCTGTATCTCTAAATGATAATGTTCACCCATTTGTGACTTAATGGAATTAAATCAAGCCATCCCTGTCTTAGGTCAAATTCATAATTCTTAATCCCCATCTCTAATTTTGACAAAAGGGGCAACACGATGTATTATACATGAGAGATACTTGGAGTCAGATGGAGATGTAAATGAAGATCTTCCCTAGAAATGGGCCTGAATTTATTGAATTTACTAAAGAGCTACATTCATCTACTATAAGGTTCCAGAGGAATGAAAAACTGGGCTTTGGACAATGTTTTCTAAAGAAAAAAAGTGCTGGCTCTTTTCTTATCTTACCATATACTTTAGAAGTGATTTTCATAGTGTTGTTTGCGCTAAAAGGAATCGCTATCGTCAAGACAAAAACCAGAAATAGAAGCTATAGTTGTTTTTGGCGATCAGATGTTTTCATTGTTTAATCTAAGCAGTCAAGAACAAGCAGTATGAGAATGTAATGTAAAGGTAAGGTTTTCATGATTCTGTGCCAGACTGACCAGCCTGGTGCAGTAACTCAGGTTCTCGGGAGATCGAGGTGCTCCCTGTGACTGTGCTCGGCTCGGTTCCCACCTGCAGGCATGGTGCTGGTGTGCTTTGAGGGCGACAGCGACGGCTACATTAACCTGGTGGCGTACCCCTACGTGGAGACGGAGGGCCTGGACCACGAAGACCTTCCAGAACGGGACCAACCGCGCAGGAAGCACTCTCGCCGAAGCCTGCACCGCTCCAGTAGTGACCACAAGGAGGAGCGGGCGGCGCACGAGAGCGACAGCACTGAGAGGTGAGGACCAGGCCCCCCCCCCCCCCCGGAGTCCAACTGTGCGTGCCTTTATTGAGGCGGGCAAAGGATTCTGTTGCAAGAGCTGGGAAAAATGACAAGCCAAGTCTGTTTAATAGTTCTGATGAGGTGTGCAGAGAGGCAGTATGAGATTCTCACATTCTGTTGCCTTATGACAGCATATAAAGCCAAAGCAGGACAAGACAAAACTGATTGTTTGTTCTGTTCATCCGCCTTTCTGCCTGTTGTCTCTACCATGACTAAGGAAAATACGTGTTCACACTGAGCCGCTGATTTTCCAGGCGATGCGTTAAGACGCTGAAGGAAATAAGTGAAACAGAAGGGCGAGGATCAGTTTTGAAATGAGAATGTAGAACGTTATGTGAATGTGTGTACTGGGGGTTGATTGCTGATTTGGCACTGCTGGTCCTGGGGAGCCCTTATCGTATGCCTTGCGCCCCACAGCTTACAGGAGCTGAAGAGCCCTCGTGTGGAGCTGCAGATCCACTCAGACGTGCCCTTCCAAATGCTGGACGGCAACAGTGGGCTGACCTCGGAGAAGATCAGCTACAACCCCTGGAGCCTGCGCTGTCACAAACAGCAGCTTAGCCGCATGCGCTCTGAATCCAAGGACAGGAAGCTCTACAGTATCCTTTCCCAGTCTCTTTCTTTTCATCACTAGACTGGCTACCTCGCCAAATGTACAGCATGCCAAGCTCAGTTCCTAACTGTGCTCCCCACCTAAAAGATATTGGTTTTATCAACATGATGTAGAAATCAGGACCCAGCTAAACTAACCCCCGTTGCGCATGTACACATTCATTCCTGTTTGTTGATGGTCTAGGACTGTGCCCCCCTTGTTTGACAAATGTTAAAAAGCAAACAGACAAACCATTAAAATCTAAGTAACATTTCTTATTTGAAAACAGCTGTTTGTAAAGGTCCTTATTAAAACTAGAGGCTGTGGTGATGGCGTGCTCACTGTACAGCAGGTCAGAGAACACCCAGATCAGAGAGAGCCATCTACACTTCTTTGAATGGTACTGCAGCTACTGCAGAGTTCAAACATGGCTCCAGCTTTTAACATGAGCAGTGCTCTCAGTTTTAAAGGCTATACTGCAAGAGTCCAAGAAGATAGGTATAGATTAATCTATCTTTCAGGATTATGTCATTAAGCAGGACAGTCCCAAGAACAAGTAAGATAAGATTTTTCTCAAACTTTGACTTCCTATTTCAAAATGTTAAAACCAAATACTATTTTTGTGAGTAGGCAAAATTCTCAAACATATATCTTGAAAATAATTTTACAGAGTATTCATGAACTTCTTTTAATGTACCTGTGTATCCCTGCACCACTGTGGAAGAATAGCTGAGGGTGGCTTTGAAATTGTTACCTTGAAAGTGAAATAGACCCTATAGCCCTGTCAGTCACCCATCAGCCCTGTCAACCCTACAACTCTGTCAATAACCTGTCAGTTCTAGAGAAGCCACAGATTTAATGACTAGATTTAATCTCTAGGTTTAATAATTAAATCCACTGGACATTCAGGTGCTTGGAGCCAAATTAATTGCTCTTTACTTGAGCTGTGGTCTGAAGACTTAATCTTGGGTTGTTTCTGTGGCTTAGAAAGGTAAGACTAGATTTGAAGAGGGGAGCTCTGACATTAGGTGTATTTACTGCTCCTTGACTGCCTTCCCAGAATTCCTGCTGTTAGAGAACGTCGTGCACCACTTTAGCTATCCTTGCATTCTGGACCTGAAGATGGGCACCCGGCAGCATGGCGATGACGCCTCTGAGGAGAAGGCTGCCAGGCAGATGAAGAAGTGTGAGCAGAGCACCTCTGCCACTCTGGGGGTGCGTGTGTGTGGCATGCAGGTGAGAAAACTCTCTACTACACCTTTCCCCTGAGGGGAAAAGTGTAGAGCTCCACTGTAAGTTAGTTACAGAGATCAATTCAATGCAGTTTATTTTTATATTGCACCTTTCACAACAAGGTTGCCCCAAAGCACTTAACAAAGCTGTGTGACAATACATGACATTACAATACAGAAAGAGAAACAGCCAGAAGACAACGGAGGAGAGGAACCAAAAACTCCTCTATAAGGAGAAAGAAAACCTCTGGGGGTCCAAGATTATCTATCTTCCAAACACCTCTGGGCATGCTAACATTATACAATTCTAAAAAAAGTACTTCATGTGGAGTATTAAGTCTTCCATCATGTCCTTCTGTGTTCCAGTACTCCATGCAGATCTCTGTAGACCAGCAAATCCTCCTAAGTGATAGCTGTATTCGCAATGTCCCTCTTTGATCCATGGCAGTGGTGCAGCATCCAACTCACATGTGGGGTGGAGAAGAGGATAGTTTGGTCAGAACACACAATGGCATGTACAGCAACACCAGCAGCCATAGTTGCAACACGTTATGATGTAAGGAGTGAGTAGGCTAGGCTGAAGTAATAGGTTTTCGGTCTGGATTTAAATCCTGAGATTGACTAGGCATCCCCTACGTAGGCCGGCAGACTATAAACTAGGGGCCCTGTAGCTAAAGGCTTTATTGCCAGCTGTTTTTTATTAACATGTGGAATAAGAAGACGACCTGCATTCTGTGATCTAAGTGGGTGACTTGGATTATATACATTAATCAGCTCCATTAAATAGACAGGCGCCTGGCCTCTGAGAGCCTTATAAGTAAGTGAAAGAATTTTGAAGTCTGCCCTTTCAACACATTCAACAGTCAGCGCGATTGGCATATGATCAGGTAGATTTAATGTGTAATCCTGTTTTAGCTTCTCTTTTCATGATAATAGCCTTGTTTTTAAGTGTAATAAATACTATTTTTAATACAAGTAACTTGATTTTTCCTATCAAAATTTAATTGTTGGTATGAAATGAAGAGTGTAATAATAATTGATATCAGAAATTGCACATTAAATATTAAAGCTTGACACAATTGAAAGATACATTTATTTAAAAATTATTTTAAAATAATTTTTGCTGGTAGCAATCTGCAATCTAGTTGGTTTCTGATTCAGCAAATCAGGCACCACATATTACATATTCAAGATTGTAGAATATGTTGCTGTTGTTTCACGCACCCACAAAGAAAGAAAATTGAACCAGCTTTATTGATTTTTGCTTGGATTAATTATGGAAATCTGAACTTTTCACTGGTCCCAGCATGCTTGCTGTTTGTGCCTTCATATACACACTTTCCAGCCAGTATCTGTATAACCATGACAGCAGCCAGTGCTGATCTCACACATTTTGTATAGACAGTGGTATTTGGAAATGACTTTCCTGCTTTCTGATGTCTCCCTCCTGCCAGGTTGCACAGAGGGAATGCTAGACAGGCACAGACATGAGTGATGAACTGCATCGATCCCTTTGACGCAACTCAAATTAGGATGAGCTCTGAGGAAGCACGCAGGCACTTTCCCTTTTGTGCTCAGATATGACTTGGATTTTTCCATTGCCAGTGTTTTCTGTGTATTAAGAAAAGTCTGGTGCTCCGCCCAAAGTGAAAAATACTAAGACAAGACATTAATAGATGTTATCAGATTGAGTAGTAGCTGTTACAGGTAGAATCGAGATGCGTATTGCAATGTACGATGGTAATATAATGGCTTTTAATTGGACTGTGTGCATGAAAAGCAGAGTCCACTGATGCAGAAAAATAAAATTATTATTTTTTCAACCTCTACACCTGTTACGCTGAGTTTCTCTACCTGTGTGGACCCTTAATTTTTTCACACACCTGTTTGACCGTCGAACCTTGCTGAAGTAACATTCCTTTAGAATTTGTCTCAAACAGAGATAAGCACAACGATAAAACTGCACTTCTGCGTATCACAGAGATGTGTAAAATGACAAGTCAGTATGCTTAGAAGTAACACACTGATTTCTTCATTTTTTGTCCCCCAGGTATACCAAATGAACACTGGCCACTATCTGTGCAGGAACAAGTATTATGGCCGGGGCTTGTCCATCGAGGGCTTCCGCCATGCACTCTACCAGTTTATGCACAATGGCAGCCAGTTGCGGAAGGACCTCTTTGAGCCCGTCCTGGGCAAACTGCGCAATCTGAAGGCAGTGCTGGAGCGCCAGGCCTCCTACCGCTTCTACTCCAGCTCCCTGCTGATCATCTACGATGGCAAGGAACTGGGGCCCGAGCCCTGGCAGAAGCCAGCCGAGACATCGCCTGAGAGGGACACCAGCCTCGGCCCCAACCCCGTGGCACACGGCTCTCCAGAGACAACCCAGCTGCCCGCTGACTGTGCCCACCCACGCCAGGAGCCCCCTCCCCCCTCAGAGCCCAAGCGCCCGCCCCCCAAAGTGGACGTACGCATGATAGACTTTGCTCACAGCACCTTCAAAGGTTTCCGCGACGACCAAACGGTGCATGATGGGCCCGACAGGGGCTACGTGTTCGGACTGGAGAGCCTGATCAGAATTCTGGAAGGTATCCGAGACGAGAGCCAGTAGCTGGAACAGATGCCCCGCCTCCTGCTCTCCACCTTCCCCGGAGCCCACAGCGCCTCCACTCTCATGGAAACGCAAGGAGGCCCTTTCCCAGACAGAAGCACATTTATGTCTGAGGAGACTAGGGAATGTTGTCTTCCTTGGCAATAAACAGTCTGGAAATGAAGATGTTAAGGGCCCTGGTAACATTCACTCTTGTCATGGATCAGCAGCCTAGAAAACAGTAACAACCTCCAGCTGGATCCTTTGCCTGATTGGATGTGGCTTCAGCCCCTAGGAAAATACAGAGACATACCCCTCAAGTGGGCACATAGCCACCATGTGGCCAACACATGTATTTCAGTATATCACAGGCCACGAATAACTATCTAGTCACAGCTCAGGGCAAGTCAGGGGTCAAGCTCTTTCTTCACCATAGGGTTGGTGTTGGGGTTGGGGGGCGGGGGGGTATAAGGGTGACATCCCTTTAAAACATTTGTCTCAACAGGTTTAAGGTATTCCCATTAGAGTCTGAAAGGGGGAACGTACATGGTGGGAATAGTTTCAAAAGCTTTCCTAGCAGAAAATTTATCCAAGTTAAACCCAACTCAACGTCACGCCACAGCTTTTTTAGAAGAAAACAATATAATACAGATCACAGTTTTTATTTTTTGCAAGTTTTTGTTTTCCAGCTTTCCTTTCAGATCTGTTGGATCGTTTCATTTACTTTATATATATAGACACATATATATATACAGTCATGTATAAAAAGGTAATGTAGTTCATCATTTAATCTGATTAGCCTCTCTGGCTTTTCTAGTCTGTATCTTGCAAGCTGCCCCATGTTTTGTTTTTGTTCAGACTCTCCCTTTAAGGGTTTTAGGGGAGCAGTTTAGACTGGTCATCCATTATTCTGGGATTATTCAGCCACTCCTCGGTGCAGAGTGGTTGATGATCTTGGAAGAAACCGTGTCTTGTAATCGCATGTAGAAGTGAATCAGACAAACTACAGTTACGATGTTTTTTCTTTTGGTGTTTTTGGTCAAGGGGTGGAAAAAAACCGCGAGTCAAACCTTTTAAACTCCATCAGCACATGTAGCAAAAACGAGACAAAACTGATTGTTCTGTTCTGCTGTTCTGTCTGTTGTCTCTACCATGACTAAGGAAGGTCCTTCATTCATAGTGTTGCAAGGGTAGATTGTTCTTTGTCAAAATGAAACAAGTTTGCACTGTAGACAGAACCTCTTTTAGATTGTAGTTTTTCTTTTTTAATTTTGCACTGTCATGTCCTTCTCTGGCATACTGTGAAGTTTAGGTGTGTGGATAACAGGATTATTAAGGAGGTGTGTCATCGAGAAACCACAATCTTTGTTGCAGTCATGTACATGCACAGTTTTACTCCTGTGCTCTGTTAGCATAAATGTTTTAGATCTAGATTTCCGATTGCAGAGGAGTATTAATGATCAACAGATGTCCTTCATGTGAAGCAGATCTTATATGGTACTTGTTGAAATACAGGCTGCCCAAGTTGTGAATGTTGTTTTTGTACTAATTTTTAACTTCAGAAATTCTTTATTTTTATTACCAGGGTGGGCACCAGTGATAACATTAAAGTTACTGGTGTGAAACCAGAATTTTTATTTCAATAACTGCAAATAAACACTTTTCTTAATTTTTATTTTAAAATGCCGTTTTAAGTGTATAACAGAACTGTAGAGATAGCATACAGATTGTAGTTAGGAAAGGATTCCCCAAAGGGAAAGTCATTCCTTAAGTAACAGTAAAAATGCTATGTACTGTTTCTGACATCTCTTAGCATAGTGACATGGGTGTTGATATTGATGTCTACCATTCCTGTGCTAGCATTCCTGATTGCCTATCTTTCAGTGCCAAAGCTAACTGACGGTCTTCCATTTTGGTGATTTTTCTGAGACCAGCAGAACTGACTTTACTTTGCTTCAGTGCCCACTGCTTCAGAAACTAATGATTGTTGCTGAAAATTCTCATTTTTAATAACGTTTTAACAATTTTTTCTTCTGTCATTCTGAGGCAACTGGTCTCACAATTAAGTGAATTTTTAATTGCCTAAATGATATTGCATGGCTTGGACTACATTTCCTTTGAATTTATGTAGTGCAATCTGCTACAAATCTTCTGGGTACTAGTCTATTCCAATTAAGACTGTCATGCTTTTGATGTATATTTGCAGTCACAACTCTTTGGGTTGAACAGTTGCATCCTAGTAGACAGATTAGTCACATAGAAACACATACTAGTAATGTGAAATATATATTTTATTCTTTATTTAAAATATTTTAGCATTTCAAAAATAGCCTAGTTTGTGCTGTTTCTTTCTATTGTGGAGTTCAGTCTCTAGTAAAATTGAACTTCTGCTATATGCCAGAGAAGGTAAGATTGGGCCAAATTAAAAGAAATAAAAAAGTCTGCACTCTTTAAAGGGGATTGGTTTAAAGTCATAAAACCCTCCTCTTTGTTGGATGTTTATTCCCAGTCTTTCCATAGAAATGAGTCAGATGATTAGTAGAGAAATATATTGCCCCAAAAATTCAAAGTATCTTTTTTTGTTGCATGGATGGATATTTTTTTAAGAAGAAATATAATATGACATCTTTATGACAACTTTGAATGTGAACTAAAACAATTATTTAAAAAAATGTGTCTGATCTCTTTTGTTATTTATGTGTATATATTAGTTTTAGTGATTGACATGCAACACATCTGGAACAGTACACTTAAGAAAAACACTGAAAGATTCTACTGTATTTTAATCTCATTTAATCTTTTATAATATCTGGTGTACAGGGAGCATACATTTTATTTAAAAGGGCCTGAATATATTTTTATATGTTTTTCCTCTGGGTCCATTTTTCTAGAGCACCTTAGGGAGTCTTTGGATTAATAAAGGGTGCTATATGAATCCATGTTGTTAATTTTGATAGGAAAACAATCTTGCAATTTGAAATTTGGATGTGTTATAAATCAGTCCTTTAATAGGGAATTCTGGCTACATTACATTTTCACACCAGACATCAAATGCCTGTGTCTTGTCATGTCTGGGCAGCTTTATAGTAGTTTATTTTCCGAATGTATAGCAGTGCAAAGAAAGCAGTTGCCAAGCCCAGTGGCATAGATTCATTGTATTAGAATGTTCATGTAACAATGTTAGAGCAATGTACTCCCTAGGATTAAGCCAATAAATGGTTAATAAAAATCCTACCAATGTTTTGCAGCATAACAGCACTGGCAACTGACAGAAACTGGATTTTATTTGGAATTGCTCATGGCTGAAAATTCTTAATTCCTATAGAATCTTTCTATAATCTTAATTTCCCTCCATGTCATAGAAATTAAGATTATAGGAAGCATCAGAGAATTTCCTGTTTTGGGTAGTGATTCACGTGGAATATATGCAGATTTTGCTGATAAATGGGTCAAGGGATCAGAGTATGCTGTGGGTATCACCATGATCTACCATGTTGATCTGCTTTGAACATCTTTTCACTTGAGGTGAAAATTGAAATCTCATGAAGCATTCAGCTGCAGCATGGAATGTGTACTTTTGGAACTTACTGTACATATAATTGCTTAAGAATCAGAAACTGGATCAGTCGCCTCAAACCTATATTAAAACTGCTGCATTTGAACTCTTCCATGTACCACAAGCTAAAAAATAATTTGTATTTTTTGCACTATGCTGCTGGCTTAAAGAAGACTTGGGAAGTAAGACTATATGGGTTTAATAACATTTTAGCTTCCAATTGAAACGAGAAATAGTACATATAAACATTCAAATAATATCAGTGCTGCAAAACAGGTCAGTACAATTAGTTAATATTACATCCAACTAAGTGCATACAAGTATACTAGACAAACTTCTGAAAGTTTTTAAAACTGTGTGCAGGCAGATAGGAACTTTTGCTGAATTTTATGTATGTTGTGGTACTTAAAGCATAAGAATACCCATAGCAAATTAAACTTGTAGACCTGCCAGGAATCTTTCCAGTCATCGCCTTGAACATGCAGTTTTTTGAGGTAAGCACAGAAAAAGTTATGAGGTAAAGGAGAAAATACAGTATTGTGGAAGTGTTTTTCAGAATCTATTTTATTCATCAAATACCGCCGAGAGTAAATAATGGTTGAATATTATAACATTATAATACTCATTAATAATAAAACATCTGTGTAACCAAATGACCTGTAGAGCAGCAACAAAAATGAACAGTAGTAACATCATTTATCCCTTGAACAAGACATCCAATCAAAAAGATTTTTCAATTTTGATTTTCATATTGAAATCAATTTGTATATTTTATTTACTGTACATGATGAGTACAAACATTCAAACATGATGCAGCTTTTTATTCCATGATTAAACTTGAAAATACAGACTCAAATTCAGAAGTGTTTCATGTTAACATTCTCTATATACTGTATATTTGATTAAGTAATATCTTCTCAGTTAATTCTTTGCCTCTTTATTGACAGTACACTGGTGCCTTGAGGTGGGATAAATAAAAACTAACATTTTATTGATGTCAAAACAAAACCAGATTGATTTCACCAGGTATATACCCGCATTGTAGTATTAAAATTTCACAGTAAAACATTTTTCTCAGAAATGGTGATGCTATTTTTTCCCATTTCACAGACTAATAAAATTAGAAATGGATTACAACAGTGCATCATACAACTTGTTCTATATTGCACCAGTGGTTATACAAATTAGGTTTTAAGGCTTTCTTTTTCTAGTGAGACTAAGATCTTGGCATTTTTACCAGTGGTAAATCTGTGGATGTTCTCTCAAGCTGGTCTTGAAGAACTATGGGTCCATCTGGTTTTCATTTCACCCAACCTCTCAATGTCTTAATTGAATTAATTATTGATGATGGAATTGGTCTTAATTACAGCTGTTTCTAATCATAGAAGGGTTTGAGTTCCTTGTAACAGTGGTTCTCAACAATGGTCCTGGGGGACTGTTGTATTTTCATTTATTTTGTGCTCTAGCCAAGTTCAAATTGTAGGTGAATTTATTGAGATTTTCTAATATAGGTATGTTCTTTCATCTCATAAGAAGTGAATGGAGTTTCTATCAATTTTGTGCCAATTCCTTGGTTTCAGAGTTATCCAGGTATGTTAACTAAAAATGTAACCAGAGTAACAGAAGAAAAAAACTGTAGGTGTGCCTGATGCAGTGTCGTTCCTATCAGTGTTCATAATTAAAAGCTTTTAAGACATAAATAATGGGACAAATTAGGAAGTTGAGGAGAAACTTATAAAGTTATATTTGTTTAAGGTGCATGTAATATTCTTCAAGGTATTTCTGAAACCAAGGACTGAATGCAGAAAAAAGAAGGAACCAGCAAACGGATCAAGCATCATTTGGCACTGGTTATCAGTGGATTCCCAGGTGGACTGAAAACTGGCACTGTTGTCCTTCAGGACCAGGGGTGAGAACCACCAGCCTATAATAAAGGTGTCACCAGCACTGGTTCTCAAAACCCCCGATCAATTAAAATTGGTCTTCATCCAAAATCACTCATTTCTGGAGATCCAGGAGCCATTGTAAGTTACTGATCAATTAAGAAAGTTGCTTTTAATTCAGGGAACTTTGGGTCTTAAGAGCTCAAATTATGTTCCAAATAATGTGTAAATTACTCTATTCACCAGATTTCCTACAATTGATCACAAGTTCTCCAGAGTCTTAAAGATTGATTGTTACCTATAAAACCGGAGTAGTATGGATATGCTTTACATTATAAACCCAGGGGCTGGCTTTTCAATGTCAGAAGGACGTCTCTGGACCGTATGCATATGGAAAATCAACCCATCCACTGTATTTTCGCATTAAACGTCGTCAATACGAGGCCACGCGATATTTTGCAAGGTGACTGCACTCAAATAAGATTTTCATAAACACTGGGATTCACCTCGGCGTTCAGAGACTGTTTCAGTTCTCAACATTTACCATGTAGTTCATTTTACGGTACTCATAAATACAAGTCTTTCTGGTACTAACAATAATATAGGTGTAGTCACAACCGTAATCACTGTATTAAAAGCTCTAAATCTTCTAACCCTAAATCTAACCATCTCACTATGGAACCCCTAACCATTAACTTCATTGTCTTCACCCGCCTAATGCAAGAAAGACTAAAACAACGGAATTCTAGTTACATACCTTTATTTGAGATCGGTTTTTAACTATGCACTTGCTCAACTTGCTTCTTTCTAATTGGACAAATGGACTAATACGTCATGGCCAACTCGTATGCACGTCGGCAAAAAAAAAAGACCTTAGTGTTGTGTGCGATTGCTATTGGACAATTCGCATTACTTCCTCCTTGCCACGTTGTTTCCTTGTGATAGGCCGGCAAGCACCGTCGAGGGGGCGCGGTCAAACCAGGATGTACAAAATAAAACACTCGCTGAAGTAATTGTGCAGCCAAAACACAGTGCAAAGGAGCAGTAGTGTTATAATCTGAATGATGAATAAGGAGACTCCGCAGTAATGTGGTTAACTCATCCTCTCCCTTCGCAACTTCCCTATTTCCTCACAACGTGGCGTCCATTGGTTGCTAGGTGACCGAATGGAAGAACCAAAGTGCCGAAAAAAAGAAAGAGGACGTTTTATTTGTTTTGAATTAAGGAAAATCCCAAACATAAATGCCATGTTTATATTAGTCGCTAGATGTTGATATGGAGACATCTTGCAGCCTTCACCGAGTTTATTCATAATTTTGTTAAAGTCACCTTCCTGCAAAGTGGTATTTCCCAATGACCTCTAACCCCAGATTTCGTAGTAGTTGTTGTTCAAATGCATTGTGGTCTTGTCCCGCCCCTTTGATAGAGTTACTGTGCTGTCAGTCATTCACGAAAGAGAAAACAGTATTATTGTAGTTTATATATTGTGCAAGTTATTTAACAGCCCTGCCGTATCGAGATCGCTGTTTTGAGTACACATTCTAGGCCGGACAGTGAAATATCCTAAAGTTTGATACAGCAGGTAAGTGACGAAGTGAGAAGGCTCTGATTCTCAACGGCAAATGAGCTGCTATATGAAGTTTGCTTTTTTCATTCGGGTTCTGCCTTTATTATTAGTGTTGTTTTCAGTATTAACTCATCTTAATGTTTTTCCGTTTTAGACTTTGATGTTTGCATTAGAAGAAAAAAATAACTGCTGAATGTTTTTTTCATCATAGCTCGCAGGACGTTTGTAAATGTGTGCAACAATACTGTACAGTACTGCACACCAGTTCGTTCAATTACTCATCACAACCTGTGACAGTTCAGGTGTTTTCGTTCTCTTCATATGCCACGAAAAAAGGATTATGTTTCGGGACTAATACTTTTTTAATAAAAGCGTGAAGTGCGTCAAATGTAATCCTGCCGATAATTGTTATTCGTGTTTTTTATGAATGAAATGTATTTTTACACGTAACCAGCCGTGACGTCATCTTTTCAATTCGCTAACTACCTCGAATAACTGGACTAACTTGTTGAACAGACACAGTAGATTGTAGATGCAGTGTGAATCACGATCTCTGAGTCTTCGTCTTCCCGGACATTTCAGGCAGTGAAAGTACCAATGTTCAAATACATTATAATACACTCTTCTGAACTTGCAAAAAAACGCCTTTTTTTTCTTACTTCAGTGCGTTTTTATGGGTTATTGTGTCTGTTAAGTGACTTCTGTGTTTGCCACGAGGGTCGTATTGACCTTCTGCTTCAAAATATTTTTATTTCTGTCCCTTGTTCTGTGGTATGATCTATTAAAGGTGAGCTCAATGTCAGTTCATAATAGATGTAATGTCTGCATTACTGTCAGTTTCTGTAGTGTTATTTCATCTCCCATAAACAGAAGCATAAATACAGTGTCCACCGTTCAGTAATTGTGTTGACAGTCTTCAGCCCATCCATACCCAGCCTCCATTGTAACCATAGAAAAGTCACACAAATTTGAAGCTGTACTGTGCAACCTGTTTTGCCTCTCATTAGGTGCATGTCATGCTAAATACATTGTGATTTGTTTTATTTTGCACTCTGAAATAAAAAAAACAAAGTATATGTTAGCTTGGCTTTACTCTGAATATGGTCTTCTACTGTAAGTTGTTGCCACCACAGAAGGATAATAATAGTAATATATATATATATAATATTATTGGACGCTCCACTCAAAGCGCTTTGCAGGTAATGGGGACTCCCCTCCACCACCACCAATGTGCAGCTTCCACCTGGATGATGCGACGGCAGCCATAGTGCGCCAGAACGCTCACCACACGCCAGCTCTCAGTGGGGAGGAGAACAGAGTGAGGTAGCCAACTTATAGATGGGGATTATTAGGAGGCCATGATGGGTAAAGGCCAATGAGAAATTTGGCCAGGACGCCGGGTATACACCCTTACTCTTTTCTAGAAATGCCCTGGGATTTTTAATGACCACAGAGAGTCAGGACCTGAGTTTTACGTCTCATCCGAAGGATAATATTAAAGAGCTCTGGTTGAAAAATCACAGCTGAAGTGGTTCAAGGGCAACAGAAGTTCTTTGTATTGTGAAGTAAATTAGACATAGAGAAGGTGTAAGCTGATCTTCTTAAGTAACTGATTTTAGAGTGAATGAGAACCATAATATGTCCTTATTTAGTCCTTCCATACACTGATCAAGACTTGGAAAGGCACTGGAACTGCTGAGGCCGTGGTGACAGCATTATAGAGGGAGTCATGTGAAGTGATAACTGTCCAACAGTTACAGCTGGCATTATGCAAAGGTGAAGTTACATAGGGGTGTGTAGAGGGAAGACTGAAAGAGCTGAATGTTCAGTGCTTAGAGGAGATGCCTGCCTCAGACTGAGCCACCTGTCTCTACACCTTCTTTCAGGTCAACATGAAAGCGCTGATCTTGGTTGGTGGCTATGGGACAAGACTTCGGCCCCTGACGCTGAGCGTGCCAAAGCCATTGGTGGAGTTCTGCAACAAGCCCATTCTCCTGCACCAGGTGGAAGCCCTGGTGAAGGTCAGTACAGATTTTGCGTGATTGAAAGTAATCATTCCTTCATGGTCCTTCAGACCATCTATGGTGTCCCACCTTTAAAAACAGTGGAAGTAAAATTATCAAGGACTCTGCTAATATTCAAGGTAAGTCTTCAACCATGGTAGGGTGTTTTACTAATAGAAATAACCATTATGCTTTGGAACTTGTTCTTCTGTGAATCTTCATTCCTGAGCTGTTTTTCTTACAAAAAGCTGCCAGTCATAAAGAATAATCGGTCTTGTTCTTACGTATTTTCATCTGTAACCAGAGTAGTTCAGGCTCCATGGTATTTAATCACATCACCTGGTATAGAAATTATTTATTTTCTGAAATTTTGGCTATGCACATAACACCTTGTGGTATGTGATGGTCTTAAGTCCAAGGGAATTGGTCTGTGTGCTAAGTTTTTTTCGCATTGCCTAGGCTGGTGTGAACCATGTCATCCTGGCTGTCAGCTACATGTCTGAGCTGCTGGAGAAGGAAATGAAGGCCCAGGAGCAGAGGGTAGGTGGCTTGGTAGATGTGAAAGAGAAGGAGCTTATTTCTGGGAATGCTTCAGTTTATAAGGAACATGGGGTTTCAGGGTGACTTTGATATTCACTGTCACATACTGTATCATCACTTTGTTCATATTATGACTTTTACAACTAGTGCAAATAACTTTACTATGTCAGAGGCATATTTATAAATGATTAAATTTGAAGGGCTATAATTTTCACATTTGAACATGTACAGTCAATACATGTGGATATATTAGACATAACCTTAAAGGATTACAGTAACATAGACAGCTTTGCTGCCTTCTTTCTATCTAAAAAAAAAATCTGCAATTTCCCTCACGGGATCAATAAAGTATCTATCTATCTTACCAGAGGAGCATCTAGTTCCTGCACGTTTATGTGTGATGTTAGACTACTGGTTGTGGGTGCTAAACTGCCATATTTAGTGTTTGAATTGCTTTAAAGTGGGACATTTTCACCTAGCTTCTGCGTTTCATGCCATTTCTTATCTTGCTCTCTCACAGCTTGGGATTCGAATATCCCTCTCTCATGAAAAGGAGCCATTAGGAACAGGTAAGTGAATCAGGAAGGATTGGAAAAATACTAAAACCAGCAACAACAATAATTGCTCTTGAGCACCTTAATAAGTGCAGACTTTGAAGACTGAAAGGCATAAAAACGTATGAAATATACGCTTTTTAAAAAAAAACATTGTGAGATTAAGAAGTACGATGTGGTGAGCTGTGCCTGAGAAGCACTTCAGTGTTTTTGATATAGTCATATATTTAGCTCAGGGGAATTAATTAAGGATGAATTCCCTCACTGCTGGTGAATAACTGACTTGCTCAGTGATCCACTTCCCCCTTGGTCTAATAACTATAATGTTTCTGAATCTGATAATCAGTTTACCAGAGGATCAAATCATGTTTTTACTCATTCCTGTTCACGTGTGGTTTTTAATGGTGTCGTCAGATAGCAAGCCATTGCCTTTCCAACTACTTTCTGTCAAGACTGGCACAAATAAATTTACCCAACACTAATAAAAGAGGTGAAGACTCTTTTCTTCTGGTGTTTTCATTAGTCAGATGAACCCATGCTAAAGTACTACATGACGCCAACACCCATGCTAAAGTATTACTTAAAATTAAATAAAAATATTGAATATATAAATGCTGATCTATAAAAAATAGTTGCATATAAAGTAGTTTGCATTTGTTGAATGTGAATAACAAGAGAGCATCGTTTCAGGACAGAGAACCCCCTTTGTTAAAAAAAGTGGGTGAACTTGGGCCGTTTAAAGGGGACGTCCTGTTTTATGTGTGAATGATTACTGCAGGCTCAGTGTTCAGTGGATGATATTTCGGCGGATTCAGTGATGACTGTGTTCATCTGTGTTCTAGCGGGGCCCTTAGCTCTGGCCAGGGAGCTTCTGACTGACAGCACAGAGCCCTTCTTTGTGCTTAACAGCGATGTCATCTGTGACTTCCCCTTCGACGACATGCTCAAGTTCCATAAGCACCATGGCAAAGAGGGCACCATAGTGGTGAGTGACCTCTCCATCAGCATCACTCTCCCCTTAACTGCGTATCACCTGCGTTTTGGTGGAACAGCGGGTCGAGTATTCCATGATTGGGATCATCATGGAGGTGAAGCTGATTAGACTGTGAAATTAGGGAATGCCCACTTGTACTCTGTCCCCCACCCTCCACACTAGCTTGTGTAGAGATGACAGTGATAAATCCTAGCCGGACATTCAAGAGAGGGAAACATGCTGTATCAGTGCCCAAGAGAATGGGCGAAACTGATGTTTGGATGTTGAATGTTTTCAGCAACCAGCTTTTATACTCAGTTGAGTAACTTCTTACAAAACGTAGCTGTTTCTATTACCCAAACTTTTAATTTTTTGTTTTATTCTAGCCAGTCTTGACTTTCAACATCACATTTCAATTTCAACAAAGGAAGGTAGTAGAACTAGATGCATATTAAAGTACTGATCCTTTTTTTAAAACTTCAACAAATGAAAGAATATTACACTGACCTCTGTAGCATAAATATAAGACTCATAGTATAGAACACAAAGACTCTCAATATTACTTATTTTGAAATGCAAACTGGTGAACACGTTAAATACGTTATGCGACTTGTTTTTTCTACACAGGTATACTTTTTATGCTCTGTGTGTCTGATAATGCAAGATGTCGTCAAATTCAGTTTTGTTGTGTTATTATACATCATTGCCCTTGATTATCACATTATATGCAGTCAGTTTGCCCTCTAATTCTTATTCTGAGTGGGTTACTAACAGGTGACGTTTTTATAATTGCTAGTACAGGACTACTTTTGTCCAGGATATTTTGATTGCAGCTCTATATGCTGTTGATTCTTCTTCAGTGACTATAATAAACACTGTATTTTGAAATGTTACCCTGGGCTATATACAGTACTTCCACATTGTGAGGGCTGAGAGTCAGCAGTACTGTATTGTGTACAGGGATCATATTCCAATTCATATAGAGCCATTCCTGGCTAAGCCTCTCTAGCAGGAAGGGTCTGAAAGTGGATGTTGTAGGATGCCTTTGCAAATGATTGGTCAAGGATAACCCGACATACAGTATGATAGGTCTTGCATCTGGTCATCAGCCAGGCCTTGGGGAAGTTGTGTTGTCCTGGTATGTATATTTTGTGACTTAAAAGGCAGAAAAATATGCATACACAGAATGGTTTCATTGCGAAAGTTTTCTTACCCATAATGAGAAGCAAATGCTTTCAGACAGGCGTGAACAACCGAGCATTTTGTTGTTGTTTCTCTGTCCCATAATTTCTTATCCTTATTTGATTTTATTGGTCTTTTCTTTGATTTTTAATCATGTTATTGCTCCATGTCTGTTTTTGGTTTTATTCTTTTTTAAGTTGTTTACTTGTTATTACCTTTTGCCATATTCCGTAGACTCTTTGGTTTGAGGTGTGGTGGGGAGAGGGATCCGAGGTCGGGAATTTACGGGATTTATAATTTGGAAACTGTGTTTGTTTATCTTGATGGACTGTTCCCCTGGTAAAACCTCAATAAAAAGATTTAAACTAAAAGGCAGAATATGCGTTGTCAGTGCTGTGGCAGTACTTGACTGTGCTGTCATTTATAGGTGACCAAGGTGGAGGAGCCCTCCAAATATGGAGTAGTGGTGTACGAGGGGGAAAATGGACGCATTCATCGCTTTGTGGAGAAGCCCCAGGTTTTTGTATCCAACAAGATCAATGCAGGAATGTACATCTTCAGCCCTACCATGCTGGACAGGATCCAGGTAAGGCCTTTCGTCGTTTTCTTTACCTAAGCAGCCTGCAGAGGCCTTATGGGATCAGATGTGGAGATGCGGAATGGCTTGACGCTGTTGCATCATGGCAAACCTGCAGCTGTCGGACACCATTGGAACAGCTCAGGTGTGCCAGCTGATAATTGAATGATGCTGTGTTTTTGAGCTCTACTTGCGGGCAGGCTGACGCTAAATTACGTGTCTTCTCTGTGTGGTTTCAGCTCAGGCCGACGTCCATTGAGAAGGAGATTTTTCCAGTGATGGCTCTGGAAGGACATCTGTATGCCATGGAGCTCCAAGGTGAGCCACCATACTTCCTTCTTGTCACTGGGTGAGTGAGACGGTGTAGGTGTCGGAGGGATTCACTTTACTGAACCATATTTTGGAGTTTTGCAGCCCATCACTATCCTTGGACATGAGAGCTGCAGCTTGTTCAGTATACAACACAGAACCAATATAATATACAGTTTAGTTTTACATACATATTTTGGGAATATACATAGGAAGGAACCTGAGCTGCACTACTCAGGTTGAGAGTGTTTGCTCCAGAGTAGAGCTGCGTTTGTATATTTTATGAAGGTTAAGACTATTTGGAGTTGGACAGGAAATAATGCTCCTCTTTTACCATGCTGTAATTGAGAGCAATATTAGATATGGTGGTTTGGTACGATAATTTGTCGGTCCAATTAAGATCACAAATCACTTGTTTTGTCCACACAGCAGTGAATGTTTTGGGAGTGAAGTAGCACTCCTTTATGTCAATCATCTTTGAACAATCATTGATTTGAAAGGCAGGAATATTATTCTTCATTCTAACTATCAAATTTTAGGATTCCCAAATGTTCATCAACAAGATACAAATATTTATTTGTTCCTTTGCCAATTAAAGCAAGTAGTACAAATAAATGGCTAGGAGAACAAATGTGAACAAATGTCACCTGCAGGTTTCTGGATGGACATCGGTCAGCCCAAGGACTTCCTGACAGGTATGTGCATGTACCTGCAGTCCGTGAGGCAGCACAGCCCTGAGAAACTGCGCACTGGATCTTGCTTCGTGGGAAATGTACTGGTGGTGAGTTAGATCCACACTCAGACACTGTTCAAGAGTCACACTCCAGAGCTGGAATACAACTAGAAACTCAGGATTTGATTGAGGCATTTGCAAATAAAAAATACATTTGTAAAATGAGGACAACAAAGCAATACAGGAGAGTGTAAATAGAGGTTAGATGCAAATGTAATTAGAACAAAGAATAATGTGTTGCTCTTTAGATAGAGTGGTCGATGTTTGGAACCTCTTTCCATTGGAGGTGATTCAAAAAGCAGCTTAATGGGACCCTTCTTTAAACAAGCTCTTGAAAATGAAAAACTAAATAGTTCCTTGTTGTCACATTTTAAATTCTACAGTGTAGGAAAATACGTCATCTTATTAGTTTTTCCATTCTGTCCTTGTTAATGCTTGTGTTTGGCATTCTTGCGATAAAAATGTCTTGCAGACAATAGTGCTTTATATGAAATGAGAAGTATCAGACACAAAGACGACATCATTTGACCCATCTTATGCGTCCAGGTTGTATTAACTCATTAGTGTTAGAACTCTTATGTGTCACCTTAGCAGTTTGTACCAGAGAAATTGCTTCATAGTCCCAGATATCAATCTACATGCACTTAAATGAAGTTTGTGACCTATTGTCTTAGTATTGTTCATGTTGAGAATGAAATGGTGGCATAGGTTTGTTTTTGAATGCTTATTTCATATTTTTAGTAGATTATAACCCTTCACAAATTAGGGGCTGTTTAATCCTGGTCCTGGATGTACTATGTGTTTGCAGGTTTTCTGGGTCTCTTTAATGCAACTGTACCCAAAGAACTGGAAGGAAATGTTAAATTTGTCCAATTTTGCCAGCTGAGTTGTAATAATTAGCAGAAAACACCTGCACTCCAGGACCAGGATGGGCTGTCATAGAAGCCTGTTTTTGCTCTGCAGTTTCCCTGTAATTTCATATTTCTCCCACAAGAGGGCAACAAGCACTACCTTTTCATTTAAATGATTGCCAAGGAAGTTGTTCGCTTAGACTTTGGTACTGTAGTGTAATTTTAGATACAGTCTGGATCTACTACTAGTAGAATAAGTAAAAGAATAATTCACTGAGAATTAGCTTTCTCTGTGAGTGTTTTGTAAGTCTGTTTGAATATAAACCAGAATAATTACTGTGTTTTGTGATTATAGAATATGGTCATTTTTATTTCCTTTGCTTATAGATTAATTTCTAAATCCAGAGATAATGATCATTTATGCTGGTATATTGGTGTTGTCTTGACCTTTCAATGCAGGATTAGCAATTATTGATGCCCCCCTCTTCCTCTCTCTAAGGACCCCACTGCTCAGATCGGGGAGAACTGTACCATCGGGCCTAATGTGACACTGGGGGCAGGCGTGGTGCTGGAGGATGGGGTGAGGATTAAGCGCTGTACAGTGCTGAAGGGGGCCCGGGTGCGCTCCCACTCCTGGCTGGAATCCTGCATCATAGGCTGGAGCTCTTCTGTGGGCCAGTGGGTAAGTTTCCCATCCTGCCCAGCCGACAGACCCACTGCTGACAGTTTGCATTTCCGAAATTCGCTCCTGCAGTGACACTACAGAATGCACTTTCACACGCACTGCTGCGGACTGACTCGCTTACAGACTGCACATGCTTATGACAGACGCAGATTGCTGTGTACATATATTGGCTCTACTGTGCACTCACTTGTTAAAACTCAACTAGTCAACAGGAGTGTGGGTTTGGCTTGAGAAACATGAGGGACAGTTCCCCTGATCTATGGCCAGAACAATCCCTTTATCTCAATCATAACTGAAAACATGCGATTCAATCCTTCACATTGTTCTGCTCACCCTGAATAATCAAAAATCCATATTCTACATCTTGTTCCACAGAGAACTTTTTATTTGAATACTATTGTATTTTTAAGAGTATAGATACAAAGAGCAGAAAGCAGTCATGTTTTAACCAGTTTTGTGCCAAATGTAGTCACACACATCTTCTCTGCTGTACTACAGAGTTAGTTTTGAAAACTGGAGGTGAACCTGTGCTGATGGAAGCATGAAAACTTTTAAACACGTGTTTAGCTCATTTAGCTATCTTGGCTCCTGCCTATCATAGAGTCATCTCACATATAAGTCGTGTCCTCCTAATTTCTTTCTGAGCACTCCCTCACTGTCCTTCTCTGTTTCTCTAGAGCAGGGGTGTTAAATTCAATTAATCAAATCTATAATTCATTTGCTATGGTAGGTCACATTTAATTTAGAAGTTAATTCAAGCAGGCCATTTCTACCACACATTTGTAGTGCTTTATGCTTTTGGTATTTATTGCTTAAGGAAATACTTTGAAATGCAAGTAGCAGTCAGTGCATAGTCATGAGATGGCGATTTAGTCATTACCCAATTTAGTATGGGATGTTTAATAGAATACTTAGCTGTGAACCTTTAAAAGCAGAACTATCTACTATAATTATATAAGGTATATTAAGGAAATCTCCTTTCTGTTAAATAATGATTGTTGCGTTAACTCATTCAATATTTGGAGAGTATAAATGAGTGATTACAGTATATACACCCACCCTCTTTTTAAGACAAGACACAGACTGAATCCTTGCTGATGGTCCAGATCAAAGCGAAGTGGGCCAGACCCAACCTGCAGATTGAATGCTTGACACCCCTGCTCTATACACTTGATATTTTCCCTTCCTTCTCTGCACTGTATCCTCATCTCTCTACATTCGTTCTTATGTACTGGCACAGTGCAGCGCTATCAGTGACAGTGCCTTGTGTCTCCAGGTGCGGATGGAGAATGTGACTGTCCTGGGGGAGGATGTCATCGTGAATGATGAGCTCTACCTGAATGGGGCCAATGTGCTGCCCCACAAGTCCATTGCAGATTCCGTACCTGAGCCGCGTATCATCATGTAGGACAGGCGCTCACTGGACTGGACACAGGTGGCAGTGTGTCAAAGAGAGACCAAGCCACAGAGTGACAAAGAGCCAAGGAGAGAGGCTGCCAGTGTTCAAATTCATGTGTAGCTGCAGTGGGGCCGAGGGATTTGGTTAAACGTGTGTGTGCTGGTTGCTGTACAGGTGGGCGTGAGAGCATGGCTGAGGTTTTTTTGGGAATGTGCATACTAATGAAAGAAAGGAGAAGAGCAAAGTTTGTGTGTTTAAATCAAAAACTGTTAATCTCTGGCGATTTGCACATTTCAAGACTGGAACTTAAGACTGCCGCTGAGGTCACTGCCAGGGACAATTTTCACCAGTTTCCTTTAAATGTTTTTTTTTGGTTGTAACAGACTCTGGGAATGATGGGGTGGAAGAGGCTTAATGTCACATGGCCTTAAGAAGTAGATATAGTATTGTCCATTTTATTATAAGCAAGTAGTTTACAACTGGAATTTAGGGACATGTTAGTTCTGGTAAAGTGGAAGTACTTTCCTCTTGTTTCTAAAGTCTCTTACATATAAAGTTATATTATATTAAGTTATATATTATAAAGTTTCTTCATGTTATGAAAAGCTCCGTAAAGGGAGTAAAGTATTATGAAGATCTAACACGTTTGACCTTAAGCGAATTAGTCAATAAATGTTTAGTTCACAATCTCTAAACACTAAAACAGGGATTGGTGGTATTGTATTGACGTGCATGCACAGTGGCTGCTGTAAATGGGATGTGCGTGCTCAATTCTTCATGAGGAAGGCCAGTGCTAGGCGGCTGTAAGTGTGTCTGTGTGTGAGTGAAAGAGATAGGAATGTGTGGTTTAGGAATCAAGATGAATAAAAGTGTTAAACAGTGGTGGGGTGATATGTAAAATACCATGAAGCAGAAGAATGAAGGAGTTTGTACAGAGGCAGCCTTGTACGATTTATAGAAAGCGGGGAGGGAACGCCACCCCTCCTCTCCCTGTGTCTCTCGGCACACACTGCACCAGGACCTCCACACTGTGGCACTCCTGCACCATCAGCGCCTAAGACCTGGGAAACCAGCTTCCGAAAGCCAGCATCGGCCACGAAAGCTGCCCCCAGAGAACAATGGACAGAAGTGAATCTGTAATGCAACTATTTTATGGAAGCATTTTTTTAAAATATAGATTATTGACCCATTCTAAAGCGCTCGTCTTATTCTTGAAGTTTAATGTGGTGCTTTTTTCCCCAAGAAGGGTTTATAACTGGATCTTCAGCTCCGGGGGAGGTTGTAGTGGACTAATTCTGTTCCTCTCCTGCATCTGCTTCTCTTTCTTTCTCTAGAGGGGACTCGGATTAAGACTGTTGTCTTCAACATCATTTTAATGTAACCGATTCCCCACACACCGTTGTGTCCAAGTCACAGCTTACAGTGACTTTTTTTTCTGATTAGCCAGATATCTGTCGACTGTGATGTTCAAAGTGAGGAATTAGTTCATTTTTGATGGGAGAAAAAGAAGGTGAGCCCTTCAAGGTATCTTTATATTATCCAATGCATATTACTGTTTATCTGCCTTTACAGCTCTACCTGACAGCTGGCTCACCCTCTTCTTTGCTTCATTACGGTGCACATACACATTGTTATCGGTGTTATCGGTGAAAAGAGCTGAAATGTTTTTGCCCTACAGTCTTAAGACTGGCTTCACACTTTATGTGACCCTCTCTCAAGATGTGAGTAACACTTGTGTCATATAACACAGAAATACCACCTGTGGTTTGTTAGAAGAAATATAGGGGTAATCAGGCAATTGTGGGACTAGCACAGTTTACAATAGCATAGGTGCGATTAATCTTGTTTAATGTCAGCAAATGGGTGATATGTTGGAATGAATGGATGAATGTTGGAAATTTAATTTTGGATAAACAAACGCCTATGTTATGGGCAGTATTGGACATATTAGAAACACAACAAAATGGGCATGTAATGCAGCCTATATTAAGCAAATTGTTCACACACAGTTTACAGAACATATCCAAAGCCAAATGAATACATTGTTGAGTGTATTAATATCTGGTATGTGAGCTGTTCAAAATATTGAGCTTTGCACCTTGTTTTCATACTTCCACATACGTGATCAATGAAGAATTGTAAAATATTGTTCCAAATATCCTGTAACACTTTCCACAATCTATCCCAGTGGTTTGGTTGCTGCTAAACTATCTCGGCATCCATGTAATCTTGTGTGACCTTGACGATTTTGGTATCAGGATTTTGTGAAACTCCTAACAGGTTCCAACATTCTAAAAAACATTTATGTTCTAAATATGATTTTTACTCCACGTGCTTATCATGCTAAAATACTCATCTCTGTCCAGTTTGACATGTTACTGAAGGAATAGCTCATGTATGAGGGAATAGAATGATTTTATGTATGTCTCTGACATCTTCAATATTCTGTTTTTGTATTTGTCTGCTCCCATGCTTTACTGTTGTACACTGACTGTAGTATCGCTCTCAGGACCTCCTTTGAAAAGCTGCTTTTGATTAGAACCAAACAGCACAAACTAGGACTCATCAGTTGCTTTTTTTCCCCCCCATGTTCCAATATCTCTTTGAGGAAGGTCATTCTCAAGATCTCTGCAGAATTGAGTTACCACACAGAGGATTTACTCTGAGTAGGTTTATATCACTTGTAGATAGTACTGTAGACAAGCCACAGGTTACAGACCCCTCAGGGTTTTGCATAAGGTAATATGTAAACCATGAAGTTGGCTTTCACTTTGCTAAAAGCAATACTCTCCTAGGCTGAAAAAGATTCTATATGCTTAGTATATGTGATTTGCTTCTTGGGTATAATCATTTTCATGACAAGTTTTAAAATCTACAATCTCGCCAGTGCCTATACTTCCATGTTTGGAACAATTTGCCAGGCAGGTCATAGTTCAAGACATGGGGCTGCATGTTGACTTGATCAAGGTAGTTAAGGACTGGGGCATTTCTGTACTGATTTATGTATTGTAAATTAACTTTTAAAGAATGCAGGATTTTTACTATTTAAAACTGGATGCTTTTTTACATATCCTTGTAAAATAAATGGCCTCTTAAGCTGGGTGGCAGGATGAGGGACGTTTGCACTACTGCTAACAGCTCTTGGGTGCTGGGTTCTCTCTGGATTTGGGGCTCTCTGTGTGACGTTGAACATTCTCCCCATGTTCACCTGAGTCTCTGCCGTTTTGCCCATTTGTGGTTAATTTGTGTCTCTAAACTGTCCCTGTGACAGACTGCCATCCCAATCAGGGCGGAGTCAAAGTAGCCAGTGGTTTCCTGAAGACGGATTGAAAGTAGAGCTACCTATTAAAAGGGAGACATGTTTTTTTAATAATCAAATGTTCTAAATGCTTAAACATCTCAAAATCTAAAATAGCACTGTGTCATTTGCAGTCTTGTTTCCTGTGTCCTTTGCCAGGTTTATGTTACCTGTGCGGCATGGTGTGAGTGTTATTTGTCTTTCCCGAGTTATTGATCAGGGCAAATGACCGCTCTTGTATCTCTATAAATAAATGCACTGTATTATCATTGGTTTTGGCTGCATAGAAAGGCAAGGGTGAATTTCTGTTATCCTTCCTCTTGTTTTCCGAGAGGCTATTTCTGTAGATGATCTATAAAATCCTGAACCACTGCCTGGGCATCTCGTTTCCCGGCTCTTATTGATTGCAGCAGGGGCTCTGCTCTTTGAGACTGCTGCTGACTTTGCTACACTGCAAATAGGACAACTCGTGAAGCAGGACTACCCTGGCTCCTGTTGGTACCTGGTACAATATTTTGTCCTTCCGTTTACCTCCAGGTTTACAGCACAGGGAGTGCTGAGCTCGGGTTGATGCGCAGAAAGTATTTCAAAAACAGTTTATATTTAGAAATGGGTTGAAGTTCTAGCAACAACTTTATGCCTACGTAACCATTTATTGAGATGTGAGAGTGCAGGCTTACCGATAGCACCTTTTAAAGTCCGCTGGGCATGGGGCTTTTGGCTGATATGCTCCTTCATTTTGGAAGTTTCTCCCAATAAACATCAGAAAGTCTTGAGACACTTGACATTTTTAAAGGCCAATATTTTTCAATAATTGAAAATATCTTTGTAAACGTTTTTCAGACGTGTGTTTGTTTTTGTGTATGTCTTTATTTGTGTATTTATTTAGTAAATGCATTATGGAGCACCTTGGTGCAAAGAGGCATATGTATAAATATATTTATATTATACTGTATTGCAACAAAGCTACTATTCAGACTTGGAATTTTATTATATAATTATATAATATATAATTATTCATTTAGTGTAGGTATACAGGATATACTGCCCATAAGCTCCACAGTAACAGATGTAATTTACTTACAGATATCATGCGGTGAGCTAGAGTTTCTCATCTTGGTTTTTATGAGTTCCACCAGGCTACAGAAACAAGCGAGGGATATATCAACATTAAACTTCTGAGTTATGGTGGAATTGTAAATTGATATGAAGTAGATAATTTAACTATTTGTAGGATTATAGTATTATTACTATATTAAAAACACAGAATGGGTTATTTTGCTCTGTAAGATTCAATAACAAATACTAGCAAGTTGAACAGGTAAAATGTTAAAAGAGTGGAACAAAACTGTAACTAGAGGTTGTGTAAGAGCAAGTCTTGGGCTCTGAGACCGGTGCAAGCAGAGTGGAGGGACCAGAGAGGCACAGAAATCGTCATGGAGGTTTTCAGCAATGTCTCAGACACAGTAATGAGTCCAGTACACGGCCCCTGTGCTAAAGGGTAGCACAGAGTGTCGTTATCTAGCAAATTAGTAGTGTTGCAAGACTTATAGCCATCCACTGGGGAATGTTTCTTCTCACAGGTACTATAACTGTGAAGACCGGGAATGATAATCATACTGCAAGCTGATCATCAGCCAAAACTAGGCTCTCATTAGTATGTCAGTAAGGAGCATGGCTGTACATTGAAACATTCAATACACCATGCTATACAGTATCACACATGAGGCACATGATATATCAGGCTATACAGTGGAGAGACAGAAAAGCAAGCAGAAAGGTTAGGTGGCAACCCGAGAACAGCCGAACTCTCAAAAGTCTGCAGTTCCCTCTCTGTCCACTTAAGTTATTTTTTGTTCTTAAAACCTAAAGGAAAAACAGCAAAGAGTGTAAGAAACTAAAGAGGGGGTCAGCTTTGTTGAAGGAGAATATAAAGGAAAACAAGTCTTTTTTTTTGTAGAAGGAGTAAATTGCGCCAAAGCAATGGGACCTGTCATAAAAAAGGAAGACAACAGCAAAGGTATGGAGCTCAGTTCCTACATTTTCCGAAGAAAAAGGTTTCTTTTTGTATAGGAGAAAAAAGGTGAACAGTGAACGCAAGTGGTAAGGCCTGTTGCTGTACAACCACTAAATAATACCAGAAATACAGGTGGAATGGATAACCAACCCACTGACATAAGAAGACATAGTAGAACTACAAACCAGATCTTGGAGGGCTAGTCTGGACCTGCATCTCTAAAATGGCTTGTTTGCAGTTTTGCCTTTATTAGATGCTGATCTCTCTCTGGATTAAAAAAAAATAGGAACAGTCACAAGGAAAGAATGAATGGGACTTTAGTCCATCAGGCTGTACACAACTGTTTCTGTTTCTGCATACCTACTCTTTATGTACTGTAAATGACCATTGCCTCACAAGAAAAATGACACCAAGTCAACGGTTAGGATAAATAATTTAATGCTGTTACACTGTAGATATATTTGCACTCTCACTCACAAAAGGAAAAAAAAAAAAGATAAAACCAGAAGAAATAAACAACAGTCCGTCTTAACATTGCATATACAGCTACAGCTCCCTGCCAGCAATGTGGACCCAGTGCCTGAAAGAGTAGTATCCCACTCTCCCCAGCACATTCACACACACACACAAGAGTCTGGGCAGTGTTTCTAAGACTGACATTGACTGGAGGGCTGCATAAATGGCCCCTCCAAATCTCCAGTGGGCCACACCCTGAGATTTCCCCCATCACCCAGCCTAAGAAACTACTCATATCTGTTTTGTCACTAAATAAATCAGTTGAACAACATAGCAGTACAAACGCTTGCATCCGTGCTATCCTGATCAGCTGTGGTGTAGAGATGCAGTTGTTGGTTTTTAAGCATGTACAGGCTCTATCTCAGAGGGGACGTTCTAGCTTCCCTCTGGAGGCGGGGGGAGAGGGTTGGGGTGGGTGAAAATGGACTCCACCAACCCTGCCTGAGACCACATGTTGATCACTTGCTTTCTGGGCCTCTGCTAGTCAGCAGTTCTGTTTGTTCTGCAATGTTTGGCAACCACACAGTATTTGCAACAACCAGACCAACACTGCTAATGGCACTCAGGGGAATAAAGATGGAGAGAGGGAGGGGGAATTTAATGTTGTTAGGATCAATTGATAATAACAAGGTATCCGCATGGCAAAAACACAAAACTCACTCTCATTCTAAGGAAAAAAAAACATGTTGCTTAGGACATTGTTGGCGAGTTTTTCTGTAAAAAAGCAAAAATAAGTCCAGAGAGAACAGCAAGGAAAAGCAGGGATGGGATACAGGAGAAGAAGCAGATAATAAAGGCTATTTGAAATCTACTTGACTGAACTTATTGCACAAGGAAGGAAATGAGGAAGACAGGGTTGTAAAGTACTGCAGTGGGCTGAAGTAGATTTGCTAATCTAGGACCTAAAGGGTCTCCATTAACTTCAGGGCTTTCTTTGTGTACGCCGTGTACCCTGCTAGCCCATGAGCCTGAGCTCCTCCCTATCAGCTGTGATATAGCTACCAATTAAATTCAAATATCAAAAATCAGATTGCTTTGAACGAAGAACACTTTTTAGACTTCCGTGTACATACTGTTCACAGATTGCAGTGGAAGACTGGGATGTAATTAAAGAGACTGGGATGCAATAAGCAGCAGGTTGAAGGATCTCAACATCAGAGGTTTAATATAGCTTGTAGATAATGGGAGAAGATTAATGATAAAAGAAAGATAATTGAAATGTTCTGCCTCTGGACCGGGTGGCAAAAATAGCTCAGGAAGTGAGACATGGCCCTGCCAGAGGGCTACACTGATATATTCCCAGGCTTGTATATGAGACTTAATAGGTCTTCCGGAGTACTAGAATAGATTTGATAAACTAGATGAACACACTGTTTACGCAGATTACACCAGCTGTGTAATTAGGCCTTACCGTATTTGTATTACAGACCGCTTTTAAATCATCTTGGCCAGATTGACTTCATAGTCCACACCAGCAAAGATTCTTTTTTTTCTGTCAGATGACAACAGAGGCAGGAAAGGTGTAGATTTTCACATGCACCAAAATCCCATCAGCTTTAGTAGTCTCCTATACATCTGATAGAATTCCTGGGAAGTACATCAAATTTACCCTAATAGAATAAAATATTGCATTTCATTATTGTCTAATGATAGAATTATGGTAAGGTAATAAGAATGACTGTAGAACTAAACCACACATCAGGGAGAGTGACAGAAAACAGGTGGTTGTCCACTCATCTCAGTGCCGGACTAGAATCAGGGTGCACAATTATGGGATTTCCATCCATCCTTTATGCTACAGTAAATTACTTAGTGGGCTTGACTAATTGGACAACCTTAGAATTGTTTCCAGGTCTGCAGCAGTTGATCTCTATACGTCCTGCTTTTCACAAATTTCATGTTAAGAGTCTTGGGTTGTTCACTTTTGAAATAGAGCTGATCGTTCTGCCCAATGGAAATACAGGGGCTGTGGAAACCGAATCTGTGCCTGAGCCTTGCTGAGCCAATTCTCTGAGGGTCTCACACTGGCGGGTTGAGCTGAATCAACTCCATTCATCTTCTTTTTATCTCAGACACAACACGGGCGCAGCAATTCCCCCCTGCCAGGAAAAGCACTTTGATCTGGTTGTTGAAATCTCGGTCTACTGTAGAGGCAAGTATCCACACCACTGTGATGCGAAAAAAATGTCCTGCCATGGCCTTTGTGTCCCTTGCTCTTCTGATGTTGAAGTATAAAGATCAAGGCTTCAAGACTTGACAGGAGAACATGAATCGCCTCGCCACTCTCTCACTCAACTTCTGCATCAAGAGCTCTCCCTCAGGGCCTCTGCTGGAGTGATTCAGTCCTGCTCCTAATACTAGCATTAGGCATTCAGTCAGGTTTGGCAAGGGTGGGCATGTATGGCTTATGCAGGAGACGGAAATATCGCGTGTATCTGTGTGCCCTTGTGTGCATTTATTTTTATATCTCAGGCTTCCTCGTGGCACTCCTGGAGGAGGTGTGATTTCTGGGATAACTAACCTTACTTTGAAAATGTTGGGGGGTCCTGGGGCAGTGAGGGGGACTAGTCTGTGGTTGAGGGGCTGGCTGTTGTCAGGAACTGCTGTGAGCGTGGGGACAAATTCTTAGAAAAGATACAGCAGCTCCCAGAAAATATTAGACGGCTGTAATTTAAATATGAGTTTTGACCATAAAACAACTCTTACTTTTCCTTGGAGAGGATTTAGAATTTGTGACTAAGACGGGACCCAAGGAGAAGCGTAAAATGGGACCCAAAGTTAGCGGTCAATATGAGCAGGTGTTCAGTTTCCTCAAGTCTTGATGTGTGTGTGTTCATCGCCCCTTGTCCTGGGCAGGTGCTGAGGGAGAGGGGCGGCAGTGCTAAGAGGATGCTGGCTTGTTGTAGTCCTCCACTCCAGTGATTGTGGCCTTGCAGAAAAAGCAGTCCTTATTGTTCATCAAGTGCTGGTTGATGCAGGCTCTGAGAGACCAACAGAGAACAATGGTTATAATGACTCACACTGTACAAGTGTGCAGACATTCTGCTATGAAGCTGTCTACATTAAAAAAAAATATATGAATAATTAACTGTAGAAGCTCTGATGACAACAACATGGCTCATTATCTCGTCGTTTTAGAAGCTTTCCCAGTCTTGCAGGACACATTTCAAGTAATGTATTTCTACCACGTACCATTAGAGCTAATGTTGTAAACCTTAAACATGTTTGCCTGTAGAAAAGTGGAATTAAAAAATGGTGCTTTTACAATGACTCTTCCAGAAAAGAACCCTGGACCCTTGTGCTGGTACTCACTTGCATGACTTGTGGGAACAGGGCTTGAAGACAGCAGAGATGGGATGGGCGTAGCAGATAGGACACAGGTCCTCTTCGCTGGTGGGCTGAGGAGAGTACACACAGACAGTGGTCAGAGTGGCACTCATCAGAAAATGTCTGAATTTGTATCGAGTATCACCTAGTTTGTGTGCTATATATAATACTGGTGTACAAAAGGTGGCTTTTACAATAGCTGTTACAATTTTTTATATGCTTTATATAATGCTTATATATACTTCAAATACCACTTTTATCCTCCATGTTTTCTTGTTTAACTTTAGTCTTGCCCTGTAAAAAGTTTAGGGTAGTGAATTTCCTTTTGCACGTTTCCTGATTCATGCACATTAACACATACACTTTTTTTACATTTAACCCAGATATTACCGTTAACGAATACGCTTCTGTGCCCTGCTACACTCTACTGAGACAAAACCATAATTCACCACAGCAAAAGTTTATAAGGGTATTGATTGTTCTTTCCCCAGTGGGCCATGATGTAGGACATATATCACAAATCAATCACCTAATAAACTGCCTCCCTCTTGGCTCCCATGAAAGACACCCTAACAGCATACCTAGAAAAGATTCTCTGCACAACTGACATCACAACCCAAGACGAATCATCATTGTGGGGAAAAGAAGCCTATATTTAAATTTATATGTATGCAAACATAAACATAAAGCTCTCTGCGATCAATCTAGCCTGGATCTTCAGTTTCCCTTGTGCTTCTCCTAGTGCACTAGCTTAATCAGAGATAAGGATCAGCATGGAGTAGACCGTGTTAATCTTGTTTAATGCACAGGCACATCTTAATTAGCTCTCCAGTGATTTGCCTGCTAATGGTTCTGGGAGCACTATCCCCAGGACAACCAGTGCTTCTTAAACTGTACCAGCAAGCCAGGTGAAAAAAACTGTAAACAGTTACAGTTTCCTGTAAAGAGGTTTATTATGCACCCTATACCAGAGACATCTGGAGCCACAGCCATTTTATACAAGCTTTTCAGTGCAATATGTAAATTACTGACAATGGATTATGCTAGGTATAATAATGTATAATAATTTAACTATTTATTGTTACATTATGTCTGCTGTAGAATAGTCCAATAATCACAAACTGAAATTCAAGCAAATACTACAAGCTACAGTCTGCATGGCTTATGAGACTCACATACTGGGTGACACTCAAAGACACGGAGATAAGGTTTTTTTTCCTCTGTGGACGGAGAAACATTAACAGTACTGTAAAATAGCTTTACCTTACTGATTACTCGGGTCAAGTTATGTGAGAAAATGGTACCAGCCGAAGAAGATTCTAGCTGAAGAGCACTTCCGAAAGACAATGAGAAACTTTAAACTTGTATACAATGATCATCATCGCGACTGGGTATGACCAACTTTGCTGGGTATTATTTCTACTGTTTCAAACAAATCAGTACATACACTGCACCAGAATAAAAAAGGCACTCAGGGAGAGATGTGACAGGTGTCCCTTATTGAACACCACGCCTTTATGAATCCACAAACAGCTGTTTTCATGCTAATGGGAAATACTACACATATACAGAATTCAAATGGATCATTTTGGACTCTTTTCCCAGAATCTGCTGATTCAACACGGAGAACAGTGCAGTGCAGCCAGGTCAAAACAGGAATCGTTTGCTATCTGATTCTGGTTACACTTGTGGCCATCGAGATCAATAAATGCATCATTCAGAAAACTTCTAAGACATTACTTTTTTTTGGCTTTGAAATGTGTAAGTCTATACCTTATGAAGCAAAGCTCTGAAGGTAAAGGGCCATAATCATAAAAGATTTTTCAGTCGCACTCACTCGTACATTTGCTAAATCAGCATGAAACACTTAAACCACCAAAGAGACTCTTAAATTAACATCCGAAAAGAATTATGTGACATTTTAAAGCTTTTGTAATGGAAAAAAGGAGATGTAAACAATGAAATTGCCTTAGGAGTACAATCTGAAGTCACTAAAATTTAGCACTATATTTCTGAGTCAGCAACAAGCTTTAGGGTAATTCCAAATGTAAAGAAATTGTCTTATTTTTAGTTAAAATGTGACATACATTTTTTTTCCTATTGGCCTCATACGTTCAATATTCTACAAGAGAGTTATGGAGAAATACCCCTAATACAAAAAGCAAAGTTATCAAAAGACCTAATAATGTTCTTCAAAATCCTCACTTAAATTCTATTTATATGTTTTATTCTTAAGTAAAAAAACTTCACATGACATGCAATTGGTGAATTTATTAGATGAACATATGCATAATCTTACATTCTCTGTGAGAGCTGTTCAAAGTAAGAAGCTAGTGAGAATTCCTCTGATAACACAGAACGGCCCCAGTGAAAAAGTGTTGTCATGCAGATCAGGTATTCGTCAAAAAATGTGGTTTTCTAATCACTTTCAGCTCCTTTTGGTTGCAGATGCAAACCAATTCTTAAGAAGTATCCAAATGCAGAAGCCATTTTTGGATACTTAAGGGACTGAAGTTGACTGAAATTATTTTCTGCAATTACCGAAGTGATCTTTGCATCAGAACATGTCACTAACCCCCCAATATCTACAGCAATTATAATTTATCCGCATGACATTTTCAGAGCTGAACAATATGCCCAAGATCTGTAATAATTCAGACAGCTAAAGGTTGCTTTCTGAAGAATAATCTGACTGCTGGATCAGTGACCACACTGTTCCTACTTTATGCTTCAATCAAACCCTTTGTTTGATTTTCTATTATCTCATGTTTAATGGAATAGTAGCTAATGTACTATAAATACCAGTTCAGGGAAATTACAGCAACTATTGGACTAGGAAAAAGTTTTTTATAATATGTTTGCTCAAACCAGGTATTCCCCAGCATTGTTCCTTAGAAAACTCCAGATATTAAAGCCATTAAAGCTACATCTATCCCAACAATTACAGCAATGTAAAGCATGCTTCAGCTCCCTCACAATACATGGACCATGTATGGCCTCAGGCAAGGTACAAACTGGCCTGTAGAAGGCACTCTGCTTATTCGTAATGTCACATCTTTCTTTCTCTGAGAGACAGACTTCAGTACCACCAATCCTTTTCCTCAACTTGTGTCCCTTTCACAGGCTAGATGTTTTTCCATAACCACGCACAAGTGAAGGCTTTCTCCCTCACTGCAGTGAACATTCTCAGAGGTTTCCCCAAGGACTCAGCAAATGAGCTGGAGCTTTATGGCCTGCAATCATATCTTTTTGTGTCATTAGAGCCACCTATTCCATCACGTTAGTCTTTGATCTGTCTCAGAGTGTGTGCAGACAGTTCAGACACGTTGTGTTGTTTTTGCTATCGTTGGGTTGTTCTTTAGCTCAGGTTCAGAAGTGCCTGGTTAATGACAGTGACAAGATAGCATGTGGTGACTTGACTCTCAGTAAAAGTGACTGTGAAGCTAAAAATTGCTGCTTTGATCCGTACAGCACCGTGTTTGACCAGTTTGCATCTTGCCCCTGTGGAACACACCTTCTGGGATTCCCATGATTTCTCGGGATAATACTGTACGTGATGAACTGATATATCAGTCTGTATGCCTGCAGAGATTCCATAAGCTCAGTCATGCCTAACAGGTTAGAAACTCTTTCTCAGTTTGTTATTTCCAGCTGGTCATAAAACGGTTGCCTTGGCTGTTTCGTCTATCATATCTTATTCCCGACAGCGGCTGATGCACTGCCCCAGCCAGTATGTAAAGACCATGCATTGATCTTGATTTTAGACATTCTGTTATTCTGCAAGAGCTCTCATGCAGGGCAGGTCTGAATGGGAGTGAACTGTATATACAGTACATTGCAAAAGCAGAGTAGCACAATAGAACAGCAACGATTCACAAAGTTGAATTGGTTGGGTCCCCACTTTGAAGTGTCCACTTTTCAGAGGATCTTGGTGCCTGCGCTGACTTTTCCATCTTCACTACATGTGCTTTAAAGGAAAGTGTTTGGTCCAATGTTACTCCCAAACAGACAATGTTTTTAGAGATAATCCGTGGGGATTCGGATTGTTTAATTTCCGAATGGCTACTCAACAGCATGGTTGAAAGGCCAACGCCTGTGTCTCCATCAGGTCGAGGCGATGCAGGTTGTTACTATAATCAGCTGAGATGTAGCTTGGTGCACATCAGTCTCTTCTCGACCAACACAAAGATTTTTTTCCTGCGACCTGATGGAAACATCCTGGAGAACTGGCGCTAGAATGCTGTGTTGTCTGATTCTACTTTTTTGTCTTCTCCATTGGTCCTATGTCTCCCACATCTGTACATAAAAACATCTCTACAAGACATCAGATAAGTTGCACTAGGTGGCAGCTGTGCACTATTTCAAAGACTTTGGCGAGCAGGATTTGGTGACTTAGTGTGTTGCCTGCTACTGACAAATCTGTAATTGCAGTTGCCTGTTACCAGCCTTCTCTTAAAATCTCTCTTCTTACTGCTCTTAAACATGCACGTTATATTTTGCTAGGTTTTTGTCCTAGCAATAGCTTCCAGGTACTGCTTCCTTTAAGATTAGTGTATTACTTCCTAGTTTTACACAGCCAGGATGGAGAAAGGCCAAAAATAAAATAGAACAAGAATAATATAGTAATCAGTAACCACTGTCCAGTAAATCCCTCAATATCCTTCTTTTGATTAAATCTAGCAATATTGTAAGAAAATCCCCAAATCCCACATGGCAATGATTCCCAAGAAATTGCGAAAGCCTGCTTTAATTGCATAGCCTCTGCTAATTTTGTAGGAATTGGGAAGGAAAGATTATGTATGTACATTATGATGGAAAGCTGGGATTTTTTAACCTAGTTTACTGATTGAAAAAGACTTATTTTGCATCTATACATTTGATCCTAAATGTCTAAATCTGCCTCTATAAAGCAGGCAATTACAGAGTGGCTTTGCTTTGTGTCTTCTTGTCCAACACAAAGGATTCCCCAACTCTGTGTGTAAAAAGGGTTCTGTATTTTCTGGTCTAAACACACCTTCACTAAATGTGCCTTTTGGTGTCCTCTTTTCGAGTGTTCTTTCTTAATAATGAGGAGAGTAGGTCTAGCTTTGTTAGTTTCTTTCAGGAAAGGTTTCTCACCTTTAGCAATGTAGCAATGTGAATAATAGGGAGTAAAATTATTCAAAGTACTGCTGCTAAAGAAATGCACTAGAATTAAAAATTAATAAAAGTTTTGAACTTCCACTGCACTGAATCTAGACTGGGATAGAGAGAGAGTTGACTTTGACTCTCTTTCGTCATGATGAAGCCAGACATCTCCAGTGGCTGGTAAGAGCATGACATCACCTGGGGAGAAGTCTCCAGAGAGAGAGAGAGAGAGGAAGATAGTGAGAAAAGACTTGAACGTTTGGAAATGATGGTTTAACACGCTGAATCTCTGCCTGAATTCTAACCAAGGTGAATCTCGATCCTGTGAACAGAATGGTTTTTCACAACTGTGCAAACACAGTGAAAAAAAATAAACAGCACAGAGTTTCAATATAGTATAGGTGACTTTAGCAAGTAAGTCACTTAATAAAAATAGGGTGTGCTTTGCTGGATGCCTTTCCCGTCTTGGAAGGCTAGTATACTACAGTTTCATGTAGCTCTATATTAAGTGGCTGTGCTTGTCTGCCCTTCCTGTGCTGAAAGTCAGTCCGTCCCCTGACAGTGAGATTCAATATCAGGCTGGCGTCTGGAATCTCTTTCTCCTCTGACTCTGGGAACAAAACACCTACTGCCATCTAAACACTTTCCTTCCTATCAGACAGAGCTGGGTTTCAAGTGTGGAAGCAGGATGCAGGTACCATGCGAATGAGCAGCAACAATGGTACTGCAGTACATATGCATCCATCCACCCCCCATTTATCCTTCCATCCATTCATTCATCCATCCATCCTGGCAATGTGAAGCACACAGGTATGGGAGGCCAGCCTGTCTATCCCTATCTCCAGAACAGGATTGGGAAATGCTGCTCTGCTGGTCTTTGGGTCTACACTTGTAATCAACTCAGACTTGCAGCAAAAAAAAGAGACAAAAAGTCCATAGTTCTTTTTTGTATGTGCTTCTTTTAGGGTTAATAATATGAATAATATGCTATTTAAGTTTTTAGAATATATTAAAATACAGAAAAACAGTAAAATATTTCAAATGTATTATTAATGTATGACTGTTTAGGGTCTGCAGTCAAAGATGCACATAGATGGTTCTCTGTAGTGCACCTGTCTACGTATTTACTGTATAGAGTCAGTAGCAGACACAGAACACAGATTCTGATTCCAAACACTACACCAGGGTTAATCCAGAACAGCCTCTGTCTGTAAAAAACACTGCAACACCACAGAGGTTTCGAGGTCAAACATTATGCACAGGGCATAATTCCCATCCCATCCCCATAATTCCCATTCCCTTCCCATCCCACAAAATCTATGTACCAATAATGGAAGTACAGTTTGGTTATGTGTTGCTCCCAATACTGTCAATAGATGAGATGCTGTAGTTGGTCCAAGAATAATGAATCATCTACAGTACACTGCATATGATGGTTATGCAAAACTTGACTTGCATATAACAATCTCTTAAAAACTGTTTGATGATTTTTCAAATTAGCCAGCTAATAACAAAAATGGTTGCAGCCTGTGCTGTAACTGAACCAGACACAGTTCTGAAAAAATCCAGCTCCAGCGTTGAGCACAGGGTAAAACCACACCACAATGCTGTCTGCCCCTCTGGAGTAAAGAGTATGACACGATTCACGCAGGACAGCAAGGTTGAATATCAGAAATCCGACTGTCAAGTTCTGTAATCCTGCTTTCAATATCAAAGAGCATTCAGTAGCATGTCTCCTACATTGAGCAACTGTGTATCAGATCGCTCATATCAAACGAGCCTTTTAAATCGAATGAGAACACATGGCATAAAAATTGTGTCTATATGACACCTAAGGACGCTATAGTGCTTTCAGCTGAACAAATGATTATGCATTGAGATGTAGCACAACACAGAAGTCTTCATATGACAGTATGTTGAAATGGAAAAAAAACAGCAGGATTGTGGGGAATGAGTCTGGGGATGTGACACGAATATAAACTGGATTTAGGTCAGCTTGTAGAAAAGTGTATTGCATTTATTAGAAGCACATGGCACAACCTGGCCTTAAGGTTAGTACCCTTCCAGCTGGTAATGGAAAAAATCACACAACTCTTAAATAAAAGAAAATAGATGGACTTCTAGCACATGGAGAGAAGAAATCAAATCAAATTCTTTACATCCTACACCAGCCATTTTTGTTTAAGAAGAAACTTGTTTCTTTGTGACCTATTACTGATAAGAATTTGAATATTTTAATAATTTACTATTTAGTATTTTTGATTGTAAGGGAAAAGGCTGAATTTAAAAATTTAAAAGGTGATTTTGATTCTGGTGACTGGACTGAGTCTGATGTGGTACTTCTTAGTTGTTTCTGTGCAAATGGGATGAACTTAGCGTTAATACAGTCAAAGTGTGATGGTGTTAAACAGAATGCTCACCAGCTGCTGTTCGTGCTGTGGAAGAGTTTCACTATAATTATTCACAGCCTGTGCACATGGGACATGGTGATTCCTGAAAGAGAGAGAGGCTAGAAACTACCCTGCCCTGAAACTACCATCTGTCTCTTGACCAGTGTATTCAAGACAATAGGCAAAAGACATCCTAGACGACCTGTAGGACCAAAAGACAGCTCTAGAAAAGTCAATATTCCAACTGAAATGGTCTGCATAAAACGGAAAAAAACAACAACTCTAATTTAAAGTTCTCTTTAAAGCACGGGCCAGTGGTTAGCTCTGCCAATTCAAAACTGAAAAGCCACAAGATGCTGACAACAGAAAGACAGTTCAAAGAGGTGTATCTGTTTGCATCCGCCTGTGATTTCAGGTCCTCAATTGTGTGATATTTTCCCCCTGTGTTTTGATTGCCAACGTACTAGACGCTAGACTAGACCAGAATCGGAGGCAATGCTAAGGAAGCTGACTATCGCCAGTGTGGCTGAGGAGCTCTATGATTATTCACTACTCTTGCAATGCAAATTATTCACCCTTGACACTTCCTTTCAGTAAAAAGAATTTTTAACCAGTTCGACAGCTTCATCAAAAAACATGGAGAAACATTGCATTTGAATATAACTGATACTGGAATTCATATTCAGTGCACACCATAATATATTAACCTTAGTGCAAACAGTATTTGCTCTATGTTGTATTTTTTCATCTGTAACTTGAATTTTTTCCCCTCTGTTACAGTAGTGCTTTGAGACAGTCTTCACTTTGCAGTGGTGTTACAGTAATAATTAATGACTTTCTTCGTAATAAATGAAGTACAGAATGTAGATATAGATGTAATGAGCTACCCCTTTATGATAAAGGAAGCCTTATAAACAAAGCTTGATTGTGTGGAAGAAGTGAGGCAAGCCCTAATTATTTCTGCGTGAGACGTATGGGAACAGTGCTTGTTATAATCCTAGAATCTTTTCCTTGGGTGTCTGCTCTTTCCAAAAATAAAAGCGAGCAGAATCTGAAGGAGAGGGGAAAGAGCAGCCGAGGAGAGTGTGAATAATTTACCAAGGACCCCATTTCTTTTGATCAGGTTTCCTTTGCAGAGGAACTGGGATTTGTTCTCAAGGACATTTCTGTGGAGGAAGGTCAACCTCAATGCCCAAGCTGTGTTAGAGTTAGAGCCATTAAAAGCCCTGGCATACCTACAGAGGGAGTCTACAATTCCTCCCTCTCTCTGTTCCAGGAAGGCCACCCTCACCACCATCGTCAGCAGGCTGCAGGCTGCTTCATTCTGCCCTGACTCAGCCTGACTGCCCTGGGCTCGACTCTGCCCATACAGTATATGCAACACAGCAGAAGGGGGGCAGGACTTTAGATACAAAAACCTCCAAAACTGCAAATATTCTTGGAAAACTCAGAGGAAAACCGCAGTCTAATCTTGTGTTTTACCAGGCTATTCCTGTTTTTTTTTTCTGAAAAGCAGCTCTTTTTTTACAACCTACAAAAAGAGATGGGTTCTGGCTCCTTAGCTGATGTGATGTTAGGAAGAATGAGAGTGATGCTTGTACAGTGGCAGCGGTGAAGATGGATACTGGCTTCACACTAATAATCAGGAACTAAAATACGCCACAGCTGTACTATGGGAGATAAGTTTGAATTTTGATTATGTTTCTCATTCATTTATTATGGCAAGGTGGAGGTATTGTTAGCAGAGGAGGTTTCACTGAAACGTATGATGAAGGTTTCCCAGAAAGCAATGTTACATTTAAAAAAAAATAATTTGAACAAGAAAACAATGAAAACAGTTGGTTACTGTATGTAACATTTTACACTTCTTCTTGTGGCAGATATGCAAAACATTTCTACAGTGCCATGTAACAATTTGTCATCTAATACATTTTCATTGAGACAAAAAAGTGAGTTTTACTATACTTTCTATGTTTTCTGTGTGTGCAAGGTAATGTTGACCGTAAGTCACATACTAGTAACTGCAATAAAGACCGGTCTTGTCTTGTGTTAAGTGCAATAGATGCAAAAAAGCTTTAAAACAATTGTAAGCTGAAAAGCCTACTTTTCATTATTGCAGATTTTACAAAGTAATACAACCAGTGTTCCAAAACAATATTAATTTACTACTACTAGCAAAAAGCAGGGATGAAATCACTGCTGCATAAAATGGGTATGAGATTCATGTGTTTTGGATCATGAGGAATTGTAATGAATGCTGAGGCAGTTCCACAAATCCACTGTGTGATTATATGGATAAATTACTGTAGATCTCAAGAGGCTATGATACTTTTTATACAGAGAGAAGTGAGAAAATCACAATCAAACAACGTTAAGGAGGATGTACCAATACGGCCTTTAATTGGTAAAGGAAATCCTATCCATATGCATTGGCTTAGATGGGTTTGCACTTTTGTGCTTTACAATAATCCAACTGATTTAAAGTCAACCAAGTCTTTCAGTATGGACTCTCCTCTATTAAACCCTCCACTTAAACTCACTGTGGAGCTCCGTATAATTGGTTTATGGATTTGTACACTTCAATCTGGCAGTGTCTTTACAATTGTACTGCAGTGAAACACTGCTTTCAGACTTTCAGCGCCAGCACAGAGCATTAAGAGACTCTGCGCGATGAAAGAAGTCCATTTCAGATTACGGGCCCATCCCCTAACCTCCCAATTCAATTAATAAATGCATTAGTTACAGGAGAAGCAAGTGATGTGTCAGCAGATTTGGCAGTGACTGATAGCAGCCTTCACAGAAGACACCCCCCCACTCATCCTGCCCCACCCCTCCCCACCGGCTTCTAACAGAGGTTAGATTGCAGATCTCATCACATTCTGTACTGCATGCTATTTGGCAGGGACAGTTTGCTCATGAGGCAAGTGCTTCTTAAAAGGAATAAGCCATTCATAGGTATGATTTCTTGACAGAAAAAACTTACTCCCCCCACCAAACACTGGATATTCTAAAAAACACACCTCATTGAAAAAAAAAAGAATTCAAATGTAAGACTCTTTTGGTATATTCATATTCTCCTTGTATAGCATGTGGTACCTTAACAACCTGTGGGATGAGATACTGTATACTTCTGCCTTTGTTTAAGTAAATTTTTGTAATTTGAATAATTTAAGAATTATAATATTCACTAGACTGATTTCATAGAGTCAGTGAGAGTCAAAGCTTTGGCAATTTGACATACAAAGGTAGATATAAGAATAACAAGAGATGCTGAATTGAAAGAAACACATTTGATTGTGCAAGGCTTGGCACCTTTCTGGCTCTTTCATTTGATAAATTGAAGACTGTTGGCCTGTGTACCACTTTTATGGGGTATATGCAAAGAGGATAATCTTAATCTGCTGAAAGTATGGTAAAATGCAATCATGTTTATTTCTGTTCAAGGAAAATAATGGACAAGAAATATGGGTTGCTATTTTTGAGCATGAGCCCACCCGAGTTCTTATTTATAGCGTAAACATGCAGAATATGCACTGACATTGTAGTCTCCCAAAACACATTAAAGGGGAACTGCAGTCCCAATTTCTCAGAACGGTTATTGGATCGGTAACAAAATAAATTCATTGACGTTATAGAAAAAAATCGACAAATTTCAAATTAAGCACAAAATCGGGAACTTTGTGAAAGTATTGTAAGTCTCCGTGTTGTTGCAAACCCCTGGTCTCACCATGGGAGAGAGCAAGATTTGCACAAATTGCGACGTGAAGCGGCCCTTCCTGCTCACTAGTCTCCGTAATGACTAATGTACTGTGATGTACGATCAAATAAGTACAGGTTGTGCAGCAGACATTTCACCACAGAAATGTTCCAGCGTGATCTGCATGCAGAGTTAACAAAATAAATGTATTCACAAGCCTGCTTATTTACAATGCCACAGGGCCAAATTATGTCACCGTACCTTGTGATGACAATGCGTTGTTCTGAATCCCAGAATATGGAGCTCCACATACAGTACCTGGGAATTTTGCCTAAAATTGGAGGTTTTTAAAAGTTACTGTGTACATTTGCTTTCACTGTGGTTTGAAATGCTCTCATCAATGTTGATTCTTTCTAACCCCCAAACATAAAAAAAGCATTGCAATTCCCCTTTAAGTAGAAAGGGAATGCTCTCATTGCAACATAATAACCCTGCTTTTCCAGAAACAGAAAAACAGTTCTGTGTGCGCATGGCTTTCATTCTATTCTATATGCATCTGAGAACACTTTATCCATAAAGGAACACTGAATTCGGGATGCCTAAATGTATGCAGGAGTTTAAATCTGTTGAAGGTTTTCTAAGGGCATTTACCGCTTCAGTGGCAGTGAAAATTTGAGAGAGGAGTGAGAAGCAGGGTCAAGGGCAGACAAACAGACGCTTTCATGATTAGGCTCTGAACCCTTAGGGATGTAAGCAAATGGCCTCCTCTCTCTGTTCCTTCTTTCTCTCCATCTACTTTCTCTCTTGCTTTGACTGTATTTGAAAGCAACCCCAGGCATAAAATGCTTCTAAATGCCCCAGTCCATCAAAGACGTTCCACTTCCATGTCGGCTACTGTAGCAGCAAAGGAAATCCAGTCTGACCTTTCTACCCTTCAGCTGCAGTGGCTGTGGTGTTAGTATGTTTCGCTCAGTGGGATATGCCATACCCGAGAATGAGGAGTCTTTGTCATGGAAAAGCACAAAACAGCAGGCACTATCACAGAACCATCTGATACAGATGCTCATGATCAACGCTGGTATTTACACAAAAAGGGCAAGGAAGTTTAGTGGGAAAATTTAGACAGCTGGGTTTAGTATAGTACACGGTGGTGGACACTTGTCACAGAAGCGCTTTGAAAACAAGTATTAATTCATAGACAAACTTTGACAAAATTGTCTCATGACGATTGTTTCATGTCACCCAACCTTCTCTTAAATGAATGTATCAGACGCTGGTGCAAGGACAGGGAAGAAGGTGATGTGTGACCTTTTTGAGACGCAGGCTTATCAGGGATAGCGTGGTATTTATGAGCCTCGCACTGTGGGAGACACGAGCCCCTGCCTCCCCACGGGCCTGCAACTTCGGAAGGCCTCTCCTGCGCTCTGTCCCTCCACAGACAGTGGTGCCAGCTGGAGACAGCAGTCCAGTGGCTCAGCACTGCAGTGCTGACCTTTCAGAACAGCTGTCATCAGGAAGTATGGGTTTTACTGTCATTCCCTTTGCAGAGTGTTTACTACAGTAAATTTGGCAGTTTTTTGCCCTTTATTTGTGTTGGCATGGTGTAGGTGGTGGCGGTGAGGTTTCAGCTGGGGGAAATTCAGCTTTACTGTTGTGCAAATGAGCGAGTGAACTATTTGGAACCAAGCCAGACGGCATACAGAGGCGCTGGCTGCAAATCTCCATCAAAGCTTCCAATCCTGTAAATTGCTATTCCATTTCGTTAAGAAAAAATCAGATGATTATTATTATTTTTGTCAACACTCCTCTCATTGCTATTGCTGTGAGAATTGACGATTACTTTGTCCTGCCTAATCTGGGCACAACATGGTTTGAACACACACAGAGCTAGAAGGTGAAATTATCACGTTCCTCCAGGTGCTTAAATCAAATACCGCAATTTACATCTCTGTCAATTTCATTTCTCTTTTTTGATATTCTACAAAGACTTTTGTGATTGAGTGACATGTCAATGAAAAATCTATTGCAACCATCCTGAAGAAAATTTGCTGCTCCCTGCTTTGCAGCTTTTGTGTGTTGCTCTTGGCACTTCTATATCAATCTTTCATTTATTTATTTTCAAAGCTTTCATCTTCTTTGTCTGGTCTTTTCTGATCCCACAATACCAAACAACCCATGCTGTACTCTTGTATAAAAAGTCGAACGGCAAAGGTAACCCAAAGGGCTAAAATAATATTTTCAAGCAAGACAAACGACTTAAAAACGTTGTTAGGCTTGGAAGAAAAGTACTTTTCTCTGGCTCATAAAACAGTCAATTAGATGTTGTACAGAAGGTTCAAAGAAGGTTGTGCTTTTCTTTGTCTTTTTTAAACAGAGTCTCTGTGTTCCATGTCTTATAGCACAGGTTTATTATAATACACCCTAAAAGGTTAATATAAGTGCTTATCCTTCCAGTCTCCCCAAACACTCATTCCCTCATTTCTCTTTTTACAATCTATTCTCTCTTTTCTCTGCTGTTTGCATTTCTGTGAGACAGTGGTACAGATTGATGCTGGATCAAGACCTGAGAAGACATCTGTACTTAAATGCTCAGCCGTGTGTTAATGATGCTCCTGAACTCGTCCTTGGGAAAAGCAGTCAGTAAGAAATTGAATGATGCTTACATTAGCAGGGACCGGGTATTCCTAATCTTCCTTACATTGGAGTAGTAAATTTACCTGACCCGGTTTCACTTTCCCTCGTTTATCTCTGCCGAATCTTAATTCCACTGCACAGGCCAGCCACCCTCACCATCGAATATTCCACTGTGCAGATCCTCCAGTCCAGAACAGGAAACTGTTAGTCAATAATGAGGTCAATGTGAGAATGTATTAACTTCTCTGGCTATAATGTGAGCAGTACAAGTGGAGAGAAGACTCCCATTGCCATAGCCTTTGAATATATCGCAAAATATTTTATGGGTATTTTAATGCCACATCTGTTTTTTTCAAAATGAATTCATATATTCTAGCAGAACAAAAAGATACTTCAATGACATGTATCTTTTTACTGAACATGAGATGTATCTCACTTCCAAGAATCTCTGAGGGAATTTCTTAACTGTACTCTGATAACACTCAAAATCCCTGTGAAAATGAATGAAGCTGATATCTAATCCCTTTAAACCCTGACAGTTATAGGGGATTTAGAGTTGCGTAAGATAGGTGTAATTTTTGCTCTCCAAAGGCAATGGTTTTTAAGAAAAGATACAGGTAATTTTGGACGGCTTAGCATGGTGCTTAGTGAGTTCCAAGAGCTCAAAAAGAGCTCTGCCCTTGAGGAGACCGAGATTCTTTTGAATTATTTTAGCAACAAAAAAAAGATCATTATTTTTTTGCAGTATACATTTTATCAATATACATCTGTGATCACAGCCATTCATTACAACCTACATGTCCAGAGCTTTAGCATCAACTCAGGATTCACAAGTGACAGGTGAAAAGGCAGAGGCCTTGTCTAGGAGGTTTTTTCCAAGAGAGTTTACAGTGCAAGCTTGACAAATGGGAAAAGGTTCGCTAATGGAAATACAATAAGCGCTGATGAAAGCTTTGTACTTCACACGAGGATAGTAAAGGTCAGTCCTGGGCAGAGCAATTACCAGTCATCATCCGCCACTTCACCGCAGTTTAAACAGCACATTACCTGGGCCAGACAGCTCAGCTCTCCCTTCCTACTGCCTGTGAAGGTTGTAGACAGGCATCAGTGGCATTTTCATTGGTCTGAATGGTTTGGCAAGGCTTAGTTTGCCTGGGTAGTTGTCAAAGCTGTTCAAAGTGGTTGCTGTTGGCAACTTGTTCAAACTGATACAGGGCAAAAAATGATCTAACTAGATTCTCAGCTACTGGGCAGCCAGACAGGTTTACGAACACTATAATGATTTAATAAAAAGGACTTGAAAAGGACTCGGTGTGACCTTCTTATTAAATCAGCGCGCAGCCTGATCTGTATGGTAACCCATATGTTCGGGGAGTTTACCAATTCTGCGTCTTGCTGTATTAACTTGCTAATTCCCACTGGAAATCCAATAAGAGTATAATATTGCTGTGAGGTTCTCCAGGACAAGGAAAAAATCCACAAAAAGCATGTAATTAGAATAAGACACGTTTCTATTTGAAAAATAGAAACCTTAGAAAAGAATCTATAGTCCAAATGTTAATATAATATTAATGTTGATGCTACTGCTGCTACAGTACATTAACTGCTACTGTTGCTATTCCTAATACAATTTCTGCTACTAATCCATCTATCCATCCATTTTTTAACCAATTCTTCCAATTTTGGGTCACAGGGGAGCTGGAGTCTATCCTGGCAAGCAACAGGAGCAAGGTTGGAACACCCTGGACTGGATATCAGTTCCTCACAGGGTGCACACAGACACGCACACACTCAGACCAAGGCCAGTTTTCCCAGAAGCCAAGTGACCTTCCAGTATGTTTTTGGACTGGAGGAGAACATACAAACTCCAAACTACCAGATAGCAAGATAGATACCAGGTCTGCGATTGAACCAGGGCCCCAGCACTGTGAGACAGCAATGCTAACCGCTGCACCACCATGCCACCTAATCATAATGATTCCTTGTATTTATACAGCACTTTTCATCCCAAAGGATCCTTATCTGCTTTACAGAAATGAGGGGACCCATTGTAGCCATCACTGAAGTGCAGCTCCCACCCGTGTGACGCACAACAACCCTTCTGCTCCATCAGCCCTACTGCACATAAGAGCAGGTCAAGAACTGAGAAGCAACTTTACCACCTGAATTAAAAGGGAAGCTTACTGTATAAGCCTAGAGTGATACTGTATTTAACCAGCACGCTGGAGATAACATATCTTGTTGACAAGGTATATCCTTTTGTTTCTTATAATGGTACACAAACCTCTTGGGCAACTGAACCAAACATTTTAAAGTGCATGACAATAAAGTACTGGACGTCTAACTACACCACTGCTACATTCAAATACTCTTTTAAACTATAGCTGGGTATTTTTGTTTGTTGATAAAACAGCATATTTTTCTCTTTTCAGAAACAGATCCACATATAAGAAATTCAAACAAGAAGCCATTAAAAGACCCTGACTCTACTTTCTATCTATCTTTCTGACTGAATGTCTCAAGAACACCATTAATGCCACCATAAAATTGCAGGAAATGCAATCTGTAATCCCCTTTTCACTAGATGTTCTTTAATTTAGGATTATTAGCCATTACTCTAGTTGCAATTAAAACATGTAACAATCTATACTGACTTAAGCACTGTAATCAAAGGCATATTCTCAGTTCCCCAAACCCACATTCTCAACTCTGGTGTATTAAGAGTTCTTTCACCTGCATCCTGAAATATTCCAGTGATCTTTAACCAAATTATACTGCCATTATTCTTAAATATTTTGTGTCTCACATTCAAAAGGAGTCTGATATTACCGTACAATATTAAAGTATTTACAATTTTTTTCATGTAAAAAGGTGCTCCTGCAGCTGTGTTTTTGGATATATTCTTTGAAAAACAGAAAATAAAACACACTCAATATACTGCCATGTGTGAACCTAAATTAAGCACAAATGGTGCTCTTTGAGTGATGTTATATGGCAAAAGAAGGCATCTGCAGAAGATAATTAACATACTCTTAAATGCCCTAACTAGCACTAATGTACTGATCTCCTATCTTTCAGATAAGTTTCATTAGAGGGTCTACCAAGACAGCCTGAGGTATCGTATGGAAATGCATGTAAGTGAGGTCATTTTTGTACTTCAACTGTGAATTTCACTGGGTTCAATAATAGTGTCTGTTTATCAGCCCTCTCCTCACGACAATGGTCATTGTGTCTTTAGAATGTTCCACAGCCTCTTAGCCTCAATGGGTGTGTCTCTTTTGGTCACTGCTGGTCTGAACCTTCCTCTGAGCCTTCTCTACTGGTTGCAATGGCTGTGACTCCCCCCTGACCCCGGTCCCCACTCACTGCTGCGCTGGCTGCTGCCTGCTTGGACTCTTCTGTCAGAAAGGCCAGCATCTGTTCCACCTTCTGCTGTTCCTCCACGCTGATATAGTCTGTGTCTGTAACCAACCACCACAAAGAGACAGTCACTGTACAGCAATGCCACTTAATACATTATAACACACAGCACAGAGAGACCAAGTCCCTGAACAGTGAAATATACTGTAATGCTGCACATATGGTCATTCATTACATAGTAATACAGGTTTTCTGCAATGGACAGAAAAATCACAGAAAACTATAACTACTGGTAACAAGCCATGACAAATATGAAATAACAACAACAACACAGTCATTAATCACAGTTATCATTTGTATTTACAGCATCAAAGCAAAGATTCACTCACTTCTTAGTGATAGAGGGTGGCTCCAAATTGAGTGAACCACAAAACACATATAAAATACTCCAGTTAGTTATAATTACTCTGTGCTGTAACATTGCATGCAGTAAAATCCATAATGACAGAAGAAGAGAATAAGTCACAACATACTAATAACTTCAGCAATTATATATCGACAGAGAGCAAGGGGCTTGAGAGAGAAGGAAGTTATTCAATATACATTCTATTTCATGCTGCGGAGAGACAAAAGAAAAAGCAATTTGCCTATATGCTCGGCTCTAAGAGTGAGAGAGAAAGGAAACACTTCATAACGTTCAGTGTGGAAGACAAAGCTAGTGAGAGATTTCAATCAGACTGCACAGTGCACTCTATCTGAATGTGTAGGCAAAGATACAGACTTTGACGTTGAAGTAATATAATGCATAATTCATATAAATATACCTATTTTACATAAAATCCAAATCACAAGGCATAGAAAACCAAAACCTAATGGCTTCATAATTACTTAATTAAAATCAATATTGAACTGCCTGTCTTCATTAAGAGGCCACAATCCCCATGCATCGGAGAAAAAGTGCCCAGAGCTGTGATTATGAAATGTTCATATTCAATATTTGGGAGTGTTATAGTCAAAATAATAAACAACCCTAAGAACATACTCAAGACCAGTGTCCTCAACTTCTGTATTACCAGTTTGTATATGCTAGAGTATAAATCATTATAATTTTGCACTACTCATTTAGAAAACGTCAGATTGTGTCTGCAATGAACAAAAGAGAAGATTATGGATAATTTAACAGGATAGTTCCATGCTGTAAAGAAAAAAAAGAAAAACAGTTTATTAGACTGTGGAGCCTTGCTTAGGAGTGGGGTGGGGGAAGCTGGAATATGAGAACAAGCCCAATAAAAGACAGGATGTAGAAAGCAATAACCTCATCATTGAAGACTGGTGGAGAATTGGTCCTGGTTTGAGTGTATGCATGATAGTGTCTGTGTCTGCCTTAGGATAGACTGGCATCCTGTCCAGAGTGTATACTTCTCCTTGTGCCCGTTGCTTGCCGGGATAGGGTAGGTTTCAGCTCTCTCAGAACTGGACAATGATGTTCATGCTCATAATAATAATGATAATAATAAAAATAATAATAATAATACAAATTTTATAGATGTGTTGTAGCTCCATAAAGAGTAAGATGGCTAACCTGGTTATAACTGGCTAGTACATTACTATAGCTTTGTACTGAAATATTACTGATATGACAAATTGCAAGCCCTGTTTTGAGAGGCTTTAGAAAATGCTAGGACACCTACTGTATGTTGTCTTCAACCTCCTTATTTGCATACTTCCCCCAGATTAGTGTCTAATTGCGCTGTGAAAAATCTCTGTCTGAGAACATCCTTGGAACATCCAAAAAACTGTGATTAGACACAATCTGATGTCAATTCTCCTGTTCTGCTGGCCTTAAAAGTCATTTTTGTAGTGGCTCTATTATTGTGGCCTTAATACTGTACTGTATATAAAGACCTGTTGCATCAGCTGTTCATGTTGATTAATAGTAGAACTGACTATATTCTAGTGGACTGAAAGTAAACTAAAACAAAAAAAAGTTAGTGAAACTATAGAGAACTCATTAAAATTCAAACCCTTGGGCTACAAAGTTGCCATTTGGAATAGGACTCTTCGCAAAGAGTCAGAACAGTTAAACTGACTTAAACAGTGTGATTTCTTAGGTGATAACATTTGCGTTACTATTCCGTGCCACAGAGTGTTCACAGAGGCTCTGTTCAAAAGGGAAGATTCTCTCACCTCACATTATGAACTGAAATAAAAAAAAGCACAATCACATTTTTAGGCTGTCATTTAAAATCTAAAGATGTCTGAACACTACCTTCATATATACCAAGTTCCGTGCTGCTTTGAAGAAAGCTAAGAACTTCACAAGAAAGATCAACCAAAAGAATGTACTGTAAGCTTAGAGATGAGAAGATGCTATTTAACTCAATGTGTTCATCTAACCCTATTAAGAGCCATCCTGAAAGCCCCCAGCGACAGGACTCATGATGGAATCTGGCAATCCGTAACACTTTTGTGTATAGAAGAGCCTCCTGCCTTCACTCCTGCAAGCAGCTGCACTTCATTTTCAATTTGTGCATGTTAATCCCTTTCTGAGTCTCGGAAACCTCTCTTAGATCTTCTAAAACATCTCTGTTCCGTAAAAAAAACCCGTCTTCTTTAAATCTGTTTCTAAATGATATGCCCTTTCAGTTCTGATATCATTCTTGAGTCAGTGTGCAGTCTTTGATGTACTGAAGATGTACTCTCTTGTGCCACCTGGAGTGCAAGGTCCTACCAGTGTTACAACACTATGTAGGTCAAGGGCTGAAGGCAGCATAAATGGTTTCGGCACTACGGGGATATTGGGGTGTTGCACCCCAATAAAGCTCAGAGGGGGCTGAGAATATTCTGATTAGGTTCTATGAATTCAGAGCTTCCTGAAAACTGACAGAATGTGCCTTGATGCAAAGGACATTAACTCCTAAAAATTTCAAGGAGGACTTTTAAGACAATAACAGGGGAACACCTGAGAGACTATACCCTGTCTTTTGTGTGTAAAAGTCCTTTCTTTCCATCGAAAAATCTCACTAGTGCAGCTATTCTTTCATAATGTATCGCTACCTTGGCTGTGCTGTGTGCTACTCGCTCAGCCCAAGACAGGACTCTGAAAACACATAGGCTGTACTATCCTGTTTACTGCCAGTGCTGGATTTTCTTTCTCTGTCTATGTGACAGATTCAGGGAAAGAACATCTCACTGAGTTGAATCATTCTAAACATATTGGAAAAGACTATATTTTTTTTTCCCACCTAAACAAAACTTTGGCAAACTGGTGGAATGTATTTGTAATTAACATACAGTACAGGTAAGTGGAGAAAATTCCTCTTTTATCTGGTAGAAGAGAACTTGTTAGTTATTGTTTGTGAATACATGTTGATTTCCCAGGGCTTAAGTCCTTCATAACCATAGAGTGAGTCACCAAACCCTAATTTAGCAAGATTACTTAGCAACCAGAGTAACTGGAAATACCAGATTCTATATTTCAGGTTGATGGAGGTAACTGGAGACATCAAAACTTATTTTCTCTCTTATTTCCAGCGATCTAGACTGAGCAATGATTCCTGTGTCTTCATACATAGCTAGTTACAGGATACAACTCTAGTTACGATATCATAATACTTTATTCGCCGATTTTTCAGAAAATCATTTTGCATCCAAGCAGCTACTACTGTATATGTCTTGAACAAAGACTTACTGTACAAAAAAGTGACAAAAATGTTCCGTGGCAGACAACTGACATATTAAATAGGTGGTCCTCAACAAAAAAAGATGACTGGAGAAGGGAGTGTCACACAAATCCCTCATTAGCGTCCCAGCCTCTAACTCCTGTCAGGTGATGTATTTGAAAAAATAAGAAATGAAAAAATAAAGATGTAAACAATCTGATTTGCTTTTTCAAAGTGCATCCCAAAATGCCACTATTCCTGCCAAGGTTATTGTTTAGATAAAATGCGTGGAGATGCCTAACCTTGGTTCCCATTCCAAATACACAAATTGGCATTGGAATGTAGATTTAATAGACTGCTTGAAACAAATTTGCACCCTTTGATTAATGTTGTCAAGACAGCACCTGCCCCGCATTCACACAGCCTTGATGAGAACGCTCAGCAGGAGAGATAAACTGAACACATAAACACAATGACTCAGTGCCTCAACTTGGAAATGGATGAAACTCTATAATTCAATGTCATTTTCAAAGTTTTCTTTAAACAGCATAAAAGAACATGCAATCTAGCAATTCAATTAAATCAAATGGCAGGTTTGTTGACAGATTGCCAGCAAAGGAGACAAGGGAATCTGCTTTGTTACTATACACTATTCTAATTAAGCTGCTTGCTAACTTCCAAGTGTAACCTCAGGCTTCACATGCATAGGTAGGTGTCTATAAACAAGATCTGGAATGGTGATTCACCACTGACTCGACAGCTTGAGTTGAACAGTAGGAACTAAATGGCATCACGAGCATGACTGTGAGCCCATTCTGGGTAGACCTAAAGAAATTGGCAGAGTTGACCAAGGTCTCCAGTCTATATCAAGGCAGCTTCTTTTTTAATTCTTCAAGGACAAGAATGCATATGTCTCTGGATAGGCTACGAGACAATCAGGGGTGAGTTACAGAATCATCAGGCCAAGCACAAGATTCCATAAAATTTGCCACTATAGTATGCCACTTTCAGGGGTGAATTTTGAAGTTTTGTGGAATGTACGATTTCATGGGTCGGCCCCATTCCCAGCTATAAAATTCCAAGCAATAAGATGGTTCCACCTTAAAAAATATCAGTTTTTGCCTGGGGACAAAACATCTCCCACAGAACGTCTTCACTTTCCTGGGAGGCAGCTGAGGAACACCCTTCGAACTTCTTTTCTTCTGGCAGTGGTGGAAGTGTGGGGAGCAAACAGAAAGAAAACCTGGTTTCTTTAATTGTTGATCTCACCAGCAGCTGCCAGCTGAAACACTCATTTCACTTTCTCATGAATATCCCCCACCTTGGACACCTGGTATCTCCTAACAGCAAGTTCATGTTTGGAGTATAGATGGATTGCTCATCCCTACCCTGTTTGATATGAAACTGTATCTCTTCTATATGCACCCATCTCTGAAGCACAGGTCAGAATGAGGCACAAATATGCTACTGAATCGTTGGAACATCTGTTGAATGATTCCTGCCTCCGTTGAACCAGCACCAGGAACAAGGAGAGAAGAAATGAGTAGGAATAACAATAAGTAGGAAGAGACCATGTCCAAAAAGACTGGATCAGAGTGATCTAAGATGATTTGATGATGTTATGGCAGGGCATTTTCACTGGTGCTTAATGAGTTTTTAATGCAAACACACAAACAAGCCTTGAGTCGCTGGGATTCAATGCCATTCCTGCTGTGTGAATTATTCAGTAGCAGTTGGGCAAGTGAAATGCTGACAAGTGGTGTGATTGCTCAGGATTACTGGTGTGAAGCATTTTCTGTTCAGTTACTGCATGTTGGGCTCTCTGTGCCCATGTTGTGTAACTGACACAAGAGCATAAGAGAAATACCTTTGCAAAAAATATGAGACTTTGGTACAAAGTCATTGATTTTTGATCAGACTCTGGAGGAGTGGAATTAACTCATTTTTAAAAAAGTCAAATTATTTCTACACAGAACATGTTTTGTGTATTTTTTTAAAAATATATATAAAAACTAAGTAACAAATACATAAAAATTGAAAATCTACTGTGCAAGATTTTCAGCTAAGCACGGCCTGTACATTTGTTATAAAGTGAGACATTCCTAACAAGTAAGAGCCTTGATTTAGCTGTATTTTTCTTAAGCATAAATTAAAACTCAAATTGAAAAATATAATCATACGGTACCTTGCCAAAAGCTGGATTTCTAAACACATTTTCACAACTAACTTCAGAGAACACTCCTGAATCTTTTTATATCAATCAATATTTTAATTTTATATAATCAATCAACATGTTTTCTTGTTTCAAACAGCTTTCACCTGTTGCAAACACAGGTACATGCCTAGAGATGTCTAAGATTGCATCTGAGGCAGGATTTATTAGTTAGGACAAGATGCTCTCCTTGTCCTCAACCTGGAAATGGATGGAACTCTATAATTCAATGAGTCTGTATGTGTACAGTATGTGTCTGCTGGGTTTCTAGGTCTCCTAAAAGTAGCAGCACCTGAAGTGCAGGAAGGAGCTGTTAAATCTATCAATTTAAACAAGCAATTACTTGATTTAGCTTCCTAAGAGCTGATGAGGACTGAAATCTGCAGACACACCTGTCAGCCATGACTAGGACTGAATGTTGCTCTGGAAAATGAGCTCTGTTTGTAAAGTTTCAGTAACCCCCGATAAAGAAAAGGTGACTTTCAATGATGCAATTAAGTGCAAAATTGTTAGCTTTATAATATCATATTAAAATGTCAATTGCAAAAACTTGTGCCTAAAGTGGATTCACATTTGAGCATTGTAACTGCAGTCTAAATGATCAGAAACGAAGTCTGGTCACATACTGTGATTTCTGAATGGTGCTTCAATGACAATAAATCAAGTTAACGAGTTTGAGAATTATAAAAAGGCAACAAAGCCACTTTTTAGAATGATGATCTACCAGTTCACCTACTGAAAGTTTAAAAGGAATTACATATTTTTAAACAGCAGGAGAGCAGAGTCTAATTCAGGACACACTGTTACACACCCAATCCCCCTATGGAGGCCAGCAAGAGCAGGGATGGAGAAATAGGTTCAGAGTGAGCTCCAGCAGTCATCACAGGATTGGTTTTCCATTATCCAAAATCAGAGTTGGCAAAATAAGGCTAGGATGTGAAACGGCTCCTACTTTTGTTATGCTTCTCATCCTCATTCCTTCACATGTCATTTTCTTCACACTCCAGACAAGGCTGCAGTTTCAAAATGACTGTTACTCAGCCTTTCAGTGTGGGACTAAACTGTGCTGCCTCTTTCACTCATGAAGGTCTAATACTTTGCATTTCACTGAGGGGATACGCTCGTCAGTCCTAGACAATTTTACAGTGCAATCACAACAAAGAGTCACCTGTTGCTAGGTGCAGGAGAAACGCACACAATGACTGCAGTATTGAAAAGGGAAAGAAAAACAAACCAATCTATCACCCATGTACAGTAGGTACACAACAAGTGAAAGTAAATGACCTGAAGGGCTATTTCATAATTAACACATCATATAATAGCTGTTTGCTGTTATGGACAGTTATAGTCAATCTAGAATATATCACTTAAAGATTAAGTCTAAATAGGAGAGAGATAGTAAATGACTAATAAAGTAGGATGCAGTAATCTATGTAACCACAGTGTGTTTGTTGTATTTACTCACTAAGAAACATACCAACTGCGGTAAAGTATCAGATGCTGTACAAAAAATTTCTATGAATGTGAGCAACTGTGTGTTTATCAAATGAATACTTCAGTATAGGGTGAGAAAGAAGAGAGGAAGAGAGAAAGGAACAGAGAGAGGACTGGAGTGAGAATATAGGTTAGACAGTGGTGAGTTATAGAGAGAATATTCTAGAAAGGAGGAGAGGACAGAGTGGGGTTCTGAGAGAGAGGTGACCAGGGTACCCACAGGCGTGCAGGGAGAAGTGCTTGCGGTCACCAGGAGGAAGGGGTGCCCCAGCACAGGGTGGCTCTTTGTCTCCCAGGAGGTGCTGAATGGAGTGCAGCTGGAAACACGGGTCAGACAGCAGCACCGCTCCAGCTCTGGACACCCTGAAACACACATGTCCACAAATTGTCAATCCGGGAGCAGTTTCTCCCGTAACAAAAACACAGCCTTATTAACATCCAGGCTGAGAGTGTAAGTATTAACAGCTCTAACCAGATAAGTCACTACGTACAAACCTACTTTCCACCTCAGTCACTGCACCCTTTAATAATAATAACTTTTATTTATAAAGCGCATACAGGTTTTTACAGATGTAGGACAATCAGATGTAGACCTTGGTAAAAAGGAAAGTTTTAAGTTTGGATTTCAAGACTCATGTAGAGTCTGAGGAAGGTCATTCCATAACACTGGAGCAGCGACAGAAAAGGCATTGTCACCTAAAGTCCATGCCATTTTCCTCATTTCCTAGGATATACTACAAAAAACTATAGAACAGCACAAAACCCAATGCAAATCCCTTTCAAATTAAAATGTCCACTTCCCAACACACATACATTTTGTGTTATTGGAACACTTACTATTTGATATAATCAGCAGATCTTGCAGGAATATCATCATCACGTCCCACATAGTGCACAAGGAAATCCTACCTAATACTATAGTGATAGTCTGCTTTCTGAACTACTTGGATGTTCACTGTAATGTGGTTTTTTATATGTACTGGACAGCAACAATGGTCTCACCAAAGACACTCACAAAGCACATTCACTTTTTCCGGGATCCTTTGGGATGAAGAGCACTATAAACATTTAAGCGATGATAATTATGATGTATTAAGACGTTTCATTGTTAAGCACCAGTCTCAGCAATTCCCCTCACCAAGGAAACTGATAGCTGAGCCCAGGCAGCGAAAATAAAGGAGCCTGTCATCACTTCACTGCTGGGGTTAGTCATGCCTGACTGATGTCTTTGTAAATGGATGGAAGGAGTTAAACTGTGTGCAAGGGTTGTTTAATAAATGCTCCTGGCACCTAGGATCAATCCTGGGGGAATAGTATTATTACAGCCTCTGAAGTGCAACTGGCTGTTTCCACTTTAAAATGAGGAATGGCAATGTATGCAACATCAGCATTGGTACTGATGTAGAGTAAAGCAAAATAAAGTAAAGACTGATGCACTGATTACAGGCCCTTGCCAGAGTATTACAGCAATATCTTCATTTCATTCCACAATTTCTGTGCATCCAAAGGAGAATACAACAACCTAAACTGTTCCAGCTGCAGATCAGACTGACAGATCACTCGATATTGTTTGTCTTTTCATTTTATGCCCAACCATTTAGAAATCGCCAATTGTTTTTATCTGCTCCCTCTCGTTGTCTTACTGTATGTCACAGGGGAGCCAAGACACACAGAAACCATTGACATCTCCAAACTGCACTGGTACCAAATCATATAAAACAAGTAAAAGAAACAAAATTGACAATCGGAATCATTTATTGTCTTAATAAGTAACAATGCAATCTAGAATGTTACAACTTGTTCAAAGAGTATACTTGATCTATAAAACTGCTGCAGCAGCTGTGGCTTTTGAATTCCCTCCTATCTTCAGGCTTGGAGCTTTTTGAAGCCGTCTCCTTCTGCATCAAACAACCTCACGACAACTGAGATAAGCTGTGAGGGGAGCTTGTGTTCACCTTGGATGCGCGTGAAAAACAAATTGTCGTGTTATCCTGACGAGATAAAAATGTAAAAAAAAAAAGAAATACATCGGCAGCAAAGCAAGCAAGCACACTCTTGAGAGCAGGGACTTAAAAGTGAGCGAGAAAGAAAGCTCAAGCTCTCACCTGGACAAAGAAGTCAGTGGGGAAGGCTGGGAGTTAGGCCCTCCTATAGGAGTCAGGGGGTGTCACTATGACTCAAGAAGAGAGAGAGGAGACTGACAAGGCTGGCTCTATGGCAGTGGAAAATTAACAAGTTGTCAGGAGCACCACCGGCTCCCATTTATTAAAAGGTGCCTCTGCAACAAGTCTGCTCTCAGACTTGGGCACTCACCCGAAACGGTCAGCCACTCTGTTTTGTAAAAAAAGGAAAGAAAAAGGCACATTTATCAGAGTGGGGGGAGACGCACTGACACATTTAGTGAGGGGGAAGCCGGGGATGAGGACTGGGATTGCAATCACAGCCTGTCTCCACACTCCCTCAGAGGAAGAGGACTGGTAAGGCCTGATGTACCAGATCATTTGGAATGATTTATTTTACCTTGAAAACTGCTTTTAAATTCAGCAGCTCTTTGGGATCCAATTTTATAGTAGAAAGGAGGAGAGGTATTTTACACTTTATATTTGGCTTGCAACATACAGTAAGCCTTTATAACCTGGAATATATCACGTCAGAACTGAGACTCATTGCTATGAGTGCTACTCATTGGTATGAACCAATGATCTATTGATGATTAAATGGCAGATTGCTTTCATATATACTTGTGGAAGCGTGCTTCAATGCTAGTAAATGTATATTTCCCATAAAATGTTACTTTCAGGTCTCATGGTAATAACATGAAAAAGCTTACAAAGAGGCTATTTAGCCTATCTTGCTTGTTTGGTTACAGGTAGAGTAATGAAGAATACTGTAAAGCCTTTTTGTTAATTTTTGTCAATCCATCCAATTCTGGAATTGCCAGAGCTGTCTTTTTCATGTCTTGGGTCACAACTAGGAGTCCTACAGCCTCACACAGGAGAGAATGAGCAACTGTAGGCAGCCTCCTCTGATTTAAATTCCAGAATCCCAGTCACTCTGCTCCAACTGTGACAAGACAAAAGTTTGAACCTGCAACATCTCGGTCACAGAGCTCCTTTGCTGGTTGAACCACTATGAGCATGTATCTCAAGAGACACACTCTTCAACTTCAACAATTCAGCTGGAGCTCATATAATTCCCCCACCAAACACACTACCTGAAGTTCTAAACTCAAAAGATTTAGTTCCCTTAATGTGTCTATGACATTCTCTTCACTATTTGTCTGGTTGCTCTCCTTTGCATTTTCTCTAGAGGTTGGATGCATCTTGTAAGCCAATCAGGAAAAATTAACTGTACTATACCTGTTAGACTTTAAAAATAACTTTAAAGTTATTTAACTATAAACTATTTAGTTCTTTCAGTTGCTTAAATAGCATTCTGTTATTACATTTTTCTCAATATGTGCAACATACAGTACGTAACATTTTTGTCTTCAAATAAAGTACTTGTATTACGGTATCTAATCTCCTCAAGAATAATGAGATTGCAGGTTTTAAACCTTTGCCAGCAACGATTCAAGTGGCTCCCTCTTTCTCTTCAGATGCAAGTATGAGAATTAAAGCTTTATAGATAAATCCATTCAATTAAAGTGTGGGGTCAGATGGGGCACACTTTTGTGCTTAAAGTAGCAACTTAATCCATTTAGCTCTGAGAACGTACATTTAATGTATTCTTGTCCAACACTACAGAAGCAAAAACAAAAAATATTGCCACAATACCACCTTATAAAGTGTCTGAGGTAACCCAGAGAAGGCATGATCCCCTAATAAAATTAGCAAAAATTAAAAAATTAGATGCATACTTGGCATCTAAAAAAACAATCACGTGACAAAAGAAACTTGCCAAAGAGAAAAGATGTTTCAAAATGAGAGAGATGGTCAGGCTGTTTGATACAAGAAGCATCAAATCATAAGAGGATCAGAATCAAATGCACTCACTGCATTTGATTCCTACTGCAAAAGCGCAAAGAAAAAAAGAGCAATGGCTTAGTCCAGATGAATCAAAAGTACCATGTTTGGATGAGACTAAATCAGAATCGAGAATAACAGCTTGTGTTGTCTGAGAACGGCCTTGAACAGCTGAGTGTGGGAGAGCCTGACAAGCCTCTTTAACACCAGCGACAGGAAACTGTGGGACCAAAGAACGGAGGGCCGTTCTACAGCGTCTGTTCACCCCCACGCAGCTCAAACATCCAATCTCTCTTCAACCCTGGTGTCACAGGTTTCCGATGAATTTGGTGCACATTAAAGCGCAACATAAGGTCTGAATTTCACAAAGGTTAGAGGAGATTCAGACTGATCTAGGAGCCGAGAGAGGGAGCTTTTCATTTGAGGAGAGGAAAAAAAGCAACAATTTGCACCTTGCTTCAGATGTCAAAGAAAAGTTGAGTTACTTCATTTCAGTTTGGTTGTAGGGTCATTGCCAGGTTTAAGATCATCATTTACTGCTTTGGAACTGGGTCTAAAGAACTGTAAATGACTGTGGTCCCATATGGGTGTCTAGACCATAACATTATAAACCCTTCTCCTTTGTTGTCAATTGCCATTATAAATAGGGACTGTGGGACCGTTTATGATGCAGTGATCCCTCAGTAAAGAGGATGAGCTCATCGGCCATTTTACCTTCGCAGACATCTAGAGCAGGGATGAGATAGTGGGGTGAGTCATCAGTGAAAGCGCAATTTACCTGCTTAAAAGTACTTTAGCTTTGTCATACTTTCCTGATGTTCAGGTTCGAGAAAAGGCTCCGGTAGAACAGTAGTGCTTTCACTCTCTTCTTCCCCTCAGGCAATCAGTATCCTTTAAGTAAGTGTGTGAAAGATAGGCCCCTTGCAGGCAGCAATGGATCAATTGGATAAGGATCTTTGGTGTTGAAGGAGACAAGGTATGGATTGGCATACAGTATATGAGTTTGGGAAATCAGGACAGAGAGAAATGTGTTCTATTGCTCTGGTTAAGTTCATCCTTTACATTAAAATTAGTCCACTTAACTGTTAGGGTGGATCACCTGTCTAGTCTGATGATGTGACACTGCCCTTAAACAGAAGATGTTAATATCTATTTGATGCAGAAGACTGTTACATGTACTTCTCATAAGTAGTGTTACGTCTTTGTGGCATAGATTTCTGCTCACTGGGAATTGATTTTCTTGTTCTTGCATGTCATATCCTGGCATTTTGATGATGATTTTTTCCAGCTCGGCAACTGCTTTTAGAGACAGCAATCCCCTTGCTTATCTGTGTTGAAAAGTGAACAAGTCACAACTGCAACTCCTGCCCCTATCTGATTCTGTGTAACAATACTCAACAACTTGTGCCTTTATTCCATGATTAAGTCTCATGTCCCCCAGAGGGACATCCAATTAGATTTAAGAATAACTAGTACACTGAAAATTGATCTTCCCGTGTAAGAGACTTTCACATTTTGCGTGTTTTTGTCTGTGTGTAGCCTGTGATGGACTGGCGTCCCATCCAGGGTGTATCCTGCCTTGCGCCTACTGTCTGACAGGACAGGCTCTGGCTCCCTTTCAACCTTGTATTGCATAAAGCAGTTAGAAAATGAATGGATGGAGTATGACTTTGAATGGATGGAGTATGACTTTAAAATCTGGTAGTTTGATTATATGACAGCGAATGCATTTCTTTTTTCCAGTCCTTCAGGAAAAGTAATCTAAAACAGTTGCACTCTGGAAGGAGTGAATGGTCCGAGGACACAGAAAGTATCTTTGGGGTGTACAATTAAGTAGCAAAAGAATTACATATGCTGAAGCGTAGCAGAAACAGCATGCAAAATCAAGTAAAAATAACTGTGCACCCCTACAGTGTAAACAACTGCAAAATAGCAGTCCCTCAAACCTGCTTGTTGGAAGCACATGGCAATTTTCTTCAATTTTATAGGCCAACTACAGAGAGGATAAAATGCGTTTCTTTGTCCCCATACTCTGCTGTGACAATTGTGTAGTCAGCAGGAACAACGTTTCATTAGTTTCAGAGAGGACTTTGTAAAAGTCACAATGGAGACTGAATTTAAATTACACTGTAAGTTCTGTTTTCTTATTTTTTTAACCACACTGTAGGGAGAATGTCTTCATACAAAATGCGTGATAATCCAGTGCATGAATGCTGATCTATTCTACTTTCTAATTTCTCACAAACCCATCTTGAACCACTGAGATGTCAAGCTGGTGTTTAAGGAAAAGAGCAGATCTTCTGAAACAACCACCAAGGGCAAACAAAACAACATCCTTACAGTATATGCTCAAAAGCTTTTGCTAACACATCTGGAACAGAATCTATGTTGAAACTCAAATAGCATAAAACAATCATAAAGGAGCATGAAACTTCAAAAGGGACAAATGCTACAAGAATCAGCCCTCCTCACAATCATGAATCCACTGACTCACTTACATAACAATCAGCTATGTGAATCACTGAAGGAATTGCTTTGTGTCTTCTCGATAGTCGTATGATGCATGTGTAAATTGTCAAAATGCTTTGTCTCTCTCAAACGCTTGAATGTTCTGTAACAAGTATATCTGTCATTCCAGAAGGGAGATAAGAGAGTGGTTAGCGGTTATGCAGCTTCACATGACAAAAGAACGTATCTAAAAGGAAAAAGGATGACTAAAAACAAAGGTCTAATATAAAGCAAAAAATATATTTACAACAACAAATAAGCATATTTCTTTCCATTACTTGACCTCAAGCTTCCATTGTATGGAAGCTGTGCTGAAGTGGCAACTGTAGGTTCTTGATGCAGTGAGCATTTATGATCCAGTTATACTGAAAGTAAAACCCCACTCTCCAATTTCAAATCCAGAAGTGACCAAAACACAGAGGCTAGTTGCTAATGGGAACCACATACAGCCCTTCACCCACCCAATATCGACCTTTTTCAGGGGCTAACGATTGTGGCTCATCTAAAAGGGAGAGGTTGCTTTTTTTTTTTCCCCAGGTGACAGTGAAAGACTTACTGGGAGTAACCAGTGTATGAGAATCTCAGCTCTATCTCGTCCAGCTAGATAAGAGAGTAGTCTTAAAAATGGGCTCTAAAAGAAAGGAGGTTGAGAAAAAGGCATTTTTTTTTACTGTTGAATTTCGGTACATGTACTCGGACACTTGAGCATGAACCTATTTCAAATGTCCCAGGCTTAAAGGGTTTGCCTAAACATTGAACACAGAAAGGAAACTATAAGAACAAAACCCATAAAGTGAAATCTGAGTGTGCCCAGAAGTGTTGCAGTGGCACAGTAGCACAGGGGTCTCGGTATTGACCCCCTTACCTTTTCCTCGTATCTTACAGAGGACGTCTTACAATACTTTGAAGCACCAGACAGTGATGACTCCTAACAATGTATTTAAAAAGAATTCACATCACCACAAACAGATCTGCTAAGACTTCAAATCTAGGCCAATCAAGGTCAAAAGGTTTCCTCCAGTCCAGTACAGAGACATATGAGTGCTTGATATTAATGAAACATAAACCGCAAGAGGATGAGTGTAATAGCGGTTGCTTTCCTCCTTTTATAATGTCACCTCTGGAGGCCTGTGTTAAATATTTGCCTTGGTACTCGATTGCAGTTTCTCATTATAGCCGAGACAAAGCCGTAATAAAATCTCAAATAACACAGTGATCCAGACCAATGGATATCAATCTGGGGTCCAACGTCCTCTGTGAACTCCCCAGAGGAACTGCTGGGGGTCCCACAAAAGAGTAGTAACATATCACCAGTTTTAGTCAATAATATATTTTGCTCCCAGCAGAAATGCGAAAGACAGCTATTTCTATATGCTTGGTTTTAAATTCTTAGCATTTTAGAGTAGCTAATGTCAGATTTCAGTGGGTTTTTAAAGAGACAACCTGAGAAGCCAACAGACAAGTTTGAGAATGACAGTATATGAACCAGATTAATCTGGTGTCAGATCTTGGTGGGTAATCTGGTGAAGAAAACACCCATTATAACAAGAACATTGTACCAGTGATGTTAAATTTATTTCTGTATTTTATGCAAAAAATTAGATATTATTGGTACGGTTTACAGTATTTTATTCTCAGACCTGCCATCTGTAAATAGCCTTCTAGTTACCTGGACATAATTCGTTCAATGAGGAATTCAAAATGCACAAGCATACTGTATCTCCTCTTTACAAACACCAAATTGATGGAGTTGCCAGCAACTATTTAAATGATGTTTTGAAAGTGAAGCACATACCGGAGCCACATTATTTTCCAATAGGCTTGATGAATAAGTTATCTGGGGAGAAAACAAATGAGACACCAATGGCAGAATTACAATGGATTCCCTGTGTAAGGGCTGCCTATTGAAAGTCAGCACTGAGGAAATGAACAGGAGATAACCATCACTGAGGGAAGACAAAAATCACCAAATGTTTCCCTTAAAGTGTACTGTAATATTCTGTGTAGTGCACAATCTGAAAGGATACTCGTGCTTAGTTCACACTGATTTCTAACAGAATTATGACACAAGAGAGTTATTAATGTGAAACAAGACAATGTTTCCTACAAGCGCATCTTGTCTCTCCTCAGTGTGCATGATGAATATTACTGCTTTCAAAACTAAATCCTACAGAAAAGCAAGAATCCCAAGATTTTGGGTCCTGATTTTTTTTAAAAGGTGGGGCCTAATGCATGTATTGCAACTAGATTGATGATAGCTCAAATCCTGGGTGCAGGAACCTACTAATGTACCCTTAGTAAGAAGTTGGTTTGAATAATAAGAATAAAAATAAGAAGAGGAAAATGAACAACAGCTCAGGACTACAGCTGGGAAATTCTGACATCAACGTTATGCCAGATTTGTCCTGAACTGAAGCCACATTGATGGTCAAGTACTACAACTAAAAAAATCAATATAGCAAGCATATGTACGTCTGATGTTAGCATTCATACACAGCAGCAAAGAGCATGCTACATCTCTTCAAGAGATACACTATACCTGCTTTCAGGCTGCATTGACTATCGCTAAAAGAACAGCTGGAAGCTGAACAACAGGGAGACTGCTCTAAGGTCTGCTTGTAATACAAAAACAGCACTGGAAGGGTGTGAATATTGTTTTGAGAAACATGGACCCTGATAATCTTTTTCAAATGACAGGAAATAACAATGAATAGTTTTTATAGTTTGTGAAAAACAATTAAAAATGAAGAAATGTAAATGCAGCCATACTGTAAATGTAAACAACACAACCATGATGAATACATGTATTAAATTAAACAAAAGACATTTCACAGTTCTGCACTTTACAGAAGCTTACAAGTTTTCACACCAAAACTGTTCTATATATGCGTTTATTATTGATGGATGCACAAGGAAGCTTCTACCACTCAGAAACACAAAAGACAATGTAGAACTTGATCGCCACAGTTACCCGGGAGTGGAGTTCCTTACACAGTACATTCATCTTTGAAAATAAACCCGCCAATGGCACAAATACTGCGACAAAAATAGCTCTTCTTTCCAAACTTATGAAGCGACCTCCAAGCATCTCCTTACAAGAACAGAAATGCTTCTGCCAGAGACGGAACTCAGAGGTCAATTCTCTGTCTCCCAACAATTTCTCTGTCTTCCTCACTCTGTCAGCTTTGGCTCCTGGCCCCAGCAGATAGCCCATCGGACGACATTTTGCGGATGCATCACACAGCTGCTCCTACACAGCTACCTTCCAAGGAAATAGTTTTCAAAGCTCTTTAAGGTGACAGTTGCCGTCCATCCTTATCACATCTATGGGATTGCTGATGGCCTAGGCTCTGGCTCCTGGCTGTGCTCAGATGCAGTGGTGTCTGCTGCAGAGAACAGGCTGTCTGATCCACTCTGACAGCACTAGGTGTTGTCACAGCTACTGTAACTGACAGGCTCCAACAGCTCCTAGCAAGCATACAACATCCCACACCCTGCTCTCCCGTTTTTTAAAATATTTTTATGATCTACAACATGAAGCACTGTCATTCCAGAAGAAACACGGTGATAACTTTTTAATCATAAGATAAACCACAAAGCCTGTTATTTTAAGTTATACATAACTATAAGAGCAATTTTATTTTCATCTTCTTAAGAATGTACTACTAGTACACCGTATCCCCAATCTTTTTATTATATTACACAAGACTACAATCGACCAATGACATGGATAGTTAAAACGGCTGGTGTGCTAATTGACTAGAAAAATTGTCTGTTTTCAGACAGATGGTCAGGTTTAGCAAATATGACAGTCTGGGTTACACACTATAATAAATGTTTTATGAGGACAGTCCTTACAGGAAAAAGTCGAAGTGCCCAATTATTAGAAGTGAAAAAGAAAATTGTTGACAGCTTTTTGACACCATATGTATTAAATTGCTTTCTATAGAGTATTTACAATTTAGGCCAACTAAAAACCCAAAAAAATCTTAATTTGTTTTACTTATGGCTGTTCCTCCAGACTGATCCCCAAAACTCAAGTGTTATTTGATTTTGTTTGTTATTAGAGACCAAGCATTGTGAGCTTCTCTAAAACGAACCCAAGAGGGACAGAGTGAAAACACCTCGAGAAAATGGAAATCGAGTGAAAATTCACTAAAATAACAACTACTGTATGATGTCATTTTCTCTATTCATACCTTATTTCCTCCCTCAAAAACAGATTTTCTGTCAGCAGCACTGACTAGAAGGGAGGTGGATGAGAAACGCATCTCTATTAACATTTGACAAAAGAGCAGAGGGGAAGCACAGTCTAGAGAGAGGAAAGGAAAATCACCAGAGCTGTTTCCCCGGGAGATCTTGCTGATAATTATGGTTCATTCCACCCACTAGTGGAGCTAGCAGGTCACCGCAGCTCATTCACAGAACACCGCTGAGATGAAACAAACAACTGGAATAATAAATAAATAAAACAATGACAGAAAAAAAGAAGCACCCGAAAGGCACCGCTAAAGTCCTCCCTTTTGTTATCCCATTTTGGCCAATCGCTGCATTCCAAATGCACCACAAGGCTCCTCCTCTCAAACTCTGAGCCTGCCTGTAAATAAGAGCTGAGTGTGAGAGAGAGAGCAAAACACAAGGAGAGTGAGAGAGAGGGAGAGAGGACCAATACAGCCAACGACAGAGAAAGAGAGAGAGGGAGAAGGGAAGGCAGAGAGACTCAACAAGAGATGAGATCGAGTAAGCACTTCGGAGTTGGGAAAACATCAGCAGGAGCTATAAGAGAAGTCATACAGTCCCCGTACTTGGAAGCAGAGGGATTTTAGTCACTGCGTGAAGGATGTGATTAGCAGAGTTGTATGAGGGACTTTTGTCTGGAGTCAGCTAATAATCTAAGAATTCAATGTCTGGAACTGGAATGAGGGGGTGTGTTGGTGCGTGATGGCGAGATGTGCGGGAGACTTGCTGATTGAAGACTGCCTGTTCTTGCACCCTCTCTGAAACAGCCTACCCCAGATCAAACTGCACTTTATTAAGCTCTTGTTCTTGCTCTGCAGCCGAAAACTGGATCTCCTTACTGCTGTTCTTCGGACTGCATGCACGCGTGTGCATTTGTGCGTGTTAACCAAAATGACAGGATGCTGACTTTTTGCTCCAACTTATGCTTCTTGCAGAGTCTGCGGCAGCTGGCTCTGCTTTGATTTAAAACGCCAACCTGCCCTGAACAGGACGTCAAAACTGTAAGTCACTGCAGGGGGGACACATAAACTGTGAAGGTGGCTTCACCTGCGGTCATGGGGCTAAGGCAGTTGTTTCAGGTGGCTTGATTCCTAATTCCTGCAAGTGCTGTTTGGTTCTTAATATTTGAAATCTATTATTCTAGGGAATGACTGAAAAGCAACAAAAAAGACACTGAATTGGGCTGCGGTCTGGGGAAAAAAAAGACTGCCATCGTTTTTTGAGGTAGGGGACATACAGTATACAAAGTCAGCTCCTAAAAGAAGCAATAGAACCATTGGGCTCTAGCACGAAGTAATTTTAAGCATGGTCAACGACACAGTCAGGGGTACATCGCAGTTAGAGTGTTGGTGGTGCAAAGGAAATCCAACTATGATATTTTTTTGGTGGGGCAACTTTCTGTAATCCTGAACCCCTGCTTTACTTCTCTAATTTCAACATCTTAGTTAACATCAATTAGTTAATTTGCACTTACTGTCTAATTCAACTGAAAAAAACCTCTTACGGCACCCTAAGCAAAAAATTTTGAGGACTGCTGTTTTGACTTTTAGGAGACAACCACATCTGAAACACTACTGAACGCCAGTATCACGCTCATGTGGTAGAATATTCCAAGAGCACAGGACTGAGCCTGCTCTCTCCATGTCCGGGAGCATCCTGAAGGAGCAATGATTTGTTCCCAGGGTCTGCCCAGCTCTCTTCTGCTGAGCTTACTCCTGCTGCATCTGGCTGGGGAGGGTGCCTCCACCAGCAGCTGTCCTCTTTCCTGCCTCTGCGCCTCGGACATCCTGAGCTGTGTGTCCCAAAACATGGATCGGATGCCCTCCAGCTTGCCCGTGTCAACTGCCACCCTGGATCTCAGTCACAACCGGATGGTCCACCTAGAGGATGGGGGATTCCTGGGACTGCCACGCTTGCACACCCTGAGGCTGGCACACAACCGCTTGACACAGATCGCCCCGGGGGCCTTTCGCAATGCCAGCGGGCTTCGACACCTTGATCTCTCATCTAACGAGCTGCAAGTGGTGGAGCAGTACTACTTCCAGGAGTTGTGGGGCCTGGAAGAGCTTCTCCTTTTCAACAACCGCATCACCCGCGTGGAGAGCAAGGCGCTGACCAGCCTCCCCAACATGCACAAGGCCTACCTGAGCCTGAACCGCCTCACTGACTTTCCCTTCTTCTCCATCCAGAAACACAGCCACCCCTTCCTCACGACCCTGGACCTATCCTCCAACCGCATGTCAAAGCTGCCCCTGGAGGAAATTTCGGCCCTCCCAGTCTCGGTCCAGAAAGGCCTCTTCCTGCACAATAACACTCTCATCTGTGAGTGCGGCATGTATGGGATGTTTCGCCACTGGGAGCAGAAAGGGTTTATCTCAGTCAAGGACTTTCAGGAGGAGCACACCTGCCTGGTGTATGGTGAGCGGAGGGCATCAGTCCGCTTTTTCCGCCACACACGCTTCTTTGAGAACTGCACTCTGAAAGCACAGGGGCTGCTGGGGGAGCCAGAGGCCAGCACGAAAGCTTTTGTTGGGGAACATGTGCTGCTGAATTGCCAGACATCCCTGCAAGGGCAGCACCTCTCCTATTTGTGGGTCTCCCCCCACAAGGAGTATATTGCTCCTCCCGGCAATAATAACACACTGCGCATGTTTGTCAATGGAAGCCTGGAGATCCGTGAGGCACAGGCTGAGGACTCTGGAGTGTATGTCTGCATGGCTCTAGACAGCCAGTTGCTGCGCAATGAGACATGGGAAGTGAATGTGACTGTGGCTCTAAGGCGTTACGATGCCGAGTCCTTCAACACGGGACTTACCACCCTGCTGGGTTGCGTGGTCAGCCTGGTGCTGGTGCTCATGTACCTCTACCTGACCCCCTGCCGATGCCCCTGTCGTAAGCACCTGCCTGCTGCCCCCAGCCCTGCCAATGAGTGCAGTGCCCAGTCCTCTATCCTCACTGCTACCCCACCTGCAACTACTGAGGGGCCAGGGCGAAAAGCCAGTGGGCACAAACATGTGGTCTTCCTGGAGCCCATCAAGGAGGCACAGAATGGGCGGCTGAGGGTGGCGCTGGGGCCGGAGCATCCCAAGATACAACACCTGCGAGGGGATACTGACTCTATAACCTCTGTATTCTCCGACACCCCCATTGTGCCCTAGCAAACCTGGGACTATCCCCCTTGGCTTAAGGGGTGAGCACCCCTATCCTAAAAGCCAGTCACCTCCTTCCTGTCAGATCTGCTTCAGAGCAGAAATCACCGTGTCCTGCCCTGGAAGGAACCGGATCCTCTCTGGGACACTTTGTTCACTGAGGAAGAATGTTTCACCAACAGCTCAGCTGGCTATTAACCAGGGCTGTGGACTTCTAAACTGCATGAAACTAGAACTGGAGATCTAGAGGAGATGTGCTTATAAGAAATGGTAGAGCTGACCTTCTTTAGCACTGCTTAGGGCTGTAGTAAACAATAACTACTGATGCCTTGTTATAACAATTAACCCTTAAATGATAAACAATTAAGGACTACCTAATGCAAACCTGATGTCTGATTGAGCCAGTAACATCTCAGGTGTTTATAAGCAGACAACTACTATAAAGTATCTCCATCTGAATCCTTGATTAGGTCACCATGTAGACTACCTTTGAAAACAATATACAAAAATAAAATACTTATACTGTAGTTTGAGTCCCAATATCATGAACTGAAGACAAAAAAACAGAGTTAAGATCTGCAATCTACCATGGGACTACAGAAGACTTAATCTGTATGCAGCTGGGCATAGACTACAACAACATTGACAGAAAGATCTGATTATTAACTTGATCTCTTGGCCAATACGGAAAATTACAGTTCAGTAAACTCTGCATCACTCGACTTAAAGATTCTGTGAGCTAAGGAAAATTCAACTGCAGGAAACACAGAAAAGCAAGAAGAAGAGGAAATACAGAAGAAAGCTTTCCTTGTTGGAATACTATTTTCCTAATCTTCCCCCTTCTTAATCACTTAATAAATCATTCTGCTTTGACCCTTAAGGTAAATGTTGTCTTGTTATTGCTCAGAAACAACTGCATTTGTCTGTGTCAGTGAAAGCATGCAGAAACTGTCTGGGAAGTACATGTTAACACTGTCAGAATCTCCTGTGGGATTAAGGGTGACATCTGTCATTGAGGCTTGAACAACAGTGCAATGGCAAACTGCTCATTAATCTGGATGAGGATTTTTTCTAGTGTTTTAATTTTAATCTGTAAAGAGCTAAAAAAGTAACTCTTGTTACTAACCTAGAGTGGAGATATTACAGGAGAGTTGTGTATCATTTATATGAAACTCAACAAAGTTTCATTTTAAAGCTTCTCAGTTCTGACAATAGAGTCTAACAATTGTATACATTGGTTGAAAATCTATTGCTACAATCTAACTTTAGCATGTTCGGTCTTTATATCCAGCCCCATGTCTTTTAAATAAGTTCTGTTGTCTTATGCATTTGTGAATGAAAATTTAATTTTAAATTTGTGATTAGTCACACTTATGTATAGGTGAAGTATCTCCGTACATAAACTCATCACCAGTAATACATATAGAAAACAGTTAACCTGGTAGAAAGATACTCTTACTAATGATTACTTGTACAGTTCTAAGTGAAGATATTTAGTATTTATAAATACATTTTTATTTATATGTTAACAACTTGTGCATTGCATTTCATACTGTAAGTGCATAACAAACATTTACTAAAGCAAAGTATTATCCTTTATCCTTTTTCCTAAAAACACATGCATGAATTAAAACACTCATTGAGACTGGGGGGGATAGGACAAAAGCTCTATAAATGTGTATGATATCTGAATTAATTAATTCACACAATAATTAATAATACAACAATATGCTGTCCAAAATTCTGGCTTAGAATTTCTCATGACCCAGTACTTACAATTTCTTGTATAAATATACCAAATGTAAGACAAAACATTTACTCTGTACGTTGGTTTTCCAAAAGTTGGGAAATGTCCTGCTTGGAGTCTGAAGGTAGAGAGCAGGATGTGTATACAGTACTACTCAGGAACAGTGGCAGCAATTTCTTAGAGGTGACAATGACCTCACCAGCGACCATTTATTTTGATCTGGGTCAATTCAAAATTTTCCTCGTTTTGCTGTGCTGGTTATACTAAACTTGCTACAGTCACGTTTTGAGATATCTGTCAAAAGCTCTGTTTTGGTCTTTATCCTTGTTGTGCTGAAAATGTTGGAACTTGGTACTGTTTTTAATGGGGAAGAAAAGGAGGATTCCAGTGAAGGATCACTTGAAACGAAAGAGCATAGTGTTCGGGAGTCAATGTGGCAGGTCTGTGTTGCGTCAGGAAGTGCGCTCCAGCCGAAGAAGGCGCAGAGCCAGCAGGCTGGCGGATGTCTCAGGCACAACCCACACACACTCTCACACAGGCATGAAGAGCAGCCTGTGGAGAGGGGAGGAGAGGGGGCGCCTCTCAGGGTACAGAGGAGAACACACACTGCCTGGTACACAGTTAGGGTTGAGCAGTCTTAACTGTCTAATTAATCTGGCAGTGGAAATAAATTTTTGTGGCCATTATAAGCTCATCTATAACAAGAATGAAGCCACCCATGTCACTCAAGACATAGAGCTCTGAGCCTGTTTGGCCTTTATGAGTTATTTCCCTTAGCCATTCACACCCTCCTTGTGAAGTACATTTCTTCCATTCCTTATCTCATTTAATACAGAAAAGACTCAAGAGAAAAAAAAGCTCAATTTTGTTTGATCTCTTTATAGACTCTCCCATATACGAACATTAAAAGGCTCTTAATCCAACACTGTCTTATCTTTATGAGAATCTGTAGCCATAGCCACAGTGATTGTAGAAGCTCTGGTTGCATGTAACTCAATAGGAGGGTAGCTAATCTCTACTGCTGAGGTTTTAAAACAGAAACAAAAACATTGCCAGGACGAATTAGGACAATAAATAGTTAATAGTTGATAGGCAGGTCTCTCAAGGGTTTGGACACTGTATCTAACAGGAGAAAGCATTGACAATTAAGACAAGAAATGGTTAAATATGGTGTGGGTGACCATTTACTGTACAATATGACAAACTTTCAAAATAAAGTAGCATTTGTTTCAGTCTTGTATAGATTAAAGCACTTGATCTGCCTTTTCTTTTTATGTTGTCTGTAAGTACCTTTGAAAATACTTCAATATTGCAAATTAGGAAGTAGAATAAATTAATGTTGTATAAGCAGATGCCTAGGCAATAAAACATAAAATTACAGCATGTTACCAAAATGTAAAATGTACTGAGTCATCAATTACAAATATCAGAGTCCAACTGTGTACCCATTGGCTTTTGAGATTAAAAAAAACAGCTTCTTCAGCATACTGAAACACAGCTCCTGAATAGTCAAAGCTAAACAAAACATGAAACACAGTTTAGTACAAAGCCATGATTTTGTATGCTCCTGTTAAAAAATAGTTAATTTATATCTGAGACCTAACGACAGGCAAAATAATGTCCTTTCCATTTTTCACTGCTCTGCTGCTCTCCCATCTTCCTAGAATTTATCAGGTACATAGCATTTCTGACAGAACTGCTGAACACACACAATTCCTTTCACTACCAATCTTCACTGATGCAACCCATTGTTACAAACCAAGGACTTGCATATAAATTACATAGAAGAACCATTCACCTCTCCATCTGGCTCAGTCAAATCTGCTCCAACATCAGTAAACTCGCAATAAAACAATCATGAATCACAGCTGCAAACTACGGGCTGCCTCACTGGAGCTCGGAAAAAGACACCCAAATGTACAATAGGACTGGAGGAGAGGGAACATGTCCTCTCTTACTGTGTAGCACCTCAACCAGTCACCCAATCCCTATGCACTGTCTTAATGAAAGCTACCCAACAATGCATTCTCTTCTAGGCTCATTGACCACCAATAATAGATGTGCTGCCTTTTATAATCACCAATTCAGAAGAGGCTGCTTCACAGAGGTCTACTGTAAAGCTATGAATCTCTGTGTCACCCCAGTGTTTTGTGTTATTTCTCATTTTTCTAATAATTTTTGCTTTTGCAATGCATTGAACCGAGAAGCGCATGGCCAGTGAAAGACTGCAGCTATTATGTCCAAAGCCAAAATGTGTCATTCTGTTTGCCTGACCACCTTGAAAGCTTATTTTTGCGTACCAGCTAATCTGCTAGCTGAAATTAGAAATGAGATTTATCCATTTTTCATGCATTATCAGGCTCCTGTTCCAGAAGGTACCTTCTGGTATACACCATTGAAAGTGTGCCATAAAAGAGCATTTTTAGAAATATGTAATAAATGTGCTTGCATACAGTATGTGTTACTAAATGGATGACCAGCCTGAGTCCCCAATGCAACCTTCACAGTTATGACTCCCAAATTACTTTCAAGTCTTTAGTTTTGACAACTTTTGCTTGTGGGCCTACCTGGAGCTAAAAACACTGTATTACAAGGTTGGGTGGAGACTGAGATAACCTCAGATCACACTTGGTTACATTCTTTTACAGAAGTTGTCCTTATGGAATGTGTCTAGTTACATTCTGCTAGTGCACAACTGTGACAGCCTGGTCAGGAGCCTTTTCCCAAGAACCTGTTTATCCCACTTTTTTCAGCGTGTGAGCTCTGTGTTTTGTATTCTTGTTTTCATAGATGTGCTTAAAAAGTAAACACGACTGCAACAATGTAAAAGATCTTATTAAAGTTTTGAATTTAAGCAAAATTAGCAGGGAATGGAAGAACAGAAAATGGGGGCACCTGTAGAGTATGGCACTGGGAGAACCCCCCCCCCAAAAAACACAGGAAAATGGGATGTGTTATATACCGTCTCACGCATCAAAGAAGGACAAAACGAGAAGGCTTTCCTCTGGCAGCCCCTGTGCACTTCACAGGCCTACTGAACCCAAGCTAGACTGATAGAGGTCCAAGGAAAAGTGGAGCCTTTGGATAGAACGAGAGGGGCCAGGGGCACCACATGCATCAATAAACAAATTAAAGGGATCTGGAAACAGTATCACTCAATAGAGCCAAGAGCCTGCTGTGACAGATTCAATACCATCTCGACATTATGAGACTGCCAGTCGCTCCAGCTCACGATCCAATCTGTCAGCTGAAGGCCTCATGTGCAAATTGATAAGATGGCAAGAGTATTTATCAATATGGAACAAAGTGTTCAAAATCAGTATGATCTCATGCCTGGGCAAGTCCTTCTCATTCGTCTTGAGTGTTACGAATTATATTGCTCAAAAGTGTTGGAAATACTGTAGTTTTACTAATGTTGGAGCATGGGACTGTGCAGCTATCTCCTAATCTATTACTTTTTTTCAGTTCCGCATTGTGTTTTATGTTAGTTTTCGGGGATATTACTATTTTAGTACAAATTGGAAACTTGCAGCTCTTAAAGGGGTTCATGTGAAGGTGTTGAAACGAAATAATGAACAACATAAAATGAATAATGCTTGCTTTGTACGATCACAAGTGGACTCCTAAAAATAATGAATATAACAACATATAGTATATTTTTTGCCTGATGCAATATATTTTCAACATTACCTTATAATAGGTATTTGAATCCCAGGCAGACAGAAAGAAGACACTGCCATACCACAACATATATAAAATTAACTTGGGAAATGTTCTCACCCCATAAATGTGAACTTGTTGCCCACTTCCCAGAAGAAGGATGCTGTCCTCCCACAGAAGGTAGAATAACCATGTACATTAACTCATTAAAGTCAATCTAATCCCTTAAAACACAACTCAGTGTACCCGTTATCTTAACAAAGCTACTCAAATCCCATTAGGGCCAGACTTATCTGTACATGTTAATATATACAGTACATGGCACTAGACTCGTTAAGAAACAGTCTCAGCTGTAACATTACTGTAATGTATGTAAGACAATCTTCCTACGGACTTTCCCTGCAGCAAGTGCAGTGATTTTTTCCAAAACCCATCAGCAACACATTCAATCTGTTTCTTATCCTGAAATCTGGACATACAGCAATTTCGCTCTTTCAGTTGCAGCCATACAGAGTATATAAATGCATGGATATAAAAACCCCTATGAATAGCAAGCATAACTCATGAGCCTAAACCCTAATGTATTATTGAAATTATATTGAATAGATTGCCCTAGAATATGGTACGCTGCTATTAAACCTTTCAAAGGCACTTTAAAAAAAAACGTAATGTTATATTAAGTCAGTTCCAGAAAATATTATAATAGAGAGGCATACAGTACACAGAGTTACTAAAGTCAAAAAAGTAGTGCATACTGAAATGGAAATCTAATAAGTAAATTGATTCTTAAAATGTAGAGAGCTATGAAAAAATATATTGGTGCTTTTAGAAAATATATTTCAAGGATGTAACTGCTGTGCTACAGTACGTGCAGATTTTTAGAAAACAGTGCGTCAACAAAGTACACTGTTTAGGTTACTTTAGAAGACAATGTACCAAAACAATATATGCTGTCTGGGTCGTTAGATTAGCCGAAAGTAACTGATAAGCTTTGAATAACAAATCTAGTGGTGCTTCTTCTTTCATTTTATGATGTAATCTGTTTTGTCTTAGGGAAAGGGGAAGTTTTAGAAGGGACAAAGTGCTGAGGTTTCTCTTACAGCACAACATCTTATAAAAACCCTGTACTGCTTGTAACAAATTGAGTCTCTGGTTGCACTTTGTGAAGTGGCAGCAGGGCTCCCAATATTGCAATATTGAAATAAAGACCTTACTCAGGTGAGAACTCTCTCTTGTGGCTTCCTTGATAGTTATATTTCCATGACAATACTAACTGCTTTTTGGTTTTATTGAATTTTTTTGTGGTTGTGTTTGCTTTTGTTAAATCTCTCCTCCTTAGACTGTTATTGGATGTTCTGAAAAGGCCAGACCACAGACAATGTGTTCTGGAACGATACCTGAAGGCTGAATAAGCCTTCACCAACTGGCTTCAGAGCATTGTATGGCAATTTCATTACCCAACAATTTTCCACTTAAATCGTGGGATAATATTTATAATGCAACTAAAAATCTCTTTGGTAACAAAACCTGGAAATAAGTTGCATCTAACAAAACGCATAAGATAAAATAAAGAAGAGAGGCTGAGTAGATAGGCAGGTACCTGAAGTTTATAAGTAAGTATAAAAGGCACTTGCAGAGATATTACTGCAAACGTACAGATTCAGAGTGCATATACTCTACAGGGGATTACTTTAATTTTCTTCAGTGAGAAAAAAATTAATCTCATTTGTTATCTAAAACTGACTTGTGTTGTTTAAATCAGATTACAATGGCCGTGTAAACAGCTGAGGACAAGACAAAAGAAAGAGAAAGGGATCATGCAGGAAAAGATTAATTTAAAATGGTGAAAGAAAATAATTCAGAAAATTCTCTTGGACGTGTCTGAATGACAAAATTAAACACAATCAAGATTAAACTGCAAGGCAGAGCCTGACTCTGTTTTATTTTTTCAGTTATTTAACTGTTAAGTGTGACTGTTAAATGACACTTTGTCTTAGGCAAATCTCTCAACTGATTCTCCTTCGATCAGGAGCAGCCAGCCTAGGAGCAGAAAAAGTCACAGCCCTACGGGTTCTATAGGTTACCCTCATGGATTTATAAAGCTCTAACACCGATCAACAGTAGCTTGTAGAATTTGTTCAATTAGATTAGGAGCTACCAAATTCAGCCTTTCCCCTTCAGGTTTTGATTCCAAAAGACGTCTGTACAAAACAATCAAAATTAAATTGTGCCACAACTCTGGAAATCTATGATTAAAGGGTCACTGGACTGCAGCTATCCGACACTGCATCTGGAGAAGCCAGGCTTAGAATACTTACAAGGTTAAGAGTCATTCTTCAATAATTCTACCATAGTAGACTTATCTACTAGATAACCTTACCACTGGCCAACTGTTGGCAGAAAGATTTTTGTGTGACTGACTAACAGAAAATGACAGTGGCCCCAAGTTCTAGTAGGAAAATGAAAGAAAGTGAACCCATGAAAAACAACATGAGCTTGTTCTAACTGCAGTGGTCTTGGAAAACAGCAGAGTTGCAGCACACTGGTGGTTAGTGAAAGGTAAGTATCAGTAAAAATGAAACTATCATTATTATTATCATCATCTTCTGTTTCTATATCTCTGTTGATCAGGAGGGAATTTACTACAATATATTTGAGTCCATTCCATATTTATGATTTCATCTGAACACTAACTTTCACTGTTTGATTTGTAATAAACTTTGCAGTTTAGAAGCAGGTTGTCCCAAAGGTCAGTAATGGAAATAAATTGCAAGGAATTGCATGTGACTGTTCCAGTCTATGAGAATGTCATTTGTGGTTATCTCAAAAAAACATTCAGGTGATGTCTTAAGTCACAAAGATTGCCTTAATTAAAGCACTGCTCACAAAGACACATGGCACCTATTCAGCATGAACAAACCTATTTATAGTATTTTTTGCTGGAATAGTTATGATAATAGGAATGTTGTAGGGAGCTTTTTCCTTATGTAGAAAGAGATAAAACATAATCCTAACAGTCATTATGGGTGCATACAGTATTTGATGATAAAACCAGACTGCTGTATGCAATCCTGTAGCTCAGGAATACATTTTTCAACCACATACCAGCAGGGTCTCCCACAGAAGAGATGTTCTCTTTGCTGGCTTGTGAGTCTAAAATTCTTCCTATCAAAGATTAGGAATCTTGCAGAATAAATAAAAGTAGCTAGGTACAAAAAATCGCTGGGTGCCCTCACACACCATTCACAGAGTGCTCGGATTCTCTAATGCTACCTGTGAATATGGGGAGTAAACTTCCTCCAGTGCCCAGGTCAAAAATAGTTTCTGAGAATTTCAATATGCATACATGATTCAATCAATCCACCTTTATGTAACACCACACCAACAATAATTAACAGGGAGAGCACACAGATTTCAACCCTCATCCCTGTCCCATTTGGGAATATTACTGATCTTAGATTAAATCAAAGAAGTACAAAACAAGAAACCTTGTTAATATTTACAGCATATAACCATAAAAATGCACTGCCAAGAGCCTATGGATCCCACAACAACCCCTGCATTAGAATCTACAGAATGTGACCTTTTTCTGTATACCTATCAGTCTTGCTCTAAAGAATTGACCCCATTCAATTGCCGGTTATGCTCTCTGGTGAGGAAATTTCATTCTGTCAAAATTATATAAGTACCGCACAATGAACAGTACAGGCTCTCACAAAGATTTCATGGATATGACAAACAGATTAAGTATAAATGTGTGTTTTTCTTTCTGCGTTGCCTTAAAGGTGTTGTGAACCCCGTTATAGGAAACTTCCAGCTCAAAAGAATGGCAGAAAAGAATTCAATATGATACAAAATGTCTATGAGGGGACTGCAAAAATAAAAAGGACCATAGTTTTACATTATTTATGCTCCTTTAATGTTGAGGCTGGTTAAGCTTATGTCTCTTTCCATAAATGCAGGTGCATTCCCAGCCTCAACATAAAAGGTGCATAAAAAGTATAAATAAGTATAAGAGTGCCAAATGCACAGTTACACTCCTGAGCTCACTTCCTTAATTTTTCACTAAGCGCTAAGGACAGCATAATTTCTTGTGTAATTATCTGTGACTGTGTGCTACCATTAAGAGCAAATATTAAAAATATAGCTTCACATTGTATGCCTAGTACTCAGCAAAATAAATATTTGTGTCTGCTACGAACCTTTACACTTCTTTTTACGAGTCTCAGCCTCTTCCTCTCTACATGTTCTGGTTAAGTGTTGTGATTCTAGGCTTCTCTTTTCTGACTGTCAAAAATCAGCAAAACAACAAATAACTTGAGTGGGTTTAAAGATCCGTGCAAGAGAAGGAAGCTTGTAGGGCTTGTCATGCCAATAAAGACTATTTTGTGCTGATGTGAATTTGAATTGAATGCAGAGGGTTTCTTTTTTTTTTTTGCCTCCTGTCACCACTTTAGTAATGCACAGCAGCACCTCCGAGCTCAGAGAGAGAGACTGCAGCATCCCCATTGTCAGCCTTATCTGCGCTCTGACACTGCCAGGGAGAGGAGGCAGTAGGCAAGGCTCCTGCAGCTTGGCGTGGCTAAGAAAAGCATCAGATTTGAGCATGAAGAGAGAGGGGAAGAGGAGAGTCGTGGGAGTGGGAAGGAGAGGAGGGAGACAAGGGGGGAAAGGAAGACAAAAGAGGAAAAGAAGGGGGGGGGCGATTGAGAGGAGATAGGAGTATGAAAAATGGGAGAGTCGAGTGAAGAGAAGCAAGGAGATGAGAGGAAAGGAAGAGGCAGGGATGAGTAGGGGATAAAGAGAGAAATAAGAAGAGATGGCATGCGTTTTTACCTGTGGTAAAGTTTTCTGAGTCTCCCTCATTTTCAATGAGATGGGGAAAAAAAGGCTCACACAAGCCAATTTATTTTTTACAAGGTGAGCATTAAGCTCGTCCTCAAATCTTATTAAAAGCCGAGAGAACTAAGTTTCTCTGTAATCCCGATCACCAGCTCTCTCACTCACTGCGAGTCCCAACCAACGCAACACTTTGCATGTCAAGTTTCCTCACAAAGGAAGTCAATCTTTACAGCTACTGGGCTGGATTTACAAATCTTCTGTTATACAAGGAAGAAACTGGGCAGCCACGTTTCTGTCTTGTAAAGGGATTCAGTACCAGCTGATTTTGTTGGAGGAGAGGCAAACAGCTTAAAATGTAAATAACAGTTATTAATATTTATACAATATATTGATCCAGCACTGAAAAACACTTTCTTTCTAGGTTAAAAAAAATGTAGCCCCATTTTGGCCATTTGTAATATACAGTCGGAATTGTCTCAGACAGTTCTCACACATGGATCTCAGAAACACAGTTCACACACTTATACTGCTGTTGTACTCTGGTCTCAAGATTGTGCAAGCATCACATACAGTACCTACATGTCCAGACTGCTCATTTATCTCATTTTCACTAAAGAATGGCTCATTCGGTATTCTGTTTTATACTATGTGCTGATAATCTAATTGTGTGCAGGTATTGTATCATCAGAGAAGGGCCTGTTCTCTTTTTACTACAGCATTCAGTCAGTGCATAATGAGGACCTGATATATTAAGTGTTAGTTTGATTTAACTCAGTTATATATTGTATTTTATCTGCCAGTGGGCTGTAGCTCTGTTTTGGCTTAATGAGATTAAATACCTTAGGCTGGGAGGTGTGCCTGGAAGAGTCCCTACACTCTTGTCTTCATTCCAGCTGTGTAAGATTGAATACGCATAAAAAAGTATTTTAACCCTTTAAGTCCATATTCTAGTTAGGGGAGCTGTATCTCTGATTAATATAAATCCCAGAGTACAGATAATAGGCACAGTATACAGTATGTTTACACTGATGGTATGCAATTAGTGAGGTACCACAGGGAACTGTATTAGGAGCACTCTTATTTTTTATTAATATCTAGATTCTGGTATAGTTATGAAACTAGTCACGTTTGCAGATGATATCCAAACAGGAGGATTAATAGACCCAACAGAATTGACTAAGGAAATTCAAAATGAAGACTGGGCAAACATCTACCAAATTACACTTAATGTGAAACTTCGAGAGCTACACGTATATGCAGGTAATATGAAGAAGCTGTTTGTGAAAAAGCAGGTGTTTGTGTCGACGTCTTCTAGATAATAAACTACTAAAAAAGGTAGTTACGACATTGTACTTGAACAGGGGGCATTCACAGTTATCTGTAGTTTAATCTTAACATGTCACTTGATAATGAGATCCAAAATTGGGGAGCATAGTCCTAGGTCCAACCAAACTAGCTAAATGGACTGAATAGCCTATTCTCATTTGTAATCTTTTTTATGTTTCTCATATTATAATGAAGTTACCTTTTGCAACTAGGCCCAGGCAAACTCTGCCTGGAGCCACTGTATATGAGACATGCTATATGACGGTAGTATACATGAGGCTCCTAATATGGCAATGCTTCACTGCTCACAAAATGCACAACGTGTGGCCTCATTCCCCTGTAATCAAACTACTGTATACAGTGCACCGGATCTATGTGGGTGGTACAGCCCATTTGAAGAAAGAGTAAGACAGAAGGGATCCAGAAATGAATCTTGAAAGTGGATTTAAGCATCTGAGTTTTGGCCCAAATGAAGACAGATGCCCGAATCGTATCCTCTCACGCTAGGCTCCTTTCTAAATTAATGCCAATGAGGAATACAGAGCTCCTGACAGCTCAGGAACTGTCCCTGTAAAGAGCTGGCAGGGCAGTCTTAGCCTCTCCAGATGTGCACATCTGTCAGTCTTATCTAGGGCATTCTCAGCAATCAGACCAGCTCACATCCTTATTACTGCCATAAGGCTGTCGTTCTTTCACCAAAGAGATGACGTCAGAGGACAAAAAAACAAGAAAATCCATCGGAAAGCTCCTGTAGAGAAGGGATAGCCTAGACATACAAGTCTGTACCTTGTATGTCTGGGCTATCCCTTGCTTCACTCACAAGTCTATACCTTGCATCTTAACTGTTACATATTCCTTGTCTTTTGTTTGCCCCCAGATCTCCAGATCTGATCATGCAAGAAGGGCTCATCTGATGAGATTCCTTTTAAATCTGGCAAAAGCCAAAGATGCACTGTAGGGATGCACTAATGCTTCAAGTGCAGTCTGAGTAGTAAGGGAAATCCAAATGTCTATAATGCACACCTCTTAAGGGAATAATTTGAAATAATCAGCAGCAATTACTGTCTGACAGAAAAAGGGAAGTCCTGTTTTACTGCATTATTTTACAGCTGACCCTGTAATCTAATCATTACATTAGAGGGAGATAAGGCAGGGAGGGGGATAGATCTGACAGGTCTTAGGCTCATGTGTACAGACATTATTTATTATACAGTATTCTAAATAAGCCTGTCAACAAAGAACCTGCACAGCCAATGCAAAGCTCTAGTTCGATCAATCTACTTGCAAAGTACAGTATATAAAATTATTTTTACAGCCACACACAAACACATTGTCCACTAAGAACGTCTGACCATGGAGACATAAATGTATTTCCATATGAATTGCGCTTTGGGCATAATGGTTATAAGTGTAACTGGGGAGAACACTCCTGCTGGTTCCTTTGCTTTGTCCCTTGGAATATAAATACAGGTTCATGGAAAGACACCGCACAAAACAGACAGCTTTTGCTTTTGTTTGGATGAGCTGGCATTGTTAAGCTTCAGAAGTCTTTCCGTGCCATCTTAAAAAGAAATAAAAAACACAAACACGTAAAATTTCATTGTGTCTTATCAACATAAAAAACAAACCAGAAAATAAGTACATCGGAGAATTGGGTATTGGAAAGATTATTTTTTCCTCTGCACAATACCTGGTTTCATTTTGTAAGGAAACAAAGAAGAATAACTTTCTTTCAGCTGTGGTCTTTGACCATAGATGCTATTGTGCTATAACAGCATAGTTGCTCTTTTACTTGACAATTAGTTCTATTAATTGGGGAGTTTACTGTGCTAACATCCAGAAATAGAAGGACTGAAAGGTTAATTAATTGACTACACCAGCCATAAACCCACTGTCAAACCAGTTGGGACCGACATTTGAGGCATAATTTTTTTTCTTAAGAAGTGCATATTATTTTGGATGATATACCCATCTAATTTGTAAATACAAATTGTTTCTGTGTGTCGGAGCTCACAAAGTAACGATTCCTGCACCCACAAGGGAAAAACGAGGAAGGGCAGTTCCTCAAACTTGAGCCCATCTATTGAGCCATCATGTTCTGCATAGTCCAAGCTCAAAAGCAACTAACAGGAGAGTAAGTGCTGAGTGCTGATTGGACGAGTGAAATGTCCATCACTGATGTCACTGCAAGCCTGCAGACACTTGGGAAGTCACAGGAGTTGTAGCCAAAAGAGTTGCTGGCTGACTGTTCCTAACCCTATGTCTAACAATGCTCTGCCATTCAAGCTCCACCACTTAATGACTGGTGTTGAAAGGCAGCTTATAAGATGATCCAGGCTTGAAATCACGACAAATCATGACATATTGAATATGGCATCCAACCAGAATGAGCAGCTTTACTTATTAAGCCACTTGGGGGCTCTGCAGTGACAGATTCTTAAAATTATATTTACAGAGGAAAATGCCATAACAAAATACGCTTTTGATCAGTGTTTTAAGGATACTTTATTCCTTTTGTGAATCTGGAAGGCAATGAACAGCATGTACCTTCTTTTCATACAGTGCTAACATAGACAACAATGACTTGAAATGGCAGATGCAAATTAATTTGCATTGCATTTCATTCTATATATACAGTACATTACAAAAGTAATCATAGCATTAGCCCATACTTTTGCCTCTCTGGAAACCCTTTCACTGCCTTTTTATCACCAAATTACACTACTAATTGCAGAGGTAAGAGACTTAGCAGCTTTTGGGAGCCTACTGTACATCAGGAAAGAGACGGATGTGTTTTTTCCATACAGTCTTTGTCTTTTACAGATAACATTTACTGGAAGCACCTAATAAAACGATGGGTGCTTTCAATACAGACTTAAAAGGCAACACTAAATATGCAGAGACTGCATCAAAAATGGTAAAGGTCAGAACAGAAATGAACAGAACAAGCAGTAACACACATGCTGCTGCAATTAGCTAGTCCCCTCTACCATTCTGATAGTATGATACATAGTCAGCAAAGTGATAATACAGCTAGTATGCTGAACCAAAAAAACATTATGAGAAACTGTGACAAACATTGTACAAAGTGAGGTTAATAACAAAAGCACAGTCAAGACCCATTTGGCCATTTCAGGTAAATGTTACCTATTTGTTCCTATTAATTACTGCTTACTTGTTTTACACACTTTATATGGGTTTTACGAGCAAGTCATTCTTCATCATTTGGATCATAACAAATAGTCTCGGAAACCTTAATCCTTTATTTTCTCAGGTAAGTAAAATTAAATCAAATTCTTATTTCAAATGGTAATGTGGAGACCCATTTACTGTATACATTAGGGCAAGTACAGTACCTTGCTCAAAGGTACAAAAGCAGTGTTCCCAGTACAACTGATTTGAGCACACCCAGGGTCCTGTAGCTGCAATGTACAGAAATATAAATGGCGCAGAAACGGAAGCCAATACTATGATAACAGCATTCAGTATCTGCTGAGGCTGCTCTGTTAAAAACATTTCAAACACTGCTCAATCTCAGTACTCTTACATTCCTTATAGCTACACTGATCATCTGCAGTGCAGTGCATCATGTGCTACTGTATGAAGTGTGCAAGCTTATTAAGATTAAGTCTTAGTTGGGATTTACAATACATGACGTATTCAGTTGGCAAAGGTGTTTTTTCATCTTTTTCAGGCTTTTTTTGCTGGTTGTCATTTTTGATTAATTCTGAAAAACTCCCCCAACCAGAGTTTTTACTTCCTGGCACCAAAAGACAAATAATTACCTGTGTACATCTAGATCAGGTTACATTTCACCATAGTCACTAGAAAAAGCATCCTGCTAGGCAGAATTAATACTGGAATTAACTCTAGGCATTTCTGGAAAAGAGCAGGGGTGTTACTCCAGTGTCCTGGCCACATTTCCCTCTGGCCTTTATCAGTCGGTCTCCTAATAATCTCCATATTTGAATTTGCTTTATCACTGTTTTCCCACTGACAGCTGGTGTGTGGTGTTTGTACTGGCACACTTTGGCTGCCGTTGCATCATCCAAGTGGGGGCTACTCATTGGTGGTGGAGGGGAGTCCCCATTACCTGTAAAGCGCTTTGAGTGGAGTGTCCAGAAAAGTGTAAGATTATTTTTATTGAAATGAACAATTAATAATGATTCATACATATAAATAATGATATATCATTATTAATATCTTTATGATGAGTTTATTAAGAGGGGCTTAGGAAAGCTTTATACAGGAGTGGGGGAGGTTAAATACAATGCATGTGAAGGAAATAGTGACTCAGGAGCTGTGAGAAAGGTCAAAGGGTGGAGGGGGTGTCCTCTGATAGAGTGACAGGGGAAGGGGGGAGTCTCTTCCCACAAAGCCCACTAAGCAAATTATACCATGTCACAATCTAGTTAGCCTAGCACTGCAAGCTGCATCTGATGCCTTTTAGCCAAGAGTAATGGAAGCAAATTATCTAAATTGATTTTCTATGCTGCAGAAGGGAATGTGGGGGGGGGGGGGAGAGGCATTTCTCAATTCTGTTTCTACCTCACCAAAGTTTGAAATCTGAATAAAAGCATTCAGACTATTTGGCCAATTCTCCGCAAAAAGGGTTCAACAGCGCCTATGAAAATTCAGCTGTCTTTTCCTTATTTCCATGCCACTTGTTGGCCTTCAAAGCTGTAATCAAGCCTGCTTGATTAAAACCTTGATATTGGTTAACTGAAAGGAGTTTAAAGTATTTTTTCATCAAAGCCAAAAGAATATTTAATCTGAAGATGCATTACTGCTTTGAATTTGGAGAACAGACCAAGGTCCATGTCTTTGATAAATGTTCTAAAGAGATCTCAGGGCTGAACAGAAGACATAGCTTAATATCAATAATAAAAAAAACATGTGAAGCTAAATCTGGCAAATGCAAGACATATATTCTTTAAACTGTAATGGATTTGAGCAATAAACCTGTTAATTAACCTGCATATTAAGTATCTACTTTTTTAATGTATTGTCATTAGCACTAAAAAATGAAAAGCACATTCAGGAAATAATTTAATGCATCTCAGCTTTAAACAAATTTTAATTAAGAAATAGGAAGGGCTGCTTCAAGCAAGTGGACTGAAAATGGGAAGATACAATTAGAAAATCTCTCAGTAGTATAATCAGAAATGTATTTTGTGGTGTGCTTGTGTAACATTCTGAATGCCTTACTGTATGTGTTGCAAAATGCAGGAAACGTAAGGAAACATGGAAGATTTTCTGCATTTAAAACCTCCAATTAAGGTTCACAGGGCAAGGTGTTCACTCAATTACAGAATATTCTTCTTCCCTTGACCCCTGTGTACCTCACAAAAAAGACATTTACATTTAAAATAAAGCAAAATAAAACAAATGAAACAAGCTTATGGTACTGACAAACTGCCTATTGCAAAATAAGGCAAGTCTCCAAGTCTCCTGTCCCCTCAAGGCCAACACTTAAAAAGACATGAAAGCAGAAAGCAGACAGACCTACAGGTACAAGTGACACAATTTTGGAGATACAGGTCTGTGGAGGTGCCTCATTTATGAATGACAGGGTGTGCTGGGGTCACTGCAGAGCTGATTACACAACAAATCTAATGTGGGACACTTGGAGATCTTGAGAATCATCTCTGAAACCATAATTCTCTTAAATTTTGAACAAAAAGGGGACACAACAGCTCTAACACTCTGATGGGTACCAAGAGCCATATTAGTGGACTAAACTAAATCTACACAACACAGCTGATAGAAAGTTTCTTATTCCTTCCCTGGCATAGAAGAATTGAAAATCCTTGGAAAATCTTGGAATATCTGCTCTGTGAAATTAACAAGAAGCACAGATGACTCATCATAAAAAAAACAGAATCAAAACACTGTGACTTTTGTAGTTGTACTGCTTTGTCTTCTTTTAGCATTCTCAAGCAACCTGTACCACTCAACTTCAAAAGTCATTAGTGATCATGTCAAATCCAATGAGACCCTCCCTAAAGCACATCTGAGTGAACACAGATATTTGCATTTTGTTGTTTTGCAAAGGTCTGCAAATTAAAGCTCAATTTTATGGATGGGAAAAAACAGGACACGTTTTTTACTGAGCTGACAGTGAGTATGGAAATCAAGCACTGTTAATTAAAAAAAAGCTTAGTCATGAACCTGGTATTCAATATCAAGGCATGTAAAAATTTCTGCAGGAGTGAGAGTGCTCTCACTCAGGGGAATGCAACTGTGGTGTAGCCCTTTCAAAACAGATTCCCTGCAGTGTGGACCAGTTCAGAGTAAGGCCAGTGGAAACTGCTCAGAACCTGGCAGAATTCCTAAAAGGCACTTTTACTGATTTGGAAAATTACAGCTGATCTTGTCTTTACTTCTCACCATACTGGGAAATCATGATTCCTTTTAAATGCTAATTAAAGAAGGTGCACCACTTTTGGCAACACAAATCTTTATTTTTACTTTTTGAAGGTTTGTGAAAAGATATAAAACAGATGTTGCTGGATATAGCAATCCACAGTGCAGGGACAAAGTGAACTTGCCCACATTGATTCATCCAACTGCCACTACAATATTCAAATAAGGATAAAGAATGGTGACTCACTACTCCCATCACCCTTTCTCTTCTGTAATAGAATACTTGGATAGTCAGATATCTGTAAAAAAACCATGTGTTTACATAGCGATAAGACTGTGAGGTGCTGTGTTGAGACCATAACCCAGCATTTGGCTGGATTTGAACCCGGATTCAGAGAAACAGGCTTAGAAAGGCTGTAACAGCTGGATTCCAGAGGAAACAGTTAAAGGACGCAGGGAAAACAGTGAGACCCAAGTCAAAATGAGATGAATAACATGGTGTGGGTTGGAGGCCATGTGGACATGGAGGCATATTGTATGTTGGTTTTCAGACATATGCAGTGGCAACCTGCCCTGGCAACTGACAGCATCAGACAGAAAGGAGGCCAGCTGAGATTGCACTGTAGTTTGCATTGCTACATCAAATGAGCCCTTCATTTGGAATTCATCTGTCTTGCTGTGATGCAGGTCCAACTGCGTAATACCCAGGGGACTGAGAAGAGCTCAGCTTTTAGTGGCTGAGGTCAAAACATACTATTATCACGCTCAAACTCCATCATGCTTGAAACTCAACTGACCACAATCAGAGAGGCTGCTTTTTTGGTACTGATGGTCTGCTTTACTCCATAAAACCCACCAGGGGCATATCAGACAGTGATTCTCATTATATGCTCCGCATTGCAGTACAATGGTGTCCTACAAAAAAAAGTACATTATGAGCAATTCAACAATGGGAATTCTGATAATCCTCTGCAAACAATGAGAACTCTAAATTGAAAGACAAGATTATGAGGGCCAGGAATACCCGTGTAGTTCTTAATACAGGTTGTTTCGGAATTCGTACCCTGTTCAGTATTCCTTATTCCCTAATCCCAGAAGCTCTCCTTTTAAAATGAGTTTCAAATGTCAAAATTATTCCTTTGCATCAGACCAATAACATCATACTATTATCAGTTAATCTGCAGGGCATATACTGGTCCTTCATGACAGGACCCTGGCTGAAAGCAAATGTTGAAATAAAAGAACACTGGTTAAGAAGAAAGTAAATATTTTACCTCCTGAAGGAATGTAATTTTTAGATGTTACCAGCCCAGTTAGGGCTCACATGAAGAGTACCTTAGGGTGAATAGGAAACAACAGGACACTTGCATATGGATCAAAGGGTTCTCTTACGTCTCTTGTAGAGAAGTCCATCAATGAGACCCATAGCAACACTTTCCGAATATTGAAGGGCAAGCAGCAGCAAGGGCTGAAAACAATCACTGTTACTTAAAATAAAACAATAGATCTACATCATATGCAGCGTGCAGCGTTTGTAAGGGATGCTAATTTTATGAGATTAGATTCTTCAGAATGGCAATCGCTTAAAAACAGCGACCAGAGGGTAAGGAATCACTAGCATAGAAATCTTTTTTCAGCTTCGACAAAAAAAGAATATATATAGAAAAAACATTTTATTTGATCTCAGATCAACAAAGATGCAACCAATCAGTTCAGTATACGTAGTTCCGAAACCCAAAACTGAGACTGCACGTGAGCTGTTGTTTAGGACAACGGAGATTCCTTAGATGCTGTTGGATGGACTGGAACACAACCTGAAGACTTAAATTTTGGCACAGAGGCCAGCTTTCCTTTCATACCTCATATGGTTGGTCTCGATAGGGAAAATTCACATTGTAGTTGTACTTTTCTGTTGATCCACAGTGTATTTCACCTTACATTGCTACCTGTCAAATGGCTTTCATAAACATTAGGAAACTTCCTGAATAGGACAGAATGCAGTGCCTATGCATTTCTTACAAAGAATATGTAATATTCCTCTAAGCCATGTTGAGACATCAAAGCTAATGTTCACTATCACTTCTTTGAAGAGAAATGCCCAAAGAATATTACAAAAGGCATTAATGTTTTCAGGAATGCAAATAAATTAGTGGATCTAGGGATTACAATAAAGAGGAATGAAGAATGAATAATATTATTTCACTTAGCCTTTTTGGTACAGTTTACATATTTTTCAGACATTTTTGAATGATTTTCTCAGCATAATTAAATCCTTGGCTTTTAATGAATACTTCCATTCCTCTTTCCTCTTTGCCAGTCAGAAGGTGCTGCATGCATTCCAGCAAACCCTGATTTTACAGCTCAGTGACAGTGATGTATAATGCTGAAAAGCTAATTTAGGCACAGAAAAAATGTCTTTGTGGTAGATGAGGGTGTCAAGGAACTGGTAGCAGAAAAATCGTAACTGTTCTTTTCTTTTGATATGGCAATTTCTTTACGCAGACTTGAACTTCTTCCCTGCTAAAGGACTGTATTAAAATGTGTTGCTGCTTCTATCACCCTCTATCACCCTCATATGTTCCCAACTCCCTTGGAGAGTGGAAATGCAATATTACTGTAAATACTGGAAACATTTAATCCAAGAGCAGAACATTATACAGTACCTCCCTATCCTTCCAACAACAAAACTACATTGAACTTAATTGAAATTATTAGACACCATACACTCAAGTAAGTACACAATGGCTTCTCAATTCTGTATCATTTTAACTACAACACATCTTTTTTGGTCGAGCTTTAAGTGAGTTTATAGTGATGTTTCACTGCTTAAGCTACATGGTTAAAGTTAGTATAAACTTCACACTATGAAATTTGGTATTGCCTCTTGGAACACTACCACTGGTGGGCACAGGAAGTCCATTTCAATAAATCTTATACAAACTCTTATGGAAAAACTCTGTATTATAAAGCCCAGATGAGGGATCCAGGTCCTGGGGGGTTAATGCTGAGATTCCTCGCTTGTTCAACACTTCTCAACAGGTCCCTTCAGTCACTGTGACTGTGACAACCCCTCTTGTCTCACATTCACATTCTTCTGTCAGATGATCAAAGTCCCACCCCAGACACAGATGGCCATTTATAGCAAACACGGAGCGTTTATAGCCAACAAACAGAAAACTATGAAGAAGCAATCAACACTTCAGAACCCCCCTGTCGTTTCTTTTTGCCGTCTGAAAATGTCTTCTATATAATGAAGACATAATGACTGCAATTTCCGGCAGGACAATAAACGACTATTTGTATATATAATATACAGTACAATATTTCCTATGATCTCAATTCTGACAACAGTGTCAAGAGTGAGGCGTTAAAAATAACTTTTTCAAATTGTACCTGTTCTAATGTGTGTATAGGAAGGGTCTGGGAAAAGACTCTGTGAGAGAAATCCAATACCCTGTTGACCTTCTAAAATACTATAAGTACAAAACAAAAAACAGGATTTGAAGATGTGATTATAAAGGACTTGCAGTGCTGGTTGAATTTCTAGACATTTGTGAGATGTGTAGTGAGGGATTCAGTGTGCGGGCTTAATTGGATTTTGGAATCCCCTGGAGTTGCCCACCAACCTGCTTGTCACTGCTAATGTGGCACCTTCGCCACTCACAGTGCTCACCGCCATATCCTCCTCTACAACACACAAGCATGTGTTGCAAACAAGGCTCCTACAGCTCGGCAAAAGCTGCAGGTGTGCTGTGCTCTTCTGCACTGTATCATTAGTGTCGTGATGTCACCACCGTCTCATTTTCCTGGGAGGCAAGCTCTGTGTATTAGGAGTGCGACATTCTTCTGCTAATTGGCTGCTCCAATTACAATGTCTCACAGAAGATCCATCTAAAAAATGATGCACTGCAAATCAATCACCAAGTACATTTCACACACTTATTTTAAATAAGCTTAACAATAGTGAAAACCCATGAGGAACATTCATCTTACAAATCATTCTGTAGCAGTTCCTTTGAGTGATGCTATTGATGCTGGTCAAACTTCAATTACGGTTTACAGAAGTCATAACTGTAATCCTAACCTCTTTTTCAGAAGCTATGTCTCCTGGAATAAATACTCACACGATTACAGAGAAGGCCAAGAAGTGGCTAAAAACAATCAATCAACATAAAATTAAAATCCAATAATTCCCTTTCATAATGAGAAATAGCAGATAATACACCCCACTACTTTATAATGACTTGAACAGTGCAAACGTTTGTACAAAAGCAGGAATGATTCATCCCTACCACCAACACCAACAATTAGGAAAAAAGGTCATGTTTTCAGACACTAAAGATGGAATAGCTGTGTAACAGATACCCCTGAATGCAATTCCTCACAGATTACAGCTTCAAATAAATTGAATGCAATAGCCTGCATAAATAGTTATTTTAGTCTCATATCTGCAGATTCTGAAAGAATAGCCAGTTGTATTGGCCTCATCACATTTCAATAAAAGGCCATCGTTATCTGTGTGGAGCACTAATAAATTATTGAGGGAAACAGAGTAAGATAATGAGACAGAAGCAATGCCGCAAAATTCAATACTTAATCATGAAGTCCTTTTTCAGTTGATTCGAAGATACAGTTGTATGCAAAAGTTTGGGCACCACTGGCCAAATTACACGTTTTGTTGATTTTCTAAGTGAAAAGAAGTTAACACAACGTTTGCAGTGAACAAACGTAAACTTGACATATGTATGCAGATTTTAATGCACAGTTACTATTTATATGCTGAATTTAACAGATTGAAAAAAATAAAATAGTAAATGTGGCATGTGCAAAAGTTTGGGTACCCTTCCCGTTGATCCACTAGTGTTATTTTTTTGTAAGGTCTCAGAACTTAATTGACTCGTTAGACCTCAATCTAATTCAGGTGATAACAGCTTCAGAGCTTAATAAATTCTCTGACTCTTCTAACCTCTCAGGGTGTTGTGCTTGCACTCAACAACCATGGGCTCCTCTAAGCAGCTGACTGAGGATCAGAAAGTAAAGATAATTGACTCTTATGTGCAAAAGGTTGTATAAAAAAGCAATTATTGTTCTGGAAAGACAGAAACTAATTGGGCACTAGAACAATAATATAGGGTTCAGAGGTGAAACATAACAGGGCATAGAGGACTTGTAAAATGAGAAAGGAGGTCACTGCTTTATATTCTTGGAGGAACTGTATTAGGCTTCTGTTGAACAGCCTTTTCTCTTGCCTTCCCATACTCTGTTTGTTAACAAAATTGATTCTTATTAAGCTTTTCATGCTTCTTATTCACAATGCAAAAACGCATTAACTGTGCATTAGGTTTAACATAAGTGTTTTTAAAATTGGACTCCACTGAATTACTCTTTAAATCAGTTTGGTTTTACTGATTATAGCCCGCAGGAAAGGGGCAGTTTTTCTTTACAAGAGACGATTTCTCCAAATTAAATAAACACAAAATAAAAACAATTTATCATTCCTTTTCAAATACCTCCCCCCTCCACTCACAGACTTACCTGTTCAAAGAACTGCACACTTTTAATGTTAATCATTTATATTCAGACTAAAAACAAGACGAAATTCAGACTAAATTTCCAGGCTTTTCATGTGCTGAAATGCAACAGATTTCTCAGAAAGCATTCAAACAGGGACCAAGGAGTTTATTGTGAATTAACTGTAGAAATATACAATTATTTAAATATTGGTTCACAACTTTCAGTTTCTTTGCTACATATAAAAGTCATTATAAGGAAGCCATTAAAAGACCCAAGAAATTAATTACGTAATTCCTCTAAAGATCCCAGAAAAATGAACACATTATCAAACAACAATGGGAAAAGCACAGCCTTTATCTAGGTAAACTGCAACACAGGCGTGTCTACAAGATATGTAATGTATTCCACAACATGCATACTTAATTAGTGATTTCACATTGTGTATGACTCATGAAACCACAGCACACCAGAACACTGTAAAAATCCATTATCAGTTACAATTTAGTGCTTTCAAAGCACCACACACCACAATATGTTATTCTACAGGATGAGAAAGGACTACAACACACAACTGACAGAGGTTCTGCTGCTGAAATTTTTTTTTTACGCGTTAATCTCTGCTTGTTGCTTTTAAATGCATATGGCAAAAATATATATATTTTCTAAAATTCAGCATTCACATTTTCTTCCTTCAGATGTATCAATTCATTTTGGGAAATCCCTTTACAAAATCTGTATAAGCTGTTTACAGAACCGGTCTGGGCCATGAGTCTCCTATGAGCTTTTAAATAATAATAATTCCTTTCTGGACACTCCACTCAAAGCACTTTACAGGTAATGGGGACTCTCCTCCACCACCACCAATGTGCAGCATCCACATCCACACGACAGCAGACCAGAGTGCACCATTTCGCTCACCACACATCAGCTATCAGTGGGGAGGAGAACAGAGTGATGAAGCCAATTCATAGATGGGGATTATTAGGAAACCATGATAGGGAAAGGCCAATGGGGAATTTGGCCAGGACGCTGGGGAAACACCTCTACTGTTTTTGCGAAACACCCTGGGATTTTTAATGACCAGAGAGACTTAGGACCTCTCTTTTACATCTCATCTAAAGGACTGTGCCTATTTACAGTATCGTGTCCACATCACTACACTGGGGCATTAAGACCCACACAGACCACAGGGTGAGCACCCCCTACTGGCCGCACTAACACCACTTCCAGCAGCAACCTTAATTTTTCCCAGGTCTCTCATCCAGGTACTGACCAGGCTCACACCTGCTTAGCTTCAGTGGGCTGCCAGTTGTGACTAGCAGGGTGATATAGCTGCTGGCAATTTTTGTTTGTGGAGTTTCAAACTGTGTTCAATCACTTTTTAATACACTTAATTCACTTGTGCATAAGATTAAGAAAAACGTTAAGGATTAGAAAAAACAGTTACAGTAAAATAAAAAAATACAAAAGATATTATGTTTTTTCCTGATACACTACATATGTCTTCCATATTATAGGATTAGCATCTCCTTCAACTATAGTAAGAGAAAGTTCTACCAAGACAGACAAAATCCCACTATCATAGGAAGAACTGGTCCATACAAGTGAGTCCTTTACCACTTTCTGACAAGACAGCCAATTTTTCAGTGGGAATGGAACAATATCCCAATTCCAGACCCATTAGAATTGAAACAGGAAAGTCAAGCCTAAAACGACCTAGAAACCTGCATGTAGTAAACACACAGCTGGTTTAATTTTAACACACCCTATATAGTAGTATGGTATATGCAGTAGTATTTTCAACATGTCAATGCTGAAAAGTAAAAGAAAACAGCTCTAACTAAAGTGATGTCTGTAAAATTATTTGAAAATCTAACATGTCAGTATTCAATCGGAATAAGACGCATATTAAAACATTACCCAACAGATAACAGTTACTTAGATATGCTACAGTAAATGTATTTCAAATAAAGACTCTGTTTCCTGCAAAGCACTACCTACTGTACAGTATCTCTTGAGATCACGAGTCCTGCTCTCTGCTGTGTCCAGTGACTCATAAGCCGCAGGTCTACAGGATCAATTATGCTAATTCTTTTTATGGGCTACCTTGTAACATATGAAATGTAAATGCTTAATCTTTTGAAACCAGCAATAGGTTTTTTTACACTGCAGTGCTTGAATTAAGGTGGTTCATACAAAGGGAGTGTGTCGAAATGTAGCTACAATGGATATCATACCGTTGCATGTCGGTGGTAGCTAAATGTTTAAATTTCACAAAAAAGGACCCTATGATTACTATAATTTTTAAATTAAACGTCTTTTACCCAATCATCTCACTTGACACAGTCACAATAGCCAAAGGCCCAGGTAACCACACTGTGGTACAAATGTGCTACAAATCCGTAACTCGGTCTAAAACAATTCTTGGTTAAATGATAAAACCAGCCCTCTTAGAAGACATAAAGACAAAAAAACAGAAAATAAGAAAGCACACACAGAGGGAAAGAAGAATAGCAACACAGGAGAAGGCACAGATGACACAGGCTTTGTTCTGGCTGTTTATGGTATTTGTGTTTCAATTACTACAACAGTTCTGTGCTTTGTTGCATCTGTAGAAGGCAGAGCTCTTGTACTTGCAGATCTGTAAATATCTGGACACAGCTGTGAAATGTTGCATGTTTGTATTAGTGTAATTAATGGTATTTACCCATTACTTCGTTATTTTTATTGGACAAACAAATGCTTAATACCATTAATGTGCTGCCTGGCTTTGTTACCAATCTGTACAGGAAAAAGCAAGGAAACATGTTACACTCAGTATTCCATGGCTGTAGGTTGTGTAATTATTATTACTTTTGTTATTTGTTATTGCATATCAAGCTAGTGGTAGGACCTCAGTTTTTTTACGGATTTAATATTTCTAATTTTAGAAATTTTAGAATTTTCCATCTATGAATTAGCTTCATTACTCTGCTCTCCTCTCCTCTCCTCTCCAGCTGATGTGTGGTGAGTGTACTGGCGTACTATGGCTGCCGTTGTATCATCCAGGTGGGGCTGCACATTGGTGGTGGTGGAGGGGAGTCCCCATTACCTGTAAAGCGTTTTGAGTGGAGTGTCCACAAAAGCGCTATATACTGTAAGTGTAAGCAATTATTATTAATATTATTATTATTATTAATTTTGGAATTTTAACACCTTGTTCCAATACTGTATTTAAGTTCAACATGCTAGCTTAGGGTCCAGCCTGCAAAGGCATCATCATAGCTTTTTTAAAAAAAAAAGTCAAAACTGAAATCCTGACCTTTAATCTTCAATTTGATGCTAGGGACAAGCATACTTTTTAGAAAAACAAATATTTAGAAAAATATTTTTATGGAACTATTATGACAGACAACCAATCAGCCTGGAAGACCCATAATTTACAAGGACTAGTTTTCAGTTTTTTTTATCAATTCTTTGTTGCCATAGGCAGCCCAGTCCAGGAAGTTGAGACTTACTGGTCAAGGTGGACAGCTTTTTGATCAAAAACAAATGCCCCATAGCTGGAAAATTTCTCCTTGATCCTTCTTTTTCCTTGCATTTCCCTTGATTTAAATCTGTCCTGTCACCTTCTCTCCTTGGGGAAACTTCTTTTTTCAGCTTATCAGTCTCCCCATCAGTTTCCATTGTCATGCGCAGGCTCGGCAGATCCTGTTGTTAATGCCTCTCAGCCCTGTGCTTCAACGTTAACCCCATGCCTGCCTGCTCAGATGCAGATCTGAAGACACAGCAGGGGTGGCAGGCTCATCCAGGTCTAACCTCAGGATCAGCTGCAGGCTCTCACCAGTCACCACAGTTTATCAATTGTTGGATTATTTTCCATGGTCAATGACTGTGCCGGGGGATGGTGTGATTTCCATTACTAGCTAGGAGTATCATTCTATCCCTATGCTGGAAAACACAATCCAAACAAATAAATCACCATTTCATGCAGCTTTACCAAGTGCCATTTCAGTTTCAGTTCAAAATACAGTAAAATCAGGCCAATAAACACAGGCATGGAATGACATTGTAGGTCTGTACGATACCAAAAAATGCTTTATTCTAGAAAGGGCCACATGGCAATTACTGTAGACTATTACAGCTTTGTGGAGTGGTGTGGGGTGAACCACTTGGAACTGAATGTGACGAAGACAAAGGAACTGGTGGTAGATTTCAGGAGGAAAAAGGTCAAACCTACTCCTGTCTACATCCATGGGAGTGGCGTGGAGATGGTGGACTCGTACAAGTACCTGGGAGTGCACATCGACGATAGACTGGAATGGTCTAAGAACATCGAGGCCATCTATAAGAAGGGACAGAGCCGACTCTACTTCTTGAGGAGGCTCAGGTCCTTCAATGTGTGTAGTAAGATGCTACACATGTTCTATCAGTCGGTGGTAGCGAGTGCCATTTTCTACGCAGTGGTGTGCTGGGGCTCTGGGATTAGAGCAGTAGATTCCAAAAGGCTGAACAAGCTCATCAGGAGAGCAAGCTCTGTCATTGGGTTTGACCTGGACTCCTTGGAGGTAGTGGCTGAGAGGAGAATGAGGTCCAAACTAGAGGCCATCATGGACAACTTCTCCCATCCCCTCTTTGACAGGCTGGCAGGAATGAAGAGCACGTTCAGCAATAGACTGATTCATCCACGGTGCGACAGGGAGCGCTACAGGAGGTCATTCTTGCCGTCTGCCATAAGACTGTACAACGCATCCACCTTGCGTCTTGGCAGAGGCAACATCGACAGTGACCTGTTTCTGGACTAAACGCATCTACACATCTACTGCTACATCTGTTCTCTTTCTTTTTCTTTTTCTTTTTCCCGTTTACAACCACTTTTTGTGCAATATATGCCAGGGACCTGTGCAATACATTTATATTTATATCTATAGTTACATCTATATTTATATTCATATGTGTGATATGAGTGTGATACGATTTTCGGTGTACTGTTCTGTTCTAGTTTGTTCTTGTGCGTCCGGACTGTGAGTAACTCTTGTATTGTATTGTATGTATTGTACTATTATTATATAATTCGTTACACTGTGGCTGTGTTGTGTGTGTTAAGCTGCTGTTGCACTGCAATTTCCCTCACGGGATCAATAAAGTATCTATCTATCTATCTATCTATCTATCTATCTATCTATCTATCTATCTATCTATCTATTAAGCGACACGGCTGTGCCAATGTAGTACAGCAGAGAAATAAATCTTCTGCAGCTTCTTATTAATGTTTCACTTAAAAAAAACTCAGTTGAAGAGTGGAATACCAACCAAAAAGTACTTAAAACTGCTAGCTCAAAACCTATGAAGTCTAATTTTTATACACAGGGACTGCTGATATCAAACCATGAGTTTTAGGCCACTTTGAGGGTTATGAGCACCTCATAGCTTTTTACACTGCTGAGCCTTAGCCAAGCCAAGCAGGGCAGAGCAGGAACTTTTTGTGGAGCCTGTTCACATGGAGGTATTTTGTGGAATCTTTTTAACTGAGGCCATGACTGTCGGTTTTCTATTTCTTGCATATGGTTGAACGAAAACGGCCAACACACCATATATGAAAAGAGAAGAAAATATATATATATATCTGTATATAAACTTTTGGAACATGAGAGAGACTCTCAAAAAATAAACTAAGTTTCTTTAATTTTCAAATTGTCAAATTATTTGTGAGTTATAGTTTTCTAAGGGCACATATTAAATGCTGAAAAATTAGCACAGTGACTTTTATTTTTCCCTGATCCAATTCACACATCTCAGAACTAATGTTTTTAGCATAATTACTATTCAGGTAAACCAGCAGCAACGTCTTACATACAGTCGCCTTAAAAGTAAAGAGCAATCTCTTGATTGCGGTAATTCATTCATCAGTTCAATAAAAACAAAGAAAAAAATGAAAATAGGTCATTCCATCTATATTAAACATTTTAGAACATTTTAAAGGTGACACCCTCTACAGACAGGCCTTACACACACCGTATAAAGTTAGTTTCCTCTACGACTATCCACTTCAGAGTAAATGTCAACAATGTCTACAACAGACCTTGCTGGAACAGTTACTGTAGTTTGTGGCACCAATAAAAACAAAGTAGAAATTTACTGTATGCACAGTAAGTGTAACTGAATATGCAGCAAACCAGTACTGAATTACAAGGAAAACAGATATGCTGCACATTACTCCTTTAAGCTATGGCCATTATCAAGTCTATTCTTGAACTAAACACACCACAGACTTTAATTTCATTCCACTGATAAGAGTAATGAATCTCACTCCAGGCCCTCCTTTCTCATTCTTCCTACAAGCGCCATGGGGGATCAGGCGGAATGCACTCAAGAGATAAAGGATTGTGAACTCCCTTCCAGGCAATCTTTCCTGCAATTAATTCTCTTCTACGGAAGAAGACAATTAGCATGCCCTTCCACCGGCAAACTCAATAAAACTGGCCATTTCCCCATGCATACACTGCCGCAGCCCCCTAAAGCACCGAACTGATCATTAGGCACAAGCTTGACCTTGCACTGATTTCTGAGCCTGAAGGAAAGTCAGGACACCTAACAGGCTAATGACTGTTACTCAGAAAAGCTCTGCTTTTAAGAACTGAAGTTGTGACAAAAACAGTGACATCTTATTACTAGATCTTGTAAAAGCAAGACAAAACCATTCTCTTAGTTGAACATTTAAAATTAAAAGGCATTTTCTCTTAAAAGCGGTCCACAGGTCAAAATCTTAATGGTGTGTCATTTTACACAATCCACACTGCCAGCCATAAACAATGGTGTTTCACAATGCTCATAATCAGACAGTATGGAATTTAACAGCTACGAGATGACCTTCACAAAAGGTGCTAAAGTACACAGCTGTACATCACAAGCAGCACAAAGTGTTCAAGTGCAGAGGACCTACCACTGGCTATCACCATCCACAAGAAGGCGCACCAGAATCCCAGTCACGGCCACCAGGATAGGGTAGTGATCTACACTCTCCAGGCCTGAAAAGAGAGAGAGAGGATTTAAACCTTTCATTATGGTATCCTCAGCAGCCTAGCTACAAAACCCTGATTTCTGACACTGAGCCTTTTATATGCCTTTCTTAAGGATGACAAGTTAACAGACAAACTGTTTTAAGGGGGGATAACATTTGCCATAAAAGGGGTTTTGGGCAACTTTATAACCAAGAAACACAGTACTGCAGTAACAACACATATTAATGGCAGCTAAAAAGTGTCAGATCGAAACAGAAAAAAGGTACCTATCCTCTTCTATTTTCCTTGCCTGTTACTATACCCAGTGCAGCTTTGGCAAAATGTGTTGTAGCGCACAACAATAATTTATTGATTAGTAAATGGGACAGTTGGGTGGCACAAGAGGTTGTTAGCCTGCTGCCTCATAGCACTGGGGCCCTGGGTCCAATTCAGGGCCTGGAGTTCTATCTGCATACATTTGTATGTTCTTGCTGTGTTCTTGTTGGTTTCCTCTCACAGTCCAGAGACATATTGGTAGGTTAATTGGCTTCTGGAAAAAATGGCCCTGGTCTGTGTCTGTGTGTGCCCTTTGATGGACTGGTATCCTGCCTGTGCCCGTTGCTTGCCAGAATAGGCTCTGGCTCCCTGGAGACCCTGAATCGAATGAAGCAGTTAGAAAATGGATGGGTGGATGGAAATGTGACAGTTTTAAGATCTACACATTGAGCAGCACTACCAAGACATATTCAGAAGACCATTATCATCATTTCTATGTGAGCGATGATTACTACAGCAGCCTCTCTGCAATGATGCTTTTCAATATTTAGCTCTTAAAATGAGACATGTTTCTATAGTCCTAGACAATTTAATATAATTTCCAAAAGTGACAAATGGCACAAAAATAAATGAGGAAAATGTTTCTAAGCAATGCTTTTGTCTGACTTTTTTCCACTGGGATAACAGTAAGCCTTTGAAGGGTTACTTTTCAAGCGCTAGTTTGTCTACTTTTTTACTAGAATTAACATCCTGCAACACTTGTTTTATTGTGCTCTGAAACTGAGTTTTTTAATTATGAGATTATATAAAAATGAGTGAGGAATGACAGGAGAGCTGCATTCAATGTCCCTATGGTGTCATAAGCCATTTTCTGCGACTTAAGAAGCAGATCACACAGCTAGTATGAAGGGCACAATACAGTATTAGGAAAGAAAGAGTAGTTCTCTTTCTTAATTCTCAGGTAGCTGGTGGTGGGAGGAGAGAAATAAAAGGCAGTGTATAGAATTCTGGGAGTAAGATGATCTCTCCACAACATTTTTGTATTGTCCTGGTTATTGAATGGTTAATTTTAAGATGGGATATTTATTTATAAAGTGATTAGCAGTAGTTCTTTATAAATGTATATTTGGAAAAGACGACCTGAATTTGTCTTTATGATGTGCCTTGTACGTTCTCTGTTCAAACACAGTTTGCCTGTGGCACTATTTCAAAACTATAGAAACACTAGCCCTATTCTGAGAGTGTGACAGTTTAATAGGGTGATACCCTTACATACAGTATGAATCATAAAACTGAGCACTATATTGACAAGTATGATAAATGTATCCTTTAGGTTCAAAGAAATCTCAAAGTCACACAAAATGAGTTTCTGAAATGCCCATCACTGGATTTTTTTAATAACCCACAGACATTCCAATTCATTTTTAGGCGGCAAAGAAGTTTTAACTGCAGGCAGTCCCTGAAGAAACTAAATTTTTTGTTCTTTCAGTTTTTATCCTGCACAGACACATTTCTATAAAGGTTATGTTACATTTTTGTGAAATGTAACTGGCAAAGACAGATAATGATAAAGCTAATGTATATCCTTCCAACAAATGGTTGAATCACAGTCCTGTTTTGAACAGTTCCTCCATTTTTACCTGGTTGAAGACTACGACTCAAAATATATGGCCAAAGGACTCATCCTCTTTTACAGACAGAGCAAGATAATTGTGTAGTGTTGTATGCTGTCTCCTTTTTCAGACTGGTGTTGTGTCCCACAAATTGCTCAATTGGAAATGGCAGGGATCTGTAGGGGAGAAGTACCTGGCAGCCGCAGGTTGACAACCCTATCAAAGAGATTCCTCTCTGCGGTCACGCGGTTCAGCACCTGGTTTAACAACTGTGAAAAAGAAAGAGAGATCTTAGCACTTTCTGCGCGCTCTTGTGTTTTTCAGGAGATGTTCTCTGGAATTTAGAAGAGGCAGTGTCACTAATGTACCACTTTTTTCTAAAGGAACTGTATGGTGTGGTATATGCCTGAATCGTAAAACATCATCAGAACTTAATATTTTAAATGGTCTAATGGAAATGCGTCAAAATATAATAACACACGAACAAAATATAAAAACATAACACTTTTCTATTAAAAAACATAACAGAAAAATGTTAGAGTGAATCTGTTTTCGGCGCCGATTTTTATGGCTCTCTGTACCTCTAATTGCTGACATTTCCCCCATTCCCCCTACACATAAAGTAGGTTTCACAGCTGAAACATATTTCCTTTCGTTATTCAGCAAAATGTAAACAAGTTTCGCTCCGGATGACAAAGCTGAGAGAACCACCAGGTTTTTGTCCTTCATCATAAAATTTCTAGGATTTTTTAGTGAGGCCCAGTGGTATGCAAATATCAGCACTGTTGCGAAGGACTCAGAGAAAGACTCCAAAAACGCTGACCTGGCTTGCAAACCACCTTCAAATTTGTGACATGGAGGCTTTTAAAATAAAGGGAGAAAACTGATGTGATAGATGTTCCAAGGACCAGTAATTGAAAAATGGCCAAGGGGATAGGTACAGTAGGATCTGAATCAGCTCTTTATTAATACAGAACACCATGTTCCCTGCTCAGGGAAGTGGAATAAAGAGGCTCTTCTAGGAAAGCAGTCAATCACAAGGAAATTAGGAGTGTTGGTTGTCCAGGAATCTTGTCACACACTCAGATTTTAACAGGCTAATGACTGTCACTCAGAGGAGCTAGACTTTAATCGGAGCCTCATTCCATTGCTTAGCTTAGGTTAGAGTTACCTGCAGATGCCAAATAATTCAAAATAGAGGACACCTTGCAGATCAAAACCACAGTGGACAAAACATTACACAGCAGAAAATGATAATTCCTTGCATCTGTACAGCAACTTTCATTCCAAAGGATCCGTTTAGAGATAGAAGGGGACTAACTCCAACCAAAACTAAACAGCAGATCAAGTGAAGAAGTGGGTAATTATTTCACCAATTGAAATAAGAGTGAAATGTAGTGCATAGAACAGAAAAAAAAGGAATTTAACTATGACACTGAGTAACAGCCCTGATCTAATGAAGAGGATCATGGGATCATTAATGACTAAGCAGGTATGTCTCTGGTTTGATGCATCATTTGAAGCATAATCTCTTACAACATATTGTCCTTCTCACCATACCGGGATATTACATGGGAAATTTTGGTTCAGAGTGATTAGCCCCACAGTAGCAACCTGGTCTTCCTTATAGGTTTCCAATCACAGCACTGACCAGGTCCAACTTAAGCTGTTGGATCTGATTCAGTGTGTCCACAAGTCATCTTCTCACCACATCATCATACTCTTTACTAAACCAGAGAGTATTGGCAGGGATTGTCTCTTGGGTATAATCTAATGCACTTAATAATCAGAAGCTTTCTTAATAGTGGCTTAAAAGGCAGGAATTGTTATGTTTTTATTCGGGTTTGCTCATTTACAAGGACATTTAAAGAAAAAAAATCAATCTAGCGCTATGTGCTATTTGCAAGCTTTCCCATTAGGTACCCTGTTGAGTTCCAGCATTAAACTTTAAACCTTAATTGGCTACCTTAAGAAAAGCCTCCAATTTCCTCTCCCTACACATTGTGATATATTTACATTTAGCACTTAAAATATTAACTCAGAGCATTTCAATGGTGCCTTTCTGACTTTTTTCTACAAAGATGAAAACATTTTTCCATTGTAGAACACAGTGAATAATACATTCTGGGAATACCAAAGTTACATCTGATCATCTATTACTAGTCTAAAATAAATGTCTACTTTTCCATTAAGGAATGGCACAGTATTTAAAATCTGAGTAAAATCTGAGTCATCTAAAATTTAAAAAGCTCAAATCTAAAATAGTACAATAATACCCCAACACAGGTAGGCAACTCTTCATTCAAATCTGAACTCTCTCAAAGCTCCAGGAGATGAAGAATTTGCTAAACTAAACTAAGCTCAGCAGATTCTATACTTATCTCAGTTTCCACGTTTTAAGACAACAGATCTCAGTGATGTTGATCTTTAGGTAATCTGACTGAATGCTTTTTAAGCCTACAGCTAAAGTTACAAATTAGAATTTGGATTTTCTGACATGGTCATGCAAAAACCATAATAATTTTAAAAAGTGCTTTGACATCACTGCACTCTGATGTCAATGATTTTCCATTGAGCTGGATGAAAAACACAAACCTTTAAAACCTTAAAAAACAAAGTGGATCAGGAGTGAAAAACAGAACACCTTGCTTTTATTTCGCTAGTGCCACAGGGTTAATATAGTCTTTCACACCCCAGCCCTGGCACTATGCAATGCAAACAATTGCTGGAATCAGCTGCTGAGGAAATGCAGCTGGAGTGCATATTCCCCACCTTACCAGCTCTGCACGACTTCAGATGACGTAATGGAGACACCCAAGATGTAAAGTGCCTACAGAATATCTACACTGCCAGAACTCAACGGGACAGATGATTTTATTCTGAAAACATCAGAATCACTACAGCTGAGCACAGGTGGATGCTAATTAGCTTGTTGTGTGTTTCGGAAGGCAATTGGTTACACCAGAGCTAACTTACAGTGCTATTACAAAAGGTGTATATACTTACTCACCCCATTTTTTCTAGGTTTGGATTTTTAATTACTTTTCAGAATGTTTTAAGCACCTTTACACTTAAATAAAATCAATTAGAATTGATTTACCTTTGATGTGTCTAATGTGTTTAATAATTTTAGGCTGTTGGGGCACAAAATGTATTACTTTGGGAAGAGTGTGTAGACTTTCTATAGGTTGTGATTTGTGTATCAGTTCGGCACAAAAATAATGCAAATGTAAAAATACTAAACCCTCTCGGAAAAAATCCAATAGGTGACCAAGGCCTGAACAGGTGATAAGTGAAAGGTTTGGGTCACTATAGCACTCTTTCATTACACCATAAAGATCTAAGTTAGCATCTAATTAGGGATTGTTACATTTAACAGATGTGCTGAATTTGATTTTCCTGTTTTGATGGAAAACTGCTGACCAGGTGCAGCTGTGGTCAGGTTTCAATATTTTCATTACACTTGATCTAAAAAAAATAAAATAAAATCAATTTTGTATTGAGTCACAGGGCAGAACAGTATGTAAGGCACACATATGCTGTGGCCATCTGATTAATGAATTTGGGGATCCAATTTAGTACTGACTGAAGTCACATTGCTACAGTAACTCCACACACTTTTAGCAGCAGTGTGTAAAAGACTCAGGGTCAGGTGAGAATGGAGATGAAAAAAGTTCTGGGGACCCTTTGGAGAAAGTTTTTAAGTGGAGTTGCTTAGAGTGGAAATTTAATTACATCTACTATGTTCTCACTTCTTACTTGACACATAACCTTTAATTTGCAGTAAATTGACTTTTTTTTGGCCTTCTCTGTTCAGATTTCCACTTGCAAGTTTAACCATCTATTATATAACAAAAAGGCCTTCTGAACCTGTTTTTGAAACCAGGTTGCCTGTAGTGCAAAAGAAGACTTGACACAAAATGCTCTAAAGTCCAGTGTCAAAGCCTTAGCAACATTAGCATGCTCGCCCACCATGCAGTTTCCTCAAAGGGATTTTTTGTGTTTTAGGATAATTATATACAGTATAAAAAATTAAAAAGAGGCAAATTGACAATCGCCAGCTGTAAGTGTAAATCTGCGTGTGATATTATGGGCCTTTTTCAGAGCAATCCCTGTGCTGGTAGGCTAGTCTGTCCTTGCAATACACGCTGTTTCAGTCTTATTCTACTCCCCTGTTCCTCCCAGGTCACAAATTGGTCCCTGGTTTCATAGCGCCACCTCCTACCTGTGCCAGTCGCCGTAGCAGCAGTTCTGCAGAAGGACGGGTCCAATCCAGGAAGATTTCTGGCACCAGAGTGACGGTCATCTCCAGCACACGCAGCAGGCTGACGGACAGGTCGAAGCAGGTGGCACACACTTTTAGCTGGCGCGTGTCCACAAAGTTGCGCTCAGGGCGTTCTGCAGCCTGCTGGATCTGAAAGGAGAGATTTATTCAGAGTGCTGCTGGACATGCTTTCTCTTCATCAAGTTGAATGCTAGGCCACGGGAGGGTAAAAGTCTGATTGCAATTGGAATAAATGTATTGTAACTCATGAGGACATACAGTACCCGAGTTATAATAAAGCAAAATACAATGCATTCTAAGTAAACACATTTCTGTGGATCGATTAGATATGAATGTGTAGTTGTTTGAATACACAGTTTGTCTACATACACCCCATTAGCGATTGCACTGTATTTTTAACAAAGCCATTTATATGCGTTCTTCGCTCCAACACAAAAATTGAGACCAAAAGATTTTGTGTCTGCTTCATTTTAGGTGCACTTCGCAGACAATCTGACTCAACACAAATGGGTTATCTTAAAATTTGAGACAAACAAAAGAATTTTCATTAAGTCAGTGCTGAATGGCTGTAGAATACAATTATGCAAATTGCATGCCAGTGGCATTTTCCGGTGTAAACAAACATGCGTTAATAAAATCAACTCTCAGATCTTCTGTTTGTCCTTCCCCGTGGAAAACAATGAGTAAGGACGCATGCCAAATTGAAGAATTTCATATTATTAACATATAATGCACATGGCAGCAGTGCATAAAGGCTTTATGGGGCTGTGGTTGGTGGTCTGACAAACTGCCCATCTGAGATCCTGCTGTCTTATAATTCCTTCCCATTACTGTGTGAGGCACTCCGAGCTGCCCATAAAGTCTGATCACAGCATGACCAGTAATGAAGAAACACATAAACCTGTTGAGGTCATTTTTATTCCCAACTTTTTTATTGCAAGATCAAAATGTACCAGAGAGTTGGGAACAGAAGATCTTTAAAAAGGTTACAAATGAGAAAAGGCTATTCAGCCTGCTAGACCTGCCAGGATTTTGACAGTTAATTGATTAGAGACGCTCATCAAGTTCTTTAAAAAACTGTCAGGATCAATAATCTGGTAATGTGGTGAGTTGCTACTTTAATAAAAATCAATTTAATTCTTTTAAAGAATATGTGAAGTACTGTAAGGTTTCTACAATAGCTAATGGTCCTTACTTGCCTCTATAGTAGCTACAAGAATCTTGACTGTTCAACAATGAAAGACTAAAACATACAGAATATGGTCCAGACCAGAATCATTATCTATCATGAGGTGAATTATTTATCACTCGATAACACTTCAGAGAGGAACTCTCTCATCAGGCTCTAAAGTTTCTAAGCAGGAGCAGTAGGGCTTGATTTCATAATCATCACAAATTTGATTGCAAATTATTCTTGAACGTTTCTTAATTATGCATCACCATATATGTCTCGGTGGCATTCTTTTAAGTGATATTAAGTAGACAGGTAATTTCCATATCTGAGCCACATAAGCTTATCAGGCCAGGACTTATCCTCTTTTCAGCAGTGTTAACAAGACAGACAAGCGAGCATGTTTCTCTGAATGGGACGCCAAAGTGTGTGAAGTAAACATTTTGGGGTCAAGTGTAACTGTGTGTAACTGTGACACTAATAACCACACACACACGATACCACCTCCTGGATCATGCCTATGAACTCGGAGAAGGCCCAGTTGAGCTGGTTGAGGACGCTGTTGAGGAAACTGGCAGCCATCTCTTTGTCTTGGCTCAACAGCTCTGCCATGTGTCTCTGGAGCAGAAGCGAGGGACAGGGCTCTGGAAGCAATTGGAAGACACATCCGTGGTATAACCAGTTGTAAGGGCACTTGTATAAAACTCATGTCTACATAAGACTGCATATATTCTTAAATACAACTGTATTTAGTGTACACAACCAAACAGCCTCACAAGGATGTACTTTTGAGATTAATAATTGGAATAAAATGGCAGCACAATTTTTAAATGGTGGATGACATTCTTTCACTGCTCTTTAACTGGCACAGCTCAGGCCAAAGTGAAACAAAATCATATAAAAAGCCCCAAACTGCCTTTTAGGTTCCTGGTTTTCATTCTGAATTGACTATGAATTATCCTCTTTGTCTTCATAATCATGGCTATATTGCCAAATATTTCACTTTTGACCTGATCCCGGTTTAAATGCTCAAATACATTTGTGGAAGGCAGAAATCATTAATCCCTTCCACTACCAAATGTGATTCTTAACACCCGGTTGTGAGGAATTTAGAAATGAGGTAGAGGGGAAAAAAAGATTGAAATAAGATAGAGTACTACTTTGCTGAGTACTGTAATTCAAGATTAAACATTTCAGTACTAGGAGTTCTATGAAGGTCACTTGGTTAAAGATGCATATGAAAACTAAGTTTGTAGGAGTATATAGGGAAAATAGACAAAAGTGTACTGGATTACCTGTGGAAAGGTATTGTCTAGCAGTGGACGATAAACCTTGGACAAGTTTATTATTTACACAGTATGTACATACTGTATACATATTCATACACTTCAATTGTAACTAACACAAGATTTAATGTTAAAATACAGGTGCACATTCACTATATTTTAGGACACATGAATCCAAAACTAAGAAATCAGGACGACTGTCAACACTGCAACAAGTACCATTTAATTTCATGCTGAAAAGCAGAGAGAAATATCAACGTTTTTTGTTGAGTTGTCAAATTTACCCATATCCCAGCAATTAGTAATCTGTGGACCTTGCTCTGGCTTTGATAACTTTGATGAGCTGCTTCCTGTAGCCATTTAGTAGGGTGCCCAACTTCTCTTGACCACTCCTCTGGGCAGAACCTCTCCACTTTGCCCAGGTTGTCCGTTTGTACTTGCGAGTCAATTCTGTATGTTTTCCCCATATGTGCGTGGGTTTTCTCCATGTGCTACAGTTTCCTCCAACAGTCCAAAGACATACTGTTAGGCTAACTGGCTTCAGGGAAAATTGGAACTAGGTATGAGTATGTGTGTGTCTGTATACCCTGCCTTGTGCCCAGTGCTTGCTGAGAGCCCCTGAATTTGAAAAAGCGATTAGAAGATGAATGGATGAATAAAGAAATAAATGTACAATACTTATTTTAAGCATAGTTGCAGGGCATGAATAAATTTGAACATGTATATTTTTCCCATTATGCTCTCCTGTTTGGTACTCCTTTTCATATATCTTTGTCACATTTTATTTCATTAATGTCAAAACATGCAGATATGCACCTGTATTCCCTCTGCTAAATCAGTTCTTTTGCTAGCAAGAGGTCATCAAGATCAATATACTTTATATATTAATCATCATATTTGAACGCCAATTTAATTACACAAGTATGCATACATCACAAAATAGATTGTAACAAAACATCTATTAATCTAACTAAAAGTTGGGAATGGGTGAACAAGGGATCAGGAACAAAACTACTGTATCAGTCTGCATGAAGAGCAACCCAAAATCTACCCAGTCTATGCCATCAAGAGACTAGCCCTTATGTCCTACAGAGCTTTGATTACGAATGTGACTTAAAACAATCATTGGGTTGAACAAAGAATTGCAATAGAATGAAAAGCCAAGGCTGGTGATCTCTTTCCCAGTTTGCAGGATTTTTGTGTGATCGTACTGTATGTGTGCTCACAGGATGACACCCTAACATTGATCACGCTCTTCGCCTGAGCACAAAGCTTGCACAATCAATCTTCCCCGCACAAGCCTAATTGCAAGGCTGAGGCATCTCTTAACTCCTATTATCGCTGCAACCTCCAGCCAGTGCTCAGGCTTTTTCTCCTCTGCAATTGAGCTTGAAAGAGTTTATACCTTATCAGGGTTCAGGAAGTGTACAGAGACTCCCCACTGCATTATAAGAGTCTTTGACTGTATACCGCAGGGAGGAGAAGCTCTCAAGGCTCCATATAAAAACAATTAGCTAGCAGAACAATTTGTTCACTTAAAGAAGAATAACCTTTAGTTTAATTACTGTATGTGCTGATGATGTTCTCTGCTACACAACACCTCCTGGGATACCATAAATTGGCAACTGCAATCAGGCTATAAATAAGGAGGGAGTAATTTCTAATGACTAGGTTTTCAGGAAACTAACAAAGGTCACAGAAGTTTATAAAAGAAGACTGCTTACTTTCTGTGTTCCTAGTGTTTGGAACTCCTGACTAAGCTTTTATTTATGTGATTGCTCACAAGCAGAGAAGACTTGTGGGGAAAAAAAATCTGCAATGCTAAAGGGGATAAAATTAGGTGCAGAATTTAATTCTTGCACAATCTTCAGGGAACAAGACATTGCTGGTTTTGCCCAAGAGCACCGTACAGCACCGTACAGCACTGTTAGATCACCTTCCTTACCAAAAGGGTCATATAACTGACCTTTTAAGAAAACAAATTGTGAGTCACCTTATGGATGCTGTACTGCTTATTGTACCCCACTGTATACAATATTTAACAAAACAAAGAAGAAGCAAATACATCAAAATAAAATAATTACCTTTGTTGTCATATCTATTTAGAATTATAAACTTCAGACTATTAAACATTTGGACAACAAGGCACAAATAGTTACGGGAGCAAACACATTGTTTTACTGACCAATACTGAATAATAGCAAAAACAGGCAATTATATGATCAATCCAGGAGGATAGGAAATAAGGCATGAATTTGAATTAAAGAGAGCTCATTGCAAAAACAGTTCCTTTAAATGTGTGGAGGAATAAGACAGTGGGGAAGGCACTGTACAGCATGGGTGATGTGCAAATATAGGGAATGGCTACAGGTAATGATTTACTTTAGAAGACATGAGGAAAATCTATTATTACATTCTGGATTAAATGTTAAAATGATCTAAAATAATTAAATTAAACAGTGCAATATCAAGCACTCACAATTGAACAAGGTGTATTATCCTTAGTGCTATGCTCTGTTGTTATCAGTACAAGCTGATACTCTTGAAGCTCACAGAGAGAAATGGGCTGCTTTTCACTCTTAAGGACATCCATAGAATAGACAGCCATTACAGAGAGTCACTGTGCCCATCCCCTATGAAACCTCCCTGGTCAAACCCCATGTGCAGTTAATGTCTGTTTTTATTCCTGCAATGTGTTTCCTAAAGGGTACTGATAGAAAATCAACACTAATTGTATAAACGTTTGTTTCAGTAAAACCCAGAACAATAAAATAATTAAAGAAAACATAATTAAAAAAATGCAAAGACAGGACACCTATTTCAGAATTTCTGACACGGTAAGTAAAACTGAGGAATAAATACGTGGAGTTCTTTGAGAAGAAAGAAACGTCCCATTATGGATTGTGTTAGCATTAATTTTCACGCTGCATGACCAGTGAATAATTAGCTTGTGGATACGAACTGTATGCTGGTGATTAAAAATAAGGAGCAGAAAGAGCAGGGAATAGCACTGATGCAGAGGTTTTTGGCTCGGTCTATGCTCTACATGTAAGACTGTGAATATTTTCCTATAATGGTTGAATAGCTGATGAGTTTATTCCAGTAGTCTTCTAGTACTTCATTCACCTGAAAATGCTAATGAATAAAATGCCAGGAGCCTCATCTTTCAGTGAACTGAATCTGATGAAGTGTGAGGTGCACTGCACTTCTCCTTCCAAACTCAGTCATTAAATCAGTATGACATGAAAAGGCCTTTTCAAAGTTCTCTCTCAACCAAGGAGGAACAAACAAAAGCTTGTTTCGCCTGCTCTCCTGTAATCACATACTTGGAAGACACCACAGTAACTGAATTAAAATCCGGATGAAGAATGAAAAGAGTGTCCTCAGGTGCAGCCAGAGAGAGAAAAGATCCCAGGTGACGGTTTCGAAGGTGGGGCCACAGTACCACTCAAGAGCGGTAGGATGGGAGGAGGGACAGAGGGTGGAAAAGGGTGAGAACTAAAAGAGGAAAACACTTACTCTGAAAACTAGCAATTGACAAATCTCCTGGAAAACATGCACCAAAAAATGGAACACAAGATAAAGAAAAAACAACATTAAACATCAGGGTGAAAACAGCAAGAACAGGATTCCCTGTATTTGCCTATTAGGAAATCGGGGACACCTATCTGAGCAACTTTGGCCTAACCAAGACCGATCCAAGCTGTGATCTTGAGAGGCATAAACTACACCACTTACTATGTACAGTATATTTCATACAGTCCAGAAGAAGGCTTTCCAATCCTGGTCGTCATGACCCCAGCATAGCCAGGTTCTTATTCCACCGTCAGTTACCTTTAGTTCAACTAATTTGCGGCCTTCAAGTAAATTATACTGCAAACTATTTTAGAGCGGCAAAAAGGGTCCATCTGAAAGTTAATCCAACCAAGTATTCTTGAATTAATGTGAAATGAAAACCCAGAATGAACTGGAATCCAATGATTCAGGATTGGGCAGTTCTGGAAAAGGGGTGTGCTAATGCACCCCACCTTTTCTTTAGAGAAAAGCACTGGCAATCATGTCAGAATAAACTAATATTCTGTAAAATACAGTTTAATCCAGGGGGCCTCAAACACCAATCAAAGGCCACAGGTCTTCAGGTTTTCAACACAACTTAAAATCAGTCATGAAATTGGGCTAATCATTTGCTAAATTTACATTATTTACTGTAGCATTTTATTTTGTGTACATGATTCCAGCTCAAAATACAAGGTATCTGGACCCCTCTAAACCTTGAAACTCTGAAAACCCGGATATGATTTTAAACATGACCAGTTAATAATTAGACCGATGCAGAACTGTAGAGAAAATTCTGGAGAGACAGAAGCCCTTTAGGAGTTACGTTTTAGACTTATAACATATAACAGCTGTAATCTCACAAAGCCTGTTTTGGATACATATCATATGTTAAAAACAGTCATCCTAAAAAAACAGGATTTTTTATTTTCTAATATATTTTAACTATAGATATCAAGGTCAACCGAGAGTAAAATTATCCAGTCTGTTTCTGACAGTGTTTGTATTATAGTGGCAGCACACCATATATAGTACAGCACTAGTACAGTACAAATCATATACAAATACACAGTTCTTTCAAATATTTACTTATTAGAACATAAGCCACACTTGTCTAAATAAAATATTATCTGATACTAAAGTGACCAGTATAGTAAACAAGGTAAATTTATAAAGCATTACAATAAGGAATGGTGATAAAACATTCTCTATGATTAGATTCATTTCTGGAAGTCGCATCTGTTGGTTACTGAATGAGCAATCTTGTTAAGCTGGACAAAACAGGGAGAAAAAAAGCTTGTGACGCACGGAAATAAACAGATCTTAACAGTTTTAAGGCTCTGAGAGAGCCCAGACATGCCAGAAGTCACTTGGCAAGAGGAAGACATCTAGGAGTGTTTGTGTATCAAAGTGTTTGAAGCACTGAGAGTTTTTCTGTGATTTAGAAGCTTCTGTCCTTTTTTACTTATTAAGGATGTGTTCTCATCAATCTAGAATTTGAACAAAGACACAAAAGAGCATCTCTTAAAGTTTGTGCTTCCATTCATCTGCAGAACACAAATAAAGGGAATAACCACACTTTTCCACATCTACTGTAGGTGGTTTTATTCAGTATTTCAAAATTCCCATTAATTCCTAAAATATATTTACAATAGAAGAATAAAACTAAACACCATGGTATACCTTGTGTGGTATGAACCTTTCAATTGAGATGTATTAGTACTAGACTTTTTCAGTAACTAAAGTATTAGACTGTACAATAATACAATTAATTATGTGTCAGAGGAATTCATTAAGGAAAATCACTATTCAAAATTACAATGAAGAATATAGATTTAACTAATATTATATGCTACTTTCATGTTTTCAGTAGAAGGCAACCAAAACATCTATTAAAATCTATCTGGTAAATCTGAATCTACTTTTAAAGGGAGACTGTAACCTGAAATTCTGTGACTAACAACTAATATTTCTAAATAATGAAATAATTATGGATTCAAGTGTTAAATTAATGCGCAAAAGTATACATTCAGTAAGAACTGAGAGTCAGTGGCATTATAATGCAAATTAAGTTCCTTCCACTTTGTCACCGCTGGAGCACTTTATTAATGGACATTACCTCAAAACAGTACGCCAGAAGATTTATCATTGTGTTTGTAAGCCAACAGCAGTTTCTTTTAACACTGATCAAAAGTACTGCATGTCTCTTAAAGATGATGGATCTTCAACTGTTGATCTTGATGGGGACATTTTTAATCACTACGATGGCAGCTAACCAAGCTAATGGACAGCAGTAGATGGACTAAGGTGTCTATGCCATTGTAGCAAGTCAGTACCTCATTTTGGCAGCACATACAGTATACACCATGTGCCAGGGAAGACAGAAACCTTTGATATCATGATATCATATCATGATATGCCAGACATGTATGAAGAGGGCATCGGATCTGCTGAGGTGAGCGGATTGTACAACTTATCAACAACTTTTGTAACACTTATGGGATTCTAAACAACATCATGGAATATCTTCCTTTATCAGATTAAGTTCCTTGATTCTCAAGAGTTTTCCCATTTTATGCTGTTGTTTCTGATTATTCCAGCCATCTTGGACTTAAAAGGAGTAACTGTGAGACAATATTAAATGATTCTGTATTCTCCCAGACTTCAACAAGCTTTTGCTATGTCTGGCAAATGACCCCCACAAATGACAGAGTGCACTAGAGCTGTAACAGTAAAAGAACTAAAACAAGTAAATATATCTGTAACCGCGAACAGATTAGACTACAGGGGGACCTAATTCAAACATTCAAAGTCTTCAAAGTTATTGAGTCATTTCAGTATTTTTCTTCAAAATCCAAAATAAAAAGAAACGGACAATACAAGCAGAAACCTACACAAGGGAAGTGAATTGAAAACAGGAGGACAGAAAAACTGTTTTTTTATACAGCGTTGTGGGATCCTGGAACAACATATACAGCCACGCTGTTGAAGCTGATACCCTGGCTTTCTTCAAGTAATGGCTGATTGAGATCCTCAGATCAATTTGTTATTAAAAAAAAAACAAATGAGCTAGATAGGTCCAATGGTCCCCTCTCAATCGTGAATATTCTTATATCCTTACTGTACGTTCATTACTATGTATAGTTCATTATACTTTCTAAACAGGGTGCTTTTGCACAAATGTCCAATTAGTTCTCCTCAATTATTTCTTCATTCATTTGTTTTGCATTTGGATTTTGTTTGATCAGTTTAATAAGGAGCTGTCTCAAAAATGTAATAACAATATATCCAGCAAAAACCTTTACTGTATGAAAGAAGGCATGAAAGTCCAATCAGTTCTATTTAAGGAATGTTACAAACAGACACTTGAAGCTCATTAATGGCTCAAAGAAATGGAGACCTCGAACAAAGTAAATTATTACTTGAAATAAATGAAAAAACACACCTAAGGCCATTTTAAGTGTTTCTTTATTGATCCTCTTTTTCATTTTTCGTTTTTCCACAACTCCACCTGCATTGACTTCCTTAATCTATTGTTTTCCAAGTAAACCCCTAATTCAACTTGAGATATCCATTAAGGACACAAAAGAGTTTTAAGAAGTTTTGATTCATGGCTTCAAGGAATTGTAGACTCTTTTGCATCTATAATAATGACAATGTGATGAATTCTCATGCAAAACAGAAACATAAAACTGCTGAGTATACATGAATGAGTAAGTGCAATGATTAATTTTAACTGGCAGTAAAATTAATGTGATGAAGGCACTGAGTCATGGACATTTTTAGGGAAGCGAGTGGCCACCCTCCTTCTGTGCACAGATCGTATTGGCAAAAAGCTTTTAAGAAGTACAGCAGGTACTTACAATTCAGCTTACTCCCTGCTAAACATTCTTTTATTTTATTTATTATTAATTCGTACTGTATGCTATAATGCAGGCAGAAGAAGACACAAGCACTGTTTCACATGCACAAGTAAGTTTGACTCTAATGAAATAAAAAGAGACACATTGCTGCCGTGTTTCAGAAGTGGAACAGAAGAAAATAAAGCATGTTTTGAATTCTATTTCTTATAAGATCACAAGTGGTAACAGCCTCTTCCTGGCGGCATACAGGCTGCAGTGTGACATCCTGTCTATGCCACTGTTTGACTCTGGAAAGTATCTCAGTGTACAACTGTATAAACACCTTTGCATAGAGCTTTTTTCTTCAAGCGTTTGCAAAAGGACATCGAAGTATCCCGGAATAAAAAAAGAACTGGATTCTTAAAAAATTGCCTGTCGGTATAGTTATGCACCATAATGTGATGAAAATTAATCATTTCCAGCTTCCTGACCCCATTATTCCATGCGTTGTAATTTGTCCAAAATCACACAGGATTTAATTTTTTTTACTGCTACTACTATTTTTAGAACTGTGATTAAGCTATTAAACATGATGGTACTCCTCAAATGATTCATAACTGTTGAGCACAAGTGCCATTTACGATGCTGTACTGCAAGAAGTGTCTTTAGCAGTGGCTGTTTTATTTTTAGCAATACACAAATGACAGTTTGCTTTCACAATAAAACTTCTTACCTAATGCTGTATAATGAGTGCTCAAAATAATTGACATCATGAAATTGCAGATTTTTAAAAAGTGTTGATATAAAAATAATTGAATGTACTTTATCAAGCTGATTCTTATTTTAGGAAACAATGTAAGACTTTCAAATTCAAATGAAGAGACTATCAGACAGACAGATATATTGGCAGCCTGAAAGAGACAGATTGACAGGCTAAGACTAAGAAGCAAATTGATGCATTTCCAAGCCTCAAAAGTAAAAGCAACAGTAATTAATGGAAGAACAAAGTAGAGCGATTGAGAATGACACTTACTCTGCAGGCTGGGTAGGTTTGCATCCTCAGGTTTGGTTTTCAACAGGTGGGGCAATCGTGTGTACCTGTAGCCAAATCCACAGCCCTGAGAACAAGAAGCAGCCAATTAATCTTTAACCTGGCCTTCAGAATGAATTCACACTATTTCACTGTCCCTGGAAATAATCCGTCATCTATCAGAGCTATAAAAACATGCTGGGAGCACGAGAAATCAGAGTTCATCAACTTTTAATCTTCAGGGGATTTGGCAGGCTCAGGGGAGAGGGTGGGAGATGGGCTGAATGTGTTAGAACATCCAGGCAGTGGGAGATGCACAATGTGACAAAGTGAGAGACAATCAAGTGTAGCCCGAAGGATCAGCAGTGAGCCATTATACAGAAAAGCAGCGAGTTGCTCAGAAGGTACTGACCCTCCAAAGTCGCACCAGGATCCAGTTGGTCTGTGCCCAGGGTCTCTGTTCATAGGGGGCCAGCAGGTTCTTCATCATGGCCACTCGCCTGTGGAGTGAGACACTCTATAAATGACACACCGTGTGGGAAGCACAGGCCCAACCTGCTGCATCCCATTAAAATCAGCAGCCGAGATGCTGGAAAGCACAGCCAACTGATTAGGATAAATTTGAAGAGCCTTTCCAAGTGAAGTGTATATGATTCAATTGTTCAGTTGAACAACCACAGTGCCCAAAACTAACAGGATTTTAGTTTCACTAAAAAGAACAATGATGAAAGTTTGTTTTAAGCATTTTTTGTCATTTTAACTACAAATCTGACATTCTGGCAGTATTTGTTTTTAAGGTGTACACTGTAAATGGGAACATAACTCTCAGAAGATGGGAACTGAGAAAAGTTTCAACTTTATTTACTGCAGCTGTTCTGCATCTTATCTACATTTCTTCTCTGCCTAAAAATGCCTAAAATGCCTAAAAGCTGCATTTAAAAAGTTGGGTAAAGGGAAGAGCCACATACAGTATATTATGATCTTCCCACTTCTCTGACCTGTCTTCTGACCTTGTCTGACTAATGATTTGACACCCAGGAACACTACGTTCTGGAATCTGTTTGGGTCTCAGAGCCCCAGTTCTCTCTCTGCCCAATCATAAATTTGTACCACATAGATTAATTTAACCCTCTACCTCCTACACTACCTCACATACTGCACATATTGCACAGATGTAAAAAATCTTGAATGCATTTTCAAAAATGAATGACATTGCCACTTATCAGGCAAGGTTAGCTTAAATAATGTAATCAATGCTTTCCTTCAGACTTACTGAAAAATCTCAACTGTGTCTGAAAGTACGACTTAACAGGCAAATATTTAAATAAACTGTAAAGAAGAAAACACTCTTAAAGTGGTCCTATTACACTGTAAAGAAGCAGGCCTTTAATCTACTAAAAATATTGGTCTTGATTTCAAGATGGTTTTGCCAATAAATTGAACGTTATTGTTAACTCTGCATGCAGGGCATGGTGGAAACTTTTTGAGGTGAAATGTCTTCTGCACAGACAGTACTTATTCGCTCATACATCACATTACAGTAGTCATTACAGTGACTAGTGAGCAGGAAGGAACATTTCATGTCACAATTTGCGCAAACTCTTGCTCTTGCCCACGGCAAGACCATGAGTTTGTGACAACCTTGCAACTTACAGTACTTTCACAAAGTTCACGATTTTATGCTTTATTCAAAATTTGTAAAATTTTTCTATGACTTCAATTAATGTATTTTCTTACCGTTATTTAAGAACAAGCCTGTGAAATTGGGACTTTTAAAGACTGTATCTGAGTCCTAGATGTACTCACTGCTCCTCTGAGATTCTCTCCACTGCTTTTAGGGACTGGGGATAGCACACATAGCTGGCCAGTGCCTGCATCAAAGAGTCCTTTATATCTGGGAAAAAAAAGCATTAGAAAATTTTAATTACACTACCCACCCAAACCTACATTTTCAATTAGGCAGTTAGCCCCTTCATTATTCTTTATAACAATAAATTGTAAACCTCAAACATGAAAACAAAAACAGGGAGGAATACATTTTTGAGGTATAGAAAACTTGCATACTTCGAGTAATAATACCAAAAACATTCCAAAATGATTTCTTGAGTTACTAAACCATTTCCTTTATTTCATTTGATCCCTCAGTTCAATTGCATTTCAGGTCAGAGAATAAAAATGCAACATATAACCCAGCATAGCTGCAGATCTGGCTGATGTTCCTGTAGCTTTTGAACTGCCATCCCATACACCTGGAGGATTGCTAGCATCTGTTAAGCTAATGCTGTTCCGCACTGGCAGTAATTATTGACGAAATGTTTGAATTAATGGCACTTAGCCCACATGGAGGCAAACGTACAAACATCAAACGGTTTTAAGCTGCCAGAAGAACCTTTTTAAATTGGAACCCAAGATTATACACTGTCTTTTTTGTGATTAAGCAGTGCCATTCAAGAAATGTAAAAGCCCTGGGTGATTGCAAGAAGAAAATAGTTTACATAGTGCAGGGGTCATTTTTAATAAGCGTGTTTCTGACAAGGTCATGCATACTTTTTTTTTGCTTGTGAAAGATGCTACACAGACAGCACTGGGAGCTAAAGCTTTTTATCCAAACATAGAAAAATTGCTACACAAGGAACAGGAGCTGTATATGGTCAACACAGCGGGGTACAGAACTGAGAAATCCATCTCAAGAGGATTAATTCGATAGCAGTGAAAGACAAAACAAAAGTCAAGCATATAAGGAAGAAAAAAATCATGCTAAATGATATAACAACAAAAAGCCAGTTGTAAAAATGAAAAGCCAGGTGTAATAATGAGAGAAACTAGATTGTAATGAAAACAAAACCCCAAAGACAGCATGAAGCTTCAGTAACAGGGCTCTCCCCTTTCTTCCCATAACATAAAAAAAAAACACTCTGTGGTGTTGGAAAATTCCAGGTTTGATTTGAAGAATTAATATAGCACCGTCTCAATTCTTCAAGCTGTGTAGGCATCAAGAATCAGATACTGACTCCTTGGAGCAATCTGGCTCCAATGCACAGAGAGCAAGCAGTCATACCGAAAAGAATACAAGCTCAGAAAAGATTTTCTCCCTTCTAAAATTAATAAGTAAAATTCGAACAACTTGCCTGTTCCATTTACTGTCTACATGGAATATATGCAGGTGAGTCTGGGAGTTGGCACTGGCAAAAATACTTCTAGTGATTTCTTCAAAAAATACGATAAACAAAAAACCCACACACTCTCCACATGTACTGGCAGCAAACACTATAAAAATTAATACACCCTATATAGACAGTTGTATCTCAAATGATCTGTAACCGGCTCCCTTACCTGTTCCTACAATGCGGGGGTCTGCAAAATGTTTGGCTAAGATAGCAGCAAGCTGGGTGAGTGTGTCCTCATAACCTGCAGGTGGACAAAAGATCACAAATCAGGATACCCTTTCATGTTTTGCATATACCCTTTGCAAACAATCCAAATGAATTTCTAAAAAAATTGTAACTGAATACATAATTCTTCAAACTTTTTTAGCTCATTGTGATTGGCAAAATTTAAACAACACAATACAGTAAATCCCCTAATGCATTTGTTGAGCATGCTTTTTTTTTTACTTCAGACATCACTTCGTACGGTAACCTCCGCCAAACCCCAATACTCAACTCAAGTCTTCTACAAGAAATGTTTTGATGAAAAGTCAAAAACACAGGAGCATGGAAAGTGTTGTGCGCTGAAACTTCAACATCGATCGTTGCAGGCATCTTCGTTGTAACACTTTACAACTTTTTTACTCAGAAAGACAAACAATAATACTGCCTTGCACCCCCTATTACTCTAATATTTTCTGAATATAGCACTGGGTTTGTGCTATCGGTTTTATTGCGTTATATTAAAACTCGTACAATGCAAACCAGACTACTGCTTATATTACACCACATGTCTAAACAATGTATCCTAATTGAAATCATGCATTAAAAAAGCATAAAATGAGTATTGCAATGAAAAGCATTTGTGACATTATTAATGCCACTCAATATTTTTAAAGTTTATGACCCTGCAAATCACCTTGGAATTGAATTCGTTATAATAATAATAATGATACATTACATCACATAAAGCACACAATGGCGGCAACCATTTAAATGCACAGGGCCAGAAACACAGGAAAACTGAACAATTTCACTAGATGTGGGGGTGTGGAGGGGCTGTGGAGTAATATTACCTGGCAGCTCCTCCATGCTGTTGGAAGGGCTGAAGTAGTTCTTGAGTGCGCTGTAGCTGTTCATGGCCACATTAAGATAGAACTCCGGGGTGAATGCAAACAGGGAGCCGGTGTTGTCGGCGTGCTCAATGGTGCGGATACAGACTTGGAGCAGCCAGTACACATCCAGCATCTTCTCCTGGACAACACCACAGTGTACAAACAGCACATGTATGATCACAGAGCTCATTCTCATACACACCGTATATACAGCACAATTGCAACATAGACAAACCCCATTTGATTGACATTCTAGTTCGAAAGGGTGCACATTTTTCCCACAGTTCAACAGCTGTTCAGTTCAAGCCTGTACCCTTATGTTTTGTAAATTTGCTCAGGCAGACGGGTCAAGTTACAATTATAAGAAATATCTGTTGTTTCCATCGTCATTTCAATTTGTACAGACTCAAAATTGATCACACTGCTGCATTAATTGTTTCTCTGTATAATCCAATTAGGTATTGGACAGATTACTCTCCCACATGGTCTATGATCAGATGTGAGACTAGGGAATAAGAGCTTTGATTTGGCAGTGGTAAGTGCAATTAGAGGAAGTTCTCTTTGCAAGAAATTAAGAAGATGGTTCTGCTTATACAAAAAGTAGAAATTGTAAAAGGGAAAGGATAAAACTGAAGGGAGTACATTTGTAATTAGCAGAACACTTGTGCAATTGCTGGCATGATTGGCATTTTCTCCCTTTCAAGTTAACTTCTTGAGAGCTATTAAGAACTAAGTTGGAGTTCAGGCTTTCATGTAATCAGCCACAACATGTTGTATAGAGATTGGTTGGAGACACATATTACTTTGGAGTAAATGGTAGCATTAATCCAGGCTAGTCTGCGGCTCAAGTGGTTCAACTTCTCAGCAAAAACCTTCTGGCTCTTCTGAAGCTCCTCCAGAATGTCATGCCTCTGGAAACAGAGAGGGGGAATGGTTAGCAGGTTGGTCTGTGCTGGGCACAATACCAGGGCAATACAAATATATACAGGACCCCTGCCAAAATCCACACACAAATATATATATACTGTATACACATATTTGTTGTTAGACACTCCTAACCATTTTAAAGAAAACATTTCAGATTCATTGTCACAGCATTGACACCGTTATCTCCCAAAAGAAATCAAACCTAAGTGAAAATATCAGCATGGATTTATCCAAGTACATAACAACTGTCATTAAGTTCTAATTAGAAAACTCATTTTCAAGTCTAATATAAAGTTTCACAAAATTTACATGAACACAGGTGAAAGGGAAGCACCTATAAACACCGTGCTGTAACCAGTTTTTTCTCTCATCTCTGCTTTACTGCGCAGGTCCACCATTGTCACACGAGACAGCACTTACTCTACTTGGGCAGCGGGCAATCTTCTCCTCAGTGTCCTTCAGGGCCACCGCATATTCATGGACATCATCTGACACCACCACCATCTGAGAATTGCGAAGTAAATAAGGTCACTATTATATAAACCATTGAAAAATCATACTACCTTTGACCCAAATAAGTCAAACAGTGCATTTTTGAAAACCACCGTGAAAAACATTTTAAGACTTGAGAATTAACCTATTAGTCCCAAGCAAGTATGTCTGATAAATCAAAAGTTCGTGAACAGATCACATCACGAAAGTAAGTGAATATTTATTTGCATTCTAAGTGTTTGTGAATGTCGATGTTCATTGTGTGATTGATTAGTATGAGGTTGACTACTCTAACCCAAGTATTATAGTCAACACACTTAACTCTGTATTATTAGAATCTCTTGTAAGAGATTGATTGGCCATTTGTGTGTATCAAAGCCAAACTGTGAGTAACAAGCCTTTAATACTTCAAAGTGAATAAGGACAAACAAGAAGCTGCCTTGAGTTTAATATTTACCTATAAAACAGATTTGGTCACAATGACATCAAGTAAGTACAAAAGGAGACACTGGCAACTCTCATATTGTAAGTTTTTCAGAAGCAGACAGATGTCTCTTGCTATGTATCAGAAAGAGCAAATATCACACGTAGTTTTATGTGTACAATTCAGTAGAAAATATAGAAGCCAGTTATTTGTGTGTATTTTATCTCCAGTTTCAATCATCATCAAAAGACATACATTAGGAATTAAGATGGCTAGAGAGAACAAACTGCAGTTCTTTAATTGATAAAACTGATAATTGAGTTGTAATACAATACACTCTAGCTACAGTACTACAAAGAAGAACCACGATTCATTAATGGATACAGTAGCCCTTAAGAGTTCAGTCTACAATGCAGCAGAAGCCATCTAGCTAAATGTTGTATTCTTTGAATAAAAATTAATGAGGAAATAAAAAAGAACACCTTGCTCTGATCCTAACAGTACATTTAAAAAAAATTCCCACGGCTGGAAGAGATTAACTGCAGAGGAAATGGAAATAAATATCTCCATTTAAAAACTTGCAGTCTGTAGCTGGTTTTAGATTAAGTATGAGAATAATGTGCCAATGGATTACGTTCCTTGCGCTCTCCAACTCTCATAAGACTTTGACAAAGTGAAGCTCAGGAAGCATTTCTACATTCATTTGTCGCGACAGGCCATTAGGCTCAACCTGATGTATGGTTATCTGCACAATCTACATTTACCTCTGGCTTAATTTTGTAAGCATCAGTCCCCAGTACTTCAACTTTACACAAGTACTTTGATTTATCTACACAAAGCAGGGGCAGATTCTTTCCAAAGAGTGCCCTGGCAGCATTATTAGACCTGCTTAAGAGAAGATATTTTCTAAAGGAACACTAAACAGGTCTCATACTGAAACGATACAAGCCAATGATTTAATGGACCTGCCTGCTTTAGCAGTCGGTCTTCAATGTGGTTTCTTAAAAGGAACACAAGCTTTTAGTTTTACTGACACAAAAGGAAGACTCTGACTCCCAAGTCTCAAAAACCAACATGCACAACTGGATCTTGTTCCTGTTGTTAATTATGCACATTTGTCATTTCAAAGGCGAGTCAACTCTCATGAAAAACCTCTTCCATCGACTTGCCTTGACCCCAGACTGCTCTGTGACCCGTCTCTCACCTTGCCCAGTTGTTGGTGCACACTCAAGTTGTACATCATGACGATACCATCCAAGATCTCCAGGAGGGACTTCTCAGCTATTGGTTGCTCTGGCTCTTCTGGCGGTCGCCCAAGCAATAGTCCATCATTACCATGACTGCCCTCAACTGGAGGTAAAAACAGAGATCAAAACCTTTAAATAACATTGTTAACTACGGGGGCCTCTACCAAATGCTCAACAGTGAGGCATTATTCAAAATATATAAGCAAGTTCAAAAAGTCAAAAAAAGGATATTAGGAGACCACGTTTCCCTTTTGCTACCAGAGCAGCCTATGGCTTGTCCTTCTTCTTAACAACATTTCCACAGCACATGCTAAGTAGTAGAGAAAAATGCTGCAAACAGTAGCAGCACTCTAATTGTGTTGTCCAAATTACCAAGTAATCTATTTGTGATTACACTTCGGGCAAACTGAGTAAACTTCAAGCAAATTGCTTCAGGATCACAACACAGATGAAAAAAAAAATCACATCCAACAAGAGGAAGTTTTTTAAAAGGGAACTGCAACCCTATTTTTACATTTTGGGATTATAATGAATCAGCAATGATGAGTGCATTTCAAACCACAATGAAACTACTAAGTATACGGTATACGGTATATACGGTATTCCAAATTACATCGCAAAAGAGGTGAAATTTCAAGGCATGCATAGAGCCATATTTCTGTCATTGTCTGCAATTTAGAACAACGCAACAAAACCTCTGGTGATGCGAAAGCAGACTTATTACGCTGTAAACATGCTTTAAACCAAGTGAATTTTGCTACTATAATAGTAAATATTTCAATGAAACCGACATGCACAAGGAGACATTTTCTGATACTTTATGTAAGTATTGTAAAAACAGAGCAACCTGTCAACCAACTAAAATACACTCATATTCATTTTCAAGTTTTGCAAAATTACATTATCATTTACATTGGTGGTTATTTTAGGGTTAAACACACCTAAAAGAAAAATCCAAGTAGGACTTTTGGAGGACTTTCTGCACCATTACCCGTGCCACCGCCTGAACAGCTGATTTGAATGAGAGTAACAGAATTTAATTCAGCATATTGACTTCAAGATGGTTTTGCCAACAAATACTATTTACATTTTAACTAGCATGCAGATCATGTTCGACCATTTCTGGGTTGGAACGTCTGCTGTTTGAACTTTTTCAATCATACATCACGCTAAATCTTGCCGAGAAACTTGTCAATGGGACCAACATCAGTGTCCATGTTTATTACCCATCTCTTAGTTGAATATGCCTTGGGAAAAGAAATAGTTTGACTTTCTGGGAATCCGATCCTCTGTTTTGTATGTGACAACTATGTTCTGCATAGCCAAATGCTCAACAGTGAGGCATCATTTAAAATATATAAGCAAGTTCAAAAAGTCAAAAAAGGATATAAGGAGACCACGTTTCCCTTTCGCTTACAGGTACTAGTGAGCAGGAAGGGCCACTTTCACTTCACAATTTGCGTGAATACACAGTACTTTCAAAGTTCACGATTTTACATTTAATTTGAAATTTGTAAAACTTTGTGATATCAGTTATTACTCACATTTTATTAATTTATTACTGAGATTTAATAACCGGTCTGAGAAATTGGGACTGCAGTTCCCCTTTAAGAAATGAATTCATATGTTAGTGACTACATTCATCAGATAGTTCAATCTGTGGACTGAAACATTCCTGTAAACATGGTGTTTTTTATGATCTCTTGTTGGGGGCAATCATATATAATGAGAAGTACCAAGTGAAAGAAAATAGCTAGAAGTCACTTTCATTGGTTTAAGCACTGCTTCATATCAGCACTTCAGTCTTTAGGTCTCAGATGAAGCAAAGACACAGGGATACATGTTTCTGGGGCCACAGTACTCACTGTCCTCCTCAGTCCTCTGCTCTACTGCCAAGGTGCGCACTTTGACCTTCTCTGGTGGGGCAAGGGGTCGCCGTGGGGTCATGAGGCTGACTGCAGCAGTGCTGAGGAAGCGGTTAGCTCTGCCCAGAGTGGGGGAGCTCAGCCAGCTGGGCCGCGCCAAGGCTCCCCCCATTGCAGCTGCCCCGAATGGCCTCTGTTAGCAACACCCACAGAGAGTTCAGTCACAGAAATAGGTGACAGAATCGTTAACTCAGACATTACATCACTTTTTTTATAAAAAATGATTACAAACTTTTCTAGCATTGACTTAAAGCAGAGTGCACTGTGGTTTTCTGTCTTGATGTTTTCCATATTTATATAGCCCAGGGTCTAAGATAAAGTAGTATGAACTACAAACAAAATCTGCTCATACTTGCAGCCCTGAGCTATAATCTTTTATTGATATTACAATATCCCAGAAATACAGTGCATTGCCAGCAAAGGACATCAATACTTGATAGACAATTCCCACAATACCTTTAGTAATGTGTAAGCTCGATAGGAATAAAATTGCAGAAACTTTTGGAGGCTCTCAATAAATTACCTTAGTGGTCAAAAATGCAAGTCAAGCTTCAATACTGAACTTGCTGAATGGTGGGAAAGACTAATGTATCTCCACTTCTTACTTTTTAAAGGTTTTAAAAGCTACTTTTCTGGAAAATGACAACAATGTATGTTCCAGTTGCTGTCATACTGGAATACGACAACAAAATGATTAGCTCTAAGAATTAAGAAACAAAAGAAAAGCATACATTTAACAAATAAACTGAAAGGGGAAACACATCCCCTTTAAATGTTATTTAAACAGATCAAGAAGCTCAGAAGACAGGTGGTAAATGGGCATGGTATGGCCCTGTTGTGGGTGAAAGCAAGGCTTTCTCTGCCAGTCTGAGTTACCTGAGCTGCACCACTGTCTTCATCCTCATCCAGGTCATCCATTGACGTGGCCTGGATCTCCGATGGGTCAATTATGATATTGGCTTTGGTGGCCAGGTCATCTGAAAGTATCAGGCACATCATGAGAAATTGCAAGGCTTAGCATTTTACATCCACTCAACCATAATACCAGCTCAATTTGCAGCATGAACAGAAAGACAAAGGAATTTATAACGATGATGATGAGTGAGGTGCTGTAATTACCCAGCTAATCAGAGACAACCAATTCAATAACATCTTTCACAAAATGGCTTCATGAGATTTTGCCATCAATCATGGCAAACATCACACTAACAACCGAGAAGCACGGGGCCAAACAAGTCTCATATGATTGGAAAACTCTGTTTTAAAACGAAAAAATTCACAATACTGTCAAATGGCACAAAATCAATATGTATCTTTAAAAAAAACCTTAAACTGAAATAATGTAAGAGGTTCTAACTTCCCTCACATGCAATATTAATTAAACCACTGGCTATTAGGCTAATGTTCTTTAGGCAAATCCAGTCAATAGCAGCAAACATTTTTCAATCATTTATGACTAACATTTTTATTTGCTTTTCAAAGCATTTTCAAATGCTTTAAGAAGTTACATACTGTATGAGCTCCCACCCCCAACTGAGATGATTTACTAGAAGAGGGAATGTCATGTCATAACTTTGTGTCACACTCTAAAATGAGAAATGCCAAAACATTATTGACTAAGTATTTTCATACGTTTTCGTGGAATTGAAGCGACTAGAGGAGAGTGGATTGCATATTCTGGACATAATAGGGGATATCGGTGGCAAAATTAATTCATTCTGATTCATTTCCTTCTTAAAATAGCAGATTGGAAAATAAGCTGATCCTCATGGAAAGGTTTCAGTTTTGATTGACGTGGGTATAAGCTGGAGGCCTGTGTTCAGCTCAGGGGAGAATAAAGCCTAACCAGGGTTTGGAAATCCCATTGAAAAATCAGACAGAGAAATACTGTTTCATTATTTTGATGCCTGGTGATATAGAGGCTTCATTACACCTGCAGAAGTGACCTCTAAGTGGCTATAAATTGTGTTTACTCAAGCGATCTCCATGGCCATAAATCCCCCAACTCTAGAAACATCAAAGGTCCAATACATAAATCTGCAAAAACTTAACACTTGCAATGTTTAAGCCACTAAAGAAAAAAAGGGGTGCTTGTCATTCACAAACTGCTGCTGATAAACGTACTCACAACTGGAGAAAGCTTTTGATTTCTTCTCATTAGCAGACACTTTCAGAGCCTGCGTCTACAGTAGCACCTCATTACTTCAGTAGTTCTGAATTGTTGAAATGGGAATGAAACCAAGCTGCCGTGACAAAAAATCCTAGAGAACTGGCAACATTGGCAAATTGTCTATTTTTTACTAATGACCTTGAAGGGTCACAAATGCCATTCACTTGCTAACATGTATCCTCATTGACATCAACAGAAGATTTTTCAAAAATGAAAAAGAGATTACAGGTTCAGTTTAAGGTGTATTTAAAAAATACATATTGATTTTGTACAACACTGATCAACGGGCTCTACTGGAGGCACTTCCTTTCAAGATGTGGAAGTATTTGACTCTATACAATTCAAACTCTGTTGGAGGTTTATTTTACAGATTACTAACTGACTGAACATTTGGCAGGCTCTGAGTTAGGATCACCCATTAACACAAGGCAGAAGGAAAGCAAGAATGTAAACAATTAAAAGGAACGAAAAGGAAACTGAAACATGGTAAGAAATATACCAAAGATAGAAAGAAAGCGATTGGAAAGTCAGTAAAACAAAAAAGCATATTCATATATATTCAATATATGTTTAGATTTCCCTGGAGCCTTGATTTAGTACTTAACAGCTGAAAGTGCACAGCAGCAAACAGTATATCTGTATGAGACAGAACATCCTGTACCATTTATGTAATGAGGCACCAGTATATAACACAATCAGTTTGGTGCCCAGCAGATTTTAAGTACAGTACATCAGGATCCAATAGTCCATTTATCACATTGTTTATTGCACTCCATCATCTTTCATTGTGGTCTGGAGGAGACTGATTCTGTTCTGATTTCTGGTAATCAACAGAGTCTGATCCTACTGAAATAAGTAAGCGTGACATGGTTATAATAAGTGTAGGACACCGCACCAAGCACAATATGGAGTAAAGACAAAATACAACAGCCTGTGGCAGCTTAGCTTTGCATCATGCAGGGCCTGACAAAAATGCATGAGCAGAGCAGTGCTGCAACAAACGAATATTTTGATAATTGATTATTCAGGGAAATATGACAACAATGAATCGATTGGCTTAGCTGAAAATCATGGCTTCTAAATGAGAAAGGCTGTGACTAATGTTTGGCATTGTTCGGTAGCCATATACAGTACCTTTATTCAACAAAACAATGAGAAACACAAAACTTTCAACCTAACTTCATTAACATCTTCTTACTTCTTACCAGTAAGTACCAGTAAGAATAAGACAGCATTGTCTTTCAATCTTAAATTTCCGGGGTAAATTTTTGTACAAAAATAAAATTCCAAATAACATACAGAGTTAAATACAAAAAGTAAAATGAATAAAACAGGATTGAAATAAGTTCAAAGTTCAAAATAAACTTTAAGTAAGTCACTTGAAATCCAGCTGTGAACTCAGAACAGCAGCAGGTAAATGTTTCGATTGACTGTAGGATTTGCTAATATGAGCTGCGGTGATGAACACGATAAATAATAAACGTAGATTTGACCTCTCTAGTCAAATCTACGTTTATTATTTAGTTCACAAGACGAGCTATGTATGAATAGGTTTACAGGACGAGCTATTTGTTTTTAGGCTAAACAATTTTACGTAACCCAATCTATGTAATGCTATGACAGGGTGAGCTGCTGATTTTTAAATACATTTTTAAATAAACATTTTTTCGACCTAGCCCATATTTCTTTCTGATAGGATGACAAGCTTTATCTATTTTCTTGTACAGGTCTTCTGAGGGTTAATCAACCGAAAATATGCTGCAATAGCATCTTTAACTCTCCTAACTTTAGGCTAATAGACAAATGAGTGGGAGCTTGTGGTATTTCGCAATTGCTAAATACTTCTAATTATTCAGAAACCTATTCTAATGACTTGTATAATTGGATAGGATATGGCGAGCTTCAGTGATTTTGGTACGGGTAGCTCATTCTGACAAACTACTCTGACCGTTCGAACTACGGGTAGCTCCGTTTGTCAGAACGCCGCCCACGCCACCGAACGTCATGCATTTGCTCCAGCATGCACGTTGTACTGCCATGGAATGCTAAATCAACCCTGCATATTCTGCACGTTATGGTTTGATCTTTTGTTTTAAGAAAATGTTCCCACACGTTGTTTCTTTCTGAACTTTCCGCCATTCTTCTTCTTCAACCTGTTTTATAGTTACGACGCTATGGCAGCATTGCTCTTCAGGTTAAGTCATTAACGCGCTGTAGGTTGGAGGCCCGTTTTGAAAATGAAAACGAAAAATCGACAACGGAAATATTTGCCGACAAATTTTTATTGTCGACATCGAATAATCGTTTCAGCCCTAGTGCAGGGGGTGGCAATTTACGACACATTCACAGAAGTGCTGCAAGAAAACCAGACAATTCTACTGTGTGTTAAGAGTGTGTTTTCTATAAGGACAATTCTTATTGTGAAGGAAATAAAATATTCAAATCATTCAGTATCTTAGCAAAGGTCATATTTTGTCTCTGTATCTTTATTGATTTCCTAAGTACTATTTTCACAGTTTTTGTAACTTGCTGAGAACTTACTGTATCAGAACAACAACACTGATGGTCCAATCCAATCGTTGTAGAACTGACTGGATGCTGGCTTTTGTCATGCGATCAGAACTGGTATAGAGTCTTGATGAAGAACGAACATTCCACCTCTACTAAGTTATTTAACATCAGCATGCAATATATTATGGTATAAAATGCAGAATATTTTAAAATGAATATAGTTCATTCTTCAGTGACAGAATCTAGCAGTGTGAATGAACTGTGCTGTACTACTTCTGCTAGTTTACAATATGTTGTGTAAAAGGCTGACGAAAATTGCTTTGGTGTTGAACTGGGTTTATGGGGCACTGAAACTTGTGAAAATAAATTCAAGATGCCTTTTAAGGGCTTCTGAAAAAAAATCACAAACTATGTAACTTTTGTAACTGAATTAGTGTGAAAACCAACAAACAACTCCCCACAAAATCAATAATAATTAAAGTGAAAATGTTTAAAAAAAAACGCCCAGAAGATTTATTTCGTTATACCACTCTAGAAATGAATAACGAGGTCTGCAGTGTGGTATGTAAAATGCTAATGAGATCCTAGAGGAACTGTGTCTAATTAAGCAGCCAGTGGTAAATGGCAAGGAGCTGCTTTTCACACAAAGCTGGTGACATGGACTGAGTTACGGCCTTGTATAAACAGCCACAGTGCAAACACGCAAAAATGAAAGCTCCCTTCACTTTAATCACGCGGTTTGAACCCCAGAATCTTGGGCCAGGCAGATCCCTGGCTTAGATCCTGAAAATAAAAATACAAATATGACTGAATGAATAACCATTATTAGGGTTCCATCCACCCGCTATAAATCTGACATATATTTTTTGTAGCCAGAGTTTCCATCAGCCAGAACCCTGATTTGAACTGCCATTAAGATACATTGTAACCACTGTCCACATTCCTGGAGTGTCCATGCGAGCACAAGGAACGTCACACACCGTAATCACTTTTGCAGATTAAACATCTTGCCGGATAACAGCCGTAGAAACCGAAACATAGAAAAACCCTTAACCAATGCAAGTAGCAAAAATGCTTTCTTTACAAGTAGCTGTCAGCGCAGCCCCCCCAAAAAATCCGGAAAAACAGCAGTGATGAAATTCAGTAAGTCTACTGTATGTGCGTTATTTGTCTAGAGGTAGGATACCCCAGAAAAGCCAAAAAGCTAGAACTATAAGTGAGCTAAAGGCAAATCTGATTATTATTTTACAGAACTGATAAGATAATAATAGGCTAAAACTACTGTCATGTAAAAAACATGACAATCTAGCACAGTCTTAAATTCTACCCAACAGCTTCAAGAAAGAGCTACGATAACTGTATCAGTGGACTATGATATGTGATGAATTTCATAAATTAAAAATATAATCTACATTTTCTGCATTTATCATTTGAACAAAAAATAATTTAGACTGACTACATCTTCGTTAATCTTAAAGTGTCATGACAAATCTAATCAGTATAGATATACAAACTTCACAAACAGAGCTGGCAATAATTTTAAAAGACATTCTGCGATTCCTATAACAGGTAGGATTTTAAGAGAAGACAATGTGAATTAGACTGGAGGTTTATAACATACAACACAGCCTTCAAAGGCTACACCCACAATCTTCATGCAGCCACTAGGAAAATAGATAAAAAATAAGACCAGGCACATTATACAATACATAAAACTAATATAATAAATACTATAGATACAAATTATCGATTGTTTAAGCTTCTCAGTGTTGACAAAGCCCTACCCCAGTATCCTTTTTGATCAGTGACATTAACAGAGTGAAAACCAGGGCAACAGCGCCCTCCTCTGGAGTTTACAGAATGGGACTGTGGACTCGAGTTTCCTTTTTAATCTTACTATAATCCTATATTCCTGTTTATGAGGAAAAATATTTATTTTTAAATAAAGGATAAAGCTTTTTTATTTTAATTTGCCCCCTCTTTATGAATCCAAATTCATTTTTTTTACTGTAATAATGAAAATACAGCTATTAAAGTGAATAGCAGAGAAGAGCAAAAAGGCAACAACACAGGTCATGATGTTCAAAATGCAGACATCAACAAACTGAAATTCAAACTTTCTGTTTTGGAGCAACAGAAGAAAAGAGGAGACACCTCTATAGAGATGTCTATATTCAGTTCAGGAACAGTGCAGAAAAGCCCTTTGAGCTACTGCACATGGCTTGGGATGCAGCTTGGGTTCTATGAGGAGATGGTAAGAGCAGGCTTTGCATTTCTACTGTACACACACAAAAACACTGACCTTTGAGGGTTTTCTTAAGGTGGGAGAGAAGGCCGCCCAATCTCTGCAGGTCATAGTAATCCACCTTGCCATTATAAAACAGCTGAGGAGGAACGTAGGCCTCTGAGAGTGACAGAGAGAGGAGAGAAAGAAAAACACAGTGAGGGCAGGAATATTAGATCTATTCTGAAACTGTCGTCACAGTTGCAAGTCCCTAACACCCCTTGACATATGACACATCTGTTCTGTGCACTGCAGTGGTGATGCATACCAAGCAAAAAAAACGCTGCATCTACATACTGTACATCTAGACAGGAGACATAGTGCCCCCCTAGTTTTCAGAAAGAAAGGAACAGTAACTTCAATGCATAATTTTACAACATCTCAGTCGAAAAGCAATTTCTTTCCTGATGATCGGGTGTCCTAATACACATGCTCTGGATAATGATTCAAATCAGACAGGAAAATCACTGTAAAAGATTTCATTCAAAAATCTAAAAAAAGGTTTCTCTAAACTGTATGACAGGAACTAATCTGAAGACACACATCCCCATCACACACAATGATTATGTAGTCTGGTGCAATGCTTTCTTCCATCCTGAGTATAATCCAACAAGTCTATTAAGAACATCATTATGCCAGATTAATTATTAGAATTGAAAGCCTAAAGTACAGTGAAGAATCGGTGATAAAAAACTCTGTCAGTGCACCTAATAAATTTATTATGAAGACTGATGATAGGATCTGCAGAGTGTAGAGAGGTTCTCAGTTCAGTGTAAGGGTACTCAGGATGTGAGCCTCAGGGCAAGTGACAAGACCACCAAAATTAAAAGGCTTCACAGATTTTACTCCTGGTCTCTAACTACCTGTGTGCTATAGTGGTGTGTTACACATAAAATTAAAATACCTCCAAATAGATTCAGTAAGGAAGGTGGATATGCAGGTTTCAGTCTGGATAGAAGTTAAAAACACCCATTTTAGGGAAAGAAAACTCTCGTGGGTGTACACTCCTATGAACATAGGAGGGCTACTTTTTGTGTGACATCTCTTTACACCCTCTATCAAACAAGCTGTATACCAAAGACCGAGGTCAAACCCCAGTGATTTATCTGAGCTGCATGAGAGCTTTTCTGAGGAGACCTCCTGGGCTAAAACCAGCCCATAAGGTTACCTAAGACCTAAGACCTGCCCAGAAGGAACTGTACCTTCGCTGCTCACACACCCTGGGATCTTCCTCTTGCCCTCATCCCAGAGGCTCCTGACAGCAGTAATGAGACGGTGCAAGAAACACACCATGTACTCAGGAGGGCACAGCACTGTAGGATTCTGGAAGGACAATGAGGAGTTATGGCCGGGTAATACAAGTCACAGTTTAAACGTGTGATGGCAGAGCACTTTCGCAAAACCGCAGCTGGATCTTTTTTAGCGAAGGTTTCCAGGATCATCCTGTAAGTCGTTGCATGACCTTAAAAGCTCTAAGTGTAAAAATATTTTTAATAGAGCAAAACTGTCTTTTAAGAGGTATCCAGTAAAGTCCTTATGTTTTGTTCACTACACTTTAAATATATTTTCGATTTCTTCAAAACCAACATCCTAAAGCCCTGAAACAATGCCCAGTATTTCCTGATCCCTTTTTATAAAGGGGTCACTCTCTCTTTCTCACTCACTCATTCATTAGCGCTTGACGATCAATCAGCCTTAATAGACATCAGTCATCCTGTGCTTCATGTCTATAAAGGCTACACACAAGATCAGGCTACATCTATAGCCCCCTTCAGTTTTAAGAAATTATTTTTCAAAATAGTCTAATGCTTTATCAAAATAGTGGTTTTCCCATTTCCCTTCAATCTGGCATGATAATACCTGACAAAAAAAGTTGAAAGTAAATATTAATTTCCAACAGTTATGCTTTTGAGCACATCTTACTTTGCAATAAATGTGTTAAAAAATAATATATATGAAAAAACGTGTCTTTTCCTATTCTGCTGGCATGCCTTACCCCTCTGTTGCTGGCGTTCTCTTGTAAGAACTTGCGGAATTTATTAAGGAAGATATACCGGGAGGCTTCACCCTAAAAGGGGCAAATTATATAAAAATCAAATCCTTGAGATTAGAATATACAATAACTATTGATCAACATTCACGCTTCTGCTCTTTATAAACAGATACTCCAATAAATCATAAATTTATTTTATCATTCAAATGTTAATTAGTATGGATTTTGTGAGCCATACTTTTTTCTGTTCCTAAACTCCCTGATATAAATCATGACATGGACTTTTAAAGAATACTCCATAGAAAATGAACATATATTAGTGTCTTCCACCTGCTTTCATATTGTTTTGATACTCAGTGCATTAAAACATACTTATAAGACTTATAGCTTGAGGTTATATCATGGGTGTGACCACTGTCACAGAAAAGTTCAACCTGGGCATTTTGTGAATTCTCGAATTAAGCAAAACGCACATTTTGAAAATCCATGCTGTGTGTTAGCATTGGAATTGCAGTCTTTTAAGAACAATAATCCAAAAATATGAGGCAAAAGTGAATAATACAAAAACACCTGCTGCCTCCTTACCCCTCCAACCTATTTTGCTAGTTTTGCTCTGCTAAGGTACATATTTTTATTACTGCAAAATCATATCCCCAGTTAAGTATCTGTAAAAACATTTTTACAAAAGACAAGTGTGACAATTCCAATTACAAGCCTTTCAAACAAACCTTGTACAATACATTAATGCATCTGAAAAAATACCTACTTGATTAATTTGTATTAACATTGATTTCTCGTGCCTGGAACCAAAAGGCCATCCAAGTATTAACGTTACAGAGGATACTGATGATAACACAGCACAGAAATGCGAATATGGTGTGTAGCGTATGGCTCAGTACGGAAAAACATACCGTCCCTTTATCCTTGTTATTCAGCATTAGCTGGAGAATCTTCACTTGGAGCTCCTCCACCACTGGAAGACAAAATTCAGTGTCACTACTCATATTAACTACAGTGTCGCAGCCTGTAAAACTCTCACTGGGCGCAGACATTTGAAAAAGTCTATACGTTTTCAAAGGTAAAGTTTCTAGCAACAGGACGACTCTTCTCTTGAAGCACAACTGTAAATGGGTTTTGGAATCATATTCACTGTCTTTTGCTGCAGCTGTGCATCCCTCTATTTGAGCACTTTCGTTTTTCCTTTCGGTTAGTCTTAATACCACATCTGAGCTCTGTCAGCCAGCTCCAAAACAGAAAAGCCTTCAATTCAATTGAAACAATTGTTGCAAGTGGCCTACACTTTTTAATTTACAGTTTAAATTGTAACTGCAACACTTAAAAATGAGTCGCAGAGGTCAGTTTTGGATTTTAATGAAGTTCGGGTTTAACATTGTTTTTCACCTAGTGTATGTGTGAGGGTGGTGCTAGGGTTGAGGGTTAAAGTATTCTCTTTTAAATTAAATAACAGTGCCGTTATATTTCAGTACTGCGAATTAAGATAATTTAAGGAATGCTTAGCATCTTGTACTTGCAAAACTTTGCCAGTGAGCTTAACAGTGCCTCAGTGTAGCCAACCAACTCAGTAAAACTGTCCTCACCTTCAATCCTCTTCCTCAGGCGCTGGCAGCCCCTCTCGTAGGCCCTGCGCCTCAGTCTTTCCTCAGCACTCTCTTCTCTTGACTCCCTCTCATCCTTCCCCTTGAAACACAACAGCAATACTTAACCCACTGCCCACTAAAGCTGTGCGTGAATCAACAATGGCAGACCCACACAGCTCAGACCAGTAGGAAGCATAAATATACATAACTATCTACAACTCTGAAGCCTCTATATGTACTGTATTGTTATACAGCCCAGTACAGGCTCACTCCTTTAAGACACTATAAATAAAAACCTGCTTGATTCTTAAACAATTTTGACAGGCTGAATACCATTGCTAAAAACCCTCAAGGTCTTTGACTAAGTCAACCCAGTGGACTTCTTCAGAGTAAAAAATAAAAGTGAAACAGAGGACACAAATGGAAACTTGATTAAAGAGAATTTAAAAATGAGATTAGAAGTAACTTCTTTAGGAATATGGGACAATCTACCTAGCTATGTTGTTGAAGCCTCTGCTCATTTGTAATATTTTTTTACATTCTTATGTCTCAAAGGTAAACCTCTAACTATAATTATGGGACACTTCACAATCGATGCACACTTCTTCTTAAAGAAATGCACAGGACTACTAAGGCAAACCCCATTTGCCAAAGACAAAAAAAAAAAGCATTTTAAAGATAATTCAGACAATATTTTAGTTCTCAGAAACGAGAGTGACTTGGCTTTTGGTTTGTTCTCATTCATAAGTGATTTGGACAGAAACATGTCCTCATAAAGTCCTTATAAAGCCAAGAGGTCTTTGTGGTAGGCGAAAGGTTCAGACTAAGCCAGGTGTGATAAGTTCAGCTCTAACTGCCTGTGGTTGGGATATGATCCTGGGTGGTCGTGGGCCCTGAACCTGCACAGCACCATTCCCTAGTCGTTAGTGCCACCGCCACATGGACAGATCTTCTATCACGGCACTGCCTAGATTTTCCGAGGGAGGCGACATCACTTCAGTAACTGGTTCAGCGCACGGGCCCCGTTAAACAGAACCCTCACCTCCTTGTCAAAGCGACTTGGCCACCAGGTGGTAGGAATGAGCTCCTCCAGGCCGGCCTCCTTGACCCGCAAGGGGGTCTTGATGAAGAAGAATACCACAGAGCGCAGAACGTCGAATGTGGCTCTGTCAAGGGCACAAACGCTTAAATACTTTCACCAGGCACGCAAGCCTTCCCCCAAAGGTTTAACTCCATGTTGATTACAACATACTGTATGTCCCATTAATCCTAACACATGCACATGCAGAAATAAGCTGAAGATATCCTTGTAGAGGGACTCACTACATTAAAGCCTAGTTATAGTGACAGATAACACCATTCCTCTCAGTTCAATCCAAATAACTTTACTTTAAGTAATACACTGCACAATACATTAACTTTAAGAGCTAATAAATCATAATAAAGATTTTCTCTCAGCAGAATAGAACAGAGGTGTGCGTTTGCTGTTTAGGGGTTTAATAATAAGAAGCTTCCATTCTGTTTTGGAGGTGAAAGGATATAACACATTGCTTAGAAGGTACTTCCTAGATTTCTCATGTCGAAGGATAGCAGTCGTTAGGCGCAGATAATGAATCTGAAAGACACAAAACATTTGATTTTACAAGGACGTCCAGGTAGGAGTAAGTGTTCAGCTACTATCTGATAACACCGTTTCACTTACTGTTAAAGCCCAAGACCCAGAGTGATCTAATGTGCTTAAGTTGAGCTTAAATTTTTAAAAGCTGTATTTCACTATACCTGCATTTAAATGATATGTAATCCATTTTTTCCATTATCTAATTTTCCCTTAACGGAGTCTCATTGTGGGATGCCCCCCATTTTAAAGGCTCAAAAAAATTGATCACACTTTACCTATGATTTTCTAACACCATAAAAAGACATACTTTTTTAAGGTTGATTACGAATCTCACTCTGCTTCCGGAGAGTTTAGTACAAGGTAATTTCTCTTCTGTAGTCATGTCAGAGAGAACACTTCAGACACCGAAGACTTTGTCACTCAGCTCTGCCTTATAATCATCCAGGTTCCACAGAGCACTTTTATAAAATAAAAGCAGCAGCCTTTACAAAACACAATTACTGAATGCGTTCTATGTCCCAAACAGAGACCAATTACTGAGAATGGGCCATTGCACTCCGCTCTGCTGTACACTATGGGAACCAGGCTGTCTTGGCAGAGCAGTAAAAGGTGATTGCTTATATTCCTGTACATCATGAGGTTTCACAGATCGCAGTCTTTTGGTGCAGCACTGAGATAAGGACTGACACTCCAGACTACCTGGAAGCCCAAGTCAGGGATGATAGGAGAGAATCTGTAGGCTCTGAGGAGGGACATCATCAGCTGCTTCAGGCATTCGTTCACCTCGTAATCCTGGAAAGCAAAACAAGAGGCGCACTCAGCCCACTCCAGTGCTCAGCACAGTGATTCTGAACAACCCTAGTGCAAAGGGAGAAATTCTACATATAATTCAACACAAAGAAAGCAAAAATAGAGGTGTGAACATAAAATAATGAAGAGTACTTTCTAGACATGGCTCTCATTATGAAAAAAAAAATTATAAGGGGTAAAGCTGACGAAATGAGTAACTATTTGGCACTGAACCATAAAATAAGAATAAAGTTAAAATGAAATATCGGTTTTAGAACTACAAAAGGAATGAAGAGAATAGATGTTAACAAGACCTTTATGAGCTCTCCTCAGCAAAGGAAAGTCGATGATTTGGTCATATGAGCTACAAGAAGCTATCCAGCAGTTCATGACTTGTTCTTCAGTTTAATTAAGAAACCCCATTAAGCTTAAGAGAAGATGAGTAATGAGAAATAACTCTAATATGCAAAGACAGGCTCCAAGCCTTATTAAGTGAACTCTGAGTCATGAGCTGACAGCAAAAGAAAAAAGATTCATTTCTACAACACTTACTTCCATCAGCAGCCAAAAGAGATCCAGGAGCTGCTGAATGAGGGGGTGTTCATCCACTGAGCCACCCCCCTCTAAAATACTCAGCAGAAAGTTCATAAGGACATCTTCCACTATGTAGACCTTACACTGTGGACACAAAGAGACACCATGACACTAAGTACCAAGTTGCCCCACAGCCACAGAACATATTATTATTAGCATGGTCTAGATAGGGACTCTCATTTAAGATGATTAACAGTGACAAACCTTTAGCCAGTAATACTGAATTTTAATTATTTAAGTAAGCAATTATGAGTTATGAGATCGTGTTAATTACATTGTGTGGTATAAAATCAACAGAATGAAAAAATGTTAAACCTTTCATATTTTATACATATGCTATTTTGACAGACAAGATATATATGTTATGCCAAATAATATTCCAATGTAATGTGACTCATCGTGGCAAAAAATATTTTTTTAATGAAGAAAAACAACATATACAGTATCTGCACTTCCAAGATCTCTGTAATTTGCAGTGTATTTCATTCCAAGTCTATTTTTTTTGGCTCTCGTGTATCTGTAATACATGCATAAGAAAACTGGATGTCAGGGATTGCTTCTTAACTAATGCAGCTGTTAAGGTAATTAACTTTAATGGCTGGGTGTTACCAAAGGTACAACATGATAATTCTAACACAGTATTCTGCCACCAGACAGAACATAAATCCAGTGGCAACAGCAGACAAGGAGATGAGTGTAAGTCTTCGAAGATCCAGATTGAGTGTACTGTACATCAGTAAAACATGCTTCGGAACAAGACCAGCATTATTATCTAGGGAACTGAGCAGCTATACTGACCATGAGAGGGGCGAAGTAGTTGAAGACATGCGCCAGTGTCACCAACACTGTGGGCTCCCCCTGCAGCTGCCAGGCTGAGCTATCCTTCTCCACCAGCTTCCCCTCCTGCCACACACATTAACAAGGCTGAAGACAGGGCAGGACACACAGGCTGTGACGCTTAGGATATGGTAACAGACCATCCCATCATCATTCTGGGAGAGCATACCTGCACGTCTATTCTGGTGGACAGCACATTCTTGATGTATCCCAGAAGCTTTTGTGCTTTGAGGAGGTCAGCGGTGGGTGGGTTCTGCAAGGGCATGTACCCCTCTACAGGATATGTACACAGGGGCTAAGGAATTACACAAAGACGTGTTCATATAAAGGCCCTAGGATGTTACTATAACAGACAATTAAGGCATACAAAGGGCAGATGGACAGAAATTAATCTCCGCAGTCGGCAACAAAATAATAGACTTCTCTGAGACCTTCAAAGTAAAAAAAACAAAGAAACCAAAGCCTTTTTGGATTCTACACAGAGGGCAAACCCACAGGGCGTACATAGAAAGCAGAGGCATTTACAGTATTTAGACAAAACGTTGGAGGTGTTGGGAATCACAAAGAATAGACTTTGTATGGTCCTTAGGTCCTTGTCAAACTATCAAATGGAAGTGCACTCTAAACCCAACAGAGGACTGCTACATTTTAAATAAAATATGCCAAACCAGTGGTCACCAATTTCTCAATTTTGAAGTGGCTACTTCAAATGATCACCATGAATTCAAGGGTCAGGATGACATGTTTGTGAAAGGATAATTTCCCAAATTCAGAATACAGTAGTAGAAATTGGACGTTTTATTTACACAGCACCTTTCGTGTCACATCCCAGAGCACTCAATCATAAAAATAACTTCCCTCATTGTGTGTTTTGTTGTGATAAGTCCTAACTTTGTCAAATTATTATACAAATAAGACTTAACATGGTTTGTGAAAATAAGAAAAATATTACAAATAACTAAGCTTTCCTCTTTTTTGACAAAGTACACAAAAAACTTAACCAAACATTCACCTTGTAAAACCAATCACCTTACTTAAAACAAATTTGACACCAATGGCTTTCTCCGTCTGACTAGAAACAGTCTAGTTCTATGTATAAAGTGATAACTGTCACTTAATTAGTTGCTTATTTTTTGTGTGGATTACTGTAATCACAAAATTGAAGATGCCTCAAATCATAGAATTAAGTAACAGTAGGAGAAACATTCTTTTTAGCCTTTGGGGAAAAAGACATTACATTTCAAGCCTAATAGGCTATCACTGTGACATTTAATTAAATAATTTTTCAATGATGGTTTACTTTACAATCCAAAGATTAGTTAGTATGGATGGTATCGATCTTTTTGAATTACAATGTAATTAAACTTTTTAAAATTTCAGTTCCACAAAGCCTCACCAGTAACCAATTACAGTGCGACTTATATGTTTTGAAAGATAAAGCTGTACACATAACCGGGCCAAGCACCCAGATCCTAAAAGCTGACGACAGACAAATCTCTTGATGAAAACCTAAATCTGTCATGTTTTTTCCAGGAGAAATCTGTAATGGTTTTTAGGATCTACTTTAACTCTTCACAGTTTTGTTTTGAACCAAGGTTATAAATAATATCTGTCCCACATGGAAATGTGGCTCTTATGAGGTAATTTTGTCTCACCATGTTGTGTATATACTGATTTTATCAGCTTTTCACACCTTTTATTAATTTGTGAGCATTCATGCATAAATCATATGCATGAATTAGAAACTACAGTTAAACTAACTAGCAAATAGTGTGTACAAATTCATCAAATTTTATTAGAGCACTGTAACATTTTGTGCTCAGCAAAACTGTAAATGATTAAAAGGAGCAAGACTAAAAATAATTCACTGCTCAAAATATGCATGGTGGTCATTATACCCTTACTTAGATCCACATTATTAAAAATAATTTATTTTTAATTTTAATGCATTCCCAAAACCGAAATTAAAACGAAGCATTTTTTTATTGAGTTTTGTCTAACAGCAAGAATACCATCATCATAGATATTAGTTATTAACTTTTCACAACACCACTTCCATTTACTTATTGGAGTCCTATTCGTCCAAACATAATGATGCTGGAGAATGCTAATAAAAACTAAATTTAGTTTTTTGTTTTGTTTTTTATTTCCCTCTGGAGGGATAAAAGTAACTTCACTTTGGGGACCACACCAGTAAATCATATAGTTTGGACCAATACATAAAAAATCTTGAAAATGTCTAGTAAGACTAGGACTTAAAACTATTTAATTCAGTAGTCTACATTTATTTGTTCTATAAGCCCAAAGGCTCAATGCAGATGTGCTCATTTCTCAATGCTTTACAGTACGAATGTTAACAGTTTTCAGCACAGCCTTACAATCTTAATGAAGGTTCTCCTTACTATGGATTTCAACTGGTTGTTTGACATACATTTCAATAGTTTACTCCTTGTTGTAGTCAAAACTTCTGTGGCTGAGGAAAAATATTTAGGAAATTCTACCTATTGTGATATACCTTACAAAAAAATCCTAACTCTATTGCCAGGCCCCAGACTGTCTGTTATTGAAAGGATATCGGAGAGGGCGGCTGCCAAAGTTGAACGCCACTGATTCTTTGAAGGACAGGCTGATTGCTGGGAAGTAGGCCATGCCTGGGCCCATCTTGATGTTACTGAAGGCTGCGCCCAGGGACTGCCCATTGCTGAGGGAGACAGAGATGATGAATGACAGAGGAAGAAGAGACAAGGTAGCAGAAAGACAGTGGGAAGCGAAGTAATATATAAAATGAAAGAAAACGGCTAAGTACAGTATGTTTAAATAAGGAGACAAAAAAGTAACTAAATGGTGAATTTTATCAGCGTACTGTCATTGTTAGGGTTTAGCATCCTTTCCCCTAGGGGGCGCTCCAAATTCCCGAGTCCTAGTTTGATGGCTGTATTAATTCCAGGTGTGAAGAATCAGTGTTGATATATAAGCCTAGAGCTTCCCATACTCAGGGCTCAGAGCTAGGACACGGATGTCCAGAGGCCCGTCAAGAACCAGACTGCAGAGTCGTCTGAGGGCACAGGCCTTGCCAGAGGCATCACGCCCCCTGCGCCTGGGGTCTGGAGGACCTGGCCACGTATGTTCTTGGACTGTTCCTGATTTCCCTGTGTCTGTCTGGTTGGATGTATCGCCCGGTTTAGGATTATTGGACTGCGCCCTGACTTACCCCCATGGATTCGCTTGTACCTGGATGCCTCGTTTTCCCCTGTTCACCGGAGCACCTGTTGTCACTGAGCACAACCCTCGCGAATAAACCCTTGTGAGTTTTCCCTGATGTCCCCCTCCTGTCTGTTCCAGGTTACACCCCACTGCATAGGGTCTAATCAGCAGCCCTCCGCGGAAGGCTGAGGCCCATTCGTCACAGTCACATTACCTTTTTGTGTTAGATTATTTCATATTATAGATAACCCATACAAACTCCTTGATTGACCCTGGCTCACACTTGGTTATAATCAGTTCTCCTGAGACAGGGGGCTGCATCCTCTGTCAAAGTACAGGATAACTTCAAAAACAAGAAGTAGACTGATCATTTATACCAAGGATTGGCAACTCCCTGCAGGCATCATTTAAGTGTCAGATATTCTTCTTGGCATACCAGCTCTTCTCATATCGCATTATCATACATGACAGCATTGACTAATGAATAATATAATCTGACATGTGCAGCAGTCTCAAATGATTTTGTGCTAACTGAACATAAACGTCAGGAAATGGTAGAACTTACTTCTGTGGTTAAGAATTATATCTTCAGTTAAATATGGATAGTAAAAAAGTGAGCTGGATATTAAATCTATTCAGCCAGTGTATATTTACCTGTAAATGTGGCTACTAAAATGTAAGCACTGTATAAAGTTTGAATTTCAATATTTGAAGTTATGCATTATTAATCTCTGCGTAAGGTTAAGCACCTAATATGCTTTTTATGTTCATGCAGCTTTATTATTAATACAGGGTGAGTATGTTAAGGATGAGATGCATTCAAGCTTCTCTTGTAGCTTTGGTTCATGATATTTTATCACTCCTCATCCTTAGTTTTCTTATTTTTTAATTATTTTAATTTTGTACACATTTATACAGTAGGTACTATATTATAAAGTAGCTCAGGAGGGACTGTTGCTTTTTTTGCAGTAGAAAAACTGTATGATGTCCTAGGGGTGCACTCAAGACTCTAGAGATAAATCACAAGTGACTCACAGGCAAAATGATATTGTCCCCTCATCCAGGTCTATCAAACAGCTTACAATGTCCCCAGCAGCCCAAGACTAGGACAGAAACAACAAGACACACTGAGCACAGGAGGAATTCCTCTAACGTAGTAACAGTGAAGCACAAGACATCAGCATTTATATGAAAACCTTTCATTTTTTAAGCAACGATTTTTCAAAACGACAGTATAATCACCTCTTTATTATAGTTAGAGCACAAGAGAAAAGGCCCTCTTCTTCAATTCCCCCACCCTCTTAATAATTCCCTTTGTTGTGCTGAAAGAGGTTTTTTTACAGCGTTTAGCCTCAGTTAAGTAATATGGAGCTCCCTTTGGCACAGAAAACCAGTCCCTTCCCTGTTACAGTATTACTAACAAAAATATACCACATTCAGTACCATTCAACAAGCTCTTACACTGCAGCAGGGGGAACAGAGTGAGTCCTCTCACCTTGCCATAGTTGGTGGTGGTGACATTCCATTTGCGTACCCTGTTTCCATCATAGGCATATGAGTCAGGTGTGTCGCCCACTCCCTCCTAAAAACAGCACACAGAAGGATTAAAAAGCTTCTGCAGCCTCTTGCTTTGTGGGATCCTGCATTTGGGGCAGTTGAATGTTCAAAGGCGATCCATCAGTAAGGTGGACCCAACGGGAGGTCAGTGGAAATAAGTAACACCCCATCGGCTGGCACTGTAATGCCTGAGAGTATTCTTGGCCTGCTTACCTCCTGGTTAAACCTGCAGTTCAGCGTGCACCAGCCAATCTGCATCAACCCCTGAGAGGAAATGAGCACCTCGTAGGTCCACTTTCCTAACCAGAAGAACACCAACAGTTACTCCAGCCGGGACACCCTGAGCACACTCTTGATGGTTCTGATTTCATAGCCTGCGATTAAAACAGCAGCTATGTGAAACAACTGATGGCAATATTTTAAAGTACTTAGAGATACGGCCGTACGGAGAAGAAGAAACTCCCTATATAAGGGTACAAAACCTTGTTCCATTAATGTCTACACAAAATACCTTTATGATAGCAGAGGAAAGCCTTCTGTAATAGGCATGCTAACTGCCCACAGATTTACTAATAAATTTACTAATACATGCCTGAAAAGGTTGTTCAGTTTACATTTCAGATTCTCTAATGAGACAGTCTAGGGCACAATATAAACAGTACTCCAGTACTCCTAGGAACAGTGATTAACATAAAATAATACTTTAATTTAAATTATTGTACCTTTAAAAACACAGGTTGTGGCTCTGATGGAGCTGAAATTGCTGTGGCCAATTACCTGATTAAAGAGAAGAAAAAAATGCAGTCTTGTTTTTACAGCTGGTCATATTTATCAGCAATACCCTGTACATTTTTAAAAGCGTAGATCCCAGATCATTCTTCACCGCCAGGACATTTAAAACCATGGTGCCATGGTTACATGGTGCCCAGTGACTGCTGACATGCCTGTGATGAGTCGCTGCAGGAAAATACAGAGAGGTCTTACCCCGAGGAGATCATCGTCTACCAGCAACAACCCCTCAAAGCCACTGGTATGGTCCAGGACAACAGTCGAGGGGCCAAGGCGACCATCCACAGCTTGATCTGGGGTGCACGTGTATAATAAATCACAGAAGGGCATGAAACATCATATCATATATAATGACCATAGCTCTATGTTACTGCAATTGCATTTGGGAAGTATTACATCACAATTGCCATTAGCAGCCATAAGGACGTTAGTAAACAACTGCTCAAATAAGAGAATCATTTTAAAAGGAGTTAATTGAATGTAAATCCACAGGTACTGTAGAAAATTGCAGTCCTAGAGCAGACTGCAGATTGCAGACCTAGAGTCATAAGACAGCTCGGGGATATTAGCAACATAAACATTTCTTCTCCAGTCGCCAATTAAAGAAAAGAGCAATAATTACCAGAGATCTGAAACCTACACCAGCTTGTACAACAAGTGAATTATACATGAAGGGCTAATTTTCATGAAACATTTACCACTGAAATGCATTTACGCTTTCCTTGACAACAGAGCAATGGAATAAAGTGAACAGTCACATCCATCCCTCTATTTCCAGAAATTGATTTACCCTTAGAGAGTCGAGGCGAAGCACAAGAGCTTATTTCCCCAATTTAGTAAAAAAAACAACTAGTACACATTAAGAGCAGTGGAAAGTCTTCTTGTTAATACTGCTCTCAGTTTATCATCAAAAGTGCCCTGTCTAGGTCACAAGTATGTCAGATTGTCATGTGCACTAATCTTGGCTGGGTAACCCCAGAAAGTACAAAACCACTCATTCAGGCACAAGGGCAGTTGTATATGGTAAATTCATATTATATCCATCACAGTAATACATACTCAACAGGCACCCAACATAACCAACATATATGTTTCGCTGCCATAAAGCCTTTAACATAGCTTTGCTACACTCTGAAATCAGAGTGGGCACTAATCTAATTAGATACCCTGCTGTGCAAGTGAGGTTTTTTTTACAAGGGGAGGTGAGTGAGAATTTAGGCAAGTTAAATTGTAAAGAATAACAAACAGGTGTGAATGGCACTGTCCTAGCAATTGGCATCCCCTGCTGACCTCTGTTGTCATCTGTGGGCTCTCCATCAGACAGCAGCCTCTCCAGGTGAGCGCCCAAATCCTGAAATGTCAGTGGCTTCCTACAGAATAGAATCAGTTCAGTCAGGTGTGCAGACAAACCCACCAACAGAAAACAATACTTTGGTGATATGTTTCTATGGCCATAATAGTAACAGGCAAAACGAGTTATGTTCACCTTTTAATGTGTCCTTTTAAGTTCAACGCCGATCAAAAAAGCCCCAAGAAACTCCAATAATAATAATTCCTTACTTCCTTTATTCCTTATATAGCGATATTTTCTGGACACCCCACTCAAAGCCCTTTACAGGTAATGACTACAGGTAATGATACAGGGACTCACCTCCACTCATTTGAAGGATTATAGTGTCCCCGTCATTATACTGGGGCAGTAGGACCCCCTACTGGCCACACTAACACCACTTCCAGCAGCAACCTTAGTTTTTCCCAGGAGGTCTCCCATTCAGGTACTGACCAGGCTCACACCTGCTTAGCTTCAGTGGGCTGCCAGTTGTGAGCTGCGGGGTGAATGGCTGCTGGCTATGTGGCTATGTGGCTGTTCTCACTGAGCTCTGGTGAGAACAGTGACTGGGTAAAACAAGTGGTGCTGTTAGTGGATGAGGTCTGCGATATACAGTACATGTACCCTAAAATAAACTGACCACTCAGTACCACTTCAGATTTACATCAAGAACATAAACACATCAAGGACAACTATCACTGAGAATATGATTCAGGTGTTTAAAAGCTTGTATTTTTTAATTTATCACTACAAAAAAAGAGTGGCGTTAAATCATCCACGTTGCTTACAGGAAAGGGGTTCCTCAAGCCGAAACGAACTGATTTGGCAAAATTCTAACAAAACCCATCCCTCTTGAGATACAAACCTCCCCAAAACAGAATAAAAATCAGAACCACAGTGTGTGTACGGTTGACTAAACCTGACATCCCTGAGCATCTAATCACTGAGACAGTGTTTAAAAGCTAAGCCAGTGTCCCCTGTGTCCCATCTAAAAGCACTGGAGCAGGTCCCGAGGCTGCTTCTTTATGGCCCAATGATTCCCTGTGCACTGGAATAAGATCAAATCCCTGGCGCCTTACACATGAAGAACTTTGAGCTCACATGGTCAGCCTCACACACTGCTTTCCTGCTCTATTTTTGCAAATCATCTCATCTTTGCTCATATTCTATCTATAGAGCTCTTAGGGAAACCTGACCCAGCAACAGGGGTTTGGGGGCTGGTGGAAAGACTGCGCAACACTCAAGGTTAAGAGAAATGCTGGGTCCTGGATGACTGGATGACATTTTAAAAAAAGCTTCTGTTTTGACTTCAACCGTTTTCTGTGTAGGCCACAAGATTTTTATTTCTGATACTGTCTTTTAGTCATACTTTTAATACATTTATTATAAGGTGATGAAGTTCATTTGTATTTCTGAAGTAGGAATTTCCATCTACGGAAAGAAATTTTTTTCAAAGAAATTTTTACAAAAACATTCTAGCAAACTCTGTTTCAACTCAATATGTGGCTGCCTGCTAGCAAGCAGCAGTGTGGAGCAGTGCTTAGGGTTCAAGACTCATAACTGGAAGGTTGAGAGTTTAAATTCCAGATGAGAAACTGTTTTTGTACTCTTGATCAGGGTACTTCACTTGAATTGTTCCAGTAAAATACCCACTGATATAAATGTGATCAATTGTTATGCCCCTTAGGATAAAAAAAAAATCTGTCAATTAAATTAATAAGTAAACATGTTCCCAGTCTTTCTGCTTCTGCCTATACTGTACCTTCAACAAGTACATGCGATATCTGAAGCTCATATATTGAGAACTGTAGTGTACTAATTAACGCTTTCCATCAATTTAACAATTTTAAGATTTTTGCTTTATACTGCTGCAAGAGCTTACTTGCAGGTTTAAATATAAAAACTGTTAAATATCATTAATATTTAAAAGAAAAATAAAAAAAAGTTTAGTTTTCTCTCCTAAAATGATGCATCTTTCTGTATTGTTCCACATTTTGGCATATAACATGCCATTGGACATTTGGCTGATTCTACTTCCAAGTTAAAAACACTACTGTATATCTCTTGCTAATTATTCTGCTTTAATTATTAATAAAACCCTCAAGCAGAGTTCACACATGACAATGATCACAAATCCCAGAGCCTGATTAATTAGCATTCGGTCTTACAGTTTAGCAATTGCTGTGTGTATGCTGATGTGCATTTATTTTTCCCCAATTGTCAACTGAGATGGCCCAACAATATTCTTTTCAACAGAACGGAGATGCAGATTTTCTTCTTCTTAAACCCTTTTGATCTCTGGGGAACATTTGCCATCCACAAATGTTTTCCAGTGGGCTTGACAGTGCGCAGTTGTCTCCATCACCCTCCATGATGATCATGTTTCTTTCGCAGCCTCCACTGCTCTTCTCCAGCTGTTTCATGGTCTTCCATGTTTCCTCTTCCCCTACAGGGTCCAAGCAAGGGCTTGCCTGATGGTGTTAGTTATTGCTTTCCTCATTGTTTGCCCAATCCAGCCCCATTTTCTCCATTTAATCTGTACTTCAATTTGTTCTTGGTCTGTACTCTTCTGTAGAGACATACAGTAGTGCAGATGTTTCAGGTGCCCACCTGTTGTATTGTGCTTTGCTGTTAGAAGGGATGTCTGGCAATCCGGTACTGTTGCCTGTTTCCGCCTCCCACAGCTAGGACAAGGGGTTGGATTTTAAGTGGTGCGTGATAATGATATTTGTAATAACTGATATTACAATGATAAAAAAACGCTCTCGTTTTAGATTATTCTTCAACCTCTACTTCATTTTGCATTGCCGAAGAGCGTTTCTTTCCCCCCTTTCAGCACTGTTGACACAACAGAAGCCTTTGCCCACAGTGAGGCAGTAGCCTACCTGAAGGCTGCGGCTGGCTGACTCTGCTTGTCGGAGGAGGGGAAGACATGGTGCAGGTAGTCACTCAGCAGCTTCTCACTCACAATGCCTGGAGAGGAGGAACAAAGACAACATGTGTTCGGGAAGACTGACATTTCAGTAAATGTATTCAGAACTCACTCATCCACTGAAGTGGGGTGAAGGCATCTTTGATAAGGGTGCTAGTATAATGGGTGGTGCTTTATTGGGGTGGAGCGGTGGCTCTGTGGCTAAGGATCTGCGCTTGCGACTGGCAGGTTACTGGTTCAAATCCCGTGGCTGGCAGAAGAATCCTACTCCATTGGGCCCCTGAGCAAGGCCCTTAACCCCAACTGCTTCAGGGGCGCTGTACAATTGGCTGACCCTGTGCTCTGACCCCAAGCTTCTCTCCCTGTCTGTGTATCTCATGGAGAGCAAGTTGGGGTATGCGAAAAGACAAATTCCTAATGCAAGAAATTGTATATGGCCAGTAAAGTGATCTTCTCTCTTGTGCCCTTCAAGTGTACTACCCACAGATGAACGGCTCACTCCACAAACTCCTTCCTCACTTCCAACCACATAACTATCCCCAAATGCTGTAGCCTCTCTTCACTGAGAGCAAATCAAGCTGGTCTTGCTTAAGGAGCGTGGCTTGCACAGCTGACTTATTAAATAGCCAAGATGTTACAGCACACAGAGCTGTCAGAATAGCAGTAAACTTTTTCCACATTATAAACTGCCTGTGTTTCCCACTGAAACAGTTAACACAATCTTCAAATCTTCACGGAGATTCACCTTTCAGAAAAACCTAATTATTTTGCCACAGTATCTAAACACCTTACCCAGCTATGGAATGACAGCTGTTCTAGTTTTAGTTGCCTAGGCTGACTTACTTACAGTATTTTCATTCACCTCCATCAGAAAAATTTAATTCAGCATTATCAGCATTTCTGGTGGAAATGACTCAAAACGTACTGAGAATTCATGGATAACAAATGGCAGAGTAATGCATCAGTATGTTACATAGCACAACCGAAGCCCTCACTGTTAAAACAAGCAGACAGTAACACTAACAGTATCCTGACATCATGCAAATCAAAAATCAGCCAATCCAATGACAAGGTTATTGAGAGATTTTGTGGATCGCATTTCTAATAAAAGTGAAGATTTTAGCCCTTCACACACAAGTCCACAATAAAGAAAACCCCACTGTGCTTACTCAGATTGCTGAAGTGAGAAACTGTAACTGGTGTTTATAAAACATGAACATTAAATATAAAGATTTATATCCACCCCAATAAGACACAAGAACAGCAATTATTCTGAACTCAAGGTCATGGTTAAACATGTTCTCTGTGTGGAGAATAGTTTTTAACTGAGGTTAAACCTCTCTGAAAAAACATAAATCAAATCAAGGAACAGTAATGTCAATTTTAAGCTTTAACTCTGTACAATACCATCTGTTTTTAGATGTAAAATCAAGAAAATTGAGGGATTATAGAAGATTTGTTTCCTGCTTTGTAGCAATTGTTTCATATTACGTGATCCAACAAGCAATACAGAAAACACACAAAACCAGGGGAAAATGCTTATGCATTCTACACCTTCAATGCCAGAAGCAGTAAAAGACAATGGATCTACTGCCAATAGATGCAGAGCAATAATTTATTTTACAAGGATTTCACCATTCCCATTAAACTTCATAGGCTGAATTCCTAATGAGGAATAGATATAAACTTTGAATGCTAAACCATGTTTAATGAATGCAGCTAGTTGTGTTTCAACTGTACCTGTGAGATATGTCTAGTTTTCTGTGGATTGGCAGGATAAAATTCACTTAGTCTTTAAGGTGTGATTTGTATTGGTTCTCCTAGTTGTAAAAAAGAAGAAGTGACACCATGGTTAATACTGCCTGGTGGAAACCATGACCTTGTGATTTGAGAACACCCCTCCCTCCCACCTGCTGAACTCACCTGCCACCTTTGGCTTGTCACTGTCGGAGGCCAGCCTGTAAGTACGGCGGGACAGTGCAGTGCCACCCCCCTTTGAGCTCATTCTCCCTGCCGGTGGGCACGCTCCAGGGGACAGCTCTGAAACAAACACGCCAGAGGCCTCCTTACACCTCACACTCAAACACCCAACCATAAAGCCGATCTCATTGCTGAAAGCTTCTGCATGGACTCTGTAAATATCTCTGTACATGCCCGTTCTGTGCTGTTACAATTATTTTGGAGAAGCTGTCAAGACGCTGAATATTATAATGCCTTCATTTGAAATGACACATCACACTTGGGACTACACATACATTTTAATTGAAAGCCCATTAACCATTGCCACAGGGCATGTCGCAAGATTTTAAAACAAAAATGGCCAAAGGGCTCCATTAACCTAATTCATGACGCGGTCTCATCTAGGCCTACAAAACGTTATGGGATGCATTCAGTAAGTGTTTTCAATCAAGATGAGCTTGCCTCTCGTTTTTAAAAAGGAGAAAAAAACACTTCCCAATTTCATTATGTTCTAACTAAGAAAAGAAAAACATGTATTAGCGTGATAATATTTTTAAGAATAAGGACTTAGCCTTAGCCTGGACACAGGGCGTCATTGTTTCTTCATTCATGGCTTCTAAGTGCCATTTTTAACTGGGATTGATGCTGTACTTCTAAAAAAACAATTTGGAATTTGGATAGGAAGAGTGAGTGAGCCAGATTTTTCTTCATGATAAAAACAGAAAGGGGAGTGGGGAAAATTGGACATGACTATATATTCTTCAAGGTTTCTCCCTACCCAAAGGTGTCAGTACTGACCATGGCGGAAAGAATTTTACAGTCCACAATTCAAAATTCCTGACTATCACATCGCAACAGTAAGTTATTCAATTTCAGTTAAGTTCAGTTTTAAAGTATTACCGCCCTGAAGTTTCCTCTCGGTTGTGCGTTTGTTCTGGTTTCATTAATGTATAGTGAGTGTGATTACTGTACACCCACTGCCTTTAAAAGGACCAGCAGAAGAGGCGTTTTTCCCATAACACCTTTTACATCCCTATAAATGTAAAGTTTTTTTTAACCTTTATTAAAGATAAAGGTTATAGTTTTGCGAAAACAGTCGCATGTAAAAATTCTCTTAATATCATAACCAATACTTTTAATCGTTCTTATTATTTTTTTTTAAATACTATTTTTGTTAGCACTGTTCTTCATTCTCGAGGATACAGACTATCCGATCCAACGCAGCACGTACAAAAAATATTATAAAACTCCCAGGAAATACAGTAATAATCGGAACTGGAAATTTTAATAAACTGACGATAAGTGCACATACTGTAGCTATGTGCTTCATACTGTAACATGCAGATACATATTAGCCAGTTTGATCAAGTGAAAGCAAACAGATGGGGATTTGTTATGTACAGGAGGCGGCTGGAAAAAAATAATATTTAGAAACATTATACAACACCTATAGATTGTTAAAAACAGACATTATAAACAAACACTGAATGTCCATTCGCATATTCTGTATGCACACTCACTCGCAGACAGCCATTGAAGCTTATTTTAGATCATTAAAATTACATACACGGTGCCCTGGCTGGTTTCACTCTTCGTCTTGTGTCTGACTGTGTCCCGTCTCTTCCTAATTCGGTGTTAGTCCAGTCAGTGATCAGAGCGAAAAAGGAGGAAGAAACGGCTAACAATGCTGTCTCCCTCTTCAAATTTTGACAACAACAATCTCTCTCGGTAAGCAATTTGTATCTACGGAGCAGCGAGAGGACCAATATATCCGGCTCCAGAATGTGGTGGAACGCAAATTTCGAAATGATGACGTTAGGTGGTAGTCGCGTATCTTAGGTTTTACTTTGCGAGGACAATTTAAAACATTATTTTTTAACAAGTAATGCCTTCTACTACAACAGTACATGTCATCAGCTCAATAACAAGCAAAGCTGTGGTGTTTTTTATTCTCCCAAAACTTTTAATGCCAAATAACTGGTGCGGTTCTGTCCAGAAATTAGTTATGGAAAACTTAGGTTAATAGGCTAATTGAATATTGTACTTTGCCAATAAGTTTAGTAAAGCCATCAGGTTTGGGTAAATACTGTACATTAACATACCAGTATAAAAATTAACAATTATAAGATAACAATTCGTGTTGTCTTACAAAACTTTTTTACAATTTGTGACATGATATTAAAAGTGCTCCATCTCTGGCAAACAGAGAGAGTAGGGATCACAAAAAAAGTCTAAATGTGTAACTGGGATGTGAACAATTTTAATTTAACTACAATTTTTATTCGCTACTCAACCCAGTTCTGAAAGGTCAGGCATTTCTTGCCATTGATTGATTCGGCATGTCCAGTGATCATTCAGTTTCATTCTTTCTTTATTCCTTGACCTTTACCTCTAGACCAGATGTTGTGCCAAGCATTGTGAAATACTGATTATAGGAACATTCACTAGTGTTTTAGTTTTAACCATTTCAAAAGTAACAAAATCATAAAAAACTACCACAAAAAATTGCAATCACTTTAAAGTCATAAAGGTCAGGGAAATAGTGCAGGTATAAGACATTCCCAGCTTTTCAGATTCAATGGTTAAATCCTAAATATGTGGCATTTTTTCATCTTTATCTTTTCAAAGTGTATTACAAAATTCATACTCATCCTGCCAAACATCAGATACATTCATGGAAAGAAAAACTTGTTGTTTTCAGTAAATAAAAAAACGAATAGTATTAATGTAGAGATGACTAATTCCAGACTCAAAGGTACACCTAGTTTTGCTCACTTTCATTTTTTTAAATTAAATACAGTGATATGTAACAAAACAATAAACTTTACAGTTTATACAGATTAAATCATTATAAATGCCTTTTAACCCCCCCCCCCCCAAAAAAAACAAATTAACCACATATTAAAAAATATATTTTTTAGAAATGTTGAATATACAAAATTCACTTAATGCACAGAAAACAATGTTGTATTACAAAGTATTCTGACTTGCTATAAATGGAAATTTCACGTGTCAGAAACATTTTGGGGTTCAGATTCAGTTTACTTGGACAAAAAGAGATTGTGACAAAATCTGTGAAAACAATGTCTATACACAAAACAGAACCCATAAGTCAAACTCCAACATCCAGTCATACAAGTGACTAGATCATCTCTGCTACAGCTTAAAATAAAATGAAGTCAAACGTATATGAACAACAGAAATATTACAATAAACACAGTAACACTAATTACAAATATGCAGAAAGCACTGTTCACATTTATTAGCAGTAGAGTGCCATGTGAAAAAAACCAAACAATTTCCACGTACATATACATTAAAGGCATATCTATCACTAGAACAAGACAATCACATTCATGACTGTCATTTTATACTTCACGTAATTTACAATTTTGTCAAATTTGGAATATTTTATATAGGTACATGGCAATTTATTTGATCCACTGTATAACTACATTTTTCCATAGAACCACATACATTTACAAATATTTCAAAGTCTAAAAATATGTACAAAGAAGGAGACTAATATGTGTAGCCCTAGGGGAGGGTATTTATAATCTGTAATTCAGCGTTTTTAGCCAGTACCAGTACCAGTTCTGGGTCCCCATAGTGTTCCAAGGGTTATAATCCAATCTCCACACGATATTTTACTGGAAAATCAACAATGCTTTCAAATGGATGAAGCACTCATTGTACCTAGACATGTTTCAAAATCCAGTACAGGTGTGCTTTACATGCTATATTAATCAGTGCAGATGTTAAAATATGCAATTATGGGCCGGATGGATCAAAAACCTGGGTACACTGGGAGTTGGAGCTGCAACACTGTTATCATACAAGTGAAAGAGCAACTAGGACTAGGAATAGATGCATTAAAATGATTTATAAAAGCATGAAGAAAAATGATCAATAGTTGAATAGTGAAACTGAATACACTGCATTGGATTAGTCCTGAAGAAGAGTTACTCACCATGACATCTGGAAGTCAATAATGGTGCTGAACACTACCTAAGATACCTAAGAGTATCAAACACTTTGAAATACAGTTTTCAAAGCCAAAACCCTTCCGTAAACCCAGAACATAGATTGGAACACAAGATGAAAAACGCTCATCAATAAACAACACTTTCCACTGGGTTTACCCAGTATGCTGCAACAGTCAGCAAAATGTTAGAAAAGAGCGGTCCCAGAGAAGATCCTCTGTCCTTGATCAGCTCAATCTGTGCCAAGAAGGAAAGCAATTCTCTTTGCCAAGCCATCCTCCCCGTATTTTTCAATCAGGGCATCCTGGCTGCTGGACTCGCCCGACAGCAAAACGCAGTCATCCTCGTGAGTCCAGAGGGGCAGCTGGTCTGGCCGGTGACCTGTGCGCAGATAGTGAAGGGAGGCCTGGAAGTCGCCGCTGTTTTTCAGGAGGATCTGCATCGCCTTGACAAAGCTCAGGTTACATTCTTCCATAAGGAAATGGACAGCCTCGATGGCTTCCTGCACTGCTTCTTGAGGAGGTGTCTCATTGGCGTGGGAGGCCAGCATCTCCTCAACCTGGATCTGTGAGTCCTTATTCATGACAAACCCTTTCACACTGATCTTTTCAGTGATGCCATCCTCCTGTGCCCTCGTCTCCCGGACTTTGGCAGGAGAACTACACTGGGCTTCCTCCATGCCTTCAGGCGGATGCTGGTGCCCGCCCTCCACCTCTCTGGTCTGAATATCTTGTTCTTGGTTCTGGAGAGGAGGTCCACTTTCTGGAGAACAGGGCTCATTTTGAGGCACGTTGGCAATCATTAACTCTGGAGTCTCATCATCAGACTGCAATAAGAAAAGCCTCTGTTAAAGCACTGCAAGTACTAAAAACGTAGCTGAAATAAAAGCTACCCACACTTAAATTTTACTTCTTATTTGATTTTTTTAACTGAAAAGTTACCATTTTATGTAAGGAGTACTTCATGAAATACTAACACTGTAAAGATCGTTTTATTAAATATACATCGCCAGGTCACTAGATTCAATCGAGATATTTTTTACTTCAACTGGATGTATGTTTCCACATCTTTGATGCACACCAACATCTCCCCACTAATCTTTACTCAAAGAAACCTTGACACTGAGAAAAAAAAACACCTTTTTTTTCCCATCATTCATATCTTAACACCAAAAGGTGTTAACACCAGAAAGATGTGTCAGTACACACACCTCACTTAATTACTTCAGCTGCATGAATGAAATAAATCTACCTCCTTTTGAGATTCAGCAAGGCTGGAAACTGCAGGTATGAAACCAGCTTGTGCTCATTATCAACTGTAACTGTCAGACCTCCTGTCATGGTGGAATCAGCATGGGGGAAAGTTCATTGATCTGACAGAAGGATAGCAGCTGGCTGTGGAACTGTATGCTTTCTGTTTGATAACACTCTTTCTTTGCTTCTTTCTTATTTGCTCTACAAAATCAGCCTAATAGCTAAAGTCCTATACTGGGTCCTAATGCCCCAGTATAGTGACGGGGACACTATATGGTAAACAGGCGCCGTCCTTCGGATGAGATGTAAAACTGAGGTCCTGACTCTCTGTGGTCATTAAAAATCCCAGGGTGTTTCTCAAAAAGAGTATGGGTTTAACCCCGGCGTCCTGGCCAAATTTCCCATTGGCCCTTACCAATCATGGCCTCCTAATAATCCCCATCTATGAATTGGCTTCATCACTCTGTTCTCTTCCCCACTGATAGTGATGTGTGGTGAGTGTTCTGGCGCACTATGGCTGCTGTTGCATCATCCAGGTGGATGCTGCACATTGGTGGTGGTGGAGGGGAGTCCCCATTACCTGTAAAGCGCTTTGAGTGGAGTGTCCAGAGAAGCGCTATATAAGTGTAAGCAATTATTAATTATTATTATTATTATTATAAAGTAACGGAGAAAGCATGCATGTATGTACCTTTGGTTCTAAGACAGAAGTGGCCAAAGCAATTGCAATTCCTCAGTAGAAGATTAAGGAATAATGCTAAATTATCTCAAAGACGCCATCAGCTGTGAGGTTTCACCAGGCAACTTTCAACAAATGTCATCATTTATAACACAAACCTACACAATTATATTTATACATGCTAACAGGATCCACCTCCACTTTAACAAATGCCATCTGCACCACAAGAAAACATAAATGAAAAGTGTCAGTGAATTAAATTATATGAAACAATGCAAACAAAAACTCTGATCCATGTGGCTAGATTCCCGGTAAGAAATAAATCTTCCTTCAGATTTAAGAACCACTTGCTGCAACTTCGGCTTTCACAATTTGGAATCACTTTATAAACTTATTCTCTATCAAAACAGTATCATCAAGGGTTACAGAGTGGAGTAAGGGAAAGGTAATGTAAATTAGAAAAGGTAAGTGGAAATTCTAAACAACGAAGGCAGAATCCACCTGATCACGTGGACTAAGCGAGAAAGCAAGGGGGTGAATTTCCAACCCCACAGTGCATCACTTACCTCAAATTCACGGATTGCTTGCTTCAGAATGTTTGTTTTTGTCTGCTTGGGTGTGGATGTCTTTACAGCCTGCGCCGTTTCCCTACTCCCTCGTTTCCTCTTCAGTTCCTGTCTATTCACCTGCTTAAGCCTCTGCACTGGCTCCTCCTCACTGGTTTCCTCTTCCTCTGCGCTCGTCACCTGGCACTGCTCCTCCTTCTCATTCCCCATCTCCGGCGCCACTTCATTCCCAGCTGCAGCAGGAGAAAAAAACCCCCATGTTTTTGTCACTTTCGGGTGAGGTTACTTGAAGTTCTAAAAGAACAGGTTTATTAAATCTAAAGAATGCAGGCTTTGAAGAATGTCTAAATTAGGGCACAGGTGGTCAAAGATCAGGACCGCAGAGCAGGATCCTGCGGTCTGGATAGGTTTCTTTAATTCATCTCAAACCACAGCCTTTAGAGACCTCAAACAGACAAGAGCACTGCAATACCAGTACTTGAAAAAGAAGGACAGTCCCTAGTCTAGTTGACAGCATGCATGAAGGCAACACCTTGTAATACATTATGCCCATAAAGCCTGTTGAGAGTGTATTTTTAGAACCCTTTGGCCCAGGTCAGTCAGACAAAGTCTGCTGCATGGGGGTTAACTAGAGCTAGGAAAAAAAGAATCTATGTGGATCAACAGGAACGAAAAAAGGGGAAAAAGAGAACTTTAATGTGAACAGATCTGCAGCTAAAATCTCCTTTCTACTAAGCTTGTCCGAGACGTGTGTTTACCAGGGGGCTTGTTCCAGGATCCTGGAGACTCGGGGCCGTTCTCCTCCAGCAGGGGTGGCTGAATGGGTCTTCCGGTTGACTCCTTCTCTGTCCTGTCCCGATCGTCAGAGTCTTCCCCCTTCTCCTCGCGGTCATCTGGCTGCGGCACCTGCCGGCCCTGCAAGTGCTTGCGGTAGCGGTCTTTCATGGACTGCCAGCTGTGACTGGTGATGCCCTCTCGCGCCATGGCCTGCCAGATACGGTTCCCTTTGACTTCACCCTTGTGCCTGCTCAGGTACTGCAGAATGGCAGCGTCCTCGCTGTTGGTGTACCCCATTCGCCCAGAGGTGCTCTTCTTCTTCTTACTGACAGAGGGCGCGCTAGCAGCTTGGTCTTGGCCCAGCTTGTAGTCGTGCATTTCCAGCTGCTCATTTTTCCCCACGCAGTCCAGTATGTAATGGGTAGAAACGTAGCCCGCAGCAGCCTTCCCATTCAACTCCTTGGGATCAGCAAGCAGAATGGCGCCCGGCTCCTGGACCCCGCACATCACCCCGCCTCCGGCCTCGATCAGTGCGGCGAAGCGGCTCTTAGCCGAGCCGGGGCGCAGGTAGAAGCGCATGGGGGAGCCCACATCGTTCACAAAAAGGGTCACTGACCGAGGGAGGGGATCGGGCTTTTTCAAGGTCGGATCTCCGGCCTCAGCCGATGTCATCGTGGACTCCACTAGGAACGAAGACAAACGTTCCCTCTTAGAAAATGGAATGCATCTGTTTTTGTTACCATATTAAAAAATAAAACGACGCGGTCTGCCAAATGAGCCTGTCCAACTTGATTTCACGACTTGAAATCCGGGTCGTGCTCCTACATTTCAAATACATATGATTTTGAAAACTGCAGACAATCTCAAGACCAAAAAAAAAAATATTTGCGGATAAAAATGGGTAAGGTTGCAGCACCACCGAATACGAGAATTATTTGTATTTTGATACTAGTTTTCGCATACTTTCTCCACACAAACGCACGTTAACATCGTTTCTGTTCAAACAGAATAGAAAACGTATCCCTATCTACTCTAACCACTAATTATATATTTGGAACCCGTATGGTAGCAAATAAATCAATAAATTGAATTATTGTATATTTTAGATCTAAAATATAACATTAAAATACAAAACATATATAAATCGACTGGCTTGGAAAAGTGGTAGCTTGGCTAAAGCCACTGATTAAACTTTTTATTTATTACCATTTCGTGTTTAAAACGTGTTAACTTTGCTTTGCACATTTTATGTCAATGTTCTTTAAAATGAAGAAAATAACTCACTTATCGCTGTTTTTCTTTAGCTGCAAGAAGGGAGCATGGAAAAAAAGAATAAAGTTTCTATCTGCAAACGGCGCTGAGGTACTTCACTGTGCTGTGCTACAGTAAAATGTCAACATCCGGTTTTAGGAGCACGTGTTCCCATCTTCTCAAGAGAACGAATAGAGCCCTTTCACATCCGGTGCATGTGTTGGCGCGCGACGACATTGTGGAGCTGAAACAGCGGTCATGGAAGGTGTAAGTTCATTCAAGAACCGTGTTTGAGTTTTATTCAAGCCTGAGCAGCAGATGCCCATGTATATTAAATATGTCTTGTAGTTTGGCCTAAGACTGAGATTTGTGATGAGGTATCATTCAATTCTGCTAGCGGAAATAAAAGCCCAGACAATCTGAGGACAACCTCCTTAGTTATCAAGTGTGCCTCAGTGACTACCTGTCGAGGTCTCTATTGCTCAGCTTCTGTTAGAACAAATGCACAGTTGCTGGAGAAAGTTGAGCAAGAAAAAAAGACACTTCTACTCTACTATACTGAAAGAAAAATGCATGCTCCATTTGTGCTTGGGAGCATCTTGTAGTTTCTGAATGCATAGCTAGCAATTTCAAGGCTCAAATTAAAATAAGGAGAAAGTTTAGTACCATGGAATGATTAGGTTTACATTACAGTAACATTACTGTAATGTTACAATACAGTGTTGTTTAACACATACATGCTTTAGATGATCTTTTTTAGCATAACCATTCTTCCGTTCTTCTCGTGATTCTTCTGTTATGAAAATATGCCCGTTTGTAAGCTTTAATTGTCAAAGAAGAAAAAAAAAACAGGGACAATCTTTGTGGTACAGGAGATCAGCAGGATTTAAGGCAAGAAAAGTGAAACACCACAAGCCAGGTGGACACAGTGTGGAGCAGAGGTGTTGGGTCTTTTGCAGGCATGAGACTCAAGCCTGAGAGCCTGGGGCATTCATGCTGTTTCATTCCCAGGGATCCCTGCTGATATGAAATTGTAGCCAGACAGGATATGCCTGCCTAAGAGTAATCCTGGCATGAGACACACCAGAATCCTTCCCTTTTAAGGATTTTTTTACAGCGCAGGTGTTGTTGGGAATAAGAGGTATTTTACACATCTGTGAACTGTAGCAGTCATCTGCCGAAATAGTTCTATTCTTCAATGTCTCACGCAAAAGCAAATATTTACACCTCTCTGGACTCCAGTCCAAAGCAGTACTGGAGATACTTAAAAGTGCTCTATTATTAAGTGGCTTCTTGGTTAATTTTAGACATGTCTTATTTGAAACCACATTGATGTAGTCATCGCCTTTTAAATAATTATGCAAGCTAAAATGATCTATTTTTTGTTTAGCTAATTAAAGATTTATTTCCTTGTAAGGTTTAATAATACCTAAGTAGACCTTGAAAAAGTTTCCAAAACAGAGGAGGATTTTCAGCTAATCTAGCTCATTTGGTTGCTAGTGCCCAGCTGTTTCTTAAAAGACCCCAGTGCTGCAATAACATAGCTCAGTAGCTTGATCTAGACTCTTGCATTCCTTTGTGTGAATATAAACTTATGTGAAAATATAGAACATTGTTGCTTGTTTTCAAGCTCTACACTTGAAGTAAATATGGCACTTTTGCTTGAATCAACCAAGAAGCATCACCCTCACACCTACTAGTACCACCATGCCAGCAGCCATGTCACCCTGCAACTCACAACTGACAGCCCATTGAAGCTACACAGGTGTGAGCCTGGTCAGTACCTGAATGGGAGACCTCCTGGGAAAGCTAAGGTTGCTGCTGGAAGAGGTGTTAGTGAGGCCAGCAGCAGGGGGTGCTCACTGTGTGGTCTGTGTGGGTCCTAATGCCCCAGTATAGTGACAAGAACACTATATTGTAAAAAGGTGCCATCCTTCGAATGAGATGTAAAACCGAGGTCCTGACTTTCCATGATAATTAAAAATCCCTGGGCATTTCTCAAAAAGAGTAGGGGTGTTACCCCCTATGTCCTGGCCAAATTTCCCATTGGCCTCCTAATAATCCCCAATCCCTCCTAATAATCTATCAGCTGGTTTCATCACTCTGCTCTCCTACACACTGATAGCTGATGTGAGCATACTGGCACACTCTGGCTGCTGTCACATCATCCAGGTGGGTGCTGCATATTGGTGGTGGAGGGGAGTGCCCATTACCTGTAAAGCACTTTGAGTGGAGTGTCCAGAAAAGCGCTATGTAAATGTAAGGGGTTATTATTATTACTAGACTCATTTTTATCATGTATAGGAACAGGTACTGGTTCGTTCCATGCTGAAAGTTAAAGAAACAAATACTATGTTTTGGTTGTGGAGCCTTCTTCAGGTGTGAGCGAGAGAAAGTAGCCAAGAAATAAGGCATAGGAGAACAAAAGACAGAGTTAGTAAGAAGGGGCAGGGACTAGTGGTGAAAGGGGCATATAGAAAGTGAGAATGAGTTTCCACATAAAGGGGGAATGAGAGGAGAAATGTGCAATACCAAAATCTGCAAATGAGTGGATTTAGAAGGAGATGAGTCTGTCGCTGAGAAAAGGAGGAAGGTGTGGTCCAAAGTCTGAGAATAATTTTGGTTTTGGATGTCTTTCTGTAATAGGAGTTCGAAAACCCTGGTGTAGGGGCACACATGGAGAGATCAGAAAAACTGGCCATTAGAGTGAAATGGGGCACTATCCGTTTGGAGAAATCTTTGATTCTCACAGCTCTCTCTGACCCTCACAGACATGTTCCCTGAAACGAGCTTGCTGAAAAATAAATAATGTCACTCTGAGTAACACAGAATTGTCCAGAGAGGCCTTGAGTGTGTGTTGCATCAGATATATATTTTCAGGTGATGCAGTGGATTCTGTTGCAGGGGAAAGTGCCTGGTGTGGATAGTTGCTGTGGGCGGTTAAGGAAGCTGTGAGCAAGAAGGTTGCACAGATTAGGTGGTTGGTAATATTATATGATGGGGTAGTGATGGAAGAGGGTTCCAGTAGACATGGTTATTTTTTAATCTTGTCTGTTTTTGTGATTCTTCATACATGTAGACCATGGTATCTCCAATTGTCTGTAAAGGAATCAGGATTATAATTGGACTGCTGCAGGTACATAAGCGGTCAGATGATGGTGAGGAGCAAACGTTTAACAACATTTTCCATACAGCAACACTGCAGTTTTAATAGAAATTAATTTCGATTCATGGTCCCAAGGGCATAGGGTAATTCCAGAGATGTCCACTAGGAGGAGCTTTAGGATCAGTAGAACACTCGAGGCCTTCCAAGTAGCATTTATGGCCACTGCACAACTTCAATAAAATCAAACTTGAATTCAGCATAATTGGACTGAATTGACTATCACACTTGCAGCTCTCCTTGCATTTTCCTGCTGTCTGGTCAGATTGATGAAAGGCAAATATAAAATAGATGTGTCAAGAGCAAACTGCAGTCTCCTGGAATTTGTAGAATTTTCCTGAGGTGCTTCACAGAAACCTAATGACAGAAATGGCAAGATCATAGAAGTTATCAACAATCTATTAAATCAGTTAAAACGTCTGTTAAACAAAAGGGATCCCAATCAACATACCTCGAAATGCTAAAGGGTAGTATCAGCTATTGCTGACTTGGCTTCTTGCCTTATACACACTAGTCTAAATCCTCTTTCTCTTCTGACAGATAGAGGTATGAGACTGGTACCTATTTTTGGATGACAGCCTCTCACATTGTAATCCAGATGAATACTGTCCCCAGCCGCTTAACTTGAAATGTATTCAACACATTGAATAAAAGCTGCACAGATGTTTTCAGATGTATTTCAAAATACAGGAATAGTAATAATACAGTAACAGCTGCACATTTCTTCTAGGTCTACAAAGTTAATGAATGCCCTAGAAGACCAATGTCACTAACTGATCAATGCACTAATTAATGACCCTCCTATCTAGAACTGAAAGTGCACGAAGGGGGAATTAGACAGTATCCAAATTAGAAAACTGATTTAATCAGATCTTTCAAGAAATGGCTGGGTGAAATCTTCAAGTTGAGTGTTAGTGAGAAAGCAAGCAACATGTACTGACCAGCTTCCTCTCCCTTTTTAACATTCTTACATTCTTACAGTAGTGCACCTTTACATTAAAGCAGTGGTCGTGCAACAGGCACTGTGATTTCCATCTTCTTCACTATGTTTCTTTTCAACAGTAATCACAATAGAACAAACAGCAACATTTGTTTAAAGTAGCAAAAACTTTGGTGCTTTCAAGATGCAATGTCAGACAAAGAATTAAGCACTTTAAGGTTAACAAAACCAGTGATTCAAAGGAAGCCATCGTGCAGAATTTAGTGTGTAAATATTCTTCACTGCTACACTACTGGACAAAGAGCAAAGCCGGTTTCCTTTCAAACACAAGTCCTGGGAGCCTGCTTTTCCATATTTATTTGGAAATAAATAATCTGTGATTTATTTGTAAAAGTATTAGGGCGCATCCCACTCAAACTCTTCTGGTTTTAATCAATCAGTGGTTTTAATTTCAAGCAAAATTAAAGCCAAAGAGTTTGAATTGGATTTGCTTATTACTGCGTTTTTTCTTCTCCTCCTTCCTCTATCAGGACTGGTCTTCAATTCTAAAATTCTTCATTACCACAGGCTGATAGAGAAGTTATGGCTTGGCAGCCCAGTTTCAAGATCTGACTACACACTAATACAAACCTTTCCCACTTCACTTCCAAAAAACCAAACCGACTGATGGCACCAAGTCTGAAGTTGCTACAGAACTGTCATTATTGTAGATCTCTGCCTGGATCTGGCACATCTGTAGCAGTGGTAGACAATAGATGCATACATGCATTCTCCTACCAGACTTGATTAACTCATGTGTCCTGCAATTTTTGCATATTAATATACACTAGAGGTTAGGGTGGAGAGCTGTTTCATCATATGAGCTGTACCAAGAAACAAGTAGAAGTGAATTTCAAACTGAATTTACTGATCAATAAAAATATGTTAGTTGTGGAAGTTTTTTGAGGTGTATGCACTACTGCTGAAGGTTGTGGTTTTTTCCTTTTTCCTTTTCTGCTTGGAGTTTACCTCTGTTAGTTCAATGGCTAGCCCAATTTACTGTTGACATTGCTCATGAGCAACCTTCTCATGCATTTGTAAAGCAATTTTTGTTTTTTGCTGTTTAAAAAATACAGCTGTTGTCAGTGCTTTAAACGTAAAGAATTCTCAGAATGTTTGGAAACGTACTGTAGAATTCAAATGACGTAATGAAATGCTGAAATGCAAAAAAAGTGATGGGATACTAAATTGATCTTTTTTACTTTATATTACACTTATATCTCGAATGCCAGGTCTGAACATTTCAACTGATCTTGTCACACATACACCGTAAATTATAACTTGACCTATGTAACGCCAAAGCACCTGCACGATGTGTTTCAATGCGTTTTACCGACGGAGGGTTAATTTCTTTTTTAATTTCCAGAGAGCTGATTCGATCAATTCAGAAACAATACACAATCGTTATAATGGGCCACGGCCATTGGGAAAATGCGCACTGGTAAGGTTTCAAATTACTGAACATGCAACTTCAGTTTTTAGAAAGAAAAGCTAATTGACAAAAGGGGGACGGGAGTTGATTTTTTTTTAAATTGAGTTCAAGTACAGTAGGTAGCTGCGTCGGCATGTGTAGGCTGCAAAGGGACAAGTAAAGGTTTATTCCACGCTGAATAGAGAAGAAAAGAAGCACAACATTTCGGCTGTGGAGCCTTCTTCGGGTATTTTTATGAATTGCTGTCGAGTTTCGTAAGCCTAAGGGCGAATGGAAGGAATGGTTGAATATTTCCACAGGCTACATGCCTGACAAAGCTGTGTTGTTGAACACAGGTGACTAAACCTAAAGTTAATCTTGGATTAGGGAACATTCTGACACCGATTCTGACACGCTTTGTTAGTCTGCAGCTCTGGCCAATGTTTATTTCTCTCGGATACAGCAAGGTCAAAATGTTTTCACAGCTTGTTAGGCAATTCTACATGTTTACTGTACATTCAAGAGTTGTCAGTAATCACCACTTTCACTAGTATATTCACAGGACACGTTGGATTAAAATTATTTGTTAATATAATAACTCTGTTCCCTTTATCCAAAGCGATTTGCATTTGCGCCTGAAGTTGTACGTAAAGCCAGTGTGTGAAATTCGTTTGGCCGAGATGTGAGCCCACAACCTTAAGATGTTTTCACTAGTCCAGAACCCAACGGACAGATCTTAAGTACATGAATAAAATAGTTTATATCGATGTATTTCGTTTTTTTAATACATGTTTTGACCAAGTTTAACATTGTTATAAACTTTTTGGAAAGGCAGTGCGTCTCGCGGTGTTCATTTTGGCATATCGTAAATCAAAGGACTTGATGCTTCACAAATTCCCCTGGCTTCGAAGCCTTCGACTGTTAATCACTGTCATGCGAAATGACCGAGATGCGTGCTGGTTGCCATGAGAGAAAGTAACCAAACAGCTCAAAACGGTTCTCCGGAGTGTCTGAAGCATTCCACCCATTCATGTTGCCCCGTTTTAACCAGATTTATAAAGTACAAAGGGGGCTTTCAAAAATAAAACATTGCTGTAACTATTTACTTAATGCGTGCCTTTCCCTCCATTGAGAATCCGGGCAATTGTTGCTATTTTATTTTAACTGGTGAAACAACTTAATCGGTGCGCAATATAAATACAGACTGTTTATACAAATTGATACAATTCGTAGCAATTGTGCCAAGTCTACAGTCTGGATAGGATCTCTGTGTGCTACTTAACACCGAATAAATAGAGGAGATTGAAGCATATCACACTATGCGACATAAACGTCGGTTTAGTGAATTAATCTAAAGATGACATGGGTGCATCACAGAAAATAAAAGGATTTCTTACTGCATTGTTAAAACAGGCCTCCTCGGTGTGCAGTTGAAACATGAAAACGATCCTGCGTATTCGAGGAACGAATGCGACGTCTCGAGAAGGAAAAATAATACTAACAGCGTTACTATACAAGCTAACGTGTTTGAACGTGCAGTCTGCATCTTCCTGCACCTTTAGTGAGTATTCAGAAGGTACTGTACGTGATTAACAATGAAATTATTGGTTTATAATGAAAAATGAAAAACATGCAGAAAAGATTATCGACAACTGTACGATAGCAGAAATGTCTATGAGGTAGGAATAGAGGAACCAAAAACGTTGAAACAATTCTGGCTTGAGACCTAATGAAATAAGGCACATACACACAAAATGAAATTACTGAGCTCTAGGAGAACATAACATTTTAGTTAAAATTGGTAGTATACTGCTTAAAATACAACTATTCATAATAATGATGTTAATACATAGTTAAATTCTAAATAATAGTAATTGATGCTAGACTTAATTAAACACCCTTTGCTAAATATTGTCTTTCATCTATATAATTGGGAGTGTAACTAAAATTGATGAAAAAGCGAATTTACAAAATGTGCAGTTCTCATTAAAACTGCAGGTACAGAATCCCAGCTTTCAGGGGACACGCATTCATTATGTACTACTTATTTACAGAAAACGTTGTCTTTATCTGCGGCCTGAGACGGGGAAGAAATTCTCCAACTAATTCAGCAAAGCAAAAAAAAAACGCAAGTCAATATACAGTATTGCAAAGTCCGACGGAAAGAAATCACGAAGACGCGGTGAACCAATGAAGAAAAAAAACAATTTACTGTACCTTTCCTAGATTCCTAAAAGTTTTCACTTCGCCTGCTCCAAAAGCACACCTGTCAGTAAGCTGCAGTTACAGTACCTTTGTCACTGGATGGAATAACAACTGCAAACGGTAACTTATTGTAACCAGGAATCGTGCTCTTTTGTGCCTGTAACTTGGTGTATCTTAATTAACAATCCTATACAGTAGTTGCTCATCCTGCAGTTGCAGCTTTAACTAGACCTAATGTGTTACAGACATAGAATGGCCATACAGATCAAAACAAGATGTTTTAGGATTATGATCTCACTGAACAGTGAAGCGGCAGTATTTATTTGGAGATCTTATTTACTGTACTCTTTTTCAGCTTTTTATATAAGAAAATCAAACCAAAAACCAAGTCAATAGTCATTAGTACTAAAACAATATACAATACACGACAGACAGTAGATGCAGTAAAAGTTCTTTCATAGCAAGCATTTGCCTCTTTTGAAATGTTAGGTGTGTCACTCCATTTCAGAGAGTGTACTTCAGTCTTTTTGTGGACTTACATGGTGCATATTTTAAAGAAAAGCCTAACTATGATAATAATAATAATAATTGCTTACACTTATATAGTAGGGATTAATGGAAGGTCATGATTGGCAAGACCACAGGGTGTGCGTTCCCTACCGGCCTCACTACTTGCTACTTCCAGCAGCAACCTCAGTTTTCCCAGGAGGTCTTCCATCCAGGTACTGACCAGGCTAACACCTGCTGAGCTTCGGTGAGTTGTCAATTGTGTGTTGCAGAGTGACATGGCTGCTGGCATCTGCTGGCATTCTAGCCCTGTACATCCCAGAAATCGTTTTGCAGGTCTGTCAACATGGACTTTAGTTGGTAAACTGGACTATGTCATGAAAAATTATTCTTCTTATTTTTATTTTCTGGAAATTCATCAATGGTTTTACACTACAGTAGGTAGTAGGAAACAATACCACATACTAAAGATAGCCAAGATATCACATTACAGTAGATTATTTGACCACTCACTGGACATGACTCCACCACTCTGACACTCTGAAGAAGTGAACTAAACCAGATATTTTAAACATATCTTGCTATATATTTTGCAAGAAATCAACCTGTATCAAACAAAACACCAAACTGATGTTTACTGTTATACTTTAATAAAAACAGAATTTCAGGTCAAGATATCCATTGAAACAACATCATGCTTTCAGCATACTGCTAAAGCTGAGAATGAAAAGGTCTCTGTGATGAGGTTCAGTTAAAACCCCCAAACAAAATCAAATCAGGAAGATTTTTCAGAACTGGGCTGCAAAAACAGCACTGTTGATTTCATCCAAACTGTGTTGAAGTATGTCAACACTTTGCATAAGGAGGTGGTACCACAAATCATTAGCCATTCTCATATTTTGTTTGTGCTGTGCCTAGCTTTAGAATATACAAGTGTCTTATTCAAACATATGAGTTTGTTTACTTCAGTCAAGGCTCTCCAAACTGTTCCCAATGTAAGAGGGATGCCTGCCCTTTTGGCATAGGGGAATTCATCACTATCTGGGTAATTGCACTGTGTGGCTCTGAAGCTAGAAATGTCTATGAGTGGCTATGATCAAATGAGCTGACATTGGACTAGGCCTGTCTCTCCATCGTCTGACTGAAGATCTAAGGAAGAGAAGCAGAGGCCGGGGTGACATCAGATGATTATTTTCCTTTCCATCCCATGGGAAAGTTGATTTATACAATATCTCCTTCTGATTACAGTAGTTGACACAAAAAAACCCCAACCTTATCAAACATCTATCTTTTCATAATAGACAGGAAAGTAAAGAAGATTCAGAATCAGTTCTCTGCTCTGGTAAAAAACAAATAAATTAATAAAATTGTTTTTGCATTGGATCGGCTATCCAACAATAATACTTCACATTTTTGTTCTAGTAATATTATGTGCTGTAATCAACTTAAAATGTAGTATGTGGAATAGCTTAAATATTTGCAGGGGCTATGTAAACATGCCACAGTTATTCTTAGCTGCTTTTCTTACCTCAAATAGAAGAACATTAACCAGTGCAAGTTTGGGAGCTGAAGTATCTCATCGTCTGCCAATGGCCTACTTCCAAACTCTGTGAAATCAGCTACAGTTTCTTCATTTTTATGTGTTTGCTTGAAACCTGGGCAAAACAAATAGAGTTGAGCCAGCCAACATCTTCCTCCCTGTGACTCTGTACCCCTCACAGGAACTAATCAAACTGTAAAACCTGACATCAGGCTCCACTTTTTTCATTGAAGAACTCTTTTTTCCGGAAGGCTCTTTAGTTAAAGGCAATAATCTAGATAGTTATGACATTAAGGGGGTGGAATGAACAGCATTATTTTTATCATTATGAATGGATAAAAAAACTATGCCTTATGCAGGAGTTCTGAAACTGCAAATTGAATTATTTGTAAAAACATGAGACATCTATTGGCCTGCTTGTAGTGGCCTGCTTCTAGTGACATAAAGTTGAATTTGAGTTTTCTTCTTCTGTCCTCCTATTTTCTATTACAGAGGAAGTCAGGGAAGGATAAAAAAGATCAAATTGTAGGTGTGACAGTACATAAGTACAATGTCTCAGGGTCCAGAACATTTTAAATGACAATTTAAAATTTAGAGATGTTTTAGTAAGTAGTACAGGAAGTTGAATGAGCTTCTTTCAGATTCAAATAGAATCTGAATAACAACTACTTCCAAGCAGCGGCTCTAACACTCTTCACTATGTCCTGTGATGACATTGCACCTATTCCAGTTATCATTCAACCGAACAGCTGGGGGCAATAACAAATTTAACTTTATACCCCCCCCCCAAATCAAAAATCTTGTTCAAAAGGTTTCTAACTTTATCCTTGTATCATCTTCCACTTAGAAGCACAGCTCCCAAAAGAACCTTGATGACATTTCACAGAAAATGGTGTTATGGTTCCTGTGAAAAAATCCAGGGAGAAAAATATTATTGTCATGTGACTTTAAACTACAGGTCTAGCGTTCAAAATGAACACCTTTGGGTCTGTAACTGTCATTGAGCACCACAATGAGTCACCTTTGAGAGAACCTTTACTGTAAGATTCAAAAGCAAACACTTTTTTAAAGTTCCTTCTTTTTTCTTATCTGGAAAAGTGGAATCGCCAAAGGTGGCATTATGGTGTGAAACTCACACTGCTTCCTCATCTCTCTTGGGTTTAGGGTTCACTTGCCCACAAAATTTCCCCAACTATTTAAATAGGAAAATCTAGTCAAACACTACATAGGCAGGAATTAGAGATGTATAAGTTGAATTTTGGTAATTAAACATACAGTGGTATGAAAAAGTGTTTGCCCCCTTCCTGATTTCTTATTTTTTTGCATGTTTGTCACACTGAAATGTTTCAGATCATCAAACAAATTGAAATATTAGACAAAGATAACACAAGTAAACACAAAATGCAGTTTTTAAATGAAGGTTTTTATTATTAAGGGAAAAAAAAAATCCGAACCTACATGACCCTGTGTGAAAAAGTGATTGCCCCCCCTGTTAAAGCATAAATCAACTGTGGTTTATCACATCTTTGGAAAGCTGAGTTCAATTTCTCTAGCCACACCCAGGCCTGATTACTGCCACACCTGTTCTCAATCAAGAAATCACTTAAATAGGACCTGCCTGACAAAGTGAAGTAGACCAAAAGATCCTCAAAAGCTAGACATCATGCTGCGATCCAAAGAAATTCAGGAACAAATGAGAAACAGAGTAATTGAGATTTATCAGTCTGGAAAAGGTTATAAAGCCATTTCTAAAGCTTTGGGACTCCAGCGAACCACAGTGAGAGCCATTATCCACAAATGGCGAAAACATGAAACAGTGGTGAACCTTCCCAGGAGTGGCCGGCCGACCAAAATTACCCCAAGAGCGCAGCGACGACTCATCCAAGAGGTCACAAAAAGCCCCACAACAACATCCAAAGAACCATAAGAAAGAGACTGGGCAAAAATGGCCTGCATGGCAGAGTTCCAAGACGAAAACCACTGTTGAGCATAAAGAACATAAAGGCTCATCTCAGTTTTGCCAGAAAACATCTTGATGATCCCCAAGACTTTTGGGAAAATACTCTGTGGACTGACGAGACAAAAGTTGAACTTTTTGGAAGGTGTGTGTCCCATTACATCTGGCATAAAAGTAACACAGCATTTTAGAAAAGGAACATCATACCAACAGTAAAATATGGTGGTGGTAGTGTGATGGTCTGGGGCTGTTTTGCTGCTTCAGGACCTGGAAGACTTGCTGTGGTAAATGGAACCATGAATTCTGCTGTCTACCCAAAAATCCTGAAGGAGAATGTCCAGCCATCTGTTCGTGACCTTAAGCTGAAGCGCACTTGGGTTCTGCAACAGGACAATGATCCAAAACACACCAGCAAGTCCACCTCTGAATAGCTTAAGAAAAACAAAATGAAGACTTTGGAGTGGCCTAGTCAAAGTCCTGACCTGAATCCGATTGAGATGTTGTGGCATGACCTTAAAAAAGCGGTTAAGGCTCGAAAACCCTCCAATGTGGCTGAATTACAACAATTCTGCAAAGATGAGTGAGCCAAAATTCCTCCACAGCGCTGTAAAAGACTCATTGCCAGTTATCGCAAACGCTTGATTGCAGTTGTTGCTGCTAAGGGTGGCCCAACCAGTTATTAGGTTTAGGGGGCAATCACTTTTTCACACAGGGCCATGTAGGTTTGGATTTTTTTTTCCCCTTAATAATAAAAACCTTCATTTAAAAACTGCATTTTGTGTTTACTTGTGTTATCTTTGTCTAATATTTCAATTTGTTTGATGATCTGAAACATTTCAATGTGACAAACATGCAAAAAAATAAGAAATCAGGAAGGGGGCAAACACTTTTTCACACCACTGTAGATTGGGAACCAGGGTGGAGAGAGAGAAAATTAATGGATTTAATTTTGCACTAGAACCGAATGTACTGACATAGGTCCTGTATCTACTTAGAAACAGATTTGGAACAAATCTTTGATTCAGTGACTGAATCTTTTTTATTCAAAATTGAATTTGTCAGATTAGATTGCAAACCTAACTTTTGTTTGAGAGCAGCCAGGCAAGCTCTAGCATGACAAAGCCTGAAGGATTGCCTATGCAAAGTAATACTTGTACCTGTGTGAAAGTACCCCAAACAAGCCGGAATAAAACAGATGGCTCTATTTTCAGTGTTTACCTACAGGGGCCTTACTGTGAGGTAAGAGTGAGGCCCATTTTGAGGTAAGAGATATTGTGTTTGGCATTCACTGTTTCTTCACTCACCGCATTCATAGGCAGAAAAACCACAAGTGGCCTCTTGCACTCAGTGTCATGATCATGAATGCAAAAATTGAAACTGAAATAGATAAAAACAATAAAAGATTATGTTAATGAGAACTTGCACTGAAACAACACTTACATTAAAAAAAACAAAATGGCGAAATTTACAGAGAAATCATGGGAAAGTTCAACAGAAATAAAAAATAATGCCTTCAATTGTTTTGTTTGTAAATGAAGTGGTTGTACTGTAACTGAAAAAGCTTTTCCATTAAACTGACCGAACAAACAAATCAATCAATCAGAACAAACAAATGTTTTCCATTGCACATGATTATTTCTCTGTAAATATTTACTTGAGAAAAAAACGATGATTTGAAAAAAACATCTGTTGAAAACAAAGTCTACAAAGAGAACTGCCCAAATTGCCTTATACTGTACGTATGCGGCAAATATAACATTGAGTTTCTCAAGGAAAGTTTTCCAAAGCCGTCTTCCAAAATTCCTCAAAGTTAGATACATTTCTATTGAACACTGATCATGGCAAGGATTAGGTTTTCATTCTGCAAGCAATTTTAACAGAGCAGTCAAATAAGCATCGCTCCTTGCACATAGCCAAATTCTGGACAGTGTGGGTACTATTGTAACCAGGTAGCCTTCCCACTGGCATTTCGTTTTCTTCACTCAGAGAGATCAAGCTTCTTCTGTCACTTCTTCTATTGGAAGATTTTTGTTTACAAAACAGATGTTTGTAAAAGAGCTTATTACTCAAGCAGGGTGTAATCGAGTCTGTTCAGGTATCTCCCCAGCTGGGCTACATACAGTACATTAAAAGGCAGACGTACAAGGTTCATGTTGCTAAAATCAGCATTGCTTTAGTGGGAAGCCAATTCCTATCAGAGTTTAATGAACCAATAAAGAAGAAGGCCAGTTCAAAATAAACAGTAGAGTAAAGTATTTTAGGTTAATTTCTGACTGTTGAAAATGTGACTGAAGTTTAGAAATCACAAGGTCAAACTTTTACCAGAGGAAATGTTGGTCCTGATGAATATTTGTTCTACAGGACTCTGAAAACATTTTTGTTTTCGTTCTCCGTTCACTCAAAAGCAAAGACGCAACGAAACAACTTTTAGAATTTGATTCTCACCGATGCTATACTATTAAATAACCTTTTCCTTGAAATCTCTTTGTGCTGATATTTTTCTGTGTTGAAATAACTTTATGAACTGAAATTGTTTGGTTTCACTCCTGTTCTTGAAACAGACATCTAGGCTCTTTTTGGGGGAAAAAAAGAGCTGTTGCTTTTGCCTACAAACCTTGTAATTAAGAGTATATCAAAATTATGTTTAAAAATACTATGACTGGATAATAACAAAATTATAAAATTGTGTTTTTTAGGGAAAGGACAAGGAGGTACTTTTTCCCCACAACTAAGAATCAATAGAAACAAAAATAGAATCATAAATCCAGTATTTGAGAATAAAGTTGGTTTGGGCTTGCCATCTTCTAATCAAGCAGGCCACAGACCTCTTAATGAGAGCAAACCAATAAACATGTGCACCCTCATTTTAGTCCTTGCCCAGCAAGCTGTATTGTAATGTAATACAGCCCTGAGCAAAGACTTTGCAGATGTGGTGGAACTTACCATTTGCTGTTGGTAATTTCAAGAGGAGCAAAAGATGCGCAGCTGGTGTTTTTCTTTTCCTCTCTGGAAACCATTAAACTTTCCATTGCTAATGATCAGCCCTACATTCTCCAACCCCCTACCTTGCACCCAGTTACAGTTGCAACAAAACATGTCTTTCTTTAACATTTGGGATTTTTGTTGCAGTTAATGAATACACAAGAGGAAACAAAAAATAATAAAAAAAACACAATAAAGACCTTAAAAAAAAAAGAAAAGTCAGAAGCTGGAAGTTCAAGGGTGACACAGGAACTAAAAATGATGAGTTCATTAAGAAATATTACTCCCCATCCTGCGAAGGTCTCAACCAATTTGGAACAGGCAGTCATATACAAAAATAAAAGTATATAAGTTTGTGGAACCTTTTCACTCCTAGAGTAGCATTGCCATCATAAGGCATTATAATGGATTATGTTTAAATGGCATGAACCCCAACTAAACAGAATATTTAAAGAGCATCAATGAGGAAACTAATAAAAGGAGACCATTCATTAACTTTTGGATGTCTGATTGCTTGAAAATAATCAGTTGGCAGATGAGTGTAGCTGACCAGTTCCAGAATAAGCCTGGACAGCTTGCACCATATACAGTATCTGCAAGCCACTCTAAGGAGTTGCTTTCTGTTCTCAGTCTTGAATGCCTGTGCACACAATTTCCATCTGGATTCTCTAATGATTGGTTTGTATTTTGAATGGAAAGGTGCTATTTCAGGTTTTCAACACCTTAATCAAATTCCCGAAATGTATTGCGTCACATCTAGTTTTGTCACATCCAAAGTGCTTAACTGTTAAAAGAGAGTAACACTTGGTAATTTTGGATTCAGGGCAATGGAAGAGAGTTAGCAAATGGGTGTGGTTACAAGAAACTGGCTCCTATGCAGTGCAGAGCCACAAGAAGTACAAACAATACTAGAAAAAACTGCAGACCGTGCCATAGTCATTTTGTATTGTGCGTTTGTATTTCCTGAAGTGTCACAAGGTCATCCTAAGCTAAAGAGACTTTACACTGCAGGAGGTTCCAATATCTGTGAGGAAACTGACCAACTACTGTCGGTAATGATGGCAAAATGTTATTCGCCTTTACACAGAGTAATGTCTATTCAATCTGTGAGGAATTCTATAATTCTGTTCTGGGGTGTTTCTATCATTTTTCAAACTTTTTAGTGAAACAAAATGCCTCCTGAATCTTGGCCTACATATCTTAACAAACACCTCTCAAGCACGTAGTGAATGCAGCATTTGACTTTTGAGAGAAGCCAACAATGATGTCAGGTATCAGGCCCTTTGAAGCTTCATTGTTACTGGAAAGCTTTAGCACAGGAGCCAAATTCTTGGGTGAGGGACATGAATGTCCTCATGGGATCAAAGTAAAGTTGGTAGGCCATTGGATACAGTATTTGGAATCAAGAGTGAGTAATTGCAAACATGCTTGGGCTGGCTGGCATGAGTAAAAACTGACAGATTCACCACACACTTTTCTTATTAAAGAATTTTGGGCTCAGGAAGTGATTCATCGGCCACTGAAGCCTTGGGCATTCTGCATCTGACAACAGGAGGCTGGCTGATGTCATTAAGGAGGAGAATCTGCTCTGAATCTCAGATGAGCTCATCGATTTTTGGTGTGTCTCATACTAACAATGTGGTTTAATGACAACCATAATACCAAATATGTACACGTCAATCATTAACACCCCATTAAATGAACAGCAGTGTGTTCTCCTAGTGCCTTACTCGTTCAGTCTGTTAAGAAAATCACAGCTGCAGAAATAATTGTTTGTGTTTCATTTTAAAATGTGTCAAAGCTGTGGGCTCTGAAAATGCATGACTACTATGTGTGGAGTAAAGCGTCCATTTGTGAATTGCATTAGATATTTATTTCAGTTGCTATACTTATTTTAATTAAACCAGCGTGCCTTAATAGTGAAGTGGCATTATAACCTGAATATTTAAGGAGAACCGTGTTTGATGGGGTTTGAGGCATGGAGCATGGAAAACAAAGCATGGATTAATCTTAAAATTCTTAACATTAATACTTTTTTTAATGTTTTGTTCATCTATGTTATATTTTCAAACTTTTACAGTTTAATGTATTGAATTGCTAAGGATAACTAATCCTACTAGTTACTGCTACTAATAAATTCTATGCATTTATGTAGTGCTTTTCACCCCTTTTCCATATACTGTAGGATGAAACACTTCATCCACCACTGCAGTGTAGAACCCACCTGGGTTTTAATGTCTCATCCGAAGGACAGCTCTTAATAAACTTAAGAATGAAAGAAGATTTAAGACATCTTCAATGCCAGTGAAGCAAGCAATGCAAGTGTTACTGTATGTCAATACAAAAAGACAGAATAAAATAAAACATATCTGCAGATTCTTGAGCTTTCCGATTATTCAATTGTACTTAATTAATAAAGAGGAAACACATCATTTTAAAAGGTTAAATTTATTAGTGTTGAAGCAGCGACTTCCCCGAAAAGAAGAGCAAAATAGATATTTCTGTAAATAAAGCGACAAGTCTACTTTAATTATAAACTTAAGAAATAAAATTATGCTAATCATTCAAAATGAATAAACTGTCATCTCATTAGATCCTTAATACTGAATCCAAAAGCATCTACTTCTATACTATGATGTATGATATCCTCCTACATTAACATGGCAGAAGTTGTCAGGATTCTCAGTCTAAACAAATGGCAGGAATATGCAATAAAACACTGTTTTAAAACAAACAATACAATAATTTAATCTGCTTTTGTTTATAGACATCCGTATCTACCTACATCATTAGAGAACCACATAAAAATAAAGGTTTGAAAAGTAAAAACATAATAATATGGTTATTTTCTTTACCAAAGAAATCTTTAATAAGTACAATTAATAATCTAAAAACAAGTTTTGCTTTATGAATGCACTTGTTTAATTCAAACATGAATGCAAAAGGTGCATGCTTTTTTATTTACTCTCAAAATATAAGTTTGGAACCTTTATTTTAAAAAAAGTCAAAATCTAAAATAGTTAAATACAACCATTTAATTAAAAGGGTGCTACACATAAGAAGACTGATTCCAGTTTATTGACTTTAACCAACACATTTTTCTTTATATGTCTTTTTATGATGCATATTGCCAACAAAATCACTTTTGTGTAACTTCACTTTTGTGCTTTAAGTTCAGTTTAATTCATTTTAAACTTTGCCGTTTCCCTTCTTGCAAACTTTGGAATAAAACAATCCTCTTTTTTAATTCATCAGGAGCATCATTTAACAATACACATATTAAACCAAATGTTAAAATTTTCCATCCAACAAATAGCAAGAAATAATTATGCATTCTATATAAGATGTGTACAAAATTGCTTGTTTTTACACATTTTAGACAGAAGTTAATCAAAGACTTTTCAGTATCAGTTCACTTTAACCTCCCAACAAAAATATATCAAAGATTATTGATAGTCTATTGGAGTCTGTTGGAATACCTTAATTGCAATTGGGAGAATCCCACAACAAGGTATGAAAAGGTTTAGTATTATTCAAAGAGCTAGTTCATATCATCTACTTTCTTCCTGTAGGATAATTTGTCACTTAGTACAGTATATGCAGTAACCTACTAAATGTATCTCCATTTTTACTCCATCTTCTATAATACTGTATCTGCTATGTTAAATCCCAGTTCTAGCATTTAGAACCTTAAAAAGGTTCCTAAAAGCTGAACCACAGGATCTGAGCTGGGAACGTTTCACAATGTACATACTGAAGCACACACAAGGCTTCTGTTGGAAATGGAACCTTTAACAGAAGTCTTACAGAGTTACTTCTTTAGCACACCTTTATTTCGCTTTCCCAGATCCTAACAATGAACTATTTGGAATCACGTGATGCCCCATGTATATGATCATAGGTGGGCATTATACTACTTTTGGATTGTCTTTTTCCCTTGGGTCTTCAGCTTGGTCTGACAACACCTTTCTTCACTTGTACACTTCCTCATTGATAGCTTCACACAAGCACTTTTCTTTATGCTTCTGGATTAAAATAAGTGTACAAAAATTAACAATAGAAGGTTATTGAAAACATTCTATGCAATGCAACTAGTAGAAACTACTTAATAAGACATTGTACTTTACATCATGCACACTACTACTTTAAGGCTAAAAGGCCTCCTAAAAAGTTAAGGATTTTATGAGTGTAGGAAGTGAAAGTCCATTGCCTTTGAAAGAAAGCCTTTTCTGACTTTTTAACTGTGAATGCAATATTACAAAATATTTCTGAACAAATATTGTTCAATTTGGACACCCAATAATAACATTTAGAAACGTAGGCAATGCACAACATACCCCCATAGCATAGGATTGTACTGTTAGCTTGAGATGATGTACTATGAAAGGTAATATATAAAATTATGGTTATATGAGAGAAAACTAGTTATGTAGGGGAGAGAATAATCTTAAATCTTACCCAAACGTTTCTCATTACAATCATAAATTAACCAGTTTTAATTTAATATTAGAAAATAAATAAGCACTGTAACACTTTCAACAAAAAAACAAAGCCAATTCCCTATTTGACAGGAAGGCTGAGAAGATTTTCCACATCATTTTCAACTCTTCAAGGTTGAAACATCTGTCTTTAACAACTGGACATCTGTGTTTATGTTTTTCTGGACTCCTCACACACCATAACGTCTGTTTGCTGCACATTTTAGGTTTGGATCAAGTACAATTGTCTGTTTCTGTTAAAGTTCAAGTTACAATTTAAACAACTTGGAATATAGTTTCTCAAATGCTGAGACAACATACTGTGGTCCACAAATGAGAAAAAAAAATTATTTACAGCAAGCTAAATTGTTCAGGATTTTTTAAGTTTATCTTGTTTATTGATAAGAGCTTCTTAGATTTTGATCCAGAAAAACAATGACTATGTATTATTGTACCATAATAACGACTGTATGATACCATAATTATTATATTGAGAGAGAGTTTTATACTGTGACTTTATGGTATTGTCCAAGATTGTGCCATAGCTTACTTAAGTCATAAATCTAGGTAAAACATTTCCCAAAACATTGCATGAAAGTACATTTTTTTTCTTCTCCTGTCAGATCAAACAAATACTGTCAAATTCCATTGCACAATTAAACAAACGCATTGAAACAGACTGCAAAATGCAATTTCACCAACATAAAACAACTGAAAGCAACTCTCAGTCAGAATAGAAGCTATGCCTTTTCTACTTATTTGCAAGTAAGAAAAAAAATTCTAATATGTACATCTAATAGCACCCTGGGAAAAAGAAAATCTCAAAGATTTTCTGTACCCCTCCGAAACTTCAAGCACGCAAATTGTGCAGTTTAAGAAAATGAGAAAATAAAAGGAAACCTTTGAGGTTAAAAGCGATTCAACTTTTGTGTGCCTCTGTCATCACTAAATAAACCAGAAAGCCAAATGGTTTGAATGCCTGTTAGGCCCAAAATGACCCCCATCCTTCTGCAGGGAGCCTGTGTCTGGTCTAAGTGCTCCAGTGAAACTGACACGTGGGGAGCACGCTTTGGAGACTTCTTAGGCTCTACACTTTTCTGGCCCGCTGGGCACAGGCAGGGCACAATGAGCGCCCCTGGCACAGGTTGATGGTCAAGCCTGTCAGGGGCTGATCGCACTCTGAGCAGCAGAAGTGGTTCTTGTGCCAGGCGTTGCCCTCTCTTTGCAGGTAGTCCTCTGAGAAGATCAGCTTGAAAGAGATGGCAAAAAAAACAGAAAGCACATTTTTAATTTGATAACCAAATCATGAGACCGATAGGAAAGGTTTACAGTACTGCCAAATTTTGTTGCAAAAGTACCAAACCTCTTTTTTTTTACAAAAACTTGCACCACACAAAAGATCACCAGACAATCCTACCCAATGAAGGAGGATCAAAACATATGCAGCCCGATACAGGCCCTTCTCAGTCAGCCTATGTAGCCATTGTCATGTACAGTGTAATGGTCATGGTTTTCAAGAAGACATGAATTCACCTCGTCACAGCCAGCACAGCGTGGTCTGACAGTCTGGCAGTAATGGCGGCCACACAGCAGGGAGCCGTTCTTCCAGAAATAGATGAGGTCCACCAGGGCTTCCCCACACTGGTAGCACATGAAGCAGGATGGGTGCCACACCCGCTCATAGCCTGCCTGCTCTGCGTACACCACAGGGTGGTCACTGGGGGCAGCCTTCTTGCAGTGATCACAATGCTGCAGAGAGACATGCAGGGAGCAAGGCAATTTAGATTCAGAGTCTCAGTTGGTTGGTGTTACTGTTCTGTAGCTATTATCCTTTCTGCACAGGAACCTCTTGTTAAAGGGGAACAGCAGTCTCAGTTTCTCACATCGGTTAAATCTCAGTAACAAAATAAATTCAGTGTAAAAAAAATGTACAAATTTCCAATTAACCACAAAATTGTAAATGTTGTGAAAGTACTGTAAGTTGCCATGTTGTTGCAAACCCCTGATCTTGCTGCAGGCAAGAGCCAGAGTTCCCACAAACTGTGACATGATACAGCCCTTCCTGCTCACTAGTCACTGTAATAACTAAAGTAATGCGATTTACGAGTGAGTTAAGTACAGGTTGTGCAGCGGATATTTCACAGCAGAATGTTTCCAACATGAGTTAACAAATAGGTTCCATTTATCAGAATATTTGTCTATTTTGTAATGTAAATTGGAGGCTTTACAAGTTACTACTGTATATACATTTTACTTGTGGTTTGAAATGCTTTCATCAATGCTGATTCTGTCTAACCCCAAAATATAAAAACAGTGCTGCAGTTCTCATTTAATTGAATAGGCCTTTTAAAACCTAAAGCATTGAGCCTTTCACATCACAAGTTCTTCAGATTTATATCCCTAAAAAGTCAAATTATTCACTTCTTAGGAAGTTTTTAGCATTTGTTAAAATGATTTTAAGACAGGGTAAACTTAAAATACTGCACTTATGGTACTGAAAAACAATTGGAAACCTAACCAATTAGTTTTATTGAAACCTGTCTTTGTAATATCAACAGTAGAGATTGGTAAGTAGAAAAACCTTTCAGAAAAACTTAAAATTGGAAATTTCCAATTTTCTCCCTGTTGGGAGCACAAGAGCCTTTATGTCAAACTCATCCATTTTGTGACACATTATAATCTCCACTATGCCTTGCAGGAGCATCAGCACCGATTGGAAAAACAGTGTACAGGCACATATCAAGTTGTAACACATAACTGTGTCTCCAAAAACAAATACTGTACAACCTTGCCAGCTAATACTCACTCAGCTCTACTCTACCAATTGTGAACCACTACCTAGTGACAGAGAAGCTTCACAATTAATCTCTTTTTTATAGCCTTGTCTTGTACGCAGTCTTGCTCACTGCAATACAGGGTATAATCATCAGGTAGTATACTACAGACAGAAATACACTGACCAACATGGAATGGCTTGAGATCTGATGGCACCATGTACTATTTTTTTCCCCCATCCTTTGGAAGAAAAAAGCACACATAATTCAAATAAAACAAAAGCACATTCCTGTTGTGATGCCCTTTCATGTTGTTTGCCTTCATGCAGACACTTGAAAATGAAACACAGATGTTCTTCAGGTTTCAGCTTTTTAAAGTCCCTACTCTGTACCAAGAAGTCAAATATATACAAGTTATTAAAAATATAAGTGGAAAAATGTAAGAGACAAACAGACCAGGAAAAGGACTGTCAGAATTTCCATAATCAATTTTGACATTTTAAGTATTTATTATTTTTGGAATCTGGAAAAAAAAACATATTTGCCTGTAAATCACTTCCATGATCTGTAACAAAAAATAAAACAATACTATTTTTTCAGCCCTAAATCAGTACAACATGTTGGATGCTAAATTACTGTCATGTTTTTTTTCTCTGCCTGAAAGAGAATCAACTTTTATATTACTAAAACCAAGGGATCTGTATTCTACTGTGCTGGTCCTAGTCTAACGGGCAGTTTGAAATGTCTCTGTTGTCCTGTTTTAATTAAACGCCCCCCCCCAAGATAACTTGGCAATGAATAAAAAACCATGATGAGCAACTATTGATGGAACAAAGGCATTTGTAAAAAGTGGACTGTTAACTTTTAGGTCTGAACCCTAAGGCATGGTTGACTTGTATACATATTTAATGGTTTAGGTTTTCTTTTAAGAATTAAATGTCAAATACAGTATAATGTCTTTTTCCCCCACTACCAGTCAATTTTCTGGTGGTCAAATTTTCATACAATAGACTCTTGATTTAACTTGAGGGGGTGATATTTTTTGCATTTCCTAATATTGTAATACCTCACTATACTGTATGAGCAACTGCTACATGAGTTTTTTGTTCATATGAGATGTAGTAATTCCTTCCTGTTGTTTTAATTTAATGAGGAGAATTTCACTCTTATGAGCTGGGCTTTTGTAAAGCACTGCTGAGATTCTATTTCTTCTTGTATCTCCTCTTGTATGAGATTCTATAATAAAGGCTTATGTGCATTAAGTGCATAAAGTACAGGATAATATCTATTTTTTGTGTGTTTGCTAACAACTATAACAATGTAATACTGAATAAAAAATTAGTGTTATTGTTTTACTACCTATTGTTTATGCATTGCCTAATGATTTTTAGCATGTTACATGCAAAATGAACCAGGAATTTTATTGTTTTCATACTTGGGTACTGTTTTGTGCATTAGGCCTAAATATTTCAGAAAATTCCACTTATTAAAATGAGAAACATGGCATGAGGTATCACTTGGTCAGGTAGTTTTATGGTAATGAAGAATTACTTTGTATCATTTTAATTTTTCATTTGGATTGTTTCCTTACAGATGTATTTCAAATTAAGTATAACACCTCACTGTGGAACTTATTTGACCTAAAAATGTTTTTTTTTAATTTTTATATTGCAAATCCATTCCGAAGATTAATTCACATTAAAGCAAAACATTGGCAAAAGCTATTTTTGTTTCTACAGTGTGCATAACTCACTGGAATTAGTTGCTAAGTTTATGAAAATAAGCAAATGTCACAGACGTAAATAAGAGATATAGTACAACAAATTAAGATTGTTTGATTTTCTTAAACATCACCAGAGTTTTGTGTAAGTGTCTGCGTCAGGCATTGAATCAACTCCACATTATTTTACCATACACTATGATTTTTTTTCTTCTAATAATTTTGTGTCTTCTGAAAAATGGGTACAGAAGTTCTAAAATATTATTGTAGAGTAATGTGACTCTTAAGACAAAGGCATCATCATTGCATTGAATATAATATAAGGACTATATAAATACACCACAGCATAACTATTTAGAATGCTGTTCTAAATAACTGTTTAGAATGCTTACATGGCACAAACAATGCTTTCTAATAGGAATATACACAATGTCTCTCCTTCTGAAAGTTAAATTTGACCCATTTAAAATAGGTAAAATATTTGTTACCTATAACCCATTTTATTAACTTAAAACACTTTGTTCTGTCTCTAGCACGAATAGGTACAGCAATTATAGAACTATAATACATTGCACTGCATAATTGCATTGTTGGTGCAGGCAGTCTAGTTTAATTGGCTTCACTGGAAATGTATTAGCATGGTAAAGAAAAAATAGTACTTTAACTTGCTCACTGTACTGCAGGGACACAGCTACAGCTCAGAATGACTGTCATCCATTACCCTAGTCACATTCTCATCAATTTTTTATATGTATTCTTTGGTAGAGAAAATGGATTCATTGCTGCTGACAGGTTTCAAATTGACTTGGTTTAATGTTTGCAATACAAAAAAATGAAGTCTCAAAATTATCAGTTGTGGGTTCCTAAAATGCAGTAAAACCTTGACATTTTATAGTGAGCGTTATGCAACATCTTTGTATCTAATAAGTGTGCCAATTAAATCACATACAGTGTCCTACCATGTGGAAACTATTGACAAAATGAAAGTAGAAATCTCAAATACTTCCAAATGACCTCTATACTTGGTGCATCATTTCTAATCTTCATTATGGTCATCTTCATCAGACCCCAAGAATTTCAGTATAGCAGGACTCTTTATAATGTGAAACTCGGACATAAGTATAATCTGGGAATTGTGTCTCCTAGCCCAATAGAGTCACTAGTTACTTACGTAATCTGTTTTCTTGAGGCCGTCTGCAACAGTACCATTTGATGCAGAGCTGGGGTCCTGAGGGGTCTTCCCATTTTTCTGCACCTGTTTCCCATCTTCCTTTGCGTGGCCTGCTTCTCCTGGAAGCGCTACTTCCCCCACACCAAGTGCCCCATCTTTGTAGGCCTTGACAAACTCTGCCATGGCCTTCTCCTCTCCTACAGACAGCCCCTGACACTGAGCAGGGTCCTGATCGTACAGAGGGAGCTGCCTCATCAACTGCCTGCGCCGGTAGAAGGCCCCCTCTGTGCCAGCCACAGGACGTTTCTCTTGTGGAATCAGTTCCATGTAAAGAATCGCCTGAGAGAAAGATATCAATAAAAATGGCTTTAACCATTATACTGAAGGATTTCCATGGCTGCTATAGAAGATTCCACAATGCAAATATGTAAACATGAAATAATGTTGATGATGATTTTACAGCATGTACTTTGCAGTATCCTGAAGGTATTAATCTATAAATGTCGTGTACTGTGACGTTCAGATGTCAATAACATGAAGGTCCGTCAGGCAGAAGTGCACTTCACAAATCTATGCAAAACAAACTTTCCTTTTTATTCCAGCAGTTTCAAGATCTCAACCCGAGTGAGTGGCAAACTTTTACATCCAGAGTGTTTAAGCAATCACCCAAATCTAAGGAACCTTGGTGTAAGAACTCTTAAAATTTAAGAGAGTTACAGAAGATATTTTTTCATGAGGGAAATAAGACTCACATACAGTACCAGTAACTTAAAGACACAAAAGAACTTAAGAGAAAGTCTGGCTGGTAACTAGGATCGAAGGCAATACTACTGCTAAACATGAAGTATACCTGACTTTTTCATAAGCAACTAAAGGACCACAAAATGTATGCAATTAAAAAAAACACAAGAAATCCATTCAGGCTTAAAACCCTGTCAAACGTTAGGCCCCTTTCTCAGTGTGCCAGTTCCCTCACTGCTAGGCTGCAACACTACCTCATTGTTAAACTGTCTTTATTATTGTGTTCAACAGGACTGGCTTAATATAAACTTTTAAGAGCCATTTAACAGCCATTATATGACAAATAAAAAAACTCTTTGGCTGGTAGCAGTTCCAGAGCCTGTTCCAAAATTCTCTCTAAATAAGTGCTGGATAAGTTGAAGGTAATTACACTCTCCTTCAGATTTGTGTCTATACAGCTGAACATCACAAGAATCCATGATGATTAAAGTATCCAGCAGTGAACTAAGTGGAGCATACAGTGAATGGTCTGAGACATCCCTTCAAGACAAAAGGCAGGCACTAGCAAAGGCCCAGAGGAGACCTTCTTTCCCCCTCTTTGTCTCTTCTTTTCCCCTTGAAAGAAAAGTTAAATTTTTTATACAAAGAGCTTTTATAGAACAAAACTATATATTGCTGTTCAGGATATACTGTAGATCGACTGGGAATCTATAAGGCATAGCTTGAAGAGGCTCTAATATGAAAAAGCTCTAAACAAGTGCATGAATAATCTACGTTAAATTGCTCCCTCTCTCTCTCAACATTTCGGGTATTCTTAATCCCATTGACTCGATCTGAAAAGGACCACACACATTTCAGGCTAGTACCACAATTCAGATCAGATATTAATGCACTGGCAATGCATGCAAGCATGAAACACAGTGCCTGCAAACTTGAATCTCTTATTTTCCTACACTAATAACATGACATGAAATCACATTTGAGTTTAGAGCGGAGAGCTGCATCAGTATATGACCTGCAAAAGAGAAAGCAGAGGTCAATTTCATGTTGAAAAGAAAAATTAAGAGAAATGTAAATTTTCGGCAATGGAGCCTTCTACAGATGTTAGTGACAGACCTGAAGAAGGCTACAACCCAAAATCTTAAGTTTTTTCTTCTTTTTATTTTTCTACATGGAATTGAGTTCTGCGTGTTCCATCAGAACACACTGGCATTAATTATTTTGACACTCCAGAATACAATTAACTGGAATCTTAACACCTTTTACATTATCAGTCTTGCCGGTTTTTGTAGGGGTTTATCTCAGATATATTAGACCAAATTAGACCTATTTACTTAATTTAATATGACCAAGCTCCGTGAATCACTTTGCATCTGTGATACCTGCTGGGACAATAATGAAAATGAGACTTTGCCTTGAAGATAGAAGGGTGTTTGAAGTTTTACAGATAGTTTAACAAATGAAAATAAAAAAAAGGTATCCAAATGAGATTCATGTTGGCAAAAACAAATTAAGAGAGTCAGTCTGGCACAATCACACACACAGAAGTCGGAGAAATACCCAGCTACGTTATAGAATGCTACTTAACATTTCTTTTAATTTAAATAAAAACCAGGACAAATGTGAGGGTGGTCAACCCATGACCATTAAACCCACTGTATCCTTAGTATTCTCAGCTTAATATTTTATGCATCTGGCTTAGAACTAAAACCCACGAGCCTATTCAGACTTTTTGTTCACACTGACTAGGGAACTATGGCAACTTGTACCACAGATATTTACTATATAATGTTCTCCATGGCATCATAAAAGCTGAGGCATTCTAATGATAAAACCACAATTATTTATAGACTTATAAAATCTGCATAGCACCATTTAAACATAATGGTAAGCAGGCTCAGTGAAGACTGTGTGGAAATGAATTAAAAGAGACCTTGTTTAAGGGGAAAAATAACTGCATTGAAAACCGAAGGTGAGAAAAGGCAATTGCTTATAGATTATATTTAACGCTGTCCAAATAGACTGTAATGATAAGTTTCTTAACATTGCTTTTTCTATATAATTAGTCTTTGTGCTAGGAAAGTGCTTAATCAAAATAAATAATTATGATGCTTCTTGTTTCCGTCAAAAGGGGTCTTGTTTATAAAAAATAGCTTGTGTAGCTACAATGAATGGGTTTCCCCAGATGTGACCATTTTCTCATAATGAAATGGGATTGCCTGCTTGACTGAATTTAAATTCAGGGTTGCCAACATTCAGAGTAGCTTTCTAACTTCAGCTACTCAAAGGCAATTAATGGACCTGACATTGCAGTTATTTCTGTTATTTGCGGATAATTCAGAATCTAATTACACACAGAATTATTCTTGAACAAACAGTCAAAATTCAGCCTAAATAGCCTGAAAATTCTACTTACATCTATTATTTTTCATGCAATTTTGCTCAGGCCTTCCAAAATACTGTACGTAGGAGATATCTGCCCATCGTGGATGTAATGGTACAAATCCTAATAAAACTCCTATAGTCCATCACATGATACCATGACCCATGCGGGTTGTGCCTGTCTTGTAAACTATACAAGAAAGTTTGAAGGAAGACAACTAGATAGTGAACAAAAAACATTAAAGCCTTCTTTACTGAAAACAATATGCACTCAGCTAGACAAAACACTTAATTTCATTGACTACAAACATAAAATAAAGTTCACCAATTACTCATGTAATCATTATTACAATGCTAATTACCATAATATTTTTTGCTCAGTTCCCTTATGAAACAATGAATATGCCTTGTTAACAAACAAGGACAAATAAACATGCAAATAAGACCAGTAAGTTAAAAATCAAGAACATACAATTACAATTTCTTATTTCAAGTGCCAGTGCTCTTTCAAAAGCAGACTTTTACAGCAACAGAGGGCATACAGCGGTTGCCACGAATCCAGGCTGGCTCTCTAGGTCTATAAATCGCAACCCTTTGGACAGAAGGTTTATTTACAGATCGTCCTGCAGCACACTGCTGACAGCCCCATTGGGACCAGTAAGAGAAACACTCACTAAAGGGCTGTTCCAGCTGGCTTAGCTGTTTGTGTAAGAATAGGAACAGGAAAAGTCAGCCTTGTACTACAACAAAGGTCAACATTATTCCTTGCTCACAAACAGCACACAGCTCTCTTGCCTTGCAGTTTCTGAGAGAACAGTCTTGCCATATCATAATGCCAAAGGTCTTCTCTGCTTCTCTGTTGCCACAATGAAACATTGAAAATGGAGAAGGCTTTACAACTGACACTACTTTACATAAAGAGTTGTGGGAATCTGGTATACGCTAGCCAGCCCTGTTATTGAAGTCAATATCATTACCTCTCTCAAGAAATTGCTGCAGGAGATTCTCGTATCAATTAGTGACTAAAAACCAAATGAGCTAGATGAGCCAAATACCCTCCTTGTTTGCAAACCTTATTATTTGTGTGAAGTGCATTCCACAGATAATAGTGCGGTTCATATAAAGCTTTTGGGATTCAATCGGTTTGTGTAGCCCCCGAAGACAAAAATAAATTGGCAAGTATATCCTCTCAACATATGGTTTCTTGGAAGAAGTAAAAAAAATCTCAAACATAAAAGGATATTGTAATAGTCCAGTATAATTCAGTTTTTTTTTCCAAAATATCACTCTATTGCAATTAACACAATAAAGAACAGACTTTACAAACGCGGCCCAGCGAAAGCACAATATGCATATTTGGTTACCCAGCTCAGGTGATGACTTCGTCATGTTGAAGACTACAACATCTACATGAATGCACATCTAGACCCGATCGATTTGGGCATCATCCCACGGAATGAGAGCAATCTTACCAGCTTCTGTGTCAGCCCTGGAGGAGCCCACTCATAGGTGATAGTGTCAAATGTGGGGTCTTTCCTTGACACAATGGGATTGGTGATGATCATCCGGTTCCTCTTGTACACCCTCAGACCATCACCTCCTTTCACCCGAGCGGTCAGGTGGGCGTACTTGGAATCAGCCAGCAGTTGGCCAATCTTCCGGTCATCTTCTAGATCTGAGCTCAGGCTGTGATCCTCCTGGATACAGTGGCACAGCTTACATGCTTTCCTGGTGAGTTGAAGAAGAGTAGACTGAGTATAATGACATTGTAGAAAAGAGGCGTCTCCTGAGAGATCAGAGTTCCATTTTAGCAAATGCCAAAGGTCATCTCAAGGAGAAGCTGGCACTCTCAGCAGCCTTAAAAACCACCGCTATTTGGCTTGCCAGGGGATTCAGCATGATCTGAGAACTGAGATGATCAATGGAGTTCATTCTCAAAACATTGTACTCTGAATATCGAGCCCCGCTACCAACAATGGTGGAAGAGTGAATCACTCAAATGCCTTTTCACGTGGAAGATTTGTAAAACCAGAACTAAATAACTTCACTAGACAATCTCTCTTCCATGAGGTCAGGCAAAGAGGCGGCCACATGTCAGATCAGTGATCAGAGGTGGTCAATGATACAAATTTAAAATAAACATAGAACCAACAAATGTTGATCCACTTAGTTCAGTTTTGCAACCTTCCACTGTATCTGCACAATAGAGAAACACAGCTTGCTTGCATCCTACAAACTGTGCTTTTCTCACCAATAACCAGAGTTAAAGCACCAGACAGAGGACAGATGTAGCTCCAGGTGATAATACACAAAGTGACACTCATCTAGCAACAGGTATAGTATGTTCAGTACACCATAAACTTCAAATTTTCACAATACTGGCAGCAGTACTTGTTTTCTGTGCTCTGAATACCGGCCTACACACTAGATAACTGAGGGCAGCATGGTGGCACAGTGGTAGTTAACATTGCTGACTTGCAGCACAGGGGCCCTAGGTTCAGATCCAGACTGTGTGAAGCTTGTGTGATCTCCGTTTGTTTGAGTGGATTTCCTCCAGGTTTTCCTGCTACTTCCCAATGTCCAAAGACATACTACTTAACCAGATTCTCTGAAAACTGGCCCCAGTGTGTGTGTGTGCATGCTTGTGTCTGTGTGTGCCCTGCAATGGACTGGTGTCCCGTCAAGGGTGTACCCTGCCGTGTGCCTGTTGCTTGCTGGGATAGAAACCAGCTCTCCCACAGCCCTGTATTGGATAAAGTGGTTAGAAAATGGATAAATGGATTGTTAAGATACTTGAATATTAGCTTGAACATGGACAGTTCTTGTGTCTATTCATGGATTCTTCTCACTGTTTCTGTAGGTTTAATGGTCATATTCAGTGTTTGTTTTCTCCAACGCCTTGCCCTATCAAGAATGTTTCCCACTCACTAATAGGGAAATTTCAAATGTTGTTTGCTTGCACCCCCTAAACATCTCAGGGTACAGAGAATCTTGGCTCTGCACAGTCTCAACATCAAGCTCTGAGTGCTCTTGATAGGGTGGATTTGACACACAAAGGCTTGTTTGGATTCTTAAGCTGTTTTCGCCAGGAATCAGACAATTGTTGACAGAATGACTGTGACTCAATAGTAAATGTGACTAAAATGAGTTTGGAACTGAAAAATGAATATCTTTTGGGGTAATGCTTAACTGTAAAATGTACACAATCATGCTGATGTATCTTTTTGTCCTGAAATCAAGTAAAAATGTGTTTTATTACACGAGGTTATATATTTTGGTAAATTTGTAAAGAAAAAAAACAAATAAGCATTCCATTGAACATGATTTGTCCTCTCTTTAGTCTTTCTATAATGAGAGAGAATGCTAGACATATTTCACATGGACTTTTACAATTCCTTCCTTGGTACATTTTCTATCAAAGCAAAATACAGTTGGAGCTATATTGTGTTGTTAAAGTGCAAGCTTTGCTTGGGTTATTTTGGGTCAAATCCTAAAAAAGGAACCACAAAGTCCAATAACTTAATAAAAAGCCTTATATGTAATGACAGACTGTAAAATTAATTTTAGATCTCCTGAAAAAAACTTTCAAACAAATTGCCACATTTCTGAGCCGTTTTTTTAACAAATACAAAGTACATGCATTAATGTGTTGCAATACTTTTTTATACTGAAGTATTGGCATGTTCTACATCTTGTAAACATCTCTGAATTGAGAACTAAAATATTATTTATAGCTTAATATTTACCAAGTACAAGCAAAAGGCAAAAATATGGGTGGCATGGTGGCGAAAATGCTAGCACTGCTGTCTTGCAGCTCTGGGGCCCTAGGTTCAATTCTGGACCAGGGGTGCAGTTTGCATGGCTTTTGTAATGTTCTTCCTTTCTTTGACTGGGTTTCCACTGGGTGCTCTGATTTTCTCCCACTGTCCAAAGACATACTAGTAGATAAACTATCTTCAGGGACACCTGGCCCTGGTGAGAGTGTGTACATGTCTGCGTCTGTGTGCCCTGCGATGGACTGGTGTATCTTGCCTTGCGCATGTTGCTTGCCGAATAAGCTCTGGATCCTCCATGACCCATAAATTGGATGAAGCAACTAGAAGATGGATAAATGCTAAGACAACAATAATGTTGTGGTGAAACTGCGGTTGAGCTGCCATAGAATGGCTCACTACACTTATAGTAAATAACTGCATCTTCTGTTAATGGGCTACGCATGTTGGTGGTGTGACACATTTTCATGAAATACTGTACCTGCTACGTTTTCACGAGGTTCAGAAAGAGCTGCCCAGGACATCGGAAGAAATTGGGAAGGGGAGAACCAAGTGGGTGGACAACTGATCCATTGCAATCCGCAAACGAAAACATCAAATGCGGATGAGATGCTTTTAAAAAGGTCTACTTTCAAAATAGTAAGGCTGAGAAAAAGGGAAGTCGCATTGAGAGCTGCCACGGTGTTGTGATAAATCATAGGAGCGCTCCGCAAACGCACTGGAGAAGAAGGAGGCTCCTTTTTCGGTGGAGAATAAATTACCTCCAGGAATGTGGCTGGAATCCAGAGCAGATCCCTTTACATCTCAAACAAGGCGCACCCCTTCCTGCTGGCGGCTGCCCCATGGACATCTGGAAAAAAACGCAACACAGAATGGACAGCTTTGAGAGGGGAGCTGCTGTCCGGTGTTCACGGTCTGCAAGAGGATAGCCGGGTCTGCAGGGAAGCCCTGTGTGGTCCCCCAACAAGCCCTGCTGGCACTGCACAGATGCCTTCTCCCGACAGCCGTTCCTGGCTTACTGTACCTTTCCTTCTGCATCTGTTGCCAGTCTCCTCACTTTTAAACCTGGAATCAGCCATTATTAAACAGTCGCTACTTCTTATTCAACACAGTGTAATCTAATGAGAGAGAATGGAGTTTATTTGCACAGTAACTTAATACGTTTTCCTTGCTGTGTAATGATTTGCCAATTTCCCAACTCCAGAGGAAAATGTACAGTAGCTACCAGGTTTTTTCTTCCAAAAAATGTTTGGTGTGAATCTTTAAAAGGGGCCAGACACAGTCCAGGTACAGGGAAAGCTTATATACGGTATATATTATTTTCACTTAAATATATTTTTAGAAAACAAACTGCAGTTTATTTTGAGTTAGAAAAAGCTGGGAAAATTACACTGCAGCACCAGGCTTTGGAAGTTGTTCTGAAAGATTTTGTGGTCCAGCAGTTTATTACTTGGACTTGGAAACGTCTTCTGTACTTTTGAAAGCAGAATACACCCACTAATCAAACACATATTCATCAGATTTGTATACATAACTCTTCAGTCCACATTTCTTTGTGTTTGGTGCCCTGTCTTTCCTCCCTACACCTTGCAGTTTAGCTTGTCTAAGGAAACAGTGTCTGAAGGTCCTTGTTTCAGTGTGTTGGCATTTCATTTGCCATTTCATTCTCGGTTCCAGAATAAGGGTAGCCTGCAAGCTACACTTAACAAGGCTGTGAGCCAGAAAAATACAAAATAACAGATGTTACCAGTCAGTAACATGCAAAAACAATCAATATGTCAGTAAATTGTTCACCCTTAGTCAAGTGACAGATTCCCATTTCAGCTAGAATCATGTAAGATCTTTGTCTTTTTTGTTGTCACACGACATGGCCTTGGAGGATATCACTATATTATAAAGTACCGGGTATAGTGTAGGTAAACAAAAGCTGTGTCTACAATTGTTCTGCAGAGGTAAGTGGAAATGAAAATTGAAATATGTTACCCTATTATGCCAAGATATATGTCATTATTCTTAAAACTAAAGAAGGAAACAGCCAAAAGCACATCTGAAAAATGATACTGTATATTCCACTATATTTGTTAACTTACAGTAAAAAAGATTTTGAAAAGTCACGTACAATGATTTGGATACTTACAGTATTAGTTATATGGATTTAAATTTATTGACAATTTAATCCTGAATCTTCTGTGTTTTGATTGCTGAAAGCTCCAAGTCAAGATATAAATACCTACTGCATTGTCCTAGATTGTAAACAAAAAACATGATTTGACTGAGGAGCACAACTATTTTTATTCTTGATTTTCACTTTGGTGCTTTGCCAAAGCATTTATCACGACAAGGCAAAGATGAGCCTTTTCCTGGCAAGTGAAAGTTTGTAGTAAACAGTTTTAAGGACTCCCTATTTGTTCCTCTTTAATCTGATGTCCGTTTCCAAACTGTGTGCTGTGCTAGGCCATCTGTCATCTTCTTACTTCTATAATGAGGCAGATCACCTAGAAAAAAAGGCTGTGGTGATAATTTAATGATAATGAATAATACATTAGGGCAATAAAAAATGAATACCAATAAATGATCAGGATCACTATACTATATACCAATAAAAAGTATTGTCTTACCAATAACATAAGACAATATTTTCATGTAACGTTTTCACAGCTTAGAGAATTATTTGCCAAACACATTTCTAATACCTGACAGGCTAGATATCATCAGGGAATGAAACATACTAGTTGTAATTGCTGTCTCTCTTAGCGGGGGATTTTGAATTTCCTATCAAAATGGCATTCTATATGGAAAATACTCTCAAGCAGAAAGTGACATAAGAAAAGCTTGAAAAGGAAGAGGAAATCTACTGGAAGGGAAGGGTTTATGGTCTGATATTGTGCACCTGAGAACGTGAAAAGGTACAGTATACTAATTGACCACAAATGACCTTAACTATGCTCTAGGGTTTCAGAGGTTGAATATGGCAGTGCATTCTGAAACCATAGACAAAAGTGGAAACTACAAGAAAGTGCATGTGAAACAGAGAACAGATCCACCAGAAACATTTACCTATCCTGTGCTTACAGTTCCCCTGCTACTGCACAAGTATTTTATGATTGAATGCTACCAACTCAAGTGTCGCTCCTTGTTACAAGAGTTGAGTGACGTCATCAACTATAGTTAACTGGACCTACAGGCTGAATGCAAAACCTTAATGCAAAAACTTCAAACTGAGGACAGCACACAAAAAAGCAGAAAACAAAAGAAAACCACATCAGCTAGAGAAACTAGATATTATTTTCATATTCTTCAACAGGCAAACTTAATTGTGAGAAACAAACAGGACAAATGTAATACTTTATGCTCCAGTAGGAAAATTTGCTACAATTGGAAATACAGTGCTTCCCAGAGGATTTTCCAAAAAGTACTGTATATTTACGTGGGCAAAATAAAATACTTATTATTACATTTTCACAATATATACTGTACCTTATAAGAGCAAGAAGCAAATTGTGTTCTGAACTGACAGACCTTTAAAATCCAGGTGTTATTTCTGAAACAAGACTTGTTTCTTATGCTATGCCTGCATCTAGGGGACAATCAACAGTGCTTCATTTCTGCACCAGAAAAGGAAAGATCTGTGTGCAAAATGATGCATAATCTGTTTTCTCGCAAGTGGGCACACCTATAGTTGTACGACATGCAGGAAACATCAACAAGCCGTATTGGAAAAGCAGAATGTCAGAACATGCATTACAAATGGAAGATCAACAAATCTGTCTACTGGGCACAACACTGGTAAAATCACGTGTAGAAACGGGAAAAGAAACCCAATACTGTAAAGCTCAATTTGAAATAATGGCAAAGTATGGAGGGTTTAGACTGAGAATAAGCTTAATTTCCCTCTGCTGGATTAATTCAGGGCCATTGAACAAAGAACCCAATATTGTTCTCACACAAACAGTGTTCTCAGTTTATTACAGAGTATTGGTACAACTACACATTTAACCAAATCTATTTAGGCCTGGCTAAAATCCCTATTCCTTTACTTTAGGCAACTAATGTCTTGAAACAATTGTATTGTTTCTTTGCTTTTGTTTTAAATATGGACTAAGCCTGTATCCTGCCTTGCACATTTTATTTGATGGGTTAGGCTCTGGTTCACCACAACCCTGCATTGGACTAAGTGGTTCTTGAAAATGGATGGACAGACTAATCTGAACCTCAGAACATAAAAGCTAACCACTAAGTTCAGCTGCACTAAATGCAGCAGAATCCCTCACCATGCTAAGGCAGACTGTAGTTATACTTTATTTCGTGATGATGAAGAAATCAACTGACTTAAACTACTTTATTTATTTTCCAGGCACTTGTATTAATGAATGGTTCTACATGAGCGGTTCTTGAGAGACACACATTTTACAGGTGCATAATGGAGCTTTAGACCTGGAAAGGACCATTAAATTGGTCTAGCTGAGCAAGCAATTAAATTAATGATTTAATTGAGCTCCAAAGGGACAACCAGTGAACTGCAGAGCCCTTGTGGGTAGTGGCTGAAAACCTCATAAGTCACTTTCATTTAAACTGAACAGCTCATTGCATTATTATTATTTGAAAGGAACTTTCAAAGATGAGCAAAGTCAAGTGTCAATAGATTTGCACTTGCAATGAGAACTGATGTTAGTTCATACTAAGACATTCTTACAAAACCCTATCTGTTTTATAAGCTATGTTTTAGCGCTAATTTGGCATAACAACTTGGATGTCATTTGCAAAAGGCCCACACTGCATCATTTGTTTTAAAGAGATGCTATTTAGCCCACCATGAAAACCACAATCAACACCAGAGAAGACAAACTCTAATCACACAATGTTCCTATTGAGAAAGTCTGGTGGCTCATTTAATAAAAGCTCCTACATGCAAGTAGTGGCTATGTTTCAGTAAATGGGGCATTTTTCTACTACTAGAAAATAAAAGCAAAAGAAAAAAACACTGCCTACAGTAAAGTCTTTATAAAGGCTACTTTTCTTTTGAGTATTGCAGAGTGAGGGGGGAAACGTAGGAAACTATTTTAATAGGCCTGCCAAGTTCTGAGCCTGCAGTGTGGCAGGAAGAATAATTGAGCTGGAGCCACAGCAAAGAACTGGCCACGCTGGGAGCACATTCTTGGCTGAGATCCCCTTGCAGAGCAACAATGTGTGAATTCATGATAAAGCTTGAGAGATGGCCTGGCTATTTTAGATAAGGTGATCTGAGTTTTCCACTGCCTCTGACAATGTCCTGTTACACAACAGCAAGAGATGTCAACTAGGGCAAACATACAAATCACACACACAATGATTGAAAAATGAAATGCCTGGCAAATTTGATGAAAAACACTTAATCAATGGTGAACGATAAAATTCAACAGGGTTGTTCTATTTGTAAATCCTTACTTTCTGCAATGTCTCTGCTTCATGCTACAGTCATATTCTAATAGTGTCAAAAAATGGAGTAGCTACACTGAAGCACTGTCCACAGTTCATAGTCCTTGCTATCTTGGACTTGTACTGTACTGTATGTGTCTGTTTGTCCAGGGAAACCCAATTCGTCCACCACACTGCCATGACCCTAGAGTGGCTTTAGAAGATCTGGTTTCTTCTGCAGAAATATTTAAGGACAGGTACCTAATAATACCTGGGTATAAGTGACAGGACTGTATGACAATTTTACACCTATGAACCGAGTGTCCCCATCTATGGTCTTTGAAGTTGACATTGCAGTACAGGTGGCTTTAAAGCATCATGTCAAGAGCCGTGTTAAGGAATCCAAAGGAAGACAACTAGGAGACCCTGGAATGATTAAGATCCCTGAGCCAAAGCTTAGCCAGCTGGCAAAGGACAAGCAATTTAAATAATGAAAAGTCCATCGAAATGAAAGGTCTCAGCAGACATTGATCAGAGAGAGCAGTTGCTGATCTTCTTTCTTCATCCTTCATTCAAGGTTGCAAGCAATGTGGGAACAACAGAATAGAATAGTGAGCAGTTAAAACACTGGGAAAAAGTAGATGAAAGACTAAACAAATAGAAAATGGTAGGATTGGGGAAGATAATTATCTGAAACCATCCGTGATGCCCTTTAATGAGTTCTGCAAAGGCCGAAATAGAAGAATAAACAATTCTTGCAGCGATACAGAAATGTCACACTGGTAATTTAACATGAGAAATGGTAAAAAAAAAGGCAAGAGCCTTGAACAGTCAAGAAGTGTGTGAAGAGTAACAATAACATCACCCAGAAATGTCAAACTCAAAGCTCATTGGCATGACTTTGAGAAAAACAAACTGGTGACGAAGTGTCACTCCTGCCAATGCAGTGATGCAAATATTAGCATAAAAGTGATCAGTGTGTCAACTTAGGCCAAAGTTTAATATCCACATCATTTGTTTAAAAAAAAAAGAAGTCTCTTAACTTTTTGAGAAGAGGAAGCACACCTGTTGGCTTTAACCCTTTTAAAAGACTAAACAACAAGGAACAAGTAAGAGGTCTATTCCACGTTTCGGTCGTGGAGCCTTCTTCAGGTGTTTTAACAATTTGAGTGGTGTATGTACTGTAGCTGGATCTTAACATGAGGGTAAGTTTGCTTTCCTGAACAGAAATGGAGAAGTGATTACTCCTCTGCAAATGGTATGTCACAGTAAACTAAGAGTGTGATTTGGATGCTTATACAAATCCCTACATGAATTACATGAATAAAATACAAAAAAACAAGAAACTGTTGCATTTCTGTAAGGTGCAGAGTAACCTGAAAATTCAAGCATACTTTTAGAGTTGATTCAAACAAAACTTGCAACGTTTCACACATTTCTGAAAAACGGTTTTTAAAGGTCTAGGAATGAATAAACATAGTATTAAGCTTAAGGTTTCTCTTCATAATTTAGTTTAAGCACTAATGGCAGGCAGCCAGCGCGCATTAGCAACTGAGTTGGAAGAATGTGAACATACCGAGCAAGTTAGAATGGAAAAGGGCCAACACCAAAAAAATCAAGAGAAAGTACACATCCTCAAATGTACACTACCCTTAATATGTACCGTAAATTCAAGTATTTCATCGTACAGTGCAGGTGTCTCGCCTTGTATTGATAGCATTTAATAAACTTCAATAATTGTAATACTAATGAATGTATTTACATAGTAATTTGCTTAGTCAAAATCGCCTTTGTACAATAACAGCATCGAAACAGTGCTTAGCTTTTGCCAGTGAAAACTACACTTTACCTGGATTTGTCTTGCACAGCTGTTCAAAGAAAGCGAAAAGCGTAAAATCATTGGAAAGCAATAGCTACACATTCAGCAAACCACCACACCACCGTCTTACCCATCCATTAAAACGTAACCATACGTTTTACCTTTTGCATTCCAGTGCTGAGATCCATTAGAAGCACTTTTTATTTGAAGTTAAGAGTATTTGTCGTATCTCCCTCTTCACCGCTCTGCTATTACCACCTTGCTTGCAGTTGTAGTCTGTTGCCTGCCCGTTCTTAGGTTGTTTTAATACGAGGGTGGGAATCCCTACATAACTTTGCCAGCCAATTACGATAAACTGACATTATTTTACCCAATAGAAACGCTTCATATTTTTTGCTCTTTTCCTTCTTTCGCTCTTTTTTTGTTGTACTATCCGGGAACACCCAGCCTCCTTAAAAGACATGACATCACCGGTGCGGGATTATGTGATAGAGTGTGAAAGAATGCTCGATTCACATTTTTGTCCTACTACATTAGATAGCGACTGAGTATTCAGGCTTTCCTGTATATTAATTTCTTCTCTTTTTTTCCCTTTAAAGGAAAAGCGACGCACAATGCAACTAAACCAGTGAGGATAAATAAACCTATCCTGACTAATGGTGCAGATGCGGATTTAACCAAATGCGGAGCCTGATAAATGTTACTGTACGTGACCAAATTCGGCGTTTACAAGTAATTACAATATTTGATCATGGTTTAATAATGGAAATCGAAGCTCAAGTGTTATCAGTTGTTTTCAGTCAATTCCTAACACCTCTGTGTATCTGCATATTTATTAGGTTAGACAATATGTTGAAGCACACAAAAAACGTAAATTTGTAAATGGGAAAATGTATTCCATATTTTCTTTTTTTCATACACATTAATCACACAGCATGTGTATACTAAACGGAAGGTATACTATACATATATATAACATATTCATATTTAACTAAAAGTAGAGAAGCGAGCATCAAAAGTAACAGTTCAGTTGGGAAATAAACAGTAGAACATACTACAGTACAGTACTTTGGGATGCAGTTTCAAGGATGATCAGGAGGTTAAAATCTAGTAGGCTCATCATCAGCTTCAACAATGTGACGGTAGGATAGACCTGCTTCACATTGTGTTCCTCTGCCGCTCTTACCTCTGAATGAAAAGAATAATTCCTAAAAGAGCTAAATACCCCCACTCAGCGGCGCCAGATTATGCAAGCTTTCAAAAGCAACAGAATGATAAATGAGCTCTGTGTTTTGGTAAATGAACGACCTCAATTTATTTAAATATTTTATATGTCGTAGTCTTTGAGCACAAATAGTGTTGTGACCCAAATCAGGTTTTAAAAAAATCCCCTCCAGGTTTAGGTCTGATTTTGTTCTTTTTGTGAATCCGATGGTTTGTGACTCACTCTGATTATTAGTAACAATTCTTAATAAAAACGAAACAAGGTTTTTACCCGCCCTTGTTCGCCTTTGATTCCCCAAAATGGAATTGGGACAGTTTGAAAATCACCAGCATCCTCCCATAGACAAACTGCTGTCAATACAGGTCCATAGAAGAAATACAGAAATGCCATGCCTAACTGTTGTAAGAACTATTTAATTATGTTCCCACGTAGTATTCGAGATCAACCAATACTGTAACTCTGTGTAATGTGGTTAGACATCGTACACTTACACTAGATAATAAACCGCACTGCAAACAGCAGTTTACCAGATACGGTATCTGGCAAGACGTGCCTTTTTGATGATTTAGTATGATTTCGTCTGAGACATTACTCACATAATCTGTGTTTGTGTGCGTGTACTGTATCTTGACCTCCCCTTTCTTGCTTTATGTCTTTAAACATCTGAACAGTTTTAAATGCAGCTTTTTTTTGTCTAGACAAGGGCACGATAGATAATAATGACACCCCTGCAACCACTTCTGATTCATGTTAGTGCAGTCATGCATATCGTGAGTTTACTCACTGTTTGCTAAATTGCAAGAGCAAATACAGGTAAATTTCACACTAACACACACTTTTGGAGTATCTTTCTTATTTTCCATCATTGAATTAAGATCTACTGTACTTCTTCCTTTGGAAATTCAAACTCGAACATTTTCATTTTCTTACACCAACTATTCGGATTTTGGTCAGTGTATTAAAGGCACTAAAAAAAATTCAACATATCTACTTAAGTGAGTACAAACCAAAGCTACTCCCCACCACATTCATTCTGAAGTGCTGCAAACATGAAGTGAGAAGAGAAAAAGCCTTTCATTAACCTTTGTACCTCTGTAGAAAAATAAGTCTTTATTCTTGTGCTGTCAAGTCATATTGTTTTTAAACCTCGTAGAGATTACGGGACAGTGTTTCTTAATTACCAGAAATACCCATAGTTCCAAACAATGCTGGGCAACTTTCATTGTCAGAACACAAATACTGAACACTTTTTAACAATTCAACTTTACTCCAAGCGAATGAACATGTAGCGCTTTCAGTTCATGGAGAAATTCACAATCAAGAAAACTGCACCATCTAGTGGTTTTGAAGATATTAATTTAAAAGCATGGTTACAGGAATGTCATGTCATGTCATTTACCAAACCGCTTCATACCATATGGTGTCCCGGGAAGTCGGAGCCTACCCGGCAAGCAACGAGCGCAAGGCAGGGTACACCCTGGACCAGTCCATCGCAGGGCAGGTGCAAGCCAATCATACATAGGGAAATTTGGCCCGGACACTGGGATAACTCCCTACTGATCGAGAAATGCCCGAGGATCTTTAATGACCAAAAGATACTTGCAGAAGCAATAGTATATTAAATCATTAAATGTGCTTTGAAAAGACTTTAGATTCTAAATATACTTTGAAAGTAGAGTAATGAATATTACTAAAACAATCATGATTCATCTAATGAGATGATCTCCCATCCAGGGTATATCCTGCCTTGCTCCCATTGCTTGCCAGGATAGGCTCTGGCTCTCCTGTGCCCTTAAATTGGATTAAGCAATTAGAAAATTGAATGTTGGAATGGAAAAGTGCTGTTTTGATGGGAGATGTACACTGTGTGTGGTAGTTTTCCTGTGAATTAAATATGATTCTAGGTCAGTTTTTTGTGTGAGTGGGTAGTGTTACCCAGATCTAAGCTGTAGGAAAAAAAATGAAAGTAGAACACTGTACAAAGACAGAAACGTACTGCGAGATCATCTCCTATAGGTTCATATCTGGTATTATGAAACACAGACAGATACTTGTAGCTCATAATGCAGCTATGGAAGTATTTAACTATGTAATTCAGAACTGGATATAAAGGACACATTTAAGTACTGCATCATGCATGAACAAAAGTGACAAAGACTTAACATTTGCCTGGTATTTTTGGTAACGAAGTGTTGTAGATTAGATACATTCTTGAAAGAAAATGGATTCATCTGAGAATTTGAGCTGTTGTACCAAATTAAGTGATTCAATGCCTGTTTTGTAGGTAATCCTTGCTCACAATATTGATGAGATTAATAAGAAATCAATAACAGCAAAAACAGAAATTAACCCAATTCAACCTTTTGAATTATACTCTACTTGCATCAATTTCAGTGTGTTACAGAATTTTTAAAGATCAGATTTGGAAGGATGATTACATGTGTTGGAATGACAAATAATATAAGCAAATGTATCAGAAACCAGAATATGATTAGTGATATTTGGAAAGTGCTGTCAAAAAATAAGATGTTAATTAAGAGAGTAATCCAAAATGACTGCAAAATTCTTCCTTTTGTAGACTGTGTTTCAGGTACATTCAGGGATTGACATTTCCCAGTGCAGCTCAAAGAGTTAAAAAAAAAAGGCAAAAAACAAATCTTGGCTAGCAGACTGCAAACCAGTCATTTGGGTATCTTTAATGGAAGAAAATTGGTGGTAATTTTTTCCATCGGTTCATTGTATTCTGCAGCCTTTTACTGTTCTGGAATTGAAATGAATCCCTCTGGGGCTGTAAACTAAAAGGTTGTGAATGGGTTTTGGGACTGTTTGAGCTTCCAGTAGGCAAATATGGCTCTGGGGAGACATAAGGTGCTAGAATGACTGAAGGCTTTGCTGAAGTAATAAGAAAGCAGTAATTAGAAAAGGGAGCCACAGTTTTATGTCTTTTTATACCTTTTAATGCTTTTTGAGATGGTAGCCCACGCCCCGTGTATGATGTTAAAGGTGTTGTACTGTACTTACAGCTAATAACATAAAATTCAAAAAACAACAACTTTTCTTCTTCTAATAACTGGACAAAATATTGAGAATGGTCAATTTAACTGATCGTCTCAGTGGCTGGCAGAGCACGAGATATGTTGAATCTTCCATCTTCCCTGGCCCAGATCTCACACTGCGAGAGAAGAGGAATGTGCAATTAAATCCCACACCATTGCTCTCGTTACTGTCGGTGTGGCAGTTTTCTTTCTTTATGCAGAAACATCAATTGGCATATGTTATTAGTATTGCCACTACAGCAATCCCTACCAGATTTTGAGTTAATTCACCAAATAGTTTAGGAGAACAATTGTTTGCAGTACAGGATGCATATTGTCAAGGTAACAAATGGAGATCATGAAGCTGCTCTAGTTATACAAGAACCCCAGTGCACCTGAGGTAGAATACAGATGATACTGTAAATATGGAGTTAGACCTCCGATATTTAGGTTTAAGTGTAATGCGTTCTGATCAGTTATAAAATGTCCAACATGAACGTGTTATTATTTTAAAGTATTTTTAATTGTAAACCAAAACATTATTTATGTTTCCTAATGTTTTAGCTGGTGAATGCACAACCTTTAAAATGCAGGTGAGGGGTGATATCTGAAATAAAGAGTTTGATGTGTATAAACCACTTTTATTTTCAACATTAACTAAGACCTACAGTATGAAGTAAGCAATTATGCTCTACTGTGATATGGTGTCCATGCAAAAGTCCTTCGTGGTGTGTGGAGCTAGACTGTTTTCTGCATTATTTGCAAGCAGAAAAACTGATTTTTTACTCTTAATGGCATATGAAATCAATGGAAATTTACACAGAAAATGAGTTACTGTACTGTACATGCTGAGGCAGGGTAGTTTTAGTTAATACTGAACTGTAGTATTCTGAAATTACTAATGTTTATTGAGTACTTAAGCAGATATCTCAGTAAGGCATTGATGAAAAAGATCTAATACATTTTTCAGAATCAGATAAACAGAGCAAGGATCTCAATCTGGCAATGTTAGGAAGAAAAAAATGGATCCCCTTATAAAAGTTGTAATTCAAGCACAAAATAACATCATAGGGTCAAAAATATAACAAAGTCTTCTAACTCCAGTCAGCTATTTAATTTTAACACCACCAAAAATGATGATTTCCGTAGGCAGTTTCAGCTGAAAAAAGGAATCAATCACATTACCTTCATTTGAGTAATGAAAACAACAAAACAAAACATACAAAATCAGTGAATTATCAGAATGTACTTTCACAAATGAATATTAAGCCTGAACAAATGGAGGTTATGAGAGAACTGAGCACATTGTTTTATTGTTAATGTTACGCTGATTCATTTTCTCAGTATCAACACCTACAGGACTGCAACATTTTGTCACTGTCATGCTGCAAGTGGCTTTAATGACATATGACATTTTACAACTACATTCCAATTTAGCAATTAAAATGACAGAAGTCTGTTTTTCTAAAACAGGTAGGTAACTAATGATGAAAATCCGTTTCACCTTTACAAGTGCTGTGGAAAAGCTAGATGCCAGCTGTGAATCTGCTAGGCCACACTGACAGTGAACTGCACCCAGCCATGAGCTCTGACCAATTCCAGCAGACTAACCATTTATGATTACCTGGCATTAAAGCACAGGACATAGATATTGCTATAAATTTCCGTAGCCGGCGAAGAATCTTGTAACAGAAGATGTTAAAGATTTACTGATAAATTTCACGGAACACCCAACGACAGAAACTGCACTTTTTTCTATTGGGAAATATAACAGGTTGCTTTCCTTCATTTAATTCTGAAATTCACTCTGTACTGCACATAAGCAGCTGCAAGGAGGGGAAGAAGATGTATGAGCCTGAACTACAGCCAGCTTAAGTGATTTTTTCTGGTGGCTGTTATGGGAGAGCATTATAGCTAGTCAGATTATAACAGCTTTTATTGCCTCTTGCATTACAGACACAGAGAGAGTAGGAGAGATGATTAGTGGTATTGCGATTGTAAATCATGCAATGTTGTCTTAAGAGCTGTCTGCCTGTATAAGCAGCCGCTGCCGTGGTAAGCACTCCCCTTTCACAGTATCACAGTGCTGCAGAAGTGTTTGCTGTTTTAAAAGAGAAGTGTTCAAAATGGATTTAAATCTGTAATCAGTGAGCTGACCGGGAGAAGCCTTTCTGCACCATTTCCCCCAGAAAATAACTTTTTTTTACCACTGTATTGGTACCTAAGCCATTGTGCATTTACTGTATTTTGCAGGTTTTTGCTACAGGTCTATTAAAGCACAAGTCAAAGAGATCCTCTTGTACAGTAGAGTGATAGGAATACCCACTGGTTCTGACCAGCGGTGGTGATTAAAATGAGCACAAGACGTACGTTTCTGTTTTATCCCTTTGCACCTTCATAGGTGGGACAGGTCCAACAGCCCTGTTAAGAAACATAATTTCTGCCACTTGTACCAGTGTGTTGGCCTTCATAGAGATGAGTCTTTCGTTTTCAAATTTTGGTCAAAACAACTGTCAAAATGTCATTCCTCCTGAGCATTGCTGTAATAAAAAAATGGAATTGCTTCTCCATTTTAGCTTTTTATACTGTATGCTCTTGAATATTTCTCTGTGTCTTGAGATTTTGAACTCAAATCCATATACATGTTCATATTAAAAGTGCCAGATTGTATTAAGTAGTGGTATTCCTGTAGTGCCAAGACACATTTCCTAGTTCATACACATACCAGGTTGTGTATGAAGTATCTGTGACTTCTGTTTCTATGGTTACATTTAAAGGTTTCTTCATTGTCATACTGTAAATATGCACTTATTGATACTGATGTCTGTGCTATCATTGTTGTGCTCTTAGCTCTGCAACACCAAAATACTGAGTCACCAAGTTTTGTCACTGCTGTCGTATATGCAGAGAATGAGTCACTTTCAAACCCATGAAACAGTACTCTGTATTATTATTTCTTAGGTTATATTCTGTACATACAGTATCTCTAACTTATACGGAAATGTCAGGAGGTTTTAAAGAAGGAATGGAAGTAGAATTCATTCACTCATTGATAACCTTTGACCAATGATGTCATTGTTTAATTGATGTTCTAAAGATATCTGAGGCATCATTTTATAAGATGTTTGAGTCTAAATAAGACACTAAAACATATTTCAAGGCACACCTTAAGCCATGGGTCTACAGTACATACATTAACCCAATCCTCTTTCAAATCCCTCAGCAAAATTCTATTTATGTGCTCTATTTTCTATCGCCACAATGGAAACTAAATTGTTAAAACAGTTAAACAGAGAAACTGTAGCTTATTCTGAGAAAGAAATATAAGTAATGGTAGCACACATTTAAGCATGTGGGTGTGTCAAAGAAAGAGGAAAAATAACTAATCCACTTTGTGCAAGTAGTTCAGGCTCTGGGACAGCACAGATTCTCAGAACAAATGAATTGGTCATTTGTGTCATACTTGCATTTCTCTCCAATATGAACATGCCTTAAATTGCTTTGCCTTTGTTATAACTGAAAATTCCATGATCCGTAACTTCAAGCTGTTCATCACAAAATCCAAGCAGCATTAAAGCACTGGGTGCATTTTTTTGTTCATATTCAATGCCAGCTCTTCAGAGAACAGAAGTGAAAACATTTGTTTCCCATTAGTTTCCCTTTTACCAAACATGCACAAATAAAGACACCCAGTTCATCATGTGGTTTGAACAGAATTACTTGTGTCATGCTAAAAGAGGTTTCTGCTTAACGTTCAAGATGATTTTTATAGTCTGACTGAAGTCTGAGTCCAGATCATGTAATTTTTCTATGTTGGTTTTAATTCAGTTCTGGAGTAGGAGAAAAAATGAGTGACTTTAATACTTCCAAAATGCTGCAATGATAGCTGTTGATTGCTTATGCTGTGTTAAAAAAGTTAAAGCAGAGATTGTGTGAGAGTTTTGGTACAGTAGCTCAGTTTGATTTTGGAAGGGCTAAGACTAGATCTATAAGAAATGACTGACATTAGGTACATTAGGTTTTTATACCTCTACTGTATTTAATGTGAGTAAGTGATCAAGGCAAGAGGTCAAGATAGTTGTAGGTTAAGTAAGTGAAAGGTGGAATAAAACCAACACAGTTGACCCTTTAGGACTGAGTTAATTATCATTCTTTATAATTACATTAGCTAAAAGTACAGTAGCTGGAAGTTGTGGTGCAGCTCTAGGTACTATATGAATTAAGGCAAGAGACTTTAATCAGTTATTGGCAAGCTACCTTCCTGATTGTTTTTCACACAGCAATATGGGAGTTAGATGGTAGGCTCAATAAGAGTTCAAATTTTGTCAAATTTTAAAGCTTAAAATTAGTCAAGTAAAGAAAATTCAATAAAAAAGGTCACAGGCAGACTAAATGTCTAAATGCCTCAGAGACATTTCAGGGAAAAAGAGAAGAAATTCTATGGACTTGTGAAGCACAGAGTCCCAGTTTTGCTTCCAACCTTGCTTTAAAAACAAACAAACGAAATGGCAGACTGTGATGACCTTATGAGAGCGGTTCAAGCATGGCCATTTTTTGAATAGCCACGGACTCCATTTTGGCTGATCTCCCAGCAGAAATAATATAATGGTCAAGAGCTGTAGGGCAGCTAATAATCCCAACCTTATCCCTTACAGTGTCAAACTACTGACTTGACATTTTGAAAAGCTCTCAAATGCCACAGATGTATCTCATAGGATATTGTGGGTTGTTATTCCCCCAATTCCCAATGCTGGACCTAAGTTACAAAAATGTATACAGCTCTTTCACAAACTGCAGCTCAGTCGTTGCTCAAACACATACAGTATACCCAACGTTTTCAGACAATTGGGTGTAATATTTCCTGGTTAAATAAAAAGAGTGGACCACTGCTTGCTAAGATTAAACACTGGTTAGATTACATCTCCCACCCAGGTACTAGCCAGGCTCACACCTGCTTAGCTTCAGTGGATTGCCAATTATGAGTTGCGGGGTGATATAGTTGCTGGCTATGTCACCTTCACAGTGATATTTTTTTAGGATGCAAAAAATATCAGTAGTACTAATCTCACAACCCATGTTTATTTGCCTGTCAGTTTCATAATGTTTACTCTCAAAAGCTGTAGCAGAAAAATTGAAAACAAAACCAAATTAAAATAAACTACTGCATAATGTTCTGACATTCAAACAGCAGGTCCTGAGCCAAACAGCAGGGGGCAGTGTTGTGCCTTGCAGGTGAAGCCTGTGCATAAAGGCACAGTCAGTGCCAATTGAACATTGTTCAGCCTTCCACAGCACAGCATTTAAGCTCTTTGTCATAATTTAAAAAAAAAAGCAAAAGATAAAACATATTATTGACAAGCCCAGTCAAATTCCATAGCCTGATGTGACACTTGCCTTTAATTGCCTACAAAGACAAGAACATCTATCTTTCACCCAGCTGCAGTGAGGGGTGAAGCCTTTAATTTTCACTTCCTGTAGCCTGGTAGAGAAAAGCAGTTTGTACTTCACGATGAATTAATAGACGACTGTACTGTAGTCCGTTATTTATTTTTGTTCCTGTCGTGCATTCTTTACGCTGGGAGTGGAGAAAAACTATTGGTATTCATGTTTAATTTGATTAATTTTTGACCATCCATTTTGTAACATGTGCATTTTTGTTAGGGTGTTAGCTGTTTGGCATATACTATTTTTATTGAAAAAAAGCATTGATAAAAGTATTTTCTGATCAATAAGCAATCCAAAGGAAGCAGCCTCACTGCATTCTAGGTCAGTTAAAAAAGGAGGGGCCTGGTTAGTACTGGAAGAGTAGCTCTCCGGGGAAAGCCAGCTTACTGCTCTAAGTGGTGTCAGAAGACAAGTAGATGGCACTCTTTTTTCTGGACCAGACTTGTCTAAGCTATTTCCTTAGCAAGATGACTGTGGACACTGCTGCAGAGCATGCAGCCCTTTGGATGAGATGTTAAGCTGAGGTACAGATTGCTCAATCATTAAAGATCACAAACATCTTTTGAAAGAGTAGGGGTGTTTACAAATGTCAACCAGGCTGGTGTCCTGACAGAATTCCACTTTGGGCCTCAGTAATCTGAACCCTTAATTCAATGGGGGAAATTCAATTGCTCAATTCTCTACTTGACATGCTGTATAGAGATAGCTGCTGGTATGTAATGGCTGCCCCCATTACTTTGTAATTAACAAATTAGTTCATAATTACAATGAGCAGTTGTCTATACAGAACAGATAAAAAACTTATATAGACCTAGACTTTGATTTAAGCCTTTATAATATTGCATATTCCTTGTCCTGTTAAAGAGGTTACAGCAGTGTTACCTGTTACAGCAGGCTGTAAGAGAAAACAAAGATGACTTCAGCAGGATCTCATTTACATTTACAGTTTTAACCTACAGAAAATTGTTTCTCTAACTTATCCCCAAAGCAGTGAAATTTCAGTGTCAGAATAAAGCAAAGATGTCGGCCGTCAGCTCTTTGGTAATTGCATGTCTTCTACACATAAAAAGCTAGGCAAAACATTTGCAAGAGAAAGTTCACTCACTCTCTTGTTCCACATAAATCAGGGTCTAGACTCCCTTTGTATTGTTGAAGTTAATGATCTGCAAAGCTATGCATGCTCTGTTGCTTGGTAAATAGCACTTTCCACCTAGTACAGCTACACAAGAGCACAACCTAATTCAATTTCCAAATACAGAAGATGAGAGAAGTGACAAAAGGCGACTTTTTCTATGCAGTCACTGTGCTACTTTAATAGCAACATCTTCACTGGTGCAGAAAACTTGTTTATAGCATTATCTGACAGCCGACATCTGCTTATACACTCTACCTCTTGTGCTTGAGTTGTATGAACATTATCATAATTATATTATGTGACCTAATTGAAGAATAGCATGATCACAAGATCATAACAAGGCCTGACAGCATTCATGTCAAAGCTTGCCCTTTGTTTTCATTTCTTTAACTAGCATTTGCACAAACGAGGGAGACAAGGGGAACTATATTCAGGCCTTTCTGTCTACATTGCTGCTAGTGGCTTTTTGATCCAAAGATCTCACTGAGCTTCCACAGCAAACCAGCTGTCTCAATGTGGTTATATAATTTGTTCCAAACACACACAGTTTCTCATGTATGGAAATTTTATTCACAGAGGTCATAAAACCATAATTTAAACATTACCAATTCAATATGACTTTTTATTGAGTAGTAGATGGAAAAACATTAAAGTAATTGAAAGAATGAGATTAGTGCATTGAAGTCATTTAAATTCAACATCATTTTGGCAGTAACAGAACAAGTTTCCTGCCTACAGGATATCCAGTTATTTCTTCCTACTTTTCTTATTCTTGGCATCTTCAAATCATGGGTAACTACTGACCATATAAAGAGCATTTTGTATTACTGAACGTACATTGTTCTGTTATTTTATTCCTTATTCTTGTTGCATATCCCAGGTCTGATGGAGACTAATGTGACAGGAGTCACCGCAGACCACAGGTCCTGTGAGAATTTCAGTGTGGAATAAATTCTGCCAAGTCAAAATAATAGATTATATTATTTCTTGCTGCTTTTGCTGATAGATACTATGAATGCTGATAGAAAGGTTTAAAACACTGAGCATTTTGCTGCTACTGCAGTTGCAAAACTACTTGTAAAAAATCAACAATCGAGATTTCTCTTCCTCTTATTGTTTGGAATCTTAAGTCGCACTTTAGATGTTTCACAATTGCTTTCAGAATATGGGAACCTAACTCTGATCTGGATCATATCCAGTCATTAAACTGATGCTGTAGTTTCTGGAAATGGGAAGAAATAGAATGGGAATTCATTCAGAAAGCTTTTGGCTTACACTAAAATGAATAATGCTGTATACTGCTTGAACTTAATAAAAGGAAGGAAGGATCTTTTGAAGTTTTCTCATACTACTGTACCTTAGACTTACAATACAGACAGGTGTTACATATTCCCTTATTATTACACCAACCAAACTCAAACTATAGAAATAAAATGAAAATAGTGACACTATCAGGCTTATGTCAATCCAATGACTGAACAGGTTAAAGGATAAAAAAAAACAAATAATAAAGATAAGGACCAAATACTGAATATGGGTTGATGTACTGTAATTAGTGGTGTACTACAGGGATCTTTATTTATAGTACATACAGTAGATGATATTGATTCTGTAGTATTATGTAGTAGTAAACGCCTCAAATTAGGTGTTTGTCAGGGCAATCATTGGGAAGATGATTCTTAATGTAGACAAGTATAAGGTGTTACATGAAAGTAATCAAATCATAACTGCATAAATAAAGTGGGAAAGGCTGATCTAAAGGAAGCAATCTATAAAAACACATTCGGAGAAGAAATAAAAAAAACAAATGGTATCTAGATTAAAGTTTGCAAAAAAGCAAAAGTGCTGACGAAAGCTCACAGAACAGACTTGAAAAATCATTGTATGATGATTTTCATGAACTGTACTTTTGTATTTCTTCATTAATAAAAACACTTAATGGTCTTTTATCAATAAATTATTATTAATGATCTGCAATGGTTTCTTCACAAATTCTTCATATGTTTTAAAAATGAATAAACTATTTCCTATCCATATTATTTCATATTGTCTTTAGTGCTTAATGATCTGTAACCCTTAATTAATCTTTATACCCTTTCTTCTGAACTCTGAAATAAGGAAATAATATGTGAGCACTATGGTTGTCATGAAACAAATACAATCACAGAACATATTGGAACAAATAGTGGCTTGTTCTACACAGAAAAGCAAAATAACTATATACCGTTAAAAGTGAACGTTTATTTTACATTTAGAGGTGACATGCTAAATTTGAATTGTACTTTATTCATTTTAAAAATAATCCCTTATGCAAGTAAAACGTACCTATATAAGATAACCTTTTAAAGGTGACTTTGAACAAAACTGGATATACTGTGGTGAAGTGCTATTAGATTAAGAACAGGAGGCATTTTGTTACATAAATACCTGTGGGTGTCTGGTCAAGCTGTTTAGCCATGTTGTTGAAACTGATACCCTGGCGTTTATCAAGGTTCTCAAATCGTTTAGGTACTATTTACTTGCAAACAAAGTTAAATGGGCTAAATGACTTCCTCGCATTTGGAACCAGTCTTACATAAATCTGTCTTCAGCAATAATTTACAGTACTTTGCCTGCTCAACTGGGTGACTGAGACATGCCGAACTTCAGGGTCCATTATCCTGAATGGGAAAATATCCACCCACCCATTTTCAGAATGCTGCTTATTCCTAGTAAGGGTCATTGCAACTCAGAGACCCTGTCTTAGAATGTCAAGTGGGACTACACTCTGGATGGGACATCTGTCCAGGGAAAATGTTGCTTATTGTTTTTTAAATCTTGCTCAGTGAAGTGAAAACTGAAGTGTTCGTCTATTATTTTTCTGCTTAAAGTCTTTGTAAAGCCGATACTATGGCATAGTGGTTAGCATTGCTGCCTTATAGTGCTGAGGTCCTGGATTTAATTCCAGTGCTATCTGCAAGGAGTAGGTACAGTACTGCATGTTCTCCCTGTGTTCACATACAGTAGGTTTCCTCTGGCAGTTCCGGTTTCTTCTCACAGTTTAAAGACTTACTAGCAGGTTACTTGGCCTCTGGGAAAATTGGCCCTGGTGAATGTGTGTATCTGTATGTGCCCTACTGTGGACTGGCATCTCATCCACCCCACTGGCAAGGTGTTCCCTGCCTTGTGCCCCTTGCTTGCTGAGATAGACTCTGGCTCCACTTCGATTCTGACTTACATTAGGTGCAGTGTTTAGAAAATGTACATATTGTGTAACATAGTGCTTACATATTGACAGGTTGGTACTTCTCTGTTTTTGGTTCTATCAGCTGATGCATCAACCAGTATACATATTTGGTTTGTAATTCCTATATTTTCTAAAATTTATATGGAAATAATTATATGAGGAAATCTCATTATTCTTTAGGTATTCCTCTTAGTATTAGTTGCAAAAGCAGCATTTTTAGTTATAATGGAAATAGTACTATTGTATTGGATATTCTGCAGCACATCTCAGAAGACATTTCTCAGAAGAAATGCTTTTGAACAAAAATCGGTAAGGGGAGAAGCTTAAATGGCCCACAAATAATTAGCAGAAAAATGGAAAAACTTAAGGGATTTCCATTGTGCTCTTATCAGGCCATTACATCCTTAATATCAAAGGAATCCTTGATCACCAGAGATCACATTCAGCAAGCTGAGACAATACTTTATTTGTCTTCGCAGATGTAGTCTTACCAGGAGCAACTTCAGTCACGCAACCTTCAGACTCGGAGTAACAGCAAAACAAAAGGTCTGTGATTACCTCTGGGCTTTTACTGTCACTGGCCTACTTATGACAAAAAACGCAACTTATTGTCTTTCATTCTTTGTGCTAAATTCCCATCCTAGTGTTGATTCTCATAAAAAATGGAAATAATAACCTTTTGATTTTTGGGGTAAATCACTTTTATCTGTAAAACTTAAAATCAAATTTCCATGCCTATATTATTATTATTGGTAGCAATCAAAGACTGATGTTATCTAATCAGTGTATAATCTTATAGTTTAATGTATAACTTTCTGTTTGAGGTCTTTTTCTTTGTATTATTATATCTAACCTTTTTGTCAGTAGCTTCATACTCAGTTGAAGAGTGTGGTGAGCTTTGGAGAAAATGATCCAATAATGCTGCCTACAGCATACACATTTTTATTGTGATAGCTCATGATCTGTGAGATAAAATGGCTGTGTTACCCTTATATTATGACTCCTATAGCAAAAGCTTCAATAAGACCTTAAAGAAGTAAACTTATTCTACATGCTATAATGTGATACATATGGTTATGCATCATGATATGCAAAGCTTGTAAACTACATGTTTTTGAATCTCTGATTTCTGCAGCGGAACCTGTTTGTGGTTTGTTTTTCCATGCAGAAGGAAAGATTCTTGCTATAGTAGCCTACAAGGCCGATGTCACACTGAGGAGAAGTGTGAGAGTGTGAGGGATAAGCTCTGGGCATCATCCATTCTTTTTAAGTCCACTTACAGTAATGGGACAGCTAAATGATTTGCTGATTCCCAAGGAGACTGCTGCAGCTCATTAACTATCAACGAAATGTTGTTTGGTCTGCCAAGGTCATGTCACTCATTAATTCATGGCTTAAGCAGCAGGCCAGGGGGCTCAAGGACAACAGTAAATGTCATGCTGACATGGGGCTAGATCCAAGAGCTGTCTGTGATTTAAACTTCAGCTACTTTATTTGGGAAAAGAAATTACATCCTCCTGCTCTTTGACATTGATTATTTGTGCTCTTGTTGCCTCATGAAAGGAGAGATAATGGTGCGGTCAGTTGGTTTATGAAGTTTGATTGATGGGCTTGATCTCTGCTTGTGACATCTTCCCAATGTGGCAGATGCTTACGGTCACTTAAAAGGCAGTTAGCGGAAGGTGTCTCCAAAGAGAGGGACTGTCCACTGCCAAGATTCATGCCGTCTTTCTTCTTCTGCTAAAGGATGAGGAAACATCAGATTTCCACCCTGTGGCGGCTGGCATTTTCCCTGCACTGCCACAAAGCTATTCACACACACACTGCTGTCTGACTCCTTTTTCATTGTCCTGAATCACCATTACCAACTGACACAGTGTTTTCCAAACACTGTATATGAAAAGACCATACTGTTTATTTTAGGTTAGGGGTACAGTATTTAACTAGTAAAGAAACCTCAACTAATTTTTTTTAAATCTACTGTATGCCCAGGCAAGTTGAATTGTGCTGCATTGCATGCTATTATCAATTAGAGCACAGTGCAGTGTATTTTCTGTCACTGCACAGAAAAACAGTTTATTGTGCAGAAGAAGCAGAGGATAACAAGGTAAGATGTTACTGCTATATAAGTCATTCTTTAGCTATCCTTGTTATTTCCTAGCTTGGATAACTATTAGTCTAGTAATGCACCCCTGGTTACCTTAAAGGTAATGGCCACATTTCAACCCATTATTTTCAGTGTTTATGAAATTGCATTTATACAAGTGTGTTATTAATACAAGTGTATTATGAAATGCATTTTGTACAACCCGCATACCCTCCTGTGGGTTCTTCCCTGAAATTTACATAGTTGTTGCACTGTCACAGTGGGGTCATGTGGGGCTTCAATTTATTCTTTGTCATTACAGTAAGTGCATTCGATCAGGGGTGAATTTTATGTCTTCAGAACATCTGAGATATTAAACTGTTCATGAAAACAGATATAGTGGCACAAAGAGCAGAATTTGGAAAGAGCTCAGTAATATGACATGAGTTACACATTGAAAAATAAATAGAATTTGTTCCAACCATTTTAATTAATTGAGTACTGTGCTAAATTTCAATCCGTATTTTAGCAGCTCTAAGAGTGGGGTGGATGGATAGATCTTTCTGTTTGGCACTGCAATATACACACATGGCTTGGGGAATACACTGTCCATAGAAATGTGGCAAGAGTGTTATATTTGAGCATTACTATTAATAAACACCAGTCTGTCTCCAAACTTCACTTCTGCTCTAGTGTCTATGTGTCAGTGCAGCAGCACAGCTGACATTGGGAGCCAGATTAGTGACTCTCAGTAGACTCTCACTCTCACAAATGTGCTTTTTTAATTAGGCAAATTTATCATATTGTATGTTGTGCAGGGGAACAAGTTATTTTCCACACAGGTGTACATTTCGGCTCAGATTGGAATTAACAAAGGCGACTCTAAATTCCTGAAATTCTGCTCAGATGTGGCCAGGGATGAGATGTTGTAGGGGAACATGTTACCATTGCACAGCAACGTGAAGCCTGTTAAAAAAAGGATTCAGATTCCACATAACAAGGTAATCTTTTTAGACACCTTTACTGACAAGGACCTGTATTGAAAAACAAGTGGATAACTGTATCCTATGCGCTAAGCAGAATGTAATATAACCAGTGGCAGAAAAAGACATTATAGAAAAAATAGCTAGTCTCAGGGGTTGGCAAGCACTAAATTAATAGCTGTCCAACTCACTGGCCTTTCCTGAGATTTTTCATTTGGGGTTCTGTTTTTTCCCTTTATTAAGGAAACCATATTACAATGTACATTCAGCCTACAGAAGCCAAAAGTACACTAACAAATACAAGATCATTTCACTCCATTAGTATTCATACAAGTGGCATACCCACCTCAGCAAAAGAATATAAACCCATTTTAATGACTTTCATTTACATGAACAATTACTCCACATAATTACAATTAGCAATAATCCCTTTTGCCATTATATTCAGAACATATCTTTCATGTTTTATACACATCGTGTTAATGTTCTTTTGATGAGCTCTGAAAATGTGTTAGTATTATTCATTTGTCACCATTTGTGGACAAAGCCTTTTATATTTTCAGTTCCAGATGCTTTCTTTGGTAACACTTTACAGTAAGTGTCTGTTCATTTTTAATTCATGATGAATAAAGCATGCAGTATGAACGACGCAGAGTATGAATTATTCTGTCACTTAACCTGCGTTTCATATTCATTCCACAAGAAATTATGTATTAATACATATCTAATTACTTTAACAATAAAGATACTTATTACACAGTGTTATCCATTAGTATATCTAATATTTTCAACACTACATTACATCGCTACAGAAATATAATTATGAATAATTATGAAAATATAAAAGAGAATATATTTAATTTTGTTTAGTTCTCTGTGATGCTATAATATGTACATGAATTTAGCTGAAGACAGGAAGAGAATGTCATTAGAATATCTTCATATCACGCAAAATTATAAACAGAAAAAAATGTAAATTTGGGGTATATACAGTATTTTCTGTATTTGAGGTATTTATATCATACATTCACTGTATTACACATATATATTTACTGTACAGACTCTCATTCGTCTAATACATTTATTTTATAAATCTAAATCTTTAAACATAATTTATAGAAAGAATTAAGATCAGAAGTTCTAGTTCCATTTCATGTTTGTTTTCATCAGCACACCATGATGTCCGGAGCTCAGGAATTTTCTCAAAAGTGTCAGCAAGGTTACAGATATTGAAGTGGCAAGGCACTTGTTTGCTTCAAACTGCTCAATATTCTGAAGTGAACACACACGGAAGAAATATCCAGATTATCACTGGTCCTTTAAACTCTAATTGATTACTTGTTAGGGAACATCAATTCTTAATTAAACCTCAAAGGAACAAGGTAGTTGGGAAATAGAAAAAGAAATTTATTTCCCTGAACAACTGGATAATTTTCTAGCCGTTTTCCAGTTATACCACCGACTGGTCCACCAACACCACATACAGCAGCGAGCTGGTTTTCCTTAGACGCCTCCCACATACAGCAGCCTTGCTTAGTTTCAGAGATCTAATGAGATCAGGCTACAAGGGAGCAAAGTGTTCCAGGACAGTCCACCTCAGCCACAATCATATATCCAGAAAGAATATGCAGGTGGCTTTGTTTTAAAAAAGGTGTCTGAAAACAAAACACAGATGCTACTTTATTGCTAACAGCTAAGGTCTTGCATGTGGAAATGAATTCTTTTCACGCAGTTTAGTAAATGTAATGTTTATCATGATTCTAATTTCTTATAGGACATAATCAGCATAGGTGTATTAAAAATCCAGAACTGCCCTGAGAGCAACAGGGTGGAACAGAATCAGACAAATCACAAGAAGCAAAGGTTCAATTTCAAATATCCAGCTGATGGAACAGAAATACAAACTCTAAACTTTTTTTCTCTTTCATAGCCTGTTTCCTGCCACTTGACAAATTTATTTTAATTATCACCCTATTAGTCATTTATTAAGATTAATCAGCATGAGCAAATCAGGGCAATCTTATTTGTTTTCAAAACTGTGTTATGAATAAGTGACTAATGCATAGCCTTGTAAGTTATGCTTAAAATAAATAGTGCTGTCATGTTTCAATTTACTTTTTCTCAGGGGATTATCTATTGTGTGAGAGCTTAACTCCTAATGCATATACAACTACTCAATGAAGGTATGTAAATGTACTCTAGTCCCCCCATTACCTATTTATTTATCCATTTATTTATATATCACATACTGTTGTTGTGATTTCCTGTGATTTTATGTGACACTTACTTTTTGCTTGTGTGTTTTGTACTTTCAAAGACAAATTTCCACAGCAGTGGACAATAAAGTATCTATCTATGCATACTTAATTAACAACTGATGGTTAAAATAAAATATTGCCACAAATACTGTACATTGCCTATAGATTCCCTAAATGAGGCAATCTTCCCAGCAGATAGTATTGTCTCCTGTCTAAACTCTGCTCAGACAGAAAGCACCTTTTCTGTTTTAATATTCACCTGAAAAGTTATTCTTAATGGAAAAGGTTGCTGACCTTTGTTACTCCTGAGAAACCAATGTCTTGTCTCAAAGGACAAGAACTTGTAATATTTTAACATAGAGTCAAGCAATCAATATCGATTCCAAATGCAAAGAGTTCAGTATATTACAACAGAGCATGAGGCAGACATCTTTAATCTTTGTGCTCTAAATAAAAGCCACCATTAATTCTGAAGCTGGCCTAAGAGAAACAGGGCAGCTTGTTTCTCTTCTAAGATACATTCTTGGCAACCTCCCTGTCAACGAGTGTCATTTGTGATTTAGTGCTAAAGCTGGTCGAATTTAAAAGTTGTAGATGAACATGCGTGATGTTTTGACTGTGGGAATTTTCTTACCCTTGCTGTTTGTAATGATAATATCCTTATCATAAATAATTATGCGAAATGCGGCCGGGCCGTGCCATTGATTTGAATGTAACAGTTTCCAGATTAATTTTTTTAGCCACAATGCTTTCTCACACAAATGAAGCCCCAGTGGAGTGAAATAGACTAAATGATTTTAGTTTGTGCAAAGGTCGTGGCTTTTGAAAAAAAATAAATGGTACCTTGCAATTGCCCATAAGGTTTGACTTCTGCTTTGGGCAAAACAAGGGATATACAGTACAGTCCGCCTAACTCATTGATTGGTATTGAATTCAAATACAGAACTCTGCATTTTCTGTGAGCGGCAGTGTTTTCAGACTAGGATAACTTTAATACAACAAATAAATGCTTTATTGATTTCAGCTGCGGCCCTGTTGTGTAGATTTCAACAGCGCTCCACAATAATAAGTGCCTAAGGGGCTCAAGTGCTAATATAAAGGCAGAAAGCCAGAGATTGATTGTTATTGGGTACTCCTGTATTGATTTTATGTACCTGGGTATTTACGGTGAGAAAAATATAATTATTGTCTCAGGGGCTAAGGCTGTATTTTTTGCTTTTAAGTGGACTTTTTCTTTTAACCACTTCCTCACAAATGATTGCAAATTCCTGAAAGAAAAAACTGAATTCAACAGTTATTAGGACATGCAGGAAACACTGAGAAGCTTAATACATGCATTATAAATGTAATCCATTTTGTTTGTTAGATATGGACTAAAATGATTATTATTATATGTCAATCTTATTTTTCTTATTTAATCATAATAAGCATTTATGATTTGCAATGTTGTTGAAATTGTTTTTGTTGATAAAACTACAATGTACCTGTGGGTCTTCTCCATTTCTTTTTCATTTTTAAAAACAAGTTGTAGTGTTAAATGTTAGTGTTTAAGGTGGATACATTTAAGTTTATTTGCCTTGCACTTGTTAGAAGTGTGAAGTTTATTTTGGAAATGGATTGCAAGAAGTGACCTAAAGCTGCTTTAAAATATATCACAAGAATGAGCAGCCAGAAATCAACAGAAATCAAAAGTGTCTACAATATTTCTTTATCACTTAAGTCATACTTGGCTGTATACAAACACAGTTTCACATCTATCTGGAATGAAAAAGAAAAGGTTTTGCTTCACACATAATGAAAAATCCTTTTTTAAGGACTAAATTCTTTTGTACCACACATAAATGTTTTTTTTTCCTTCTGGGTAAAGAAGCCACTTAAATTTACTTCTAAATTCATGTTATGAGTCTATAAAACTCCTTTGTATACTGTATGTCTAATGACTCAATTCTTAAACCTGTTCACACTGAAAGGTAATGTGTTTCAAATAGCACTTTTGAGTCACAACAATTAGCAATTAAGGAAAATACTTTTTCCCCCATTTTTATTGACTGTATCATTTTTATTTTTCAGTAGGTGATTTTATTCACCTTGTAAATAATCCAGCATGGGTTTACCTATGGCCAGCATGTTGGCACAGTGGTTAACCCTGCTGCGCTGTGGCTATCTGTGTGGAGTTTGTATGTTCATGGAGGGTTTGCTCCAGGTGCTTTGATTTCCTCCCACAGTCCAAAGACATACTGTTTGTGTCTGCGTGTGCCCTGTGATGGACTGGCGCACATGAACACGGAGTGACCACACAAACTCCATACAGATAGCACCTCATTGAACCCAAGATACCAGTACAGTGTGGCAGCAATGCTCACATAAGACTGTGTGAAACCTTTAGTAAAACATACAAACAATAGAGAAACCACAATTATTGCACAAACCAGTGCAAGAGGTAATTCACTAATTGAACTCATTGTCTGTTTAATTAAACAAGCTGAAGCCTTTGTTTTTAAAAAGCTGGAGATTCAAAGAGACCTATGAAATCAGCTGGATAGCATCTGTTTGAGGTCAGATTTGACCTTCCCTGCTTTATCGTTCTTGACACTTGAGCAAAAACAAAGATAAACGTTGTAAGAGGGAACGTATGGGAGAAAAAATAGATGTAATGCCAATTACAGATTAGATATAAGAACTGAAGGCTCTGGGGTATTTTTCCCCTTTTTTATTCTCAGTGATGATTTAAAGAACTGTATCCAGGGATTTCCATTTCTGGCCCTCAGGGTCCTGGATTAATCAGATGCTGTATTTCTCTTTAAGTTAGAAACATCTCTACACCTGGAAGAAGGGTTAATTTGATATAATTAAGGCTAAACCCATCCAATCTATCCCAGTTCCATAGCCTTAAGCTGTTGATATTTTAAAGAGATTTAGAACACCTGTAGGCGTTTACCACACTGAAAAGCATTTTTGGGGGATGGCTAGTTGTTTGCCTCAGGAAAGCCATAATTAGGAGCCATTTTCTTCATGTTTTCGTTATGTTGAGATTTTTGAACCTCCATGGGGACTGTATAATAAGCCATGACCTTCAGTTGCAACAAATACATAATCTTCAGAAGCTTTTCTGTAATGGAGATTTAGTATGTCAGAGGATAGAGAAATGGAAAACAGGTAAGCTTATTAAGCTAATTGTTGTGGAGTGAATATCACCCTGATATTAGACAGGTCTGCTATAAAGTGTGGTTTCTCTATATGCAGTAAGTGAAATCTGGATCATGTTTGGGTAAAATTTAATGTTATAGTTTAGAAAATATTGAAAAGTTGTAACCTTAGTTTCTCTTCTTTACTTAAAAGGCAAACATTACAAAAAGTTAAGCTTCCCTAATTATTTGGGGTATGACTGAGAAGGAAAGTATTTGAAATGGCATTTAATCTATAAACCTTTATCTCAAGGAGGGATAGTGTGATGCTATTAGGAGATGAATAACCAGGAACACTGAGTTACAAAAATGGAGATAAAAACTTATCTGGAAAAAGCAGAGCTCATCAGATATCCCTATCTCTGGAAAGAATATTGGACTTGATTAAGTCAATCAGGATTCCTTGTTCCTTCGTTTTGCTGACTTTGCAATCAATGCAGGCTTGTTGGTGAAGCTAATCTGTGCAGCACACAAATTAGATGATACCTTATTGCTGCTGAGGTTTTAATCTCAATCATTCTCGGGTAAAGTCTTTGGTCACCTTGCTTAGACACCATAGAACAGCGGAATGTTGTAGATATTCTTAAGTTAACAACATCTCAGAACCCTGGTAGTCAACCATGCTAGACCAGCTCTTACTAAATTAAGAGTTTTCTGTCTTTGTTAATGATCACATTCTGCTAGTGCCTTTTAAAAAACAGGCATTTTTACACTGGCAGAGGCAGATCACACACATCAGTGGAAATGAAGGGCATTGTCAGTTTCCAAAGCAGCCAAAGACACAATTTAGCTCTCATAAGCTCTCTTTTGTTAGATGGCGAAGAAGCCCACTTCAATAAAGGCACAAACAATGCCTGAATCTTTGTTTCACCATCTGGATTAAATGCTGTATGTGTAAAGGGCTCCAAAGCCCCACAGTCAGAAATGGGACTCTTCCATTACACGTAGGTTGAACAAACCATCATTAAATACATTATTTAAAGTCAGGCAGTAGCACAGACTGCTGGAATCTAAAAACAATACATTGGGCAAGATACTACTAGAAGCATAAGAGTCCTGTTGTATTGAGACTGCACACATTTTTTTAATACTTTTTTTACAACTTCATACAACCGCAGTAAGTCATTCAGCTGCACTGAAACATGCTGTTAATAACTTGTCCATTAACTCTCATACTGGAGTGACACTCCAGAAAATATAAGTGCATGATGACTGTAGTTTAGCCCAGATTTTACCAAGACTCTACATGATACCTGCAGCTTTAAAGTAATTGAATGAACCTGCCTCTGTCAAAGAACAAAAAAGCCACAACTTATTTCAAGGTCATGGTATTGGACTAATATACTGATACTTTCCTTTTAATTAAAATGTTTGTAGATTTAAACCTCAATCAATGAAGGATGTTACAGTGTGTAGATATATACAGGTAACTACTAAAATTAAAGCAAACAGTTGAGTAAATGATGGATGCAAAGTATATTGAAAGCAGATGCTTCCACACAGATATGATTCCTGAGTTAATTAAGCAATTAACATCCCATGATGCTTAGGGCCATGTATTAAAAATACAAGGCAGGCCCAGTTCACTACTATTTTGGTTACTCTGGCTAGAAGAAGAAAAGATGATTGTTGGGGTATGTTTGGCAGGGGTTTCAGTGATGAAAACTTCTGGACTTGCTCATTTTTTATTCATGGGGAACAGTGGCTAAGGAGTGTTGGCATGGAAGTTTTGGGAACAGACCTCATCAACTAGGGGCAGCTGTGGAAGAAAGTATATACTGCTTGTACATTGATTTGAGAAGCAAGGCAAAACAGTTGAGCAAGTCAATCTGTTGATCGTAAATGTCAATCGAAGGCGTGAGCAAATAATTTAATCAAGTACAGTCTGTTAAACTTCACATAGAGGGATATTATAAGATATAAGTAATAGGTTTATTCCATGCTGAAAAAAAGAAGAAAGAGAACACAACGTTTTGGCCGTGGAGCCTTCTTCAGGTGTGAAGGTGTAACTCGCACCTGAAGAAGGCTCCACGGTCGAAATGTTGTGTTCTCTTTCTTCTTTTTTTCAGCATGGAATTAACCTATTACTTGTTCCTTTGCAGCCTACGCATGCTGACGCAGCTACCCACCTGAACTATTATAAGATATGATCACTTTATTAGCCATATACAATTTCTTGCATTGGGAGTTTCTTTTTCACATACCCCAGCTTCCTCTCCATGAGACACACAGACAGGGAGAGAAGCTTGGGGTCAGAGCGCAGAATCAGCCATTTATAGGGTGCCCCTGGAGCAGTTGAGGTTAAGGGCCTTGCTCAGGGGCCCAACGGAGTAGGATTCCTCTGCCAGCCCGTAGGATTTGAACTGGCACCCTTCCAGACGCAGATCCTTAGCCACAGAGCCACCTATTATGATCAGGTTGCAGTCCATCAACACCTTGTTAGACCTAAAAATGCACTTTTGTGAGTAAGGTGGTGCAAAAAACACAGGCAGTGGTCTACTGAGCAGTGGGGAAAAAAGATCATCTTTTACCATGCCCTCTCAACAAGAAGATAAGTACAGTACATGGGTGGTGCGTGCCAAAAGAAGCTTATGGGCTCGAGTGTTTGCTTCTCATGGTGAAGGGTTCTGGTGGCTCTGCTATGGTGTGGGGTGCACTTTCCTGGCATGATTTAGATCTACATAACCCCTTAGAGGGGAAAGGTAAATGCCAATAAATAGAAAGCCATTATGAGTGATTGTTTTCATCCTATGATGAAGCAATTCTCTCCTGATGGGATCTTCCAGGATGACAGTGCCCCCATCCACAGGGCATAAATGGTCCTTGAAGGGTTTGATGAGCATGAAAATGATGCAAACCATATGTCATGGCCTTCCCATTCACCCCATCTCAACCCAATTAAACGCCTAAGGGAGATTCTGGAGTGTCGACACCTCAAACCCCCCTAGATGTGTAAAGAGGGGACGTTGGAACATGTTTAAACTGTATAAGAAAACATGAGATCCGGGGAGTTGACAAATCCACATCCCTAATCTTCTAACTTGTTTTCAGGCTTGCTCATCTCTTGAATTAAAGCCATTCAAGGCGAGTTCTGAAGTTGTTGTTTCAGCACAAAATTTACTCCACTGTGTCCATCTTAAAATAGTTAACTTTTTAAATTCCCAAGCTGCCTCTGTGGTAACCTTGTAACATCAAAGTGCGAGACATTGCGAGTACTGTAACCTCTTCTGGGAATGAAATGTAGCAGAGGCTAACGTAACAGATGCCTGTATTTACTTGACATTTTCCTTATGATTTAAAATGGTCCCTTGATTATTTTAGGATGATGAGGACCCATTTGTACTTGTCATAGAATTAAATATCAATGTATTTGTAATAAATAAGATGCACACATGGCAGATTCTAATTCTCCTGAATCCCAGCCATAAATGAAAGTACCCTAGGTATTTGCTTATGATGTGATCCATAGTCAATGACTCATCTCATAGGAGTAATTGTTTTTGGTCACCATGTTATATAGCTGTCTGAGAATGCCCCTGTGATCTCTTCACACAGTTCTGTGATAGTGCAGCATGGTGCTGAATCATTGTTGCTATGTGTGCAGTTAAAATATTCATTCTTTGGTGTTACAACGTTCTGTGTTGGAGACATGCTGAGAGTGCATCAATTTTAAAAATCTTGTATATTTCAGACAAGCATACTCATACTCTTTGGCAATATTCCTTAAGACAAATCCTACATATTCCAATGCTTATTATGGCTGCATTTTATCAGTCTTGCATGGTCATACAGAGTAAAATCCAGTTTCATTTCTTAACTGCAAAGAAGTGAGGGTTTTTTATTAGAAAGGGACATGATAAGATCGGTGTGTGAAAGGGACTGGTTCAATTGCCTATCAGTCACAGAAATTGACTCTCTAGCTGTTATAATGGTAACTGTTATATGACTTCAATTACTTTTCTGACCAAAATGACACCGATTTCTCAGTGGCCATGTTTTGCTGAAGACACAGTCAGTAGTGTGTATGTCATTTCTCAGTTTTAACTGATTGCATTTACATTCATTCAAAGAACCTTACAGAAAATAGTTTACTTTTAAAATTGGCTTAAGAAAACCTACTAGAAAAGTCATCCAGAGATAAAGTATGCATGTACAATTATCTCTGTATAAAATATTTTCTTAAAGTGGATTTAGCATGATAACAAAAAATATGTGCATTATGTTGCTTTACAGCATTTATTATCTTTATATTTCCCTAGGAGTATAAAGATGAACAACTTCAATAATGACAACAGTTGAAGTGTGTGATTTATAAATTATAAATTTATAAATAACAAAAGCTAACATTAGGGTTTTAAACCTTCATTTTTATATTTCCTAATATTGTAAGTGTTCTTTTTCTTTCTCACAAAAGTGCTGTATACCTACTGGTAACTCAGTAGAAATGCTTTAGAAATACTGTACATCTTGAAGGTGGTATATGTGCCATTGTTATACTGTAGGTCAGTGCAGGGTTTTAGTGGTCAAATGCCAGTTGGTGAAATCAAGCTTTGACAACTATAGTTTGAAAATGGACTTATAAGAAATCAATAAGCCAAAAAATAACACATTTGCCAAGTGGCAGAGACTGCAATAGCACATTTCCCTGGTATTGAAACAATGCGCATAAATAGTTGTACACAAACCTTACATTATACTATCGATACAAATGTTTTTAAAAAAAAGTTTCTTGGCAAGTTGCACCATTATTTTTTCTATGAATGCCCTTTTTAAGCCCATTGAAAGACTTGTTACAAACACGATAAATGAAAGTGCAGCAAGGTTTGTTTCCAGAAAAGTTATGCTGTGGCCATCTGTTTACCTAAAGCTGGGATGATGCTTTATATCAAAGAACATTACTTTCCTAAATCTCAGAAAAATAACTATAAAGAAAAAGAAAAACAAAATGACATGGTGACACCATAATCAGGAGAGATGATGAAAGGACTGCTCTTAAACACTTCTTGACAGTTTTAGATGATTTGAAATCTGAGCCTACAGTGTATATATACTTTTTATCTATCCAAGGAAATAACTTCCTTCTTTTCTCGTGATTGATACAGTAGCCTAAGGGTTTTTAAACAGGCATTTAGGAGAGGCTTATCTTTCTTTTTAAAGCAACCTTTTGCTGTCATCTTTGACAAAATGCTCTTATACTTCAGATTGGAAAAAAATGACTAAGACTGGTGAATAAGGAACAGATATTCATTAAGTCCCAGCATTTGCAGCCCTTTCAATAGAAAAAAAACGCTATTTGATTACTACTGGTTCACTTCCATTGTCTGTTCTAAAAATATACATGTATAGTACATCTAAAGCTTTTTTAGGATATCTCAAAAACCATGCTTACACCTTCGAATGAGGCTGGTCAGACTAGGGGACCACTTACTACGTACCTGTATCAAAACCCTAGTATTACTTGGCACATGTTCGAAATGTCTTTTGAAGTCAGGCTTCTGTTGTCTTGCAACAACCCAAAGGAGATAGCCAAATGTTAAGTTTAAATTTGTGGTTGTCTGGTTAGTATTATTTAATTGGGACCATTATTAATAAACATTGGATAGAGGACATTTTGTGTAGTACATTAATCTTCCCCAGCTGTGTTGCTTTACTAGTAAAAAGTGCACACATGGTGCATCCATTACACTCACAGCACCTGAAGAAGGCTCCATGGCCAAAATGTCTTCTTTTCTTTTCAGCATGGAATAAACTTTTACCTGTTCCTTTGCAGCCTACTCATGCTGACGACAGCTACCTACTTGAACTTCTTCATTAATGTACATTTTAATGGCTTGACAGTTTAAAATGTTGGCAGGTTAAATTTCATTGTGTAAAGGTAGCAATTTAAAGGTGATAATATCATAGAATGTTTAGATTTTTTTTCTCTTGTTGTCTTGATTTGTAAAGCTCAAACAACATTGAATCTGAAGGCAAAATGTTTCTGGGGTGAGAAACCTTACCAGGCCTTGTCGATTATTTTTCAGCACTTCAGAAAAATGTACATATACTGTTTGATCTGCACTGCACTAATATTGTGTACTTCTTTACTATAGCATATCTAATTTTATACAGGATGTTGTAAAGATAATAGTTTTGCCCAGACATGTTAGATTCTAAGAATACTGCTGGGAAATGCTTTCTTAGCTGAACTTTGCCAGGGGCACAAACAGACATGAACTAACAATTTTTCTCTACTGGTGCCAGTTCCAATAGCTACAAAAGATGTAACTGGTGATACCAAATACTGAAAGGTGATCAACTAATACATACAGGAAACTGAGCTGCAAACTTATTTGTTTAATTTGAGCAGTGTTTTGGTTTAACTCTTTTTTTTGTGAAAACACCTGAAGAAGGCTCCTCAGCCGAAATGTTGTTTTTCTTCTCTTTTCAGCATGGAATAAACCTTTTCTTGTTTCTTTAACAATTTATTACTGCTTTCAGAAAAAGATAGCAAATTTTGCTCTTGCTTAAACTGCATTGAAAATTGTCATGCAAATATTTTTTTTCTAAAAATCCTTAAAAATATTAATATCTAAATGCATGTTTTACAGGTTTCTTTTGTTTAGGAAATACAGTGAAATACAGTACTGTATATGTATTTGCTAGCTCTTTCTGATTCCAGATGGTGACATTTGCATTAGAGCGAGGTGTGGGAAGGGGAATTATTCTTCATATTCTGGGGGTGAGTGTTAAAAAAAAATATGCAGAGAGAAGCAGCAGTCCTAATTACAGCAGTGTGCTAATTCATGAGGAGACCAGTACTGCTTCTGCAGTTTTGATTTGCTGGGCATATGAAATCAAAACACTGTAGTTACAAATCTATGAAAATGAGCAAAACAGGCAAATGATTTCATGAGTTTTACTTGCAAGATTAATGCGCCACACAAGCAGTTGATTTTAAAATGGTAACTGAGAAGGACCATGCAGCCACAAACAGTGAAGTTCAAAGGACCTTTTTCAAGCGTGCTGCTGTTCATGTCCAAAAAACAGATGGAGTCAAAGGTAAGTATAAGCACAGCTGTATTATAGTGAATGTTAGACATTTGTAAAAACTGGCATTGCATAGTTTCTAAAAGTACATTTATAAGAATTAATCACAGATTTTAATCTGCACATAGCAATCATTTTTAATTCTAAACTGGTAAAATTCCTGGTCCTTTGAAATAGAATAATTACATACTTTACTTTTACTAGAAACTGCAGCCTTAAAAGTGCATAATATATATACTGGACACAACATGTATAAGTGATACATGGATAAAACAGATATAGATGGGATCTGTTACTAATAATTAACATGTTAAATGTTTCAGGTGTCTTCATAGTTTTTTGGCCACAAAAGCCATTGCCGTTTAAATTAAGCAGGTAAAAATACAGATCAGACAGGACTAATCACACAAGACTCAATAGCATATTTCGTTGCATTCAATGCTAAAAATGCTACAGTGGGAAAGTTTAATATTGTTCCATATTTTTCACCCAGAGTTAAGTAACATATTTCAATGAACCCCAGCCAACATTGACCCTGTATTTCAATAACAAAAAAGGCACGACAATGCCAAAAACATTTTTCCCTTTACTGCAATGCATGGAAGTCAAGCTGGCATTAGAATAAAAATTCTAAGAGCAGAATTTCCTTTTGCTTAGCTATTAATTATTCAAGTAGCTGGGATCAGAAGTCAAACTTTTCAGAAAGTCAGGAAGCACTGAAACTGTTTCTGTTTCAGGGCAGCCTGTTGCTGATAACAAATATTATTATTGGTATTGAGAGGATAATAGTGTTTATTATATACAGAAGGTGAACAAGGAGCAAAGATATTTCGTTGGCTTCACTGACTGTACCCATACCCTTATCTTAACCCATACTGAAAATCACCCGGGCTACTGCGTTACACCAGGGATTCGGGGCAAATTGTAAGGAAAGGAAGGAAATTGCTGACGGCTCTCCCCTTCAAACACATGGGGAGTAAAAAGTGCAAGGAAACAGCAAGGAAAGATTTAAATAATGTTAAAATAAAGCTCTTATTGCCAGCTTTTTCCCTTGAATCTACAGTAACTATTGCATAGAGAAAAGACAAGTTTATACTGTAAGTGGATTCATTTGTTTGTGAGGCCTTTTTTCTTGTTACATACTGTATGCTACAGTGGCATAAACAATTTATGATCTCGTTCTAAACGGATATTCCACTTTTGAAGTTATAGTATATGTGCACATTCTATTTCTATAGAAACGTCTCAATGAGGTCATCTTTAGGTTGTTTTCATAAGAGAAATTGGAGAAGTTGCCATTTACCTTTAACAGAAACCGTTATGTTCCTGTCTGTCAGAAGGCAGTTTTTTTTCTCATCTTTAACTGCGACTAAAAAAAAAAATACGGTTGCCAAGTAATGTAATGGCAGGTAGCTTGACATGCACCAGGGTCCATTTTAATTAAGATCTTCAATGGGTGAAATATTGTAAATTTCTTTTGGGTTACCTGTGCCTCAGCTTATGACTTAACCAGTAGTCTGTCTAAACTGTGTCATGCTGATGAGCCCTAAGAAGGATAAAACAGTTGTCCGTGACGGCTAACATTGACTTTATATACTCGAAAGAGAATAAGAAGCCTGTTCAGACTAAGCTAATGTTATAACTGCTTTTATAGTGTTATGAATATTAATTAGCTATGGGCATTTCATATTTCCATAATTCATAGAGACTTGTTTGCTCTTAAGACACCTTAAACCTGAAAGATGTTTCTTGTAAGACTGCCTAATGATGGATGTAACGGGTTTTAATGATCTGGGGACGAATCTATCAGTGCCACAGTTTTCACAAACATTAATGGATGGCTATTCCTTGGTGAGCTCCGTGTGGGGAAACAGGTGCAGAGCAGAAAGTGCTGGAAGGGAGAAGGGCTGACTGGCAGACTGCTTCTCCTGCTCTGTTTGTGCTCAGTAGTTGACGAAAGATTCCCCATGTTACCTAAAGGGTACAGCGAAGGCAAGAAAATAAACTCCTGTTGCTGAAATGAGCAAACATTGCCAAAGGCCTATTTGGGTAATTAGTTTAGATTTATAGGTCAGAGTCTTCTTCTAGGAAATTGATTTCTAAAATGCAGAGGTCTTATGTGTTGGGATGAGAACTGCTACAGTATGTGCAAAGTTGAATAAGAGCTCTACAGCCTTACAAAATCTTACTGAAACTGTTTGCAATAGAAAAGCTGTTATCACAATTTTAAAACGTTTTTTGTTACCACTGAAAACAACTTGGAATAATGCACATTCTAGGTACACAACATGATTGATATTAATTGGTAAATAAAGTTTAGTGTCTTAGTCATTCATGCCACAGATTAATTAGGCAATGGAAAAGAGAACATGTATAGTATTCCAGGGCGATACCACAGTGTGTGGGTGTGTTTAGTCTCATTGAAGAGAATTAATTCTTAAAAATCAGGTTAGATCTGTCAGTTTATTCCTGCTCATTCCAGAGCTTTTGCCCAGGTGACTGACAGCCATACTGAGAGGAAGTGAAGTTAAAGTAAAACATTTTCATATAGGTGCCAAATGGATAATAATATTCTACAATGACACACACAGGAAATGGATATTCTGTACTTAATATATATTGCCGTCAGGACAATAAGGTATGTTTCTTGCTCTATGGGTTATAATACTGATTAACGTCTGGGGTTATACAATGGCTTCCTTTTTTTTTTTAGACACTGGGATAAGATCTACTGTAGACAGAAAGGCCTATAAGGTACATCCAAATACACTGGAATTCAATGCATATTAAAATGGTTGCAAATGCCGTTAGAGATAAGATAGAACTTTCAGAACTTATTTAAGTATCATAAAGTGACAACCTGTGGTCTTAATCTATGTTAAGTGAAAAGCTGATCTTTCTTTAATCAAGCTGTTAACACCGCTTTGCCAAATGTCTGAATGATTAGTGTTAAACAAATCTTTATTTAAACAGTTAATTAAAATGGATTATCCTAATGGGCATGTGTTAGCTTTGACTGGGGACCTCTGGAGATGCTACCCAAGAAGGTTCAAAAACAAGCTTAGTTATTTCTTTCATTCTCTTAAGCACAAGACTGTTGCATTGTGCGTACGAAGAAGGTATAGCTCCAGCTGCTTATTATTTTCTAAACGTTCCATGGCAAGACAAGATAAACTCGGAAAAATCTAATTAACTGTGACCTTTCCTGGTCCTACTTAATAGTTGGAATGAGCATTTCATGAAAACAACATTGAGAAATCAAAGCCTTGTGGCAGCATTCACCAGAATCAGGACAAGGGAATGTAGAATTAAGCTATAATGGAATTCATTTCCTGATAAAGCGTCGCCCTGCAACTCTCTTAAGAGCACAGTTATATAGTTCAAATGAGGCTGTCAGTTTGGTACAATTTCCAGTATGTCATTAATTGCCACTTCTCTGTCTTTTTGCTGCCAGCCGCAGGGTAGAACTGTTTATCCATCATAGAGCTGATGTATCAACTTGTTACTATTGTGATGGTTGTTATTTATGTAAAATTATTAACTGTTTTATCATGTCCCAACAATTCAAACAGAAAACAAATCTGTCTACAGTACATTCCATTGCCATCAAATGAGGTTTTCAACCTTTTTTTTTTATTCACACCTCACTATAGCTTGTTTTAACAAATAAACATCACATTTCAGGAGTTAACATCTTGATTTACTAATGTTAAAGTACAGTACAAACCTGCTGCCGGCTGTTGTGATTTGTGGAGCAGAAAAGCTCTTGGTGATTGTACCGTGTGGAAGTATAACGGAGTCATATACATTTAACTGCTTGGTTTCCTAAACAATTTGCCGTACACAATCTGTAGATTGCTTAAGGTGCTAAACTAAAATTTTCTTCTACAACTCTGAGGCAGTTACTGTATCACGCACTGCGTCAGACTAGTTGAGAGACCTACTGTATCCCTTTTGCACAGCCTGAAAGCCTTTTTATGTTTTCTTTTCCCTTTGGTGTAGTGTGTAAAAAGTCAGGAGGATCATAGTGGGTCCCAGGTGCTTAGGGATGTCATGTCACTCCATTTCATTCCAGTCCAGAAGGCTGCGAGACTGATTGCAGTACATAGCACAGTACTATTAAGCCAGCCACATAAGAACATTGTATTATCAGTTTTTCAATGAGACTGTGGCCATCAATTTGTGCGGCAGAATGAGGCTCCTTGGAGCCAGGTGCAACCTGCTGCTGCAATTTGCTCCCTAACAAAGCAGAGGCATTTCCATTATTGCTCAAATCCCAAAACAAATCATAAGCTGAATACAACCAATTTCAAGAAGATGGGTTGCCTGCTGAGTGGGTGAAAGGGTCGACTGATTTAATATGAATCTGCTCTCTTGTTTGAAATATTATCCAACGATTATGAGGCTGCGCATGTGTTGCCTTGCAATTAGGGGTACACCATTGTTCATTACAGGCATTAATGGTCCACTAATAGTGTCTTTAGGAAGTTAAGCTTTGAAAAGGAGGCCCGTTTATGCCGGTTTTGACCTCGTCCCGTCTTCTGTGATTGCTTGAATTGCACTTAAAATCAAACCTCGTAAATAAAGGCTTGCTCTGAATGAATAAAACCCGAGACCCCTGCACGCTTTTCTCAATATGAAACATCCAAATAAAATGAGGTTACATAAAGGAAATATAGAAATAAGTTCAGATAAGACTTTTATAACAATTGTATTGGTGCATTCCCTTCATTGAAAATGCTTTTTTAATATTTTGTTGAAAAAAAACTTACAAATGTGTGCATACTCTACATGCAGCCAAGTCTGTGTATTTGTCCCAACAAGAAGATATTTTTGTATGTTTACTCTTTCTTAGCACTTGTGCAAACAATCTTCTCCCATACTGGGACCAGCCCTTTTCATAAGATTTGTAAATTGGGATTTAATCTTAATGGTTCCCTCACTCACCCAGTTGTGAAACAAATACAGAGAGAGCTATGCCAGCTAATACAGCTTAGGTTTGTATTGCAGGCAGTAAATGGTGTTTAAACAGGGGATTGACTGGTCCCAAGATGAGCACATTATCAGTGTAGGTTATCTGGTTCAGACTCTGTGTGTGCCAAGCACCAGGCATACCAATTCATTATGTAGTTACTGTGTGGTTCACAATAAGCACCGCAGCATTCAGTGCAATACAAGAAAATAATTAAATGTACTCAAATGGTCCAACGTTGGATTTATCTGTGCCAAGCTCCCTGGTGCATATTAATGAAGCCGAAGGGTTAACTAGACTTGCTCACTTTAAAGTAAAAATCATCTCCAAAATGGGAATAAAAGGTGTGTGTATATATATATATGCAAAAACTTTTGAACAAGAATCTCAACAGGTAGACCTCCCGTCTCAAAGACCTCACCTGATTTTATAAAATGTGAGAATTGCAGTACAAGAGAGAATGTAATCTTTTGCCACTTGCACTGAAAGATGTAATAAATTATCGCCAAACATAAATCCACGGATGGAAATGCAACCCTCATTAAATTAAATGTAAAATTAATTTATTACAAATGACCACAATATTCCTTGGGGACACCCTATTAATAAACATGGAATTATTCTCCCAACCTTCGTCAGCATATTTCATACTGAAAAGTCAATAGGCAGGCAAATGTAATGAGGGAGATGGCTCTCTCTCACAAGGTTTTATAGGATATAATAAAAGTCTGGACACTGAAAAATTGATCAGTAAAACTTTAAAGAAGAAGAAATTTGAGGTTTTCTGAAAAAAGTTGGAAGCTGCTCCCTTAGACTTGGCCTAACAGCTTTATCTTCTGTCACTCTGCATTAGATGGATGTGTATTCGAACAGGAAAAAAGCAAATCTCTATCTCTTTCACTTAAAAAGAGGTTAAAATGACTTAGTGGAAAGTAGGTCAGCATGGGCTGGCAACAAGTGATTTCAACTACCTTTGAAATATGAAGCATTTAAACCATTTACTATCTTACAAATGATAAAATGTTTTTTTTGGATGCAGAAGTCTTTTACATATCAAAGCACCTTGCAGAGTCGGAAAAACTCAGCTATGAATTTGTTTAAATTTATGTATGTATTATAAAACCCATGTTTTTCATGTACTGGGATGATAAACATTGTGTCTATCAGTGTTCAAAATTATCCACATGGTAAAAAATGCACATACACAATCTTTAAATCACAGGTGAACATCAAGCATCCAGGCTGATTAGAGGCAATTATTCGGTTTTATGTCAATATGATGAGAAAGTTTAGAAGATGCACATTAAATATAAGGGTTCACAGGCTCCTGTAGCAGTCTGCTGAGGTTATTTTAATTAAAGGGGCTTTATAATGAAACACTATAGAAATGCAGTGTATGAGGCTCCAAACACAGAGACTGAGCTTTCTCTTCTTTTGCTCCAAGAGTATATAATTTCACAGCCCATGTTAGACAGCACTTGCTTATCTTATTTCAAAACTCTGTTCTACTTGAGCTTTTAATTCCATTGAATTTGTGAACGCCTGTCTGTCATTTGTCCTTAATTGCACAACACTTTTGAAATGTTATATAACAATGAGCCTTTTATTTTGGACTATTGCTCTTGTGCTATTGTTACTATCACTGCACATTGTTGTCATTGTAACTAATGAACAAAGCAGATTATGCTGACCTTTTTTTCACTGGCTTTGCTCTCTGGAGACCACATTCATTGACTAAAATGTCTAATTATTGCTGAACATTTATTTGGAGAGGTTAAGACACTTTTGGGTTGCTGGTTTTAAGGTGCTTTTTTACTTTTCTTTCTATGCGTTATTTATTTTAATTTCATTCTGAGATTCAAGTGCCCAGTATCTCCCTGATTTAAAAGATCACCTGTTCTCAACATTCACTGTAGCCAGCTGATTATCTAAAAAGAATCACACTGAACTTGTTGCTTCAACTGTTTGTTACCTTCTGTAACTTTGCGTGTGTGAAATTGTCTTGTGGCTTGGTATGAGGTTTGCAAATCTTACCTCACAAGCCAGAGACCACTGGCCATTGTTAGTTAGTTAGAGGCACAGTGGATGTGAGTGTTGTATCATATCCAATAAAGAGTTAACTCTGAAATGGAATCACTGTGTCTGGCCAAGCACTGCAACATCTTCAATAAAACTGTGCCTCAATTCCACATGATTTAATTCCTACACTGGGAATGGTCCATTTCCCCTTCTCTCTGCTCTGAGGTCAGCAGTCAGTGACGGCTGCAATATGGAGTGCTGGTCTACAATAGCCATAAGAATACTGAAAGAGCTTAGGTATTTGTTGGTTATGAGCATGTGAGACACAAAGCACATGCCACTCTGATGAAAAGGGTGTAGAAGGTAAAATTGAATTTCATTCATCAGTTTTATAGTTCTGCGTGGTATATCTTTTGTTTCGGTGCTAAATTGACAGGTAAAGCCTGAGTTACAATAGGGCAGAACCTCATGGGCTAAAGGACTAGAATACAAACAAACCTTTCAATTTCTGTCTTGTTTTTTTGTAATCACTTTTATCTTTTAATAAATATACTTTCTTTATACTAATTTTTATAGTATAAAGAATCCTTGTACACATTCTTTCCTTGATTTCATACTTTCATTTTTATGTACAGTAGGTGGAAGCTTTTATTTTATTTTTGTCAGAATATTCCTTTTCATTTCTGCCAAAGTGATTTTATTTGTAAATCTGGAACCATTTGTGATGACTCTTGGAGAATTTGACCTCTGAACTTGGGTTCCTATTGATAATGACTGTTTTCTAGTATAATCCCCCAGCTGTTATTGCCGTTTTCTGGAATCAGCTGTTGCCAATTACGGTACAAAAGGTGATATTATATTTCAGAACCCTTATGCTGGGAGCCAAGAATAGAGCTTTCTTTCCAAGCTGAGTGACTCGTCGTCTCTTCTAATTAAGTTCTGAAACAGCATGTAAATGGAACACGCATTTTCAAACACCTGCGGGACAGCAGCTGTACACACAGATGTCATGAAATCATTACTTGAGCCTTTTCGAAAAGCTTCTGACACCGATTACAAAGAGAATATCAAATCAGAAGCTAAGCCTTTTTGTTCCAGATGTAAAACAAGTATTGTTCAGTAACTAGAGGTTTGGACAAATTCAAACCCCCCATATTTGCAGATAATCGCAACTTCCCATATGTTTTCCTAGTGAACAGTATTCTGATGAAACAATGGTAAGAGTTTGTTCTTCAGACTGGAAATGTGTAAAGTGGATTAAATTATGCTTTTGTGGAAAGTCTTTGATGCCACTGTACCAAAATGCAAACTGCTTGGCTGTAAGGAAAACCTCAGACAAATCATATAAAACACCCATGGGAACAGAAACCCATTTTCTAACTGCTTCATCCAATTCAGGATTGGGGTGGGGAGTTGGGGCCTACTGTATCTCTCCAAGCAAAGGCTACAAGGCAGGCAACACCTTGAATGTTATGTCAGTCCATTAGTGGGCAAACACAAATGCGTACACTCACACCAGGGCCCATTTTTTTCCCAGAAGATAATGAACCTACCCCCACAGTATGTCTTCAGGACATGGGAAGAAACCAGAGCACCAGGGGGCAAACCCATGTGAACATAATGGAACAGGTTTTGGGGTTGCCACTCCTGCCCTGCCAGTTCGTCCCTCACTGCCTGGGCGCGAACCCGGGTCTTCGACGTCGCGCAACGGGGAACCTGCCCACTGAGCTAAAGGAGAACTCCCTCAGTCCGGGCAGCTGAGCTCCCTGTTATACGCAGGAGTATATTCGTTACAATAAGGAGAACCTCCAAACTCCATGCAGATAGCACCCCAGGTCCAGAAATGAACCCAGGTTCTCAGCACTGGCAGAACTAGATTTAAAAATTTTTCAAGTATCTTCAGACCTCTTTAGGATGAGATATTTTATACTGAGCATTCCTGTAACTAAATGCCAAAAAAACCCTTAAAAACAAAGCTTGCCCTAATGTACAGTGAGAGTGTTATTCCTCAGAACCCCTAGGAGCATTGAACTCCACCTGGCCAGCTAGCTGGCCTTTTACTGCAGTGAACTTGTCTGTTGCCTGTCTAAAAATTTCCATTTTTCTGCTCAGAGGTGCCTAAGGAACTGTGAATTGAATCTGAAACCATAAAACCTAGATAAAGTTACTTAAATGGTCATGTAAAGAGACAGGTCTCTGTACAGTATATGATTTACAGTTTTACTAATACAGTTCCATTATAATATAGTATGTATTTGTATCTTGTGTTCAATAAAAAGAAAAGAAATACTGGCAATAGTAAATAAATTGGGGAAAATGAACACTTTTTTTGTTTCGGTAAAAAAGTGGTCATTTTTCTTCCGGTGCAAACGAAAGCTTAAGTAGGTGAGAATACATTTAACTCAAATCCCTGTTTTTTTTTTTATTCCAGCTGATCTTGTTTTAATTAAGCCCCGATTTAATTTAGAATTTACTAATTGGATCTTACTTTCTCAATGTATTTTTTTTTTTCCATTTTGAAGTACCAGAGATTATAATTTGCCTGTCAAAATGAATGAGTCAATTGTTTGTTTATTAAAACTTTTTAGGAGTCAAAACTGATTTAAATGGTCTCATTAATCAGATCCATAGTCCAATGAAGAATTCAACTAGGCAACTGAAAGTCTTTTGGAAAGAGAGTTAGCAGGCAAAGAGGTCATGGCGACAATCATTACAATTTATCTCAATTCACCGCTAACTTGCACAAACTATCTTATATTAGGAAAAGACAATTTTGCGCCCTCTTCCCAAATGGAAATTTATTCCAGTGGGGTGACAAACTTATTATTTTTAACTAATGAACATTCACTGCATGTTGAGTGCATTTCACATGATATAATGCCTCTAAGTCAGCTGTTGCATATTTGCATGCACCACACAGTACTGTCTGAAAATGAAACCATAAAAATACAGAGATGATTTTCATTGTCTGCTTCCAGAAGCATAAGCATCTGTAGGGTCAAATGACTATGAAGTTTAATGAAATGGCCTATAGCTGACATTGTGGTTGTGGAAAAGACACAATAATGAGAAAGGGTACGATCGTAATATCACATAAATGATGCTCTGAATTTGAAAAACTCCAATGCTCAAAGGTTGCGGAGTCTTTCAAGTCGAGACTTAAGAGCTGTACCTGCACTGCACAACAAGGAGCAGAAATATATTTGTTGCATGACGAACAAATGAACTTGAACAGCAAAGACTAATCTCTTCTTGTCAAGAAAGGCATAATATTGGAGGACATTTCCCTGCTATGTCTGTTATAAAGCCATCATGCTGAATTAAAAGAGAGCTGCCCCCATTCTCATTATTGCGGAACTATTCTCATTTACTAAATAATGTGCTTCATAGCCCAGTAAGTTTATAATCTGTAGGCCCTGATACTAAAGACATTACATTTGATTCTTCCTTAAAACCCAATCAGGGGCACATTACTCCCTAATTACAAGAATGTGTGAGAGATACGCATGAATGTGGATTCCTCAATCAAGTCTTCTGATAAATGTGACCCCTGTAATGAAGATCAAAGGCTTCCGGCATTTTCAATAATTACAGTAAAACAATCAAAATGCCAGTGAGCAGGGGTGTAATCAAGATGTGTGTTAAATTATTCAGGGTTGCAATCTGTACGTGAAACCAAAACATCATAATTGATTACACACACACTGGTGCCCCGACTGCTTTGAAATGCATCCTGACTTATTAATTGATTTAATGCGCTTAGACTTAAGAATTGAACATATGCCTTCTCTTGCTGTGGTGAGGAATTTAAATTGAATGCTTTTTTTTAAGTAATGTAAATCTAACTAGGCTTGAAAGAAGTGTTTAAATGTTTTGTTATCTCTTGATTGATAACTTCAAAAAATGACAAAGGTTAAGATTAAGATAACCCTATGCTGCAGGAATGTTAAGAGACAGTTGTACATAGTGCAGAGGCAAATGAGCATTTTCTTCAAATTTCAGGATGGTGTGGCTACCTTCTAGTTTAAATACTTGGTCCTTCTCTAAAATGTTCCCTCTCGTCTCCCTTTTTACTACTTAAGAAATTTCATAGATTAGGGGCTGGAAACTCACTTCCTCAATCTAGGCTCTTCAATGTTTTCTTTTTCAGTCGAATCGTTTATTAGATGTAGAAGATTTAATGTGTTTAAGTTATGATGTTTTTAGAGCTATGACTACACATTACTACGTCTAATGGCCTAAACAAGATCAAAAAGTTAATCAAGTATCAAAAATAAAAAAAAACATAGCAGCCCCAGAAGGTGACTGCTGAACTCTTTCACATTAAGACTGTGTATAGTTACAAGGCTAACCACTACACACTAGCTATCTGAGATTTTTCCTTTCAGCCTAAATAAATTCTTTACCATTTGTGTTTAGTTTGAGATTTGTTTCACACTTATTTTGTGTAATTGTTTGAGATGCATTTTTTAAACTTCAAGCATAAGCTCCCAAGTTTGTCTGTTCATGGTTGCTCACATTCTAAGTGAGGCAGTTGTGGAAATAACATTTGTCGACCATTGGCAGATATCACAGCAGCTAGAGAGTTCTTCTTTAACAGAAAATCAGTGAAATACAACCATGCATGAACAATGGAATACAAATTTCTGGTTAATTGTCATTTGCATACCTGTTACGTAATGACTGGAGGAAGCATTCCTTCAAAAATGGCTGCATAGGAAAGGTAATAAGGAATACCAAAAGTTCAACAAGAAAATAGTTTAAAACAAATAATTTAATACAAGCAACATGTTTATTTTAATGTCTCCATTAAAATAACAGAGGCATTATATATTTGTCAAACATGAAATTAAATTTTTTTTATATCCTGCTTGACAGATGATCTTTCAAAAGTGATGGCATCTTAATAGAAGGAGGAGAAGAATATACAGTAGAAAGCAGTATACGATTCTCACTTTGGTCACATATTGTTTGTACAGGAAACAAATCTGCAGTTTGATCTAACAATATCTGGAACTGTAGGACACAATGGCAAGCCTCGCAGCTCTTTGTCCTGGGTTTGATTCTTGACTGGGGTGTTCTCTGTGTCCAGTTTACAATTTCTATCTTTGTATGGGTTTTTCTGGATGCTCCAGGTTCCCTCAAACTCCCAAATACACGATAGCTAAACTGTTGCTGAATTGTCCCTATGTGTATGTGTGACCTGTGTTAGAATGACATTCTCTCCATTATTTAGGAATGAGTGGCTTATTGATAATGAACAGATGGATATTTGGACCTGTGTTTTTCAACTAATTTAAACTTGTGATTAAGTGATGTCTTTAGTTGTTGCACAGATCACCACATTTTAAATGTAACCAATATCTATAGTGACTGAAGCTGCTTCACCTTTCTGTTACCTGATATTGGAATCATTCTCCTTCTTGACCTTTTACACAGTACTTACAATACTTTTTACCTCACACAGCTTAAAAGAAACAAACCAATATGACTGCTGTTTCTGTTTCCAGAAAAAGGTAATCTGAAAATCAGAATATTTTGCTTGAGTTTGTTTTAAACATCCATTCAGAGGCAACAAGTGTTATTTTAGTAGTTCATCCAAATCCTAAGAGATTTATTCTCCACATCATCCATGAATGCATTTAAAATGTATTTGGTTATCTCCCCTGGCTGAGGGAATGGCAGCCTGCCTGTGAACATGAGGCTGACAGCCCCCCCATCTCGTCATGAGGAATGAGCCAGGGAGTAGTTACTGTAGTAGGGTGAAGATAAGGTGGAGGGAGAGTACAAGAAATAATAAAATACAAGAATATTTTAAGGTTGGCAAGCTATATACTGTATTTCTGTCCCAAAACACTTTGTTGGGTTTAGTAGAATGAGTTAGAGGTGAAGTATTGTTGAACACCATAGTAAACCCTGAACTTGATGACCATGATGTAGAAAAATAGAAAAATTCCAAATTATGTGAATCTATGACATGGTATACTGTGAAATATCATTGTCTCCACTACAGACCTTCACTGGCAATGCAACAAAACCCACTGGGGAGCTCTTGAGGAGAGTTCCTCACCTATCAACATGAGTTCCTGACCCAGGGAAGCTTCTGCTGAGCACAAATTCCCAGCAGGACCTTAAGGGGGACTGCAGCTCAGCTCAGTGAGTGGCAGGCACAGGTCAGAATCCATTCACTAGAAATTGTGAAGCTTGAACAATTATTACCCCAAAAGGGGAAGTTAACCAATTCACAGCCACTACATAGTACACTACAAGGTACTACATAGGAAGCCAGCTTTCCTTTATCTCAACAAACAGGATATTGCAATTCTTTCACATCACAGAATTTTACACAATGCTCAGACACATGCAAGAGCTCAGCCTTTAAACTGTCTTGGTTCATTTATTATTGATACTGCTTTTGTTTTATCTGACAGCGACAAATGTACAGGGACACAACTCCCTGAGTATTTATAGGAGAAGGAAATGAAGCAGTATGGCACTATGGAAGAAAACCTTGTAGTTACTAAGGTACAATTGCATGATATAGATTAATGAAATTCATGAGAACTAACAATACACAAGAGTAAAATGTATTAAAAGTACAGTATTTGAGAGCTCAGTCATAGTGAGATATTTGGCTCCATCTGTTTGGCTGAGGGTCAACCCCTTGGCCTTAGGACGATGAGGCTGGAACCCCCAGAATGGGTCATTGCAAATGTGGATATGAGATGGAGGAGGGATGCAGAATGTGAATGCAAATGAAAAAAGGCTTACATATACAGGTGCTATTTATATACTGAAATAGTATAGTACTTTATATACAGTACTACTTATAGTTGATTTAGAAAATGACATTAGTGAGGGAAGCTTAACTTGGCTGAGAAAATGAACCTCTGTTACCTTTGTCGTCATCCTTCCTGAATGTTTGTTGTAAGCTCCATTGAAAGCTACAGCATGCTTATTTCAAGTTTACCAGGATTAGCTGTGATTGCACATCTTGCGCGAATCAAAACTTTCCCTTTCCCGTGGTTAGTGATAGTTCAATCAAGATTTCTCCAGCTCTTTTAGGTTTTATTAGGCACTTGATTGTTTTTGTTTTTTAAACCCTAGATATCTTCCCTACCTCTGTTCTCCTGTAGCTTTCAGTCATGAATAGCGAAACATTAAAGCTTGCCACTGTCCTAAAATTCCATTGGTTGTCTGTGTGCAGTGGTACAGTGACACTGAAGGTGTCATTAGAGGCTGAATGACATCCAGGCTGCATGGTGGCACAGTGATTAGCACAGCTGTCTTGCAGTGCTGGAGCTCTGGGCACAGTCCTGGAACTGGGGTGCTATCTGTGTGGAGTTTGTATGTTTTCCCTGCATTCGCAGGGGTTTTCTGTGTCCTCTGGTGTCCTTTGGTTCATAAGTGTCTGAGAAAATTGGCTGTAGTTGTGAGTGTGTGCGTCTGTGTACCTGCCTTGCACCCTATCCAGGTTGCATCCTGCCTTGTGTCCCTGGCTTGCTGGGATAGGCCCTGGCTCCCCTTGTGACCCCGAGTTGGAAGAAGTAGATAGAAAATGGATGGATGAATAACAAATAGCCGAAGGCTGAGGTTTCTCAACCTTTCCCAGGAGCCATAAGCTAAAGACTGTGGACATTTCTGTGTATTTTCTATATTATTATTTTAACATGTATACATTTAGCAGAAAGAAAAAAAAGGCAGCTTATTTACAGAATGAATTACTCAAGGTGATATTGTACCAGAACCATAACCAGAACACCTAAAGTAAGGAGATTTTTTTTTTCAGAATTGGGTATTTCTGTGTAGGCTTCTTTTAAGGAATAAATGTCTGGCCATAACTCTCAGAACAATTGGAGGATGACAACCAAATGAGCTAGAATGTCTCAAATGACTTCTTAGTCTTGTTAGTAACCTTTCTTATGCACTTATCTAGGGGGGAAGGGCATAAATTGATCTGGTATTATGCAAGATTAAATTATGGCGAAGGCATCCCCAGGACATCCATCAATGAATGCTCATCATTTCAATATCTGTAGCCTCCATTTAATGAGTACTGACTTGCTTAACATCCGACAGAATCTTCCCGTCAAAATCAATGGTACAAACCTGTATGTTTTAGTTGTCTTCTGTAACACTTCTGAGTGAAAAGTTGCCAAATCTTTAAATTCTGTTCAAATGCAGAAAATTAGCAAATTTCTCTCCCAGACGTGTTGAATTTCATATAAAGTGTATCTAACCTCAGGAATTGGGTGTGTGGCCATCAGAGGCAGTCTGGTGAACATGACTTCTGTCTTCTATTAACAAAAGCCATTTTACCTTTTGCAGCAGTGCAAACAGACCAAAAAGATCCATCCATGACAGAGTGTTGCAGGTCCTTCACTACTCTAAAATGTCTCTACCAGAGTCTCTAAACAGGTTACAGACGTGCCAAACAGTAGCTTTCAAAACTGAACATAACAGCAGGAACAAGTAATTAACCATGAACAGGGAGCTTTAGAACTCATTATAAACAGCCTGGGCTCTCATCATGCCCATATTGTAATTAGTCCTTAGGAGCTTAGGCTGCATTCCCAATTCCTGCCTCCTGGCCCCTGTGGGTACAATCCCATGCTTTAACTGTATATACAAAGAAAAAGAAATGCCTGTGATGTGTACCAATCTGTCCCCTGCTGTCCTGATACCCTATCCATATGGTTACATTTAGAAGTTAAATTTGCTTATTTCGTTAGGTTCTATCAAAAACACACACACCTTGATCACAACTCCACTTTCTCTCTTTGACTACATTACCTTAATCAAATATACACATACTGTGTAGTACTGTATATTTGTGCACGAAACTTAACACAATTTTATTTTGGTCCTTCACAGTAAACTAGAAAAGTCTCTTATTCCAATTTTGTTCCAGCCCACATATTTTCAGAAGACTTGGTACATTTACAGACTTTCTCTGATCTGCCTGTTGCTTTCAGCTTTGGTTTGGGAAAGATCATGCAAGATTGGTGTGGGAAATGACCTACAGTATAAGATGGAGGGGCTGTAGGGAGAGGGGATTCTGATATTAGGCATGAGTTTAAACTTTGAGCAGGACCGGATTCATCTCTGAACACTGACTGCACACTGTGGTTACATAAAGATAAAAGATAATGTGGAATCCTAGCCACTGAACTCATTCTTTGAGTTTTTAATTTAAGATTCTTAAAGTCAAGAGCCTGTTACACAGCAAACACCATCCGACTCATCACACCTCCTGCTGCCACTTGTCGTAACATGCCAGGCTCTTGTAAAAAAAAATAAACCTGCTGCCTATGAGCCATCCCCATCAGTTAAAGCAAACCTCTCCAGCTGTGTAATCTGCAAAGGGCTGATCCTGCTGGCCTCCCTCCATCCACATTGAAATGTAATCCATTAAATGGATGAAAATGATGCACAGTCTTGCATGGGTGGAATTATCTGATACTCATACCTTATAGATCTACACACGGGGTACTACGCAGGGTGGGGGGAGAGAGGGGCAAAATCCACAAGTGAGTTGAAGGAGAAGGATGATAGGAGAGGGCCTAGTATTCAGCTGCCTTTCAGAGTTTTTTTTTCTTCCAGCCATAATTGTTTTAATTTTTATTGATGTCTTTGTTCCACATTTTGGAATGTCAAAGCAGTAGGTATTCCAGCGATTAGATCAAGTTCTCTGAGGAAGCATCGTAATAAATGAGCACAGATGGTGTTGATAAACCTAGAGGAGAAAAATAAACACCCCAAAAATGGGAGAGAAAAGGAATTTTAAAAAGCTTTTACAAAAATGGATGTTACCATCTGCTGGTTTGTAAAAGCCTATCAAACATATTTTCTCTTTTATCAGTTTGATTATTAACATAAACCCATATTGCCTTAAGCCTCAGAACAGCATTAACTGTGCCTAAAGATTGTAGCACACTGAAAATTATGAATTTTGTGGTGGAAAAAATATTATTTTGTGTGAAGAGCTTGCAGAAAGCAATTTTTATTATGCTTCCCCCCCCCCTCAATCTGCTATATTATTATTATTCTGGATGTGTATAAATACAGTATATTAAAAAATGTAAACTAAGAAGCATTGTGATTTGGTCCTACAGTTTTAAAGTCAAGTTTAAAAGAATTACACTTTTTTTATTGGAGAATTGACTAACTTCTGTAACTATAGTGACAACATGATTTTTCTTTTGTAAGTGAAACGCATGTTCTTAGCATCAGTTGCCAGACATTGACCTGGTGAATCAATGTAGAATCTAAATGTAAATTAGACTCATAGAATTTTTTTGAGAGAACAATATTGTACAAGCTATTTTTTTGGATTTGAGATGCAATATAATTATTGACTATTTGTTCCTTATTCTTACTGTATCTCAGAACGAATGCCATGCTGTTCCCACTCCCTGCCTGAAAGGGTACATTATGTTGTTAAATCATTGGACCTATCATTTATCCATGGTTAGAAATGTGGGTTTATGGTAAGTCCTAACATTTAAAACAGTTAATGGAAGTGTAACTAAACAGGGTTCTTTTCTCAAAATGCCACTTCACAGTTACCCTGAATTCTGTGTTGATCACTCCCAGCGTCTCTTATGAAGATAAACATTAGGTAAAAATGCACGTTGTTCTTTGTTTCATATATGAATGAATTATCTGCTGTTACATTTCTATTTCCACTATGTAGGTGCAGTCCATGTACTACAGCTTTATTTTAAATACCGCTCCAGCTTTGCACTCCAGCTGAATTCCTGTCTCTGTATGGCAGCCTTTTAGTATTAGAGTATGCCAGACTGTACAAGCCCAAAGCAGATTTTAACAAGAGCACCAGTGTTAAGAGACTAAAAGTATGTAGCTCTTCCCTGATAAGTCACCAGTGTATTGGCAATGGTAATATCTGGGTAAACTGGGGAGATTGTAGTAGAGCTTCTTGCTCGATGGTACAACAGCAGTGGTGCATTAATCAACAATCTTCAAGTTACGAGTCCAAAGACCTCTTCGCTGCTCTATTATTTCTGCATGATATAGGCCTAAGACTTACCACTCCTTAATTACTTTTGTGTTCTATTCAGTAAAAAAACAAAAGATTTTCTAAGTTATTAAACCAACCCCCTTCTTTTAAAAAGAAAAAAGATCTGTCACAAACTCTATGAATGCATTTTTTGGAGGACATTCCATTATCACAAGAAAGATTACTATGATCCATTGGAGCTTAATTATATTGTTTTATTTCTTGTTTTTCATTCATATCCCCTTACTATGATGCCAAGATGAAATAGAGTCTTCAGAAATATTTTAGAGAACCAAAATATTTTATCTTCTGGATGTTGAAAACAGAAGTCCCCAAAATTAGAGCTCAGAGGTCATTTGTCAAGTGTGACCTAAGAAGATTATTTTTTTGTTGTTGTTGTTTACCCTCTTGGCAATTTCTGAGCGCTTACATACATCTCTCTAACAGATAATACCTGCCAAAATCTAATTTAGTTTGTTTTCTCAAACATTGAACCGTGTAGGAAGATGCTTTTAGTCTTTATATAATAAATATCCAGGGTTTTCCAGTGTAGAAGACCGATTACAGTCTTAAAAATACAAATTTTGGTCATACAGTAGGCAGTAGACCTCATTAGAAGGGAATGCTCACCAGCAGTTAAATATAGAAGACTGCAGAAATTTCATATTTAATATCTGTCTTTCCATAGAAACCTTGTTGCTCCTAATGTGAGTCAAATTAAACGCACTTACCCATCAGACAGCCTCTGGTTTTCTATCACTTATCAGTCTTTAGGTTATTTCTTTAGAGCTGCTTTGTGCAACCGTTTGTGTCAGGCAGGCTAACAGCCAGAAGGATAGTCTTGTCACATGTATTTTTCTGATTGCACCTTTCATAACTTCAAAGGCTGAGTTTGTATAGTATTTTAATATGGCTTTTAGATCATTCCATCCATCCATGAACTCATTTTCTAACCACTTTATCTAATACATGGTTGTGGAGGAGCTGGAGCCCGTGCCAGCAAGCAATGGACCCAGGGCAGGGTATACAAAACTTAAAAATTCTTCAAGATATCTCCAGACATGTCATCAGGATGAGATGTATTATATTGAGCATGTCGGAGACTGTAACTAAATACCAGAAACAAAGCTAACAAAAAAAAGGTTGTTCTAATGGAAAAAACTCTCATTTTACATTTTATATTTCATAACTCCTAAGAGCACTAAACTAAACAACACCCGGCCAGACAGCTGGCCTTTTAGTGCGGTGAGCTTGTCTGTTGCTTGTGTAAACTGTGTAAGTTTAGGTCTCAGAAGTGTCCAAGAATCTGTGAATTGAATCCAAATCCATAAAACTTAGATAAGGTCACTTACATAGTCATGTAAAGAAACAAGTCTCTTTATACGAATTACAATATTGATGGTACAGTTTGATAATAATGTAGAATGTGTTTTTATTTTGTGTTAAAGACCAAATAAAAGCAATACTGGCAATAGTCAATAGATTAGGAAAATGAAATCCCTATTTTATGATTGTGCAAAAAGGTGGTAATATTTCTTCCTGTGCAAACAAAAGCTTAACTACTGTTGGTGAGAAGACCTCTAACTCAAATCCCCGGAAATCCCATCTACTGTTTTTTTATTTTAGATTGATACTTTTTCCACTGTTTATTGAGGAGCCTGATTGGTAAAAAATAAAATGTTCTCTTTTAATATGTCTTCTTTTACATGACTTCCAAATGCATTCCTTTATATTCTGAAATGAGAATTTTTCAGCAATACTGAATGCCAAATACAACTTCTCTTTAAACAGGTTTAGATTAATCATATAAAAAATGAGCTGTTATTTGATTGTTACCGTGTTCCTCTGTTATTTATTACTGAAGTTTAAAATGCAGGCATGATCCGAAACATAAATACTGGCTGTTTCAGAGAGACATGTGCATCATGTGTTTGTTTGGGATTTTGCGGATACTGTACCTGATATGTTATAAAACATCAGAGATGACTGAATATACTAACCATCAATACCCATTTCCAAGCTAAGCACGCGAGTGGAAAAATAATATAGCATAATAAAATTCAAAGCCAACTGTTAGACAGCTGTAGATCAATCAAATAATGGAACCTTGAAAAATGACTTGAGGGTTGGGGGACAAAGGCAGAGGCAGATATTTTTCTTTAAAAGTGTACTCCATCTAATCGAGAGGGGTCTTGTTTTCCATTCCCTTCAATTATTGCTTTTTCTTCCTTCAGTCTTTGAGTGAATAATGGAGACCTGAAGGATCGTAGCTTGGCCTATCCCTCAAGAGCTCACTTTGATGTAGCCAAACATTCCTGAGGTCAGACGAGTCTGCTTGGTTCAACCCGCTGGGCCATGATTGTATGTCTTCCATCAGAGGAAATGAAGCATGTTTCATAAAACACTTTTTGACATTTCTGCACAGTGGCTGACATTGGATATGTACAATATCTCCCTAGAACTTTTATTTTAAAGCAATAATCACTCGGAATATTTGAACACAATTGCAAATAGTAGTGTGACAGACTCAGCAACAGTATTGAGATTTTAGGTTCCAAAGTTTTAAAACAAAATACAAGTACTTAAAATCCTTTCTACTTATTTCACTACTTGCCTTTCACCTATCATATTAAATATGTTCTTTTTGGTTTTCTAATGCAGCTTAGACTAATGCTCAACAGAGGCAGGCTGTTCAATTTATTTTAAAAAATCTGACGATAAATGTTTCTGTAACAAAGATAATGTTCAGAAATAATGATATGATGATGTGTGGCAATAATTTCGTTCACAGATCTTGTGCGCACAATAGTTACAGAATCAGATATGACTGCTGAACGCCTATGGCTTCTGTCAACCACTTTCCGATCACATATACGTACAGTACTTTACACATGTAATACAATAGCAAATTATATGATTATGAAAATATGTTGCTAAAAATATCTGTACTACCTTAAAGGTACAGTAAATGCAGTTTCAGGTTTATGGGATGTGTACAGTAAAACAAGCCAAAATATGATGAACTCTACAGTGTCGTCTTTCTACATTCTGTATCAGATCGGTTCTCTTTTGGCACTCGTTTAGTTAGTCTGTCTTATTCGTTCTTTTTGCAACAGTTGGTAACACTGTACATACCTATCCTCTTGGCTTGATTGCCAATGCTGTTCTGTATATTTCCTTTGTGCCAAGAGAAAACACCTTCCTACCTTTTCAATGACCACCCATCAGTTACATTCATTGTTCAAGGCTTCTTTTACATTTCACTAAACAAGGGTTGCTGCCTTGTAGGTTTGGAGCAGCTCTGGATATACAAGGTGGACAGTAATGTTCCCATCAATCAAGATGATGCACATGTGTTTAATACTGTTACATTTTTCTGCAATGAAGGCATTCCATACGGCTTTGTCCATGGTCTTCATCTGTGTATTCACAGACACAGTACAAATTTGTTTTGTTTCTAAAAGATGTTGAAAAGGTTAAATAGCCTTTTAAAACTTTGCTATATATCTATATATCTTGATAGATGTTTAACAACTATGTAGTGTACAATATATAGTGCTTGTAGAATGCTCAAATACTCAATATGCCACTGTATGCATGTTGATTACACATTAAGAAGCAGCAAAAAAAACATGCATCTGGAAATAAAAATACAATATTTTTTAATAATTGGCATTAACCAATAATGTTTTTTTTTTACAACAGGGGCTTTGCTCAAAAAAAAGCTAGCACCCAATTTTATACATCCTACCACTGAGTTCATTTAAAACATTATGGAAGAAAAAGAAAACATGCATGCATATTAATTTTCTTGAAATCTGTTCATTATGTGTTCCAGAAGTGCAAATTACCTAAAATTAGGCCTGACTGATCTAGAAATCATGTAAAGAAAGCCAAGAACTCTGAGTTCTCCAGAGGAAATGCATAATGAAATGCAGTGGTCTTGGAATGAAACTAACAGAGCGAAGTCTTACTTCCTTATTTAATTTATTTTTATTAAGCCTTGGTAGATAAGAAAAATGAAAACCGAATCTCTGTAGCAAAGGTTTGTACGCTTTCAAAAGAGAAATCAATCCTTTTGAAGTCCCTGATGTTAGAGCATATTTTCAAGTTTTGCAGATCTGCAAAAACCTCACTCCCTTTGATACAGTATACACATACAGTATGTGGTATGGGGTTTAAGTCAGTTTGTAACTCTACAGTCGTAAATATTTGCCACTCAACCAGAAACCTATAAAGAACGGTAATACTTAGCTTTTAATGAAAAGTTTGCTTCCAACCTAATTAGAATGTACTGTGTCATGTTTTCTGAAGTTTCAGTGAGACACAGAGTCACTGTGAAGCAGATGCTGGCACAAATACATTGTTAGCGGTATAATTGATTGTGTAACTGCATCTCCTGTTCATGATCAGGATGAGTTAATTAGAATCATTCTTTGGACAGGATAAGCTAGTACAACAATAAAAATAAATACATTTTATTTAAACTGTCATTTGTTATTACAACTGTTCACTCACCCATTGCTCTGCTTTTCATCTTTAGACAGTGTTAATCCTAAATAGCAGGGTGGATTCCAGTGTTGGAGATATTCTACAGTAAATGCACCTTATCATTATTTGTGGTAATCGGAGAAGCTCGGTTCATCAATAGTTGCCCTCTTATTACTTCAGAAGCTTCAAATAAATCAAATATTTGCTGTTTTACTTTTCTCAAATTCCTTATTAGAGTCTTTATAATAGGAAATATTCCAAAGAGATTGAATCACACTGCCCAGCTGTTAAAGTCAATGCCCTGGCTTCATCAAGAAAAAGCTACATATTGTATCAACTATTCAGATCAATTAGCCAGCCTTTAGCAACTAAACAAATTAGATGGACCACATGGCCTCCTGTCTTTTGTAACCTTATTTTTGTGTTTATGACATTACAGCCCCATTTATTAACAGCAAGACCAAGGAAAAATCTAAAGCATACTTCTGTACCCCAGCTAAACTTAGATCTGTATAGAAAGGGTGAGTGTGCTGCCCAAGTCAATATTAGGCTGGCCGGTAATTGACAGTATCGTAAAGGTGTATGTACAGTAAGATAAACTGAGATTTTAAAATGGTACAAACACCAAGAACTGGCAATGTGTGCAGTGGTCTTTTTAACCTTTAATATTTAATTTCCATTATGGTTTAGAATTATGATTAATGACGAATCACTGCAATTATATTACATAATTAGTTTTTATATACAGTATATTGACTTTAGCTACTGTAATAGTGCCACTCTAATTCCAGTTGTTAACTTGCCCTCCATAGATACTGTAAGTGTTTCATAGCTTGCATACTTTCCAAAGTTTCAAAGAGTTGCAAGGGGGCCAGAGGCTATCCCAGAAAGCAATGGTGCAAGGCAGAGTATAACCTGACAGACAGACACAAACACACTCACACCGATGCCAATTTCTCCAGAAGCCTATGACCATACCATATTAACATACCAGTACGTCTTTGAATTGTGGGAGAAAACCCTCGTGAACACAAGGAGAACATATCAATTCCAAGCAGTTAACACCCCAGGTATGGAATTGAACCCAGAGCCCCAGCACTGCAAGACAGTGATGCCAATCACCGCGCCACTCGTTTTAAAGTCAAAACTTAGAAATCAAAGAATGCACTTTACCTCCTAAAGCTACAAAAGATTCAGAAGCACTTTTTCCCCTATCCTGATGCCTGGTGACTGTTCAGCTTTTCCTTCAGGCAGGTAATAGGCTTTTGTTTCGGATTTTGTTCACAATGGCTAGTGAAACAGACAATTTGTTAACGAGTGGGGGAAAACTTTTTCATAGCTTGTAAAACTACTCTACAGAGGCCTTTTCATGTGGTTGGAAGAACAAAAGTGCAGGGGCTGGGGCACAGGGGTGTAGATTGATACAAAAATATTGAATGGCAACATTTCCAGATATACAACCAGGACTCATAATAACGGTGGCTACAGTATATTTCAACTCCTGTGTGGTTTGTGTTCAGAGTAAATCAATCTGTTCTGGAGCAAGGAAGGAACCAATGCTAATCAATCCCTGTTATTTAATTGTGCTCTTAATCTAAGGTAGGGATGCTCTCTGTGAATTAAAGTCCAATCAGTTGTGGTCTCGGTGGATATAAATGGCATTGTAATTCTGCTCATTCTGAGTTTATCATCACTAAAATAATCAGGCAAAGTATACAAGCATGGCATAGGAACCAATATAAAATACACTTCTCCCCCTGTGGGTTATACACATCATTCCAATTATTTTTGAGTTTTCTTAAAATGTAGGAGTGAGACCGGGATTTACAGTTAATTGTTCATTACTTCCTTGAGGCTTCGATATTGTATTGAACATACCTAGGAGTTAGAAGTGTGATTGCAATGACAATTCATCAGTCAGCAATCTTTAATAACCCTGTGAGCTGGAGAGTCTCTGAATCACTAAGGACAATGCAAAAAAGTATTCTGATTTTTTTTTACAAAACTTTAATACACCAGGCATTGGAAGATAAACCCGAAAATCTTTCAAAATGACAAGAATTGAGATATATATGTAATGTGCAAAAGAATATATTCTCATTGTCAAGAAAATGTTTCTTCAGTTTTGCATTTACATTATTTTTTGTGTTAAAACCAGTGAAATATGATGTATATTATAATTATCAATTGTTTTCACAGGAAATCTTTTTAGTTGCCATGGGGAAACTTTTATACAGCTAAATTTAATTTGCTATCTTTCTAATGCAATTCCTGTCTGCATATGTGGAAGACTAAATTTGTGTTATCCTGGAAATTCTAATGCATTGGTCCTGGTGCTGCTTTTACAGTACGTGTATCTGAAACTCACAGAAGTGAAAGCACATGTGATAGACTAATTCTTAAGCCACCCTGCACCAACTTTCACATCATTGCATGTGATTATGCCACACAAGACACAATTCAAACAGAGATATTTGTGCTACTAAATTTGTTTTTTTTTCACCTCTGCTTACAAACTGTAGAACTTGTATGGAAATATTAAAATCTGGAAGAGGAGAAGCTGAATGGAAACATTGCACTTTCAAGGCATAAAACAAGGAGAAAAATCTCTTAAGAGATTCTTGCTCCAGAACTAAACTAAGCTTTCTGGTATGTAACTGGTTGAAATGTTATGCTAAAGGGATATTGAATGAATCTTTAATAGATGTTGGTTTCTTTTTATAGTAAATCTTCTTTTTTAAGTATAAACAGAGTACCTGAAGGATTGCATTTGCTATTTACTCTTTGTTCTACCACGCCTTCTTTTAAATTGAACCTTGTTTTCCCATTACTTATCCTTTGCGGTAGCGATGGAGACCATCTTCCAAAATGACCTAGACCCTCACAATTGGACTGGGATAGCTGACACTTTTTGGTGATGTTGGAAAATGCAAACAGAGAGTTGACCTGTTTCTTTTAATTTAGTAAGCCAATGTGCAGAAGTAAAAAAAAAAAAAAGAAATGTTTTAAGAAATGCTTGCAAACAGAGAGGAGGAGGAGGAGGAGGAGGAGGGCGGCTTACTGTAGCTAAATCCATTTAAAAGTTATTTTAAATGATAAACCTAAACTACTGTACCTTTCATTGCCTACCTTTGAATACTGCAAAACACCTTCACAGTAAATATTCTGAAACAAACAGCAGTAATTAAAATGAAAATAATGAATTTAAAAGCATAATGTTGGGGGTCATATTGAAATTCTTTTAATAGGATTAAATATTTTTTTTAATCTCATGTGGTGAATCATTGGTATCCAGTATCTATACAGCTGTACTTTGATATGTCAAAGATGTTGTTTTTATTTCTTCTGTGAGTGTCTTTTAGAAAGATCTGCAATAGCACTTGCTGACAACACAGGCCATAGCAGAAAAGATGCCATCCAATATCTGATTACTAACATATGTTATACAGTATGCAGTTTAAATAGCTAAACATGTACTGTATATGTAAAAACTAATGTTTTTAAAGAATGTGTTATGTTTGTATCAGAATTTTACACTGGATAAAAAAAAACTCTCTTAAAGGCATTTTCCTCAAAGTTTGGAAAGTCAAATTTTGTACACAGAGACATAGATTAAATGTCTTACAGCTCATAAGAATCCACTCAATACTGATGACTCAGAGTTCAAGTTAAACAATTCTGTGCCAGCATTGCTGTTGATGTATTTATCTTACATCATTTGCCTACTTGGAATGCATTGTAGTCATCTCCAAAGAAGTATGAATGCACCTATGGTACAGAAATACATAAACATGAATGTGAGTTGACATTAATAGGAACATTGTAGCACAAGAAAGGTGACAAAGGTGAGGAAATCATTCAGTAGAGATTGCTTGCTGGGGTGCTACAGTTTATGAACTGAATTAGAGTTTGATGTCACAGAACAGATACAGTTTGAATTGACAAGTATGTCATGAGGCCTTGTAAACTGTCATCAGAGCCTGATAAAGTGTATGCAGACAAACAAAAACAATGTGATTAATCTTACATATACCTTGTTCCTTACAGAATCTAGCCTGTCTGCCACTTTTATGGACCACTGAAACAATGCAATGTGAATGTGAGAAATATAAAAAAAAATAGAAGTGATTGTGGTTGGGGGCAAGTACACATCATATGAAGTTTGTCAATTTGAAGCTGTAAAACTCTGAAAGGAAATAGTTAACTGTTTTTCCAGTGTCATTTACTGAACTTAGATTCAAACAGAACAAATAGCTCTACAGTATGTCTCCTTTGTTCATATGCACCCCATGCTACCAGTTGGCAATTAACTGCAATGTGATCATTGGAGCTTACGAAGCTCATCAGTTTGAGAGAGCAGTTTATTGTACTGTCTTCTTCCTTTTATAACATTTGAACCATACACCAGGCAACTGATAATTAAGTTTTAATTAAATCCCTAAGAAAAAGGCTTTTGGCCTTCAGAAAATTTCGGTGGATGTGAAATATAGTATACATGGGATATCTTGATCAGAAATGTATAGTTTTCCTTCTTATTATGCATAGAACTGCAGTGGCATCGTCCTTTTTAAGTTCACAAATGTGGAATTTCTCTTAAACCCTGCTCCTCCATGTCAATGAGAGCCATACACACTGTATACTTCTCATATCTCTTAATGTACAGACATCGGAATTGCCTTGTTAGGCACAGGGTGGACACAGCTCCCACTGATAACTTGACAAATTCTTAGGTTATCGACCAGTGACAAAGCAGATATTCCCCACCTGACTTAGCCCACCCTACTGTACCTCTCTTGTTGCTCAGCTGATCATGCTCTGCTCCTGGGAATCTCCCAGTTACATTTGGCAGCATAGTCCGAATTTGAGCAGTGAATCCTGCGCCTTCCTTTTAAATAAAAAGTTACTTCAGGCAGTAAAAGACTGAAAACCTTATTTGCTTTTCTGTTTTTCAACACTTGCTTCAAGATGCTTTGAACTTCTGCAAAGTGGCTGTAGTGGCCTCTCGTTCATAGCCTATCTACAGTACTGTATGTTGTCATGCTTCTCTGGTGTAACTGCCTGAGGTCCTGTAGCAGAAAATACAAGTGTGTACCTTTAATTTATTTATTCAAAGCCATGAACAAAAAATAAAAGCTTTGACTGACCCAAGTGCCTTGTTAAAAGCTTTATAATACTTAAGAGAGGCCGTGAAAATAGCAGCTAAATGTCAAGTTTCTAAACATTACTGGATTGCTTTTGAGCTTCGAGCTGGTTTGAATCAGCATTTATTACAGTACAATGACTATTGCATGTATTTCCTAGGGCAATATTGATAAAAATAAGAATTAAGCATGGCTGTAGTTTTCTGTTTACCTAGGGGACTAGTTTCTGTTCTATTTATATGGAAGCATATTGATTTAATTTAATTAATAAAAAGTCTGCCATTACCGAGCTGTGTCTAGGTTTTTTCAAGCAGTGGGGGGAAAAAGTGGTTTAGGGTTTACAGAGGTTGCAAAGTCTTTATTTGTCCAGGGGTTTTAGAGGTCTGAAAGCAAAAATGACACCTGAAACCTGCAGGGCATCTGCAAGCATGCTGTTATGTCATGTGCCTGTTGCTAATTGATGTAAGTCTGAATAACATAATTTTTTAATGCTCACCAGTTTGAAATACACAATTCCAGCTGTCCAATTCCCAGGCTAACCTAAATGGGAAGAAGAAAACGCACATCCTTTGAAAATGCACTGCACTGTCTTTCACTTGTTCATGTTGTGTACCAGGAGTGCAAAAATACAGAATTGTCATGTCAGACTGGGACTAACGTTGCTCTCACTGCCATGCCTCACAAGCTGCAGGTCTCAGTGGTGCACAGAAAACAGAATTTCCTAGCCAGCTTCAACTAGCCTATCCCTGGCAGCAATTTTCAAATTGTATGCTGCCTCCTGGAAACTCCAATCCACAATTGGATAGCAAGCCAGAAATCTCTGGGGAAACATCTTACACTCTATCTAGAAGTTTTTACCTTGATGAGCTACCCTGGAGCTACTGTATGTATAATGTTTTGTTAACTATGCACTGCTTTTAATTTTTTATTGTCAGGGATCCTTGGAGACTCGATATATTGTACAGGAAACAGATTTTTGGCGGGTGAAGATAAAATCAAGGGTTCCACTTAGCCCTGGCTTTTCTTTTAGGAACTATGCATGAAATTTCAAAGCTTGGGAATCTTGGGACATTGACATTTAAATGAGGAGAAACATAGGAAGTGCATTGTCTGTAATTTGTAACTGTTACACTGAATATGTGTTGATATTTAATGCTGTCAGAAAGTCCCATTGTGTTTTATTGATGAGGCTAACTGCTTTACAATTGGAGCTAGCTGCAGATAGTCTTGGGAAGAATGCTGTTTTAGGGAGGTCTATCAGCCTGGCAGTTACTTTTAGATAGTTCAAGTACTGTAGGCATGCATAGTTCAAGTAGGTTTACTGTAGGTGCCACACCTGAAGAAGGCTCCACAGCCGAATCTTTGTTTCTTTTCTTCTCTTTTCAGCATGGAATAAACTTTTACTTGTTAGTCAGTTGCAGGTCTGACAGTGGAGTGGTGGTCTCTGTCTTTTTGCTGTAAAGCTGTACAGAGTTCAGAGTGAAAGCATCCCAATGTGCCACGCAAGGGTGATTTTCTGCTCAAGGCAAGAGACATATTTTTACTCTGTAAAAACTTAATTCTAAGCATAATGATAATAGACTTTCTATTACATCACCCTGTGTATCTTGCATCTTTAACAATCTCCCTCTTTGGACTACTGACTTTTGCTGATATTCTTTCTGTAGGCTAACCATTTATTCCAACGTTCTCTGCAAGACAAGGCCTTAAATGATGTTTAATGGTGTTACATGCAAGGAAAACAAAAAAAAACATTGACGACAGCTTTGTATCATTTGATGAGCTAGTATTTCATGAGTACTTTTTTCACATTTCAGATTTAATCATTATTGTTTTCATTACAAATATCTTGCATATGTTTCAAAACCTGTTCTCCTGTAGTGTTTAAGATGGTCAAAATTAAAGAAAAGGCAGGAATTGGATATAAGTTTCAGCTGAAGAATGGAAAGTAAACTGTGCTGTATTCGCTGTACTTCTGTCTATATACTAAGCATTTTTAATTGAATCCTTTATATTTATCCAGATTACATTCAGAATAAATTTGGGAGACATCTTCATGAAGTACTTAGTTTGGGCAAGGTATAATAGTGTCTTAGTCTGGGCTTGTCTTAGGCTCATTGAGCTACTGTATTTGTACCCTTTCAATCCAATTGTTCACACAAAAATTAACTATTCCTTTCAAATGCACAGTTTCCAATTGCCAAATATAATTAATCTTTCATAGACTGCTCCTGAAATAATCTTTCCTTTTTTTCTCACATTCACAATGCAATATTTTAATATTCAATAATGATTAATAAGCTTATTGTACATTAGATTTTGTAAGGAACAAGGTATACTTAAGATTAATCTGTTTTCTTTCATCTGCATACATTTTAACAAGGTCTCATGACATACTGTACGTGTCATGTCAAACGGTATCAGCTCTGCGACATCAAACTCTTATTCAGTTCATAAGCTACAGTCAACCCAGAGAGCAATTTGTACAGGTTGGTTTTCTCACCTTTGTCACTTCTCTTGTGCTACAATGTTCTTATTAGTGTCAACTTGCATTCATGTTTATGTATTTCTGTACCTTAGGAGCATTCATACTTCATTGGAGATGACTACAATGCATTCCAAGTAGGCAACTTATGTAAGATAAATACAGCAACAGCTATACTAGCACAAATGATGCACAAATTGTATCTTTAAATACAATCAACTAGGATGACCAGCTAGATTCTGACAAGCCTATAAATTAAGAAATGCACCCTGTAGAAACTGTTCAAATGCATCTAACCTGAGGACTACAATCAAGCTCATTAGTTATCTGAGATGTTGGTAGAACTGTTTGCATTACTTTTGCTATGGTCTGCATTGTCAGCAAGTGCTGTTGAAGATCTTCTAGAATGACACTCACTAAAGACATACAGACAAGGGTATGGGTGACCTTTACTTTAGTATAAAAATGGATCACCACACAGGAATCTTAAATAAAGAGTTTAGTCATGTTGAAGGAATTTGGAAATGACCCCCAATGTTATGCGTTTTAAATTGATTGTCATCATTATTATAATCACTGTTTCAGTTTCACATTATTTGATAATGGGGTTTCTTTTAGGGTACCGCATGGATCTCTGAAAATGATGTGATTACATTTAGTTTATGGTCACTACCTAATAAAAAAATAGCTTGAAGCACAAGCTATCAACATTATTAAAGGCAATCTCATGCCTTTAAACTAAACTAAATTTTTAATTCAGTTTTTTCTGAAGCATGACATAATCAGCTTATTTTAACAGTAGTTTAACTGTTAGCACATAACATTCAAATGACTTGAAAATCTCAATTGCTGGTGTTTTGTTTTTGCATTGTGGACATACAGTATATTGGAGGTTTCAAAGTGTTTTCCTATGAAATAATGGTTCAGTGAAGCCTAGAAATCATGAAAATATCCTTAAAAATGAAAAGGATAAGATCCTGTATGACTGTGAGTCTCATGGAAGCACACTGCTCTTAGAAACAGATCTTAATACAGATTTTGCTGCTAATTGGATCACACTTTATGGCCAGCACAGCAAAATGTTTTGCTTCTCTATCTGAGGACTTAAAATAGTCATTATCTCTAGACATGTTCATCTTTTTTATTAAAAGGTCTCTCAGTAAAATATTTGAAAAAAACACTTCTATAATATAATACCTTATACATAAATAACAGAATATTAATGGTTATATTAACAAAGTTTTATGGTAAAGCAACTACAGTATATTTATATTGAAAAGAAATCCCATTTTTATTTGTACCACAGCTTATCTGTATGTTTACTTTGATTGATCTAATGTTCTACTGTTGATGTCTCATGTAGCATAAGGTCAGTGTGGGCTCAAAGAAACTTCCATGACTGTATCCAGGCTCACATTAAGTCTTTTTCTATACAACTTGAATAATACATGATGCTTTAGAAAAACATTGACTGTGTTATTTATCTTTGCTTTAGACAGGGAGGCAATGTGGTACAGGTCATCTGGAAGAGTGTGATATACTGGTAATCTTTTCTTGCATCACATTGCTTTTTTCAGCATTTATATTGTTATTTAATGCAGATACATACTGTGCTGGAAGTATATCCACTCTAGAGCTTGCTAGAGGTATATATCAGGCTGAGTGACCTTAACTGTGGTTGCATGATATAAGTTCATCTTGAAATTCCTTTGTGTTTTAAAAGCTGTGCTTTATTGTAAATTTGTTTATGCTGTAAGTAATAGGTCTTGCTTTTCTTGACATATTTATACTTGGTATTGAACGGAGGCTTGGTTTTCACCGCTTCTGAGATATTTAAACAGTTGCAGCTGCTTTATCACTGCGACGGTAAAGAAAGTAATAATGGTTTGATATCTGAAGTATCTTTTATGCCATATATTATCAGCACAAACTGATTTACACTTAAAAGCACAGAAACTGAATCAAGGGATGTTAAGTTAAAACAGTTTTTCAATTACAGCCTGGGAAACCACTACATGGTCAGTTCAGAGGTGTGCTCCCTACTAAGGTCCTGCATACAAGATCAGTTACTGTGGCACCAGTGGCAAGAGCTTGACTGCCCTCTGGCAGGCTTTATCCTTGTGTAGATGAGGGCACCCTTTAGGCCTCCAACAAGGAGAGAACAGAATCCCCTGCTGGAGGGGTATTGAATGCAGCCTTACTGGAGGATAGAGAGGAGACATAGTGGTGACGTTCCATGCAGGCTGATAGGAAGACTCAAGCCATGGGAGTTCTATGATGGGCAGCCACCAAAGATGGAAAATAAGTCCCGCTGCAGGGCTGTCTGGATTGGGGGCCGTGCCTGTTCTTTCTGTGGGGAACCCCGCTCTTTCTGCGGAGGACCTGGAGTCTGGGGAGATGATCGAGTGTTAACCCTTGCCAGCAAAGCTCATCCAGGTGTAAGTTTTAAAAGTTTCAAGATTTCAGATGTCAAACATGGAGCCATGTCAAACAAAGTTTCAGGACACATTAGAAAGAAAAATCATATTTGCAAGCTTGTTTATATTCATTATCATAAAGGGTTCTTCTTTCGATAATTGAATTCTGTTTTTTTTTCCATTTCTACATGTGCGTACTGCATTTGTACGTTAATATGTTATTTGCAGGCTTTTCGAGGATGCTGTATCCAATTTACATAATTTAAAATCCAATAGGTGTGGTTTTAATTGTACTTGATGATGATAATATTTTCTTAGAATTTATTATCACCTCCAACTTCCAATCTGTTTCATTTACATACTGGGTAAAGTGAGTATTGACATGCCTTTTATGAAATGCCACATTTGAATTGTAAACTACAATTGGCTTTAAAATATCCAGAGCTTGGTGAAGCTTTTAAAACAAGTTACCAATCTGCCTGACAGTTTAACACTCAGTTAGATATGATGGGTGCTGATTTGGTAAGAAGCACTTCCAGTTTGATGGATTTAGTTTTGAATCATGTTGTTGCTTGACCCTAGATTCTTCGGATCATAGTATCAATATTGTATTCACACTCAGAGTGAACTAAAGAGGCATTTTATTTTTCAGGTTTTTGTTTGAAGAGCTCTCATACAATTTTTTTTTATTAAACACATACAATTAGAAAATGCAGAAGTGTATATAACTGTTGTATTCTTTTCATTCAGTTAGCTGATTACTTTATTTGAAGGTAAACAGACATTTCTTTTTCAATTTAAACATTCCATAAGGCATGAATTACTTAGCGTCTAATTGAAGGGAATTTTTTTTTTTTGTAGACAGCCCCATTTCTCTTTCTCTTTTGTCACTGTGGGTTTCTGACAACCTGAACTGGGTGCCACTGTCATCTCAGATGCACCACTGTCTACAAATATTTGTATTTTGTGCTGGAAATGTCTTTAGACCTAGCCTTATTTTGAAAGACTTTATCATCAGTAAATAGTATTTTTAGAAAAAGGGTGTTATGTGATTGTAGCTAGTGTGCCAAGAGGAACAGTTATACTTTTTTTCCATGAAATCCTTGAGGTTTATCCTTCTGGGTGCTACTGCCTCTAGCTCCATAAAATCAAAATTCAGTACATTGGCCAAACAGCACTTTCTGATTCCTGACTTTGTTTATTTGGTATTGACTTACTCGCATGATCTTAAATTGTAGTGTATTGTGAAAACACAAATAAGCAAACAAAATATTCTCCCAGCTCATCACCTCGAGAATGGCTATAGTTTTGTAGTTTTTAGTTTTACAGTACATATCCTGATTTTGTGTTACTGATTTTTAATTGGTGAGCCTTTTTTCCCTGCAAGAGATTTGAGAATACCGTTGGCCACAAAACACCATACAGGCACTGGCTTCATCGTTAACTTGAATTAATAAAATGGTGAATTAACCAACTGACAAGCCTGAGGGGTAGAATGCTCTTCTGCTCTGTATGTTCTGTTTTCACTCAAGGGTTCCACTTAGCATGGACCCATTGTTGCTTTCTGTATGTTGTGAATTGCTTGATAGTCCATTGTTAGCTTGAAGCTCTTGCAAGAGCAGCAGGACAAAGGCAAATATCATTAATATAGCCTTCTGTCTAAATTTTTCCATCAGTATTTTTCAGCTTAAGGATAAAGGTAGATAGTGGTAAATTCTTTTATAATGTCTTTGTACGCATTTGGCACATTATGGTACAAGATGTTCGAGTGTGGAGCTGTGTCATTGGGTGTTGGCTGGAAAGTATCAAGTTAAGGTTAATTCCACCTTGGGAAAAATAGGCACAACAAAACGTTTCAGGCTTTACTTTTACAACAGTACTGTATATGGTACAGTCATTCAAAATACAGAGCAGCTAAATTCAGTGAAGCCAGTTATATTTTAAAGATTAATGCATGTGTACATAGATCTACATGTATAATATTTAAGAGTTAAAGATATACAGTAACTACAATAGGATGATACATTGGTTTACTGGGACATGAAAAATTCAAGGAAAAGGAAAGCAGATATTGATTAACATTGCACACAACAACCTGCCAACTATAAAAATTTATTATTCTTTCTTTCTGTCCAGTCATCTAAATTATTTTAGCAGCCTTGATGAGTGTGTTCCATCCTGCAGGACCACAGTTATGACTATTGTTGAGTTACTTTGTTTGCCTATCCATTTGCAATTGGTATTGCAATTAATTGTTTTTTACTTTCTATTAAGGCTTTACTGTGGGTTTTATTTTTCAAGTATTTTTCATGTCAGTCAGAGTACGTGACGCGCACTGGAAGAACTATTAATACCTGGAACGTAACTTTCTGGTTGTAGCACCATTGGCAGATGTGAAACCCATCAAAAATGTGATTAGTTATTTGCTTATTCACAGCTCTAGATTACTGAGTATATTGTGGTAGACGTCTCCTGTTCAAATAAAATGTAAAAGATTTAGGTGTGAATGAAATCATTTCTATGTCAGAGATATGTACCATATCCCTGTTTTGCTTTGCTGCCTCATAAAACTGAGCGTATATTATAAGTATATTAAGTCATTTATCATTAGTCATTCTTCATTATTGTTCACAAATGACAGTCAGCAATGCTTATGATTTGTATACCTGCAAATCATCAGTACAAAAGCAATTACAGTTTAATAAATTTGCCACCAACTTTATTATAGCAACATCACATTGTAAGAGAGTGTGATTTTAGCAGTAGTAAATGTGTATTGAACTCTTCCAATACATTGTCTGTGTGACTGTGCTTCAGCAATCAGTTCTAACACTTCAGTCACAAGAATGATCTAACTTGACCGAATTAAAACCTCGAGTGCTAGAATGTAAAAACTGCAATTAAATGACATTTGACTACTAAATGTTTTAGAGATTTGGAGCTTTTTTTTCCACCACAACCTTGTCTTGAAGGGACATCAATAGATGTTGATAGTTCATTGGGATATTATGGTCAATGTAATATAAAGGTCCACCACATGGATATATATTAATTTAATGAAAAGACTATGACCAACATCACATTGTGCAAAAGGTGATTAACATTAAGAAATTTGCATACAATAGTAAGCTAATGAAAAAGTAAGAATTTAAGTAAGTGATTGCTGTGGAGTTATACAGAGAAAATATTTTTTGGACCTCTGAAAACCAATTCCAGGGTACTGTGCTGTACCATTGGACTGAAAAATAAAGGCAATGTATCAGAGCAAGTAATCCATGGAGATGTTTAAAGGGTGGAAAGTAGACATTATTAGATTGCAAGATGTGCCATTTCTACAGTTTTGAAAAATACACTTTTTTTTCTTCATGGTCATTTTACTTCTATGAAGAAAGAGGCGAAATTATGCTTATAGAATACTTGATATGTCTCAAACATTTTCCCTTTAACTTAAGTCTGTTTAAGTAAATAATTGAATGGAAACACAAATAATATAAAAAAGTAATGTGGAAGAAGCCATACTAACATAACTCTGACATCATTTCAGTCGTTTCCAAGTTTGGAATGCACAACAACATAGAAGCTGGAGGTGGAAATTATACTTCCCATAAATATTAATTCACAATTTGTCACAGGATGTCACCTTACAGCATGTCTAAAATCTGGTAGGCTATATGTTTTTTGATAATCGTATTTATTGCTGGAAACGCAAAAATCACCAGAGAAACTGGAATCTATATTGAAAGGCAATTGATTACACAAGACGGAGCAACCATTTAACTTGGTTAAACTTAATGGATGTGACATCTGAGTCCACTTCATTTTGGATTTTAAGGCATTGCACATATGTAAAATGATTTTAAGATGGTGATGCCCACTTTTGAGAATTTTCAACACTTTTCATTTATTTTATGTAAAATATGCAATTAGCTTTCTCCAGTTGCTTTCTTTTGCATAATTTATTTCTGAAGAATCATCTTCTCTCCTCTTTTACGTATTTTCTAAAACTAGCCAACTAAAGGCATGCTTTCATATTTCTTAGAAGCACACAGAAGATCATATGAATGTACAGATTTCTGTTAAATCAGTTTTCTCCCAGAATTAATAACATGATGGAATGGAATACAGTTATACACAGTGATCAGTGACTTATGTTTTGTAAAGATAGCCATGTCTCTAATTCTCTTGTCGTTATTTGAACTATAAAAAATGTGTGATCATTTAAAAATCAAAAATCTAAATTCATAAAAAGTTGTTATTTTTGATCAACTGTCAGAAGTTTGATTTTATCTTTAACTTAACTTCAAGACTTCCTAAGAAATTTGATATTTATTTACTGTGTGTTCGTACAGTCCAATACAGACTAAATTGAGTGTTTGCAGGTGATTTCAGGTCAGCTTCAAACTGTTGCATACAAGGCTGATTTTAATATTTCATTCAGCTGGGACTTTCATAATGCAGCATATACTCTCTATAGTAGAATCTGAATGTCCTTATTGATGTGTGCTAAGATGCATTGCAGGACATCGGTGTTTTAAAAACATTGGCTGTGATTTGCAAGATACAGTAGATATCGATGTCTAGGGCCTCTGAGGTTAGAAACATTTAGGCTTAGGACTTATTGCTTTGTAAAGCAGTACATATGGTTTGCAAAACATTTCTATGAGAAGTCGGAGAGCTCTATATGGATCTTTTGTTTGTACTTTATTGCATTCTTTCATTTCAGGTTTACATCATATTTAATAAAATCAGTCAGTCATAGGCTGTGCAAAATACAAAGCCTTTTGAGGATGCACTTACTGAAACTTTCACACCTGTTGTGAAGTATATAATAATATTTTTGGAAGTTATATCAACACTGTAGCCGATACTCTTTGCATTGTTAACATGACCCTACATATCCCTTAAATAAAAGATTAGTGAGTATGAAACTCTCTCATGTGTGGCTTTTTCAAGAAATGGTTGGATGGAATCCTTAGATCAGTAAGCTATTTAATTACTGTAGCTAACTACCAGAGTAACTACTGTAGGTGGATCAAGTGGCCTCCTCTCACTTGTAGCAGATTTTATAAGCTTTCCAAACTTCTCATACTGGGATGGTAGCAATTAATCTGTAATGTATCCATAAATGTTGCATCATTTAATATTATGTTTTAAATATTCAGTTTTAATATAAAATTTAATAAAAGCTTTGTTTTTTTTTTAAGTCTAGCTACAGCATTGCAAACCAGAATATTGTACCACCTGTGGGTAAAGAGAGGACTGGACACTATCCTGAATTCGAACAGACATTTCTTTGTTAACTGGTCTGTCAGAGCACTAATTGTAAGTCAGATGTGTCATGCCTTAGACTGCTAATGTGGCTGACATGTAGGTGACAGGAGCTGCATTACACTGTGAGCAAGATCATTGTGTTATCCGCTGCACCTAATGGGATTAATTTATTCAGCCACAGAAACCACTGTCTATGTGGAAAATAGTTCATTGCTCAACCAGTCGCTTAGCAACCATCGAGTGCTCAGTGAAACAATGTTAAGACTCAGGAGTCCTGGTGAATGATGGGGAAAAAAACAACAAAAATCAAATAAACAAATAGCTGAAAGAAGTGCCACTCATGGTAACTAATTTACTCTTACATTTCGTCAGGCACAAAAAAGACACTGCTGGGTTTTTCTTTCAGTAGTGTCAGATGTTAAGGGTATTTACCGTACCTGTCCTGTTAGAAAGGTATTTGTTTCTCTTGGTGTTGTAAGATTTTTTGTGAGTAGCGAGCTGGTTTCATTTCCTGAGGAAAGAAATGTATAGAGAATAATTGACACCTTGTCTTGGAGTGGGATTATGTGAACTACAGTACATCACTGACATACCATAAGATTCCTCGCTCATTGCTAAGGTAGAATTTACTGTGTTTGATTTGTCTTGGGCTACTCTGCAAAGCTATGCACACATGATAAGGCATACAAAAGTATTTTAACCTCATAGAATCCTTCCTAAGGCATTCGTCCAAGTAATAAACACTATAGCACAGTCCAAACCACATTCAAACAACAGGTTGGTGACTTTGCAAATTGTGTAAGGCTACTGGGAAAATATTAATATAAAAAAACTGCTTCAGATTTGGGTGGAAGACTTGTCCCTGTTTTTGGGGAAACTGTTATGTATGAAAATGATAATGCTATTTTTTAAGAGACAATGTTGGAAAGATGACATGTCATACTTTGCATCTCTTGAAAGGCCTAGAGAGACTGTTTTGGAAGACTTCCTATAATGGATTTTTCTGTTTGTGCTGCTTATGGTTCACAAGGAAAAAGCACTGTAATCTACAGAATGAAATTGCTGTGAAATACAGAACTAGGATGCTGTGAATATGTCATTTAGAAATTTGGATTAACTCAAAACCCATTATAGCTGGAGGCTGTGCAAAGCTTAAGTACTGGGTACACAAAACACTGCAGTGGCATTAGATAATCTTTATCGTAGTTAACATTACATGTTTATTTATGAGTTCAGTTCATGCAAGGCTTGCATACTTTTGTTCAGACATCAATTACCATAAAAATTCCATCAATACATACACATTTTAGAACTCTGAAAAAGATTTAGGCAGAATTAAATAGAACATTGCACTTTTTATACTCTGCATTTGTTTGATATTTAGTGTTCAGTACTAGTTAAATTATGGATTTGTTAAAACATGTTCAATTGCTGTAGCTCAATTCAGCTAGAGATGTTTGGTTACTTTAGTGACACCTGTCTGTCTTGCATAGCTTTTCAGTATATCCATTCTAAAGTAGGTTTTAGCATAGCTCCACCATATCCTGACAATATTGACAGGTGATACTGATCCACACCCCCTATGGGAAAGAAGTAATGGAAAACTCTTTTTGTTTCTTTCTCCAAATATGCCTTATAGCACATTTAATTTCTTGAACATGATGGGAATTCCAGCCTTTAAATGGGCATCCTTGATACAAACCTAGCTAAACATAGCAAGAGTTAAGTCTTGTTCCATAAAATAATCCAGTCTATTAAATATTGTTAATGGACCTACTGTAATTTATTTTATGAAAATTCTGTGCAATGCAGCTAATTTTAAAGATGTAAAAAAATGTACACAGTATTTAAATTAATTGAATGTAACATTGATTTGCTAATGAAAAAGTAAGAATTTAAGTAAGTGATTGCTGTGGAGTTATACAGAGAAAATATTTTCTGGACCTCTGAAAACCAATTCCAGGGTACTGTGCTGTACCATTGGACTGAAAAATAAAGGCGATGTATCAGAGCAAGTAATCCATGGAGATGTTTAAAGGGTGGAAAGTAGACATGACAGAAAAAAAAATGTAATATAGTCTTTAATTTCACTGAAATGTTAATGAAACAGCATTTACTGAAGACATGTTCACTGATGTCTTCTTAAAACCCATAATATGAGAAGAGCACTATTATTTCCAAATACTTTGTCTACTTAACTTCAGTAAACAATCAATATCTGGAAGATGAGCATAACTGTCAAGCAGATTTAGTTTTGGCTGGATGAGCATTTTATTATTTTGATATAAAGTCTGCGATAACAAGGTTAAATACTAATGTGAAAGCTTTCACAGTTCATCTCGTACCTTCCATCTTGATTTGCTTTAACAAGAAAACTACTGAATGAGCCAAATAGAATTTCCCCCAAGAAATCACAAGAAAGTCTGTCAAAAGAAATTCAGCTTTAAAATCAGATTTTATATATAAACCCTTAATTTTATTCCACCTTTCAACCATGAAGTAAGAGCTGGGAATACACTTTCCCATTAATTTTAATAATTTGGATGATCTGAAGGAGTAAAATTACTGACGTGAATATTAATAAAAAAGAAAGGTCATTTTTAATGTCGCAGACTCTGGTGTAATCCCTGTAGAAACTGTCTGGTAAAATAAGAGTCCAAACATAGTCAAAGAAGACTATAAAAAAACTGCTTATACTGTCTGTACATAGTCCTAATAGTTCATAGGCAGAGCGCCTATGTAAGGGGTTCATTTTAAAACAGTTATCCATACTCTAATGGTAAGTAGAAACAGAAGTAAAAACTGAACTAACATTTATATTTAAATAGATTTTGATACTACATTATTTCAGTTTGATGTAAACAAATGAATTAAGGCCACAATTTTAAATTGTATGTTCAAATGCAGAAAGGTACTGTACTTGCATGTTAAGCTAAACAGAAGTGAAACCTCATTATCTGACAAATGCACAGATAAGTCTGTCTTTACACCATTGCCAGTCGTTTCAGCTCTGAAATATAGAATTTGGCATTTAATTATGCACGACTTTTTACAAAGCTGTGCAGAGAAATACACAAAGGAAAATGGTATTCATTTAGTGGTTTATAGGTTTAGAGGAAAAATAAGTTATTGGAAAACATATAATATGTCAAATGAACTACAACAACAAAATGCACAAGCATCACTCAACACCAGGAGCACAGAGATCTTTAGATCTCGCAGAGTGAAGTCATTGTAGATGAAAATCTAGTCAAGCATGGGTTTTACCTAATGGCTTTTTCTTTGCAAAGTACCCTAACTGACATTATTATTTATGGCCCTCTAGTCAAGTCTATATCTTGGGGAATGTTTGTCCTACCATTGCTCAGAGAACCCCACCTTGAATTATGATTGGTTTCTCATACCTCCTGGCATTGTCATGTTTAGTTAGGCTGTGAGTTTCTACATTTTGCATAAGGCCATGTGAGGATCCATCGGGTTTTAGAATGCTCTTTTTTTAACTTATTCTTTCTAACCACATTGTCTCAGTGTCATAAACATTTTGAACAGCATGTTTATGGCACTGTGATTCTATTTATTTCTAAGCCCCCTGACATTTCCTGGAAAAAAAATCAGTTTAATCACTTAAAGGTTGTATACTAAATACCTATTCTAAAAACTGTATATTTAATTATCAGCTATTTTCACTTTTATTTCACTGACTTATTAATATCTCCAACATAAATATTGAAGCATAAAATTTTTGCTACAGGTTGAAGATGTTATTGAAAGCTTTTAAAATAAACTAAATCAGCATCTCTGTTCTTGAATTATATAATGAATTTTCCACCGGATCAATGTTATATTAGGTCCTCTGCTTACACTCCCACAGATGAGATGAAGATAAGATATTGCTTTTTTGTCTCAAACATTTTTCCAACATTTCTGAATTATTAAGTACATAGAAATACTCCAGCTTAGCATTACCACAGCTGAGATGTGCACACTGCCTTAACAACAGGTTAATGCAAATGCCAATCATGAATCATGCAAACTCTTGTTTACATTCTGGAAGCGTTGTCATAAGCCAATTATCTCCTCGGGATTGATGTGTTCCTGCACTACAGAAATTAAAACCCTCAGCCCTGTGCCTCTCTCATTGGTATGCAAGGCAGCTCTAAATTAAAGTGCCTGTTCTGAATCTATAAAAAGGAAAATGAATACCGGAGATGAAATCTTTCTCCATAAAAAAGGCTAAATGTATCAAATTGTAATTCCTCTAAAAACGATCATAGATCGAGCTATGAAAAAGCCTACTCTAAATGTAAATCTCCCTATAAATCTCAGGGAATGTATTGTAATTACAGAAACTCCTTTCAGGATATAAATCTGCAGGAATCTTGGAAATTGATACTCAGTTTACATGACATAATCTATTTATATTACTGAGTTGATCTGCTGCTGATGTGTTTCCAGAATAGGGTTTTGAAGTACATCCATAAACTTGAAGCAGCACTATTTTGTAACCTATCAGCCTATGGTAAACTGGTACCATAGCAATTGGTCAAGCTTAAAAAGGGAATAGTACCCAGTTCAGCAATAGGTCATAATATAGTTTATCATAGTCTTAGCATGTCATGGGGAGGGCATTGTTAAGCACATTGTCAGCTATTGTAGGGAATCCTATATTACTGCTTTTGCATTGACAACTTACAGAGACAGCTGTCACTTTTGGTGAGTGATTTAACTTTGCTGATTCACTCTGGCTGTCTTTCAAGAGGCTTCCAGAATGTTTTTCTTTCCTCTTGCTGAATTTGATCTGTATATTGGCCATCTGTTCTTATACCTTACAGATCCTTTCTGATGCCCTGTTTTATAATTGTCATTGCAATTGGCTTGCAGAGCCAAACTGACTGTATGCTGTGCCACCTCACATCATCACATTCATTCTGTAGTGATCCAGTAAATCTAAAAATCTGAATTAAACGCATTGGAAGATTATTTTCGAATCCTCCGTTGTCTCTTGGTCTTCTGTCCTGTATTGACAAAATGTATCGTCAATTGTATTGTTAAGTGCCTTGGGGCAACCTTGTTGTGAAAGGTGCTATATAAAAATAAATTGAATTGAACATTGTTTTTTTTTATTTGATGGAGCTTGTGATGAGAACTTCAAGTCATTGTTGTGAGCATAAACACATATATTTACCGTAACTCCTACATCAGGCACTAATGTAAACAAAACATGATGATTGGATACTTGCAGAAAATAGGCTGCAGACATTTGCAAAATTAAAAATATGGAATATTTAAATCCAATTGGAAATTGCACCTAATGTGTATATATTGTATACAGTGTAATTAAAAGTGCCATTTGCAATTTTTGCAATTGGTTTTCACATGTATAAACAAAATGTAAGGATTATTAAAGACTAAAACACTTTCTTAAAAAAATCATTATTGCTTTGACTTTATGGTAAGATTTGGCCAGAAAACCCTACCACTGATTGCATATCAGTCATGCCCCTATCCAAATCAACGGGACTGAAGTGGAAAGGGTCAGTAACTTCAAATTACTTGGCGTCCATATAACCAAGGGCCTCACATGGTCTTTCAATGCCACTTGTGTGATTTAAGAAAGCGCAGCAGCACCTGTACTTCCTAAGATGGTTGAAGAAGGCTAAGATATGTCCCCAGATCCTCGTTAACCTTTACAGATGCACTACAAAAAGCATACTGCAGTGTCACAGTGTGGTATGGCAACTGCAGTATTGCGAACCGCAAAGCCCTACAGCTGGTGGTGAAAACTGCCCAGTCCATCACTGGGGTTGCTCTTCCATCCATCCAAGACATTTACGACAGACAGTGCTCGAGGAAAGCTCTAAGCATCATCAAAGACTCCACACACCCCAGCTACAGACTGTTCGACCCTCTACTATTTGGAAAATGGTACCGGAGCATCTGGGCCTGGACTACCAGACTCAGAGACAGTTTTTACCCTTGTAGTATCAGACTATTAAACTCTCTCACCCTTGATCTGAACCCTTACTGTTCCTTCTCTCTTTATCAAAACTCGAACACATATTGAAATCTACCTCTACCTGACATGACAAGAAGTTCACTCGCCATAATTTTCTATCCTTTATTTCATTCTGTTGATGTATGATTTTGCACAACTGATGTTGTTGCACATTGCCTGTTGTCCGTCTTTTCCTATACAGTTGTATTTTTTTGTACTACTTACCATCTGAGAGCTAGCTAAATGGCATTTCTTTATAGCATCCATATACATGTATATGAGTATAATGACAATAAACTTGAATATTTGCTGTAAATAGCCCTTCTGGTTATTTACAAGTGATCAAGGTAGAGTAGAAATAATCCATTGCTATATTCACTGGAGAGTATGAACAGTTGCAATCTAATTAACAGTTTAAGTCTTTTTGATTTACCTTTCATATTTTCTTTAGCTTAAAGTAATAATTATGTGGTTAATGACAAGAGGAAATAGCTGTGCTTACTTTTTGCTATTTTTACATTTTATGTCAAATGCGATAATGCTTACCCATTCACTGTTCCTTTTTGCATTGATAAAACTTTAAAATGACTTTAAAGACTTTGAACACAAGTCAGTTAATTTTTCTTGATTCCAGATGTTACTAAACCTCCATGCATTACAAGACTCATGACCGTCAACTGTCCTGAAGGAAGGGGTGACAGGAGACAAAAACAACTCTGTGGCTCCACAACAGGTAAGACAAATACAAACAACAACTTGTACATAAATGCAGTACATGTTTATAATAACAATTTACTGGAATAACAAATATGAAACAAAGATGAACTTTAAGCAGATAATGACTATGTGAGATTAGAGACCTTATCAGAAAGCATGTGATTAGAGCTTGTACAGTATTTAAATTTTCCTCTTTAGTATTTGTCCTTTCACTGCTATCTTCTTACAGTATATTACTGCAGTTGGTGTGCTTGCTTAATCATTTCTGTCAAATATTTTGTTCAGTGAGGTATATTTTGCACTCAAATGACTGGAAGGTTGCATTAATTCAGAAGAAATTCTGAGCCCTAGCGCAAACCTATACCTAGGATTAGGATGCCTGCAAAACGTAGATACTTATTAAAGGCATGGCTGTGTTTTAGGGAAGAAATTATATTTAGGAAAAGTGTTATTGCAATGATATCTTCAGAAATTTGTTCTTCCATTTTTAGCTTCACAGTATTGCTCAAAAAGGGAATGTTGCCTGAATTGCCCTAAAGGAAAAAGTTGAAAAAAAATATATAATACCTTTCAAAATCTTACCTTTGGCATTGAATTCACACGCATATTAACAAAAAAAGACCAAATTTGAGGGGTTTTCCTGACTCTTACCCTAGTTAAGCTTAAAAGCATGCTCATTGAGATCACCATCCAGCACAACATTACCAGTAGTAGAATACTTGTCTAAATATAGAATTTTACCCTTGATGGTACGGTTTCTTTAGTTTCATGTGCTTTCTTAACCAGTTCTGCCAAATATTTTGTTTCAGTTAAGTATATGTTGCACTAAAATCAGTGGAAGGATGCATTAATTCTTTGAAGAAATTCTGAGCCCTAACCCTAACTTAGCGCAAACCCATAGCTAGGGTTAGGGTTAGTCTTCCTGCAAAACATAGATACTTTTTGATGTCATGGCTGTGTTTTAGGGCAGAAAAGATAATTAGGAAAATTGGTATTACAATGATATCTTCAGAATTTTTATCTACCATTTTTAGCTACACATTATTGCTCAAAAAGGGTATGGTGCCTAAATTGGCCTAAGGGCAAAAGTTTGCAAAAAACGTAGAATAGATTTCAAAGTCTTGCCTTTGACATTGAATGCACATGCATATTAACTGAGAAAGTCCATCTTTTGGCGGGTTTCCTGACTCTTACCTCAGTTAAGCACGAAAGCATGCTCATTGAGATCACCATCCAACACAACATTACCAATAGGAGAATACTTGTCCAAATATAGAATTTTACTCATGTTGGTATGTTCTCTTTAATTTGGTGTGCTTTCTTAACCAATTCTGCCAAATATTTTGTTTGAATGAAGTAGAACCCTAACTTAGTGCAAACCCATAGCTAGGGTTAGGGTTAGGATGCCTGCAAAACTTAGATATTATTTGATGGCATGGCTGTGTTTTAGGGCAGGAAAGATATTTAGGAAAAATGTTATTGCAATGATATCTTAAAAAAATAATTTATGATTAAAGTATTTGTTTTGATTAAAAAATACATATTTTTGGGGATTTGCTCTGATTTGATCAATTTTTTTCTTGTTGAAATGCTGAGATATATTTTGTGAATTTTGAAGAAACACAATGTGGAAGGTCAGTTTTGAATACTACTTGTTTGCAGCATTTTTTACAGTACTTTATATTCTCTTACTGTGAATGTTTGTATCAGTCATGGCTATTCAGAAAAATGTACTCAAAGGGTTCTTTGATTTCCACTTATTTAAAACTAGATAAACAACACGCCAATAGATATATCTTAATTCTTTACAACATATTGCCTTGGGTATCTTTTTCAGATTTGTTTAAAGAAAAAATAATTGTTGAATGTTAAAAATAACTGATTATGAAATGTACTGTAAATCACATCTAATTAAAAAAGCAGTCCATAACATGCTTTGAAGCTTCACAAGAAGATAATTGACCCCAAGTTGGTCATTATAAGTCTGTTCTACTTCCTAAAACTGCTTAATTACCTGCAGCAGTCAATTATCTCCCTAGTGTAGGGGTTTCCTTCTGCTGTAACTTGATCCTTGCCACCATTATGAAATTTAGAAGTGCATGCCATCATAAGCTGTGATGATAAGCACAGGGTTTTTGACATATGGGTACCTAAGGACAATGATGTGAGCCACAGTGTGCTGAAGATGAACTTAAAAGAAGCATTAGGAAAGAGCTCATTAGAACTGTTTAATTTTGACACTGTTTCTTCTGCGATATCAGTTCATTTTTATTGCTTTGATATCTTTTTTCCTCTTTAGCCACAGTGATTCTGGATTTACTCCAACTGCCATGGAATAATGTGATATTTTGTGAACAAGTTGTGATTTATACTGTATGTGGAGCAACAGTTTTGTTCAGTGTCAGTGTTTTCATGAAAACAGCTGTACCTCCCTAGAAACCAATCTGATACATCACAGTAACCAATATCTTAGCACTCTATTGGTAAATAGAATGTACTAAGTCAGTAGTCACTGTATTCTCTGTCATTGTTGGATTCCCACTAGGGGCATTAAGGTATTATTCCCACTCACAAAAGTTTAGCAATGCAGAATTTTTTTTATTGAAGGACAGCAACAAGTACAATATGTTGTACTACTATGCGTTTGCCTACCCGCAAGGGTTCTCTGTGGTGTTTAAAATTACAGATTAATGTCTGCAATGCCTATTGACAAGTGTACTGCTCCACTAAGATTGAACTAGGTATTATTTCAGACAAACGAGTATCTGATGCCTATACTATGAGAGAACAGAGCTTGAAGAAAGGCTTTCTTTCCTTGTTTTTTTTTATTTTTGTGGTGAAGAAAGTTCTTCTTGACTTGCCTTGAATGACAGAAGAGATCCAAAAGCTGCTTTTCTCTGGACCAAATTTTAATGCAAGAAAGACTCACACCCTCCCCATGTGAACCCTAATGTTGTTGTAATGGGGATGACCCTACTAAAAGACCATGTGAACAATTACATTTATTTTTTGGTTATTTGTGCTGTCAGTTACAAAACCATAGTATGTTGTACAGTATTTGTCTGTCTTAATTTGTTTATGTTGCTGTATCTATTTTTTTTATGCTTTAGATTATGGAAATAAAAAAAAGTTTTTAAATGAATTTTTGAATGGAAGAATACATATTTGTTGACTAATTTGTCAACAAATATACTGCTGTCTCTTCTTTTAAAAATGCTTGGGTTCCATTCCCTGTAAGCATTTTGCACAAATTTGCACATATTCTGCAAATACTTATAGATGAAGTCATCTGATATTAGTCCTAGTTATCATTTCTTGCTTAACATTGAAATATCTTTGTTCTTGGGGTTTAAATAATACATTTATTGTGGTTTTAAAAAGGAAATTCTGATGTCACTGTTTTGCTCCTCAAGGATTCTTTAATGAATGCCTTCTTCTGTGTTATCCATTTTTACAGTTGGTGAATGAATGATTGGTTTGAACATTTTCATAATGTTTAGTTTGAATATTATTTACTTGGTTCCTGGCAAAAGGTTTTACCATGATCTCATTGAGATACAAGTACTCGGTTGAAAATATTTTTTTCTTGTTTTTCTCATGAAAGTTAAACTGTTAATCATAGTCCATCAATTAAGTTAAATTAAATCATGTATAGCTCCGAAAATATGCATGTCATGCATCACAGATTGTCTGTGGTTTAACACGGACTTCACTTAAGTTTAATTAGCAAAGATAAAAGATGATTTTATCTCATACTTTACTGTTTTCTCCACCTGACTGGTTTGCTGCACTGTTACATGTTATTTCTGATATTAACGTCCTGGTTACATAATTAGTGTTAAAAATAAATGTTTTAAAATATTTTTGCTATTAAGTACCCTTGCTATTATTCTTGAAGGTTTATTTCCATGCCACTGGTGTGATTTTAATAATAAGTGATCCATGCTATCAAAATAAGTGGGTTATTAGCAAGAATTGGTTTATTGTTCTGTGGCATTGAATGAATAGAATATGCCTAAAACTCCTAAAGGATTTGATTTTTAAAAAAGCTAAACTCAACTGCGTATTCAAAATCAATTGTGAGAAAGTTGATCAAGGCAATCTGTGTATTTTCAATATCACAAGATATCTGACTCAATTAAGTAGAAGTTTAGATAACCTTTTCCCAATGTTACAGCCTGTATGCAAAAAACCCCGAAAGATAACATAAAATGCAGATACAATTATGGTGTGACAAGAACTGCTGGCATCCAGTCAAAATGGAATATTGTAGAGGTCATCGTTACAGTGTATTTGGTGCAGATGTCTTGCTGCCTCTAGTGAGACTTCACTTAGAAAAAAATGGTTCAGGAAGGCATAATGAAATTCTAGGACGTATGCTTAATTGAATGATATAGTGAGCTGACCTTTTTTTAGTATAATGGGAACATTTATTTGTTCCTTTAAAAAATAAATAATCCTTTAGATGTAATCGAACAGAAATTTATCTTGCGATAAACACTACTAAAATCTTATCTGTGTCACTACTGAGGTAGAAACCCAAAGGATGCTCCTTACCAAAACACTTAGTGTGTAACAGAAGACCTACCTTAAGTCTGTACCCTTTGAATAAGAAATGTAAGAACTGATAGAGCACATGGCCTTGCATAAAAAATCAGTCCTGCATGAGATCAGTAAACTGCATGAATCTGTAGCAAATGAGGGTGTAGTAGTCTGTTTTTTGAACTCGCTGTAAGTTGTTGCATAGCGGGAAAAGGCACCATTATTCAGAACAGGTGAGTAATCAGTGTTGTTATAAGCTAACTGCCGGGAAAGGATCCTGTGGTTATACTGAACTGCTGTAAGTGGTTTGGAGGGCTGTATATTACTCAGGTTCCACTTCACTGGGTTTCCAACCACTTTCACATAAATATTGCAAGCAATCAGCTAACTAGCCATATTCATGGATTTTCAACCCACATTTTATTTTAAGAGCGCTTAATAGCTTTGTTTATAAAGCATCTCTTGAAAAACGCTGAAGCAAGTGTGTGAATTATTTGATTTTGTTTTGAATTGAAACCTAGGCATGCATTTCACCCCTCAATGTTCTTTTTCGTTAGGCATGTTAATTGCCTGTATTTTCTACACAATTAAGTATATTTCCTACTTAAGCACAATATTGGTATCAGTTATAGATTACTGCAGAGGATATGCAAAGACAGGTGCACTTAATACACTTAATATTAAACGCCTGTGTTAGTGGAACAACATTGTGCCGAGTATCAAGATTCACTGGAGTGGATAATTGCACACAGGGCAGTTGCAGTATAAACATGAAATCATGTAAAAATCTTCAGGTCTTACCCATCAACACATATTCAATTTTATTTCTTTATGAATGGATGCCTGTTGCAAAGTGAGGACTATATTAATTATAGTAATTAATTTGTGCTGTTTGGCGTGGTGACCTCAAACTTTTGGAACATTACCATACAGTATATGGTACCAGAGCTACCATTTATCACACCCACACTACAGAACATTACTGGTGCTGTACTCCCCATTCTGTTGTAAATTTAATGACGGACCATTTAGCAGATCATAACAGTAGCCGAAGATGGAAAGTACAAGGAGGAGATGGCTGTGCTTGTGCTTGTGTGCCAGGCACGTAGACACGCGAAGAGGGCCAGCGTTAATTCCAACCTGAGATCCATATCTCCGTCTCATTTCCAGCACAAATGCACAGCCTATTTCATAAGCCCTACATTTCCTGCCTGTTGCATTGGCCTCCAAGGATTTCTGCTCATCTCGGAATGGGTTTCTGATTAATAATTGATTGGTCAATTTATATACTTCAATGCTAAAGCTGCAATCAAATACAAATGGAAAGGTTCCACAAAGAATCCCCACTGCTCCTGGCAGCTCCTGCAAATGCAGAGATTGGCCATATTTTTTAATGGAGCCCTAGTGTTCCGTGCCAGCAGAAGAATATATGCTTAAGTGAAAACTTTTAAGGATGAAATTCAAAAATTACAGCTTGCGTTTTCCTTTCTTTGACCTATTAGACTACAATTGCTGTTTTCCCTATCCATTTTCTTTCAGTATGCTTCAGCAATCTAATTCATTTTCAATGGGAGTAATATAACGTTTAAGAACAACACAAAGTCAGGCTTTTAACAGCTAGCCTTCTGGACAGTTTTCTTGATAGTGGTAGTCAATCTTTATAATTATTGTACATTACATTCTAGATGCTTGTGCTTCACTGTAAGTAACATTTCTTCTTTTATTCTTTTACTAATTACTTTTACAAACATAATGTATTCATAGAATTATTTTAATGTCATGTTTACGTTTAATAATTAGATTCCCCCATTCTTTAAACAGACAAATTCCTGAAAATGCCTGACTTTATTGAAAGCCTGTAATTTATTTCTGGATAATTAGAAAGTTAGCTTTGTTAACTGTTAGGATAATATTGATGAAGTGCTTTAAATCAGTTAAACTGGAATCTAATTAATGTATTCTTTTGCAAATCTCTGCCTTTTATGAAAAACAGACAGATACACACACATGCATATGCAGAATATTTATGTATACCTGTCTGTGTATGCATTCAGCAAGAGAGAAGCAATTTTTGCTTTAGTAGTTGTTCTTGAATGCATTTACAAGAATCGTGAGGATTTCCAAGAATTTCAAAATCCCTCAAAGAATTTGCTTAATGTTTTAAATTACTTTAATGCTTGAATTTGTAGCATATTAGGTCAAAAGGTATTCCAGTGCTTTGGCATTCTTTGAAATTACCTGCACACTTTATGAGAACCTCTGAAGGTATGGATGAATATACAAGAGAAAGCTTTTAGTGTGGGACCACAATGTAACACTGAAAGCAAGAAGAACTTTCTTCACCACAAAAATAAAAAAAAACCAGGAAAGAAAGCCTTTCTTCAAGCTCTGTTGTCTCATAGTATAGGCATCAGATACTTGTTTGTCTGAAATAATACCTAGTTCAATCTTAGTGGAGCAGTACACTTGTCAATAGGCATTTGATGTGATTGTTAGAGAGCCGGGGATCCCTGCAGTGACAAAAGTAATCAGGAACAATGCAGTCTTCCATACCCCTTTATTTCTTAGCAGCTGAAATTGAGACTATCAGCACTTTTCCTCTGGAGTTCTCCCTCCCTCGGCCCACTTACCAGCACATGGGTTAATATAGAACGTCCTTTCTGCTTGTAATGATTTTTACTGTGTTAATAGGTAGCTTACCCTTACTTTACTGTAAGATTTCGCATTCAACCCAGCATGAAAGGATGCTCACCCATGAGAATGAGGCTTAGCCGTATTTAACTCTTATTTTTATTAAGCTTTCTGTGCCGTTTTTAATATGCATCTTTTGCAGTTCAATATTCATATGCCCCTCTGACAAAGACCATATAAGGTCTGCTTGATTACAACAGTGCAGTAAAGGGGAAATGTCTTGTTGGGGATAAAAATTAATGTCAGCTGAGCTGTATTTATTGTGTAACTCTCTTTGCACTTTAAAGAATAAGAATTCTTCAGACATAGTTGTTTAACCTTTTGACAGAACCTGTAATGAAAGAATCATGGATGTGGTGTAGGGATTAGTTTAGGTTTATAGTGCACTGAGATGTAAGGATTTTTATAGATTTGTTTGGCTATCCATAATGTTGGTTGAATACAGAGTGACCTTTCTGTTGAATATACCATAGACTCAACTTTCTTTCAGGCATGGGAACTGTGATCTAGAAGCAGGTATTAATAATAATATACCAGGCTGCCTCTTTAGTCCAGTATCTTATTTGCAATTAAATTCATAAGGGTCTACCAAGGGAAAAGTCCAAACACAAACAATTAGGGGGACAAGGTATTGCAGAGGATCGTATTTGCCAATAAAAACCCTTTTCTGGATTGCTTTGATTCACTGCAGGAAGCAGTTTTGTACAAATGAGGATAAAATATCCTATGCTTGGGGCTACAGTGAATTAAATCTGCAAGTTCCAAATTGGAGAATCTGATGTTCCACTTCTCACTGAACAAGATAGCGTTTTACAGGATTTTATTTGAGAAATCCTTGAATTCCACAAGGAGTCTCCATACCTCAACATTTCTCCAACACATACAGTACAAGACAGAAATCAATACCATTGGGTTTTTTCTTCAGGATAATAAGGACTGAAGTTCATTTAATGTGCAAAATGAGGAACAAATGTTTTTGCTCACTTGGTCAGAGGACATATACAGTATATATGTGTGTTAAAAAAACAAAAGAACACCCACTGATTGAGTTTGCTTGATTGAGAAACATCTAATCTAACTTTGACCATCTTTCTCCTTGGGTTTTCTGCCACATTCTCTCTTAGAATCCTGCCCAAGAGCCTGTCACCTTTTGGACTTTTATCTCTTTAGCAACAACACCTACACAAAAGAAACATTATACACTATACTGCATATACATATTAATAAATACAATGAAAACAAATCTGTCTTATTTAGAATTCATATAACTGACGATACGTCTGAAATAATAATTCTATTGTCAAAGACTTGTTTTTTATGTAGGATCTTGACTCTGGGTATTACTCTATATTACTTTAGGACTGCAAAGGTTTTCTGCACTGGCCTTGTAATTAGTGGGCTGGGAGGTTACCACATGGGCTCATGTGGTTGTTTAGAAACCTTACATTTTGCACATGAGTTGTTAAACTACCAAGGGCCTTCAATTAATTCCAAGTCACCACTACATGTTCACAAAAAGACTAAAATGTTAAAAGTGATTCACTAGGAGTTCTGCTGTTATTATATTATCATTAGATATGAAAATACAGTTTGGAATGTGACAGCTTCAGATGTAATTAATTATTTTGGAGCTTGCTGAGACGTTTAATTAACATATCCAACAGAAAGGGCTAATTGCACAATAAAGCCTAATTTATCTGAACAGCCACCTCTTTTCATGTCTGTGGGCAAGACCTGTGAATGTGCTTAGACACAAGCCATGTTCTAGCCTACAGAGAAATAGATTTAAATTCCAGCACTGTGTTCAATACTACCGATCTGTGTGCAAGTCATCACCAAGGCAGAATTGCATTTGATTGCCTTAATGTCAAATGGCTCCAAGGAATCAATTGTTTTGTGTTCATCTTTCTGTAATTTGGAATTCAGTAACTTAAGCAGAGATCACTCAAAGACAGGCTTGGAACTGATTCCTTCGATTTCTCTTCACTTCTTTTTCAAATATAAAACCAAGAAGAAAAATCTTATGTTGAAAACATTCAGTTTAGCAGATCAAGTTTTTCTTTTGATTTTGCCACATAGTTTATAGAGCCCAGTTGATTATTTCACTCTAATACAATGGTTTACAAGGAGTGAAAAGGACAAAAGTTTCAAGAGTGACTCATAGCCTTTTAAACTTTAGGATGCTTATGTGTACTTGACAGGTTTGACTGAAATGCCTCCTCCTGCTTTATTTTTCTTATGTTCTTAAACAAAAAGAAAATATGTCAGATTATTGTGAATAATATTGTGTAGACTAGCATGGTCTGTAGTAATGGATATCTACAGTAAATAATAAAAAAATAATAACCATTCAATACTGATGTTATTACATTAATTAAGCAATACTCATTCTTCTACTCTTATAAGGCGTTAAGAAGGTGAATGTTATGTAGCGTTTTAATCTCTAGCATTTGAATGTCCTGTGTATTCAAGTGTTGTGTCAAAGTGGAAGTCGTCTGTCAAAAGGCTGAATGGAAGGAAGTGTGACATTTACAGTACAGATCTTTATTGGGGGCTGAATCCCATTATCCTCAGCTGGCTGAAATCCTGGAAAGTAGTCTTATAAGAGCGAAAGCAATTTTAAAGTGTTCTCTCTGGGAAAACACAGACAAAACATAGGAGTGGACAAGTAAAACCTTCAGAAAGTCGAATGGTATATGATTCGTGCTCTATATGTTGAAAGCAAACAATCTATTATTTCCTGTCTCAACAGTTCAGCTCTTTATATCTACTACTGTATGTCTTAGCTCCTGCTTCAAAAACATTTTCGGTTTCATTTTTGCGATAGAAAACTCCCAAAGACAGAAGTATTTTCATCTTCCTCAGTAGGTTAAATAAATCTGTTGAGAGTGCCAGTCTGCGGCTTTAACTTGATAGTGAAAGCCCTGTCTGCAAAGAGGCTCTGTTACCAACCTCATATTCACAATGCTGTCTTTCTGTAGGCCTAGTGCGAATTGATTGCCTCGTTCTGAAGGGTTTATGTAAAAGGGGCCAGGGGTTTGCACTAAATCTTTGGAGCGTGTAATAACAGTTTGGGCATTTCGTTGCTTCACTTCTCAGAATGATTTTTTTTTGTGGTGTTCCTCCATTTTCCCAGTGAAATTTTATCTTCAAATAGAAAGTGAAGAGTGACCAGCCTTCAACTTCAGATATAACTTAGCCTCATTGTATTGAAATCCTAAAAAATTTCAATACAATGAGGCAAAAGTAAAGGCAAACAGATTTAAAGTCTAAGGGCTCAGACCTCCCCCCCACCTTTTCCATTCCACAATGCAAGAAAAACAACAAAAAAAATGTGCTTAAATGAATTTGCTCTGTTTTTAAGGATATGAAGCAGGGATGCAAAGCATAGGCAGTTCTGCTGAATTTAAGCCAAGGGCTGATGCATTTTTTAGCTGTTTGCTTCAATTTGACATTTATTATCATCTTAAACAATTGCTACTTATGTCATTGTAGAATAAAAGACTTTTTCAATTCCCTGCAATGGTATCTGCTTATGCAAATTTTTCCATGAATAGTAATACAAAGAACACAGTACAAGAAATTACATGATATATTTGCACTGGTTTTGTTGCAATAATGAGTCAGAGCAGAATCGTGATGTATTTTTGATGTGTTTATTTTGGATGGGTACATTTCCTTAAAATGTGATACTGTACACACTTATTATTGGGAGAAAAAAAAACTTCCCATGCCATATTCACTTCCTGTGTTAATTATGGTTTCAGATGATAATTTTTAAACTCGAGAGGGTTTTTTTGTTCATGAAAGCAGATGCTTTATATACTGTACCTCTGAATCCCACTGTTTAGAGGGTCAGGTTGATCTCGGAGATTGTGATAAAAAGCATTAAATTGGAAAAGGAGACTGATAAATGAAACCTTATCCTTTTTTCTCTAAATAATAGCAACCCGACGCAAGAGAAAACTTTTTATTTCTCTGCAGCAGGGTGAAATGTGGGGTTGCGGTACCTGTTCATTCAGTACAGGCAGCTGGCACTGTGGTCTTAGTGAAAGTATTTTCCTTAGTTTCAGTAAGAACACTGTCATTTCATCATGTCTCCTGCTCTTTCTGAGCCTCTGAGTCAGAGAGTGGTAAAAGGAAAGAGCTGTGATTTCTCTTGCCTTCTCATTTCAAAGAAAAGGTGTAAGGTCAGCTTCCATCTCGCAGAGAACTTGCACCCAGTGGGAGATTAACCCAAGTTAATGCCAGTTACGACCTACGGTAATTTTACTTTCTGCTCTCCAGGGTTTGAAAGTCTTAAATGTTGGTGAGCGAACATAATTTTGTGCCCTGTACCCCTACTTTGAAACTGTATAAGTTTGCAATTTTATCTTTGCCTCCATTATAAAGTACCAGGGGAACTAAACAGGATTAAATTTTGCGGGTTAATGCTGTGATTTTTTTTTCACGCTGTTCTCAGTGTTTGTGTTGAGCATTTACTAAACACTTCACTATTGATTTTCATGGTTTCACTCCACTTCCAAAGAAATCCTAAGCTTCGTATCCATGATATACTGCAGTCTATATTATACCGTAAAATTTCCTCTATAATAATTTCTGTTGTATTATTATTATTGTTATTATTGTTTATTATTAGCCTTCCATTTCCTTCACCACCAGCAATACTGTAAACTGTTTGTAATAGAGTATTAATGGCATGATGACTTCACTTCTGAAAAGGATTTGCTGACTTCAGTTTTCTACAAATGATATGTGCTTGGTGTGATTTTGAAATAAGAATGTAGAAAAGTCTTTAATTGCCCCCCTATTAAATTAAAAATTGTGTTATAAAGTGCTCATGCATGTCTATAAATGTACCTAATGAATCACCAAGCATTAAAATTATGTATTGTAAAAACATGATAAATGTGTTTATACTGTAAATGGTGCATTTACATTAATTCATATTCTGTGGCTCTGATGTAACTTACTGTATATACAGTATTAGTATGTGTTTTTAAGGTATATTGACCTTTATGTACATTTAAAATTATTTTGCTTTGTGTCTGTGATTAAGTATTCATTAATGCAATTAATAGGATCTTATGTGGTACAGAAAATGCAGAACCGTGACAAAGATAAATGATTGTGAAGTGACCTCACTGACACTACAAATATTGTAATGTACTCTCTTGAAGATATTATGCAACAGCATTCTGCTAATTTTAACTTTCATTCTGCTGATTTTGAATTTTAATTTAAAAAAATCAGTCTTTCATTATGTCCATTATACTGTGCACCTGGTTTCTTTTATAGATCTCTTTCCCCTCTTAGATGTCATACAGTACATAGAAATAAAAAATATCCTACAGTATATGCTCCTTCAGCTACCAATTGGTAGGTACAGATACTGCAGGTCCCTTTTCAGGCTATGAGGGGCCACCATTTTTCTTTACCATCAGACACTGGAAGCGGGGGTCAGCATCATACTCCAGCCGGCTTATTACCCCAGGAAGTATTAACCCCAGGTACTCATTTGGAAAGCAGGCTGAGTGGACCTGGGTGCCGTCTGGAAGGAATTAGAACAAGCTACTGTACATTGCTTGCCCCTACCCGGGATTGAACCCGGGACCTTCCAGTTAGGAGCTACTGTACATGCCCTTGCCGTCTGAGCTACCACGACTCCTGCAGCTACCAATTGCCTGGCAAAAAAACCCCAGTAATTCATATTTTCCTGTACAAAATACAAAATTGTATGGTGAATGTCTCAACCACCCCATTGAGCAGACAACAGGTTAACTGCTTGTAATTTCTCCCTTGACCTTGATACGATTATGACTTTGTGTATCTGTAGTGTCTATGTTAGTCAAGCCTTTTGCAATTTACTTTTATGTGAAGTGGCCATTTCTTTGGTTAGTTGTCTGTAAAACAATTTTCTTTCCCCCATAAAGATTTGTATTGAATCATTTGTTTTCTCAGCATGAGTTCTGAAATCACTTTACAGTAACTGGAATCAAAACATTCATTTAACAAGGCCAGTGTTTTCCTGATACCATAGATTTATGTCTCCCTCATATGTTTCCTTAACATGTCATCTCCAGTAGCTTTCCATTTCTGAGCCTGGTTTGTTTTCTTTGTGCTAACTCCTATACAGATGAACCCAGGTTGTCATGTTTGAAAGCAGGGCTTAAAAATTGCTCTTGAACATTTAAGAATGTCTAGGCTCGGAGACTGAATTACCTTCTCATCCTCTGAGAGTGGTCTCCCGTTCTGAGAAGGTCATAGTTTATTTAATCATCATGCCTCATTGAGCTTCATTCTTTTTTACTTTTATTTTTATTTAGACATTATACTGGGTCGGCAGGATGTCCAAATGCATCTCAAGATAACGGGGGAACCAATGAGGTGGTTTTCGAGAGAACATTTAATTCCCATCAAAAATCTTCATCTCCCATCAAACATTTCAGTGTATGCATTATCCAAAATCAGCATCTCCTGCTGTGCAATGCGCTCTGCCTCAATACTGTGGCATTGGTTTCGAAATTGGTAATATTATTTCAAGTACAAGGGTTTAAGAACCGTTTCAGAACTTCTTATACTGTAGTTGTTTTCTGTGTATAGTTTTAAAAAAATTGCTGGTTGTGAAGTTTAAAAACTGCTTAATTTATACATCTCACTGGAATTTATTGAATTATAACTAAGCTAAATTAATTGTATAAGTCTGTTCCCCGAAAGACAGGTGGCAGTTGTAAATTCTTTTCCGCATGACAGTGTAAGACATGCATAATCCTGTTTGTTCAAATGACAATATCTTCATGAGGATGAAGTGAATAACAAAAAGGATTGCAAAATTAATTGAGCAATTTTACAATGATGCCACCAAAAGAAAGAAACATCTGGGATGAGCAGTTGTGCCCACAGATGCATCACATTATTTCCAGACTGAAGCACAAAAAGTGTACGTTTCACAGTGTGCGTCTTCTGATCTGAGCATTAATGAAAAGAACATCTGTACATAATGGCTATTTCATTTTTTATTCATTCAGAGTTTCCTGACAATATACAGTATAGACATCATTTGAAATCTCTCCTATCCAAATGTACCAAGGCTATAATGACATACTTTATTTGTAGTACTTTGCAGTATTGTCCTTTGTGAAGACAATTAATACTGAAAACATATGGGGAATATTTTGTTGCAGTTGGGCTGTAGTAATTAAAAGCATAATAGCAATGAAATTAACACCATTCTGTCCATATCTGAAGATTACTTTGTAACTCATCTGTAGAGCCACTGTTTTAGAAGGACTCACAAAATGAATAAAAGTACAACAGCAAGTAAAAGAGAGGCAACTTTATACTATCAGATAAAAAAATCAGGATTTTGTTAACAAGTTACTTGCAAGTTTACTTGACATAAACTGGCCACACTATAAACAGTTCAAGTAGGTACAGTAGCAGCAATCATAGGCTGCAAAGAAACAAGTAAAAGTTTATTCCTTGCTGAAAATAGAAGAATACAAACGCAATGCATCACCGCTTCAGAAAAAGGCTCCACAGCCGAAACATTGTCTTTCTTTTCTTCTCTTTTCAACATGGAATTAACCTTTGCTTGTTTCTGCACGCTATAAACAGTTACAGTAAATAAAAATGTTGACAATTTAGTCAAATCAGTTTTGTAAGACATAAAAGTGTGGGGACGTGCACTGTAACTGACCCTCAGAAAGAGGATTCTTGGTTTGAGTTGGAATGTGTCAGTGTAAGGCTTCTGTTCTGTAACTTGCTAAAATAAGTAAGTAACATGGAAAATTAACACTAAGCTCATATGAAAGCATAGCTATGATTGCAATTAGCACATTTTAATCAAATTGCTGTCAATAATTGTTCTGCAATTTATTTATTGAAAAGAAATCAGTAGGAATCGGTTTAACGCAAGTGCATTCTCTAGAGAAGGGTTTTGGAAGTTGCACAGGTGGCAGTATTGCATGATGCCATAGAGGGCACTGCTGTCACATCATATGGTAAGGATGCAGTCTGTGTTATACGGGAAAGGAAAAAAGGATTCAGAGGAGGTATTGGGCTTCTTGAAACTAAAGGCAAGGTTTTTGAAAAATATGCTGCAATTCTTTTTTAACATGTATTCTTTGCGACTAAAAGCCTAACTTTTTGAAAGCCAGGAGTTTCAGTAGATGTGTGGAAAATGTGTTTATTCTTTCAATCTGTAATGCCAAATATTCTTTTGTGCCGTTTTTTTCCCCATTATCCTTTTTTGTGTGAATTGCTTTGTTCTGTCAGATACGTTAATGCACACAGAATTTAATATATTGGAAATGGACCTGTGATGTGAAACAGTTTTTTAAAGCAAACATGAATGTTACCTTAAAATATGAAGGAAAAATAATGTTGTATTGAGCCCATTCCTTAAAGAACATTGACTCTATATTTTCAGGATTTTAATTAACTTTAGTAAAATGAATAGTTATACCAATAATTGCAACCGACTGCAAGAAGACCAATAGTTACACCACCACCATGCAAACATACTGTACACATGGGATTAGTATTGCCTTTTTACAGTAACATTAGTGGAGGAAGTTTTTGTTTAGTGGCTTCTTTTCATAAAGCAGCATCACTGCTTTAGAGACCAGTCTGACGTTGTAAATCTATTTGTAGAAGATTTTAGCATCCTTGGAAGTTATTAATCATTTTATTTTTACCATTCAGAAAACATTAAACACCATCACCAACTAAGTGCCTCAATAAGAAAAAAAATAGCTGTATCAGCTACACAACAGTAATAAAGCACCCAATCAATGCATTGATTCTTGTTTACCAATCTAATGAGCCAAATCTGACAAATGGAGCAGCCTTTATTGCTAATCCATAATATTGTCCATTCACAATCTCAAAAACGTACTAAACTATTAAATGTGATTTGCATTGGCTTTTTCTACTGCTCAGCTTTTGAAATCAATGTTTTCTATTTTGAAGTGTAAAGCTCTTTTTGTGCCTTTCTAAATTCCTTTTTATCATATCCTACAGGACATTGCTGAAATGAGTCACTACAAAGCAGTCAGTTTACATAAATATTTCTGTTCTGGAAAAAAAAAACAAGAAACTGATGTGTATTATACTGTACTCTGCTTTGGTCCTTCTAGTTGTCATGTGAATCGTGCAGTGTAGGCTCAGAGAATGAATCTCTAGACTTTAAGGTTTAAGTCCTCCATTTGCTGTCGACTAATATAATAGGTCAGTGGAAGTAATACATTGTGTTTGGTAACTAATCACAATAAGTCTTTCACTTCTGCAGCCCTGAATTCACTTCTGGCTTAATGCATGTTTGTACAGTAAGTCATTTGCTGATAGAGAGTTCACTCCAGCCTCTTGGTACTGTATGTACAGACCATCCTGAGAGTTAGGAACACTGAGAATAAAATAATGTAGGACTGTCCATGTGGGTTTTCTTCACTCAGTCATGGGTGGAAATGTTGTACTGAAACGTTTTGAGTTGTATATAAAAAAACTCAAGAAAATTTAGACAAAACAAAAACCAAAAAAATCTGTACTTGTGAACTCTTGCTTGGTTATGAATTATAGATGTTATCCAGGCTGCATTTAATTTTTTTTGTTCACAGTTTTACTTCAGTCTATGTTACCTCTAATATCATGTGTCTCATAGAATACTGCAGTCCATACTTTCTAATAGAAAGCTTGATTTAAAAAATATACTGTGTTTAGACTACATTGTATTTTTATACATCATTCTTGTGTTTATATTATTAAAGATTTTGTCATCCTCTTTACATGAGACTTTAGCATTAATGCTCTACTTCACACATCATTATTATGCTAAGTGAAAGTGAAGTGCATCACCTACAGTCCAAGACCAGCATATTGTACTGTAGCATTCATTTGGGAATTCTGGTCAACAGAGAAGAGTAATGCCTACTGGTCTGCCACACCACTTACAGTAGAAACCTAATTTTCCATGAGGTCTAACATCCCAGTACTGATCAGGCCCAGTCTTGCTTAGTTTCTGAGATCTGATAAGATCCGCTAGATGATGTTATAATTGCTGCTTTTTAATGCTGCTTACTCGTCTTTCACCTTGACACTGTCATTGTATTTGTTGGTTGCACTCTGTGCATGTTAATGTAGTGTTGATGTAAACACTTGTCTCAATTTTGTTTAATGTATCTCACCTGAATTCCCCAACGTATGCACAGCTCTACTCCAAGCTCACACCTGGAGCTAAGCTATGCACGTTCTTGTCAAGCACTTAGTCTTGGAGATAGCAGCCATGGCTTATTGTTATTGATTTCTATAAAGACAAAACCGAAGAAGTTGAATGCATACACCTTGTTTTTCTTTTCTGAAATGCATGCAGCAGCAAATTATTCAAAAATACAAATTTAATAAGGAGTGAATTGCGTAACTGTTTGTTGTGCTGCTTTAAAATCTGCGCTCACCAACATGGAGATGCATTGCATTTTCTATGCTCTCAAAAGTCACAGCTGCCTTTCAGTTTAATGAATGGAATCTTTCACAAATATCAAATAGAGACAATCACAATTCACAAGTTTAATTTTCAAAATGCACACTGAGAGTACAGATTGTCTTATTAAGCAGCTTTCTGAGTTCCTTACGGTACTTTAAAGGAAACCTTTTTACAAATTATATTTAGTCTGCATGTACAGTATCTGCTCATTAAACCAGTGTCTGAAATAGGTTACACTATTATGAAATAGGCAACACTATCACCTAAATATTCAGATGAAGATTTATGCAGAATTATAAAACGTCTTCCAAATGATCTTGGATCATCCAATGATGCAACTTGTCATGGAATGCATTCTTCAGAACATTTGGGAGAGGTGAAATAATGTTTGGATCACTTTTATGTACGTTAGGTAGTGGTAGATAAAGCATTTATTATATTGAGCTTAACAAAATATATTCATGTTACCTATTTTTTCTATAGGTGTTAATGTTCGCCTCATGAAACATAAGCTTATTCTGAGTCCCCAACTCCAAGCTGAAGCAAAGTGCACTGTACCACCAGAAACTTATTGGAAGGGCTTTTGGAATGTTGAAAGCTTGTTTTAAATGCCTCACTTTTGACAAAAGATTTCTAAAGTAAACTGACTAGATCATCAATAATAGCAATGGTGTGTGCCAGGTTACACATCAGGGCAATGTCACTGGATGGCTACTGAAATAGCTGAAAATACTATAAATGTTGATAGTGCTGATTATACAGATATTCCAGATGTGGGTGGTAAATTGAGCAGAGACATGCTATGTGCCATCATCACACTTTTTTAGTATGCACTGCAAAATTTTATAAATTCTGAATTAAGCACAAAAATCATGAACTTTTTACATTTTACTGTATGGTTGCCATGTTGTTGCAAAGCACTAGTCTCATCATGGGCAAAAGTGAGAATTACTGTTTGACTTAAACCTGCCCTTCCTGCTCACTAGTCACTGTAATGACTAATGTAATGTGATGCATGAATGAAATAGTACATGTTGTGCTGCAGACATTTCACCGCAGAAATGTTACAACGTGATCTGCTTGCAAAGTTAACAAGTACTTTTAAAGTAGTTAACAAGTACTTTTAATCTATTGGATTAAAAGAGATGTATTCACAAGCCTGCTTATTTGCACTGTAAAAAGGCCGATTCACATCACCACAAGTTTTGTTGCCTTGTTCTGAAAATTGTCTGTTTTGTAATGTTAATTAGAAGTTTTGCACATTACTATGTACATTTTACTTTCATAGTGGTTTTAAAATGTACTCATTAATGCCAATTCTTTCTAACCCCAAAATATAAAAATAGCATTGCAGTCTCCCTTTGATGACATTTCTTGAAAACAAAATATAAATTGGACCAGAACCAATGATGTCATTGTAATTACAGGAGTTAACACATCTGCTCTTTCTGGCCCATCTAGTTCCTCAATCATTCAGTCGTCACTACACTGTACTGTAGATATCATGTCCCCTGGACATGGGTTCAAAACATTATTTCTTAATCACTATAAACAGCCCTATAAACTATAAACAGTCCAAAAGCCAATTCAAACACTTTTCTGTTTACTAATAAATACATCATAGGTCTTAAATTATATTGATTTTATCCTGTGGTTCTTATTGTCTGTCTGTTTGGACAAGGCCAGAATCATGAACACCAACACCCTCAATTCTGGTTTTAACTATTAGCAACAGTGCTCTCTTTTCAAGGTCAGTCAGTTCTTCTATGGACACACATTCTCCTCCAGTAATCAATTTCTTTTGCAGTAAGTTTTTTTTCTGATTTGTTTGATCGATACTGGCACAGTAGCATGTAATTTGTCACCTGTTTTGTTCCTGATGTAGTTTTTAACATATAGTGCATGACTTTGAAGCTTTGTCACCGTAAACAACAAACAGGTGTGTTTTTCAGTTGGAGATTGGGAATGAGAAAGTTCCATCTATCAAGTAGAAAAATTTTCCGGTATGGGACACCACCTAGATTCTTGGCAATACAGGCATAGTATCTGTCATTCATGATAAATTCAAGTAAACTTCTTCATCTTCACTACTTTATCAGAATAACCTCTTTCTCATATCTCCTTTTTAATACTTTGTAAAGATCCCAATTGTAAATGTCTCAAAACTCATGAAAAAAAAACTGTTAACAGTGTGGCTGTGAACTAAATCTGTTTGGCTTGATTTAAAAATCTGCCACACTCCTAATTGCCTAACAAAGACATGGAAAACTTATCAATATTGAAAGATCCATAAAAATCTTTAATCTCTTGTAGGAGAGCAAAAAGGTGTGTCCAAATAAAGCATGCTAAAGGATTTATATTCACACTGACTTTTTAAACAACTGGGGAATTTTTATGGCTATACCCAAAATGCACAGCTAATGTTGCTTGCAAAGCAGCCCTCAAATTCCACAGGAATGATTACCTGTCACCACTTAAAGGTTAGCCTTCACAAGTCAAAGCAATGATGATCTCATAATCTCTTGTCAAAAGCCAGCTTCTATAACATGATGTTTTTGTTAAAGCAAAACATTAAATTGATAGTGTGTTTTAATTGACAAAAAGGTACTGCAGATACATTTACACAGTTACTATTTTCAGTGTTTTTCTTCCATCTGGTTGAAGTTTTATTTCCTTAATTCGCTTTTCATTAAGAAATGTTATTCTGGGTGAGGCGAGTTTACTGGTTGAATGAAAACCTTCAAAATATAATTACACCTTGCATATTTATCCATTTAAATAGTTTAAAAAAATCAATGACAAACACCTAGTAAAAAACTGTACACGGTTAAATAAGGTCTGCATTTTCTTTTTATTTCAAATTGACTAGCTTTAAAATAATTACAATTGTTAATTTAAACCTGATTACAGAATTATGATTTGGAAAAGAGCTTGAGTACTCCCATCATGTGGTCAGCAATTTGTCTGATAAAATGTGGCTGCAATTATTTTTTTGTGGCTATGTAAACTTCCAAAGGCATTTAAATTACCATGAAAGAAAATGCCCTTTGAGCTATTTCATTGTGCAATGAAAAACATGAAAAATTCAGTCCTTTTTATGTTTTATTTAAATACTTATTTTGGAAGTTGTGGTCTTTATGTGTAGCATAATTTAGAGAGAAGGAACATTCAGCATCAAACCCTTGGCCTCCTGCATGCATTTTGGAATTTCATTGCTTTAAAACCCTCTGTGTAATGATTTTAGATGCAAAGTTATTCACAGATCTAAATCAAATTTAAAGGGAAGGATGCCTTTACCTTTCAATTAAAAAAAACTGAATAGGTTTGAAGTCTTGAGCACAGTTCTTTGTTTCAGGTCTGGATGAATGCATGCTAATTCTTTTTGTGTTTACTCTGTTGTGTGTTTTATTTCAAAGTGCACATCTGGCAGTTCCCAGCTCTAGTTCAAATGAAAGCAGTGTATATATGTTTCTACTCTGACAACTGTATCTGAGCTGGGGGATATTTCTGCTGGTACACACAGGTAAATACGCTATGGTATAGCTGGCTGACAAGATATTGCAGCAGTTTCTATTCTGCCTTCTGTGTAAGGCACTCCTAAAGTGATCTGTTACTCAATGTTAAAAGAAACAAATAGATTTTATGCATAGTAGAGCCTGAGATGTTCACAGTTCTAGTTTCTGATTGGCCTTGAATGTTGAATAATGGCCCAATTGATGTATCCCCACAACGTGCTTAAATGTCGGGTGATTCTCTGAGACACCAGTTCTGTAATGAATGGGGCTTCTGTCATACTAATTAGAAAGCACTTATGACTTTTTAATTGAATTTTATTTCAAATAGACAGAGTGGAAGTAAATGAATGTGGAGTGAAATAAGAGGAATATGATAAGGCCCGCTTTTGTTAATAAAAGGGGAACTAATTTATGCATTAAGTATGCATTGTGAATACCATTTTAATTTCCTTTTTATATTTGTGGTTTGTTTGTCTCTGTACTGCTACGACTGAATATTCAGGGGATTTATGCTCCGAGTTCTGTATCTTTAAATGTTTAGTGAAGGATTATCTAACTGTTGGAAACTGACTTGCACAGAAACTCATTTTCTTCTTCAATACACAGTTCGTCTTTACAAAGTGTATTAGATATTTGCAAAGCTAAGTGTATGTGAATTCACACCATCTCTGAGAAGTTGGAAGAAATGACGTGGCCAATGTTTTCTTTAATAAGTAAAAGAGAATCAATGTTGCACAAGATAAGAACTGAAGAGGGACTTATTGATATGTGGGTTGAAGTGAAAAATAAAGTGCTATAATTCTGTATATTAACACTAAAATAGAATAATACAACATACCAGATTTTTAGGCTGTTGTGGGATGAAGAGAAAATGGCAACTGTTGTTGTGGTTGGTGTTATTTACTGCACTAGGAGAAACACAATAGCTGTGGTACTATTGAATGCTTGAATCAGAGTGAGTAAATGCTAGGATGATGACCAAATGAGTATTGGCTCAGCTGGGTTAGAATGGTGACAGCTCTTTGCTATGTTTGAGGCGGAAGTTCAGAGTGTACAGTATGAAAGGAGGGACAGTTTGGGATTCTGGAGATTCCTGTACCAGATGGGATTATTGTACATTACGTGTAGCACTGTTGTTTATTTGGCTTTGGTTTTGAACTTATTTATTAGAATGTGGGAAACAATTTCATTTACCTCTGATGCAAATGCAAAACATTACTGCCAGAGGTCATGTGTGCTGCAGAGTATACTGTACTTGCAAAAGAAACATAAAAATAAAAAGATCTGCAGATATACTGTACAGTTCCCCTTTTCCTCTTGCTGTTACGCACCAACACCTTCAAATATATATATTTAAATAAGCAAGATCGCATTAAGAAGAGGGCATGGCTAAGAGTTTAATTAAGGTACTGCATAAAGTAGGCTGCATTTGCTTAATTTTAATTAGTTTCTTCCTGTACCTGCTGCCCATTTTAGAGTGAAAATGTGGAAAAACAAGATAAACAAGTCTCCTTTGTCTTTAGATAAGTCATTTTCAACAGTAGATCATGTAATGCGAAACATTACAAGTTTAATTCTTTTTGTTATCTCTTTTATGAAAATAATTTTTAATAGACAAAACTGGTCATGGGATCAAAAATCAAGCATCTGTGGAATCCATACCATCCATATGTCATATGAATGCTGTGCTGTAAGGAAACTGGAAACTCAAAAAAACATTCATTCATGGCTTGTGTAGAAATGTCTTGTCTAGCGCCCAAGCCGTGTGCTTTAATGGTATTTTGTTTTGAAGATAATACATATTCTCATACAAAACCAGAAACATTTCTCCTTCTTCCACACAGACATAACAAGTAGGTGTTAACTAAATTCTACAGGTCACCTAATGACCTGATGAGTTTTGAACTTCGACAATGTCTAAAATTATGATTTTATTAAAAAAATGGTCAGCTGGTCTATATTGCCAGTGTTATTTGAAACCTTTCAGTGTGTAATTTAATTTAGCTTTTCAGTTTTATAGAACCATTTATAGAGGCAGAAGGACAGTTAGAATTCTACTCGGCAATCAGAGATCATTATGCCTACACTCAACACTTCTCTTGTGTGACTCATGTCATACACATGATGCCCACTTCTGGTACACACTGGTACAGTCATGCCAGTGCTTGGATACCACAGGCTGGAGGCATGAGGAGGTTTTATATCCTGTTATGGATACATTTGGGTGGTCAAATCATGAATCAGGGAAATAACTGTATAATTTTTAAATAAATTTTTGTCTAGCTACATCAATAGGGGATCATATTTCTTACTAATAGTGTAGGTAATGTGGTTATCTGAAGGGCTTGTTATAGTGAATGGTGCTAAACTAAATTAATAGCCCCAAAAGAATGCCATAGAATTTCCATGGACGTTATTTCACAGCTACAATATGGTTACAGACACTATTTTACAGACAAGGCATTTCCATTGACACTCTTGCAACCTACAACATTGCCATAGACACTATTCACAGACATAGCACTGTCATGGACACTGTGTCTGAATCCACAGCTTTTTCTTGGCAGCATGTTTTTAGCAGCATGTGAAAAAAATAGTTTAAAATCTTGTTAAATAACTGCAATGTCTACTAACATCATCTTATAGATTTATCTCAGCAAAAAGTAATTGAAGGCTGCTGTTTTTGCATTCACTGTGATGCTTCTGCATTTCCCTCATAATAATTTTAATGCTTACTTAAAACATTCTGAAGCCTTTAGGCTTATCTTCCTTCTTTGAAATGCAAAGAAGACTCCATGTTATGAACTTAAATGTTTCATACCATTACAGTGCAGAGATTTGACACAAGTAAACAAAAACTAATCCTGAAATTCTGTTTGTTCTTTTCTATTGACTTAAGACATGTCTTTCTCTCCTCTCACTGCCTCCAATTCAATTCCCCTCCAACTTCTAATCAGTCACCACAGAGAACTTTGTGTCTGGAGACCATGAACATACAGTATTACCATACTTACTTTAAACTTGTTAATCCCACCACGAATCAAGGGTCACTTTGCTCTTCAGCTCCCAAACATATAAAAGTTTACAAAGTAAAGGAGGACATGTAAGTTATTTGATAATAGAAAAATGATCTGAGGATCTCATCCAGTCTTTTTTCTGGTGTAAGAAGCCAGAGAGAAGGTTTCTGCTTTTGAATTTCACAACCCTTTCTGTAAAAGGATAAAACTCACTGGCTTCTGCTCTTAGTTTTAAATGCACTTCCCTGTAGCACTCTTGTAGTGTCCTGTGGTTCACATTTCAATGTTGGTTCTTAAGATGTTCAGCGGGTTGACTTTGTCAAAGCTGTTCAGGATTTTGAATTCTTGAATTTTGTCCTCCAGTAGTCTTCACTATTGAAGAATTTTTTTTTTGTACTATCAATTTAAGAAAGGTATTTAGTCTCCCTTTACCGGAGTAATCACAGAGCAATTATTCTTTGTGATCTGGTGGTGAAAATGATTCCTTTATCTGACTAGCTTGTTTAAAAATCTTGCATCTATCCATGATATCAGAGAGTAAATTAATATTTGATTTTCATTCATTTGTTTTGAGGCTATATTGGATACCATCGTGTTAGAAGAAAAAAATATACATCAACAGCCTTAACTGTGTTTTCAAGGATGTGAAGAAGAATTAGGAAGGGATTATCCATTTCCAAAATAGACCTATTACTAGCATTGATTAAAAATAAACAAAATGCTTTTCAACCAGACACATCAATATAATGTAACACTCACCTGCAGGGAAGGCCATTACAACATTCCCCAATGAAGTAAAGAATGTCCTTGTAAAATAACCTACCTCCATGCCAGAAACAGTAATACACACTCACCGATCTTAGGAATGTTGCTGTTGAAACACTTTGTGAAACTTCTGGTGTAGTACAGCAGTACCAATACATGTATATTGAAGACATTCACCAGTAATCAATAAGAATTACTCCCCACCCTACAGTATATCCCAACCATCCCAAAATGCTATATTATAAGCAGTATAATTTAAAGGTACTGTAGATATAACCTAATGAGATTTCAGTTTTTTGTTTGGCTGTCACGTAAATACCATGAAAGTCTTCTTTTTGGAAATATAAAGGATAACTTTTAAACAGTATTGCAAAATCAGCTCTAATTTTGTATGCCTGAATAAACGACAGCAAACCTTTTTCAAATTCTTCTTAAATTTACAATATTTCTGCTGATTCGTCTCTTTCATACCTGCTGTCTCTTTAGACAGATCTACCATTTTAAAGTTTTACACATCACTTTGAAAATGGAGAGCATGTTTTCCTCTGGAATATGTTTTTTTTTAAATACACTACTAGTAGGCATAGCAACTTTCAATTAATTAGTTTTTATTAAAAGCTCTTATCTGTGTAAGAATATATGAACGTTTACAAAGGAGAGGAGGGCATTTGGCCCATTTCACACAAGTATGCAAAACGAGTTGTTACAGTATAGTTTTCTACATATTCAAATTAATCTCTGAAATGTCTATCTTGCTGTCACTCTGGTACATTTAGTAATATAAACACTTCATTTATACTCACAAATTGAAATTCCCATTTGTTTAAGACTTGGTTCTCTGGCAGCAAGTTCCACACCCACTTGGGAGAGAAAGAGACGTGGATATGCTTCACCAGAACGCCCACATGTAGAGTCATTTGTGATTTAACAAGTTGCAAGATCCACAGCATCTCGCAGGAGACTTAGCGCCAACTGGGTGAGAAACATGTCTCTCACTGAAATCATTGTAAGCTTTCATGCTTCCAGCAGACTTCAGGAACCACTGTTTGCTGGAAAGCTGAAAGACTGTGGCCAAGTAATCCCATCGGTACCTAGGCAACTAGTATGCTAGGCCAATATTATGTTTAGAATTAGGTGTTCAGAAGGAGCATGATTATTTTTCTCTTGCCTTGAAAGGAAAATATCCCTGACACTGCTTAACTGATTTGAGTCAGCTTCGTAGGACTGCTGTGGAGGTGGGACTCTGATAAGTAGGATGTGCTGGCTTTTGACACAAACTATGACATCATAACATTGTGGTTCTTTATGACACTTCAGTGATGAATTGCCCACATCAACACCTCTCGACTGTGCAATTCCAAGAGGGAGACACATCTACACTCAAACCCCAGCTGGAGATAACTTATATAAATTCACTGACGGGGCCAGAAGCATCCACCAATGAGGAACATGTCATGTGGGGAGACCACTACATCTAATGTCATCACAACCAAACACCAACCATGATGACACAACTTAAAAATCCTCACATAGCAACTTGAGGTGATACCTGACAGCTAACTAATCATTAGATTATAAACACTGCTATCTGAATCATAACAGGAACAAACAAACTTCCAGACTGAGAATAATGAATGTTATAAAAATTCTGCCCAGGACTTCCTTTACAACAAGAGAATATTTTAACCAGCTCCCAATTATTCTTTTGTCTGGTTAAGAAAATAATACAGTTGGACTTTTTTCAATATTATTGCATGTGTACGAATATTCAGTATAGCAGCTACAAGTATACTTCCTGTCTAAGCAGCTACAAAATAAATTATAACATTCTTTCCATATTGGTCAATGGCTGTGTTCCCTAGCCTTGAGACCCTGTGAAGGCTCCATTGGAAAAGCAGTCTTCAGCTTGAGGCTAAGCAGAACCCTTGTCTCTTTTTATTACTCTACCACCTGGGCATACCTTGACAGAAGCAGGAGACAAGGATTGTCTGCAACTGGATTCAGCCATCTGTCTCCCCATGGGAATATTAAAAATTTCATCAGGACTTGTCAAGCATCTAATTTCGATGAGTAAACATTCCATTATAAAGTTACTTATAATTAATTTTATTCTAAAGGACTGTACAGTATGTTTGATAAAGACTAGTTCAGGAACAAAATTTAAGTACTTGTCTTTTGATTTGTTTGGGAATGTTGATGTATTTTTTTAGATTATTATTTAAGATTATATTATTATATACAGTATGAGGCTAATGATTCAAAACCATTGAGGTCACCAAACTCTTTATATGATCATGTTGTATGTGGAAAGGTTTTGCTGTAGCCACTTTGAGTTCTTTATTATTTTGGGTGTTTAAAATTAAATCATTTTTACTTTGGCTCAAATTTGTAAAAATACAAAATATATCATGCAGGAATAACAACAATGGACAAACCATTATATGTATTTAAAAGAGCAAAGAAAAGTACATTATAACTACAAGAAAAAATTAAATTAATCACCTGTTCTCTTACAGATGGTAACATCTGGCCAGATCATACAATTCATACACTATCTGCTGTAGAATACAGAAGCCCTTCTACTAAATTGAAATATTGTAGATGGTAGCAATCAATATCTGCTATCTTGAGAACATCCTCACTGGTTCGGCATTTTCATCCCTTACTAAAATGGCATCATTTCTAATTGAGTACTCTGTTAAATTGGTACTTCAGTTTTCATATAACAAATCAACATTTGGCACAATGCTTAAAAAAGTAACCAACCAAAGTTGACAAAAACAAAGTAATACGCAAATGGCAAAATTCAAAACTACATGAAAACTATGATATGACCATTGGATGGCAAATTTCCTATCCCTCTAACAAAAAACAAATTTCCATCAGACACCACAGGGAGTCGGTTAAATAAGGGATTAGGTGACATTGTGACTCATTAAATTGGCAAAGAAGATTTCTAAAATTCAAACAATAGGTACTTCAGTAGCATATCCATTATTAAAAAACATATTCTGCCTTCAGTGTAAAAGGGCCTCTTCAATCCTAAAAAGCAGGTGGCATGCTGCTTTTCAATCCTGGAATAACTGACTCCACAGGTACCCGCATGAATTTCAAGAATAGGACTCCACCAAAATGAGAATACTTCAGTTTGAACCTGTCACAAAAAGAGATCCTGTCTCCAATAAAAAAATATAAGGATGCAGTAATACCATGTACACATTTCTGTCTTGACGAAAGAATAAAACAGTGCTTATGAACTATCTTTATCAATCTAATCAAACCTCTACTACAATGGTGGGAACAGAAGTAAAAGGGTTTTTGTTTCTCTCAGATTTACTTCCAAAACCAGATCCTTTTCACTAAGTAAAGCCCAGACAGAGGTCAGTAAAGAAATCTCCTCTTGGTACTGTATCTCTCTAGAGTGGAATTATTTGATGCCGACGCATAGTGAAATAATCTATATCCCATTGAGGATCTAAAATACCACTTACTTTCCCGTTTTCATTTCATTTCCTATGACTCTTGGAAATGGTAAGGTGAACTTGACGTTCTTAAAGCTTGCTAAAGAATGTGCAGTTTAAAGAAAATCCTTTCTTTACACTTTTACAATTATTATACGCGCTTCCGTATAGCTCCACTCAAAATTGATTTTTTTCTAGAAGGCTGGTGAAGGTCATTCAACACCAGCCCTTGACATTCTTCCATCAAGAGTTCATGGAATAAAATGGAGATACTGTACCATTCCACATTGCATTCCAATTACTGTATTTCTTATTCAGATTTTTAGGAATTTGTGCAAAGTAACAATAAAGAACTTGGCTACAATCATCATATTTTTTTCAGTAGAGGATACATTCATCAGGCAACTGGATAAAATATTCTCTCTATTCTGTCTACAGTATATACAGTAAATGGAATATAAATACCCTACAGTTAATAAAAGCACTAAATCCTTGTTAAATACATTGTGTGGCAGGTCTCCCTTAACTGGTAGTATTTGTAATATAACAGGACCTACTCTAAATAACCACTGAACTATAGGGAAGATCAGACCAAGAGCTCAGGTTGCATCAAGCCTGATGAAATCACCATCCTGAAATATTCTGAACTTTATGGGGTCCCTTCTGCCTGAACTGGTGGCTTAAGTTGCTTAAGGTGCTTTCACCTGCAATAGGATACTAACTATACTTATTTGAGTTTTACCGTCAATGTATTTTAACCTAATATTAGTATCTTTGTAATTTATTTGTGTTCCTTGTGTATTTACTGTACATGATTGATCATCCATTTGTATCACACCATATTGATTCATATACTGCATATGTTTTCTTCTTTATTGGTTTATTTTGCACATTTTATTAAGGTATAATAAATTTGTATTCTGTATTCTTGAAATACTGACCTACTGACATACTGGAGTGCATGCCACCATTTGAAGAGATTGATTCCAAGAAGGCATACTGTAAGGTACTCCTTTAGTTTATTGTCCCAACTTCTAATTGTTTCAGTAAATTCAAATCATAAAAATCATTGCACAATTTTCAGTGAATTGTGCTTCCACTTGGGGAATCCGGGTCACAGCTTGCATGTGACATGAGTTTGGTTCAAGCTTTTGACGTCTGGATCATATAGTTCAGTTTGAGCTATGAGAGAATGCCTTTAGTCGTTAAACAACTAGGGAGGACAGCAGCTAATAGTCTGTCTCATTGGGTTTCAGAGCAAAAAAGAGTGAAGAAAACATTGTTAAAAATTATATAATAAGCTTTGAAGAAAAATGTTTTGCAGATTTGATTTCCGAGTATTGTGAAGCGTGCCTTTTCCATCTTATGGATTAAGTAAACTTATGGATTTAATGTTCTTAGTGACCAATTCTGAAAACTCACACCATGAAACGGGAAAAATGTTGTCGTGATGGGGAAGATGCCTTGGGGCATCATTATGGCATTTCTGATACTGTTTACTGAGACGTGCTTAGCCCTCAATAATTGATTAGTTTGGTATGGAGCAGCAGGTTCGTAAGCAAACTTATGAAGCTAGCTTCTCTCCGTCTCCTTCCTCAGCCCACACAAGCAACCAATTTAGGTCTGTGGCTGTTGTGAGTCATACTGCTGTGGTTGAGCTGAATATGATATCTTGCTGTGGATGATTTAATTTATGTTTGCAGACAGGTTCCAGCATATTTTGTTAATTTAGACGAATATGAAAACTTTTAAGATCTGCTAAACTATTCAAGAGAGATCAAGCAGATACTCGTGATGCCTGTAAAAAAGCATTTCCTCTTTATGGTGTTATTTGCATTGCTGTAATTGGCAGGCTTTAAGTGTGGGTTTAAGGGATGCAGTGGATAAACGTTTGACATTCATTTATTTGAATATGGTTTACAGTAATTACAGTGTTGGAACAGGACACCATAGGAAGGGCAATGCAATTATCCAATTATACTTCCTGTGGTTTCCTGTTCTGTGAAATTATTTTAAACATTTTATTCAAAAACCTGAATACTCCAGGTTCTTTGTTTTTTTTATGGACAGCAGTTTTCGAGTCTTTCCACAGATCTTGACAGGAGTCAAGTTAGGACTTTGCGTGGGCCAAAGGATGTTCACTTAAGCTTAAGCCCAGCTTTGTCCCAGTTTAAGGTCTAAATCAAATGTTCCTCTAAGATTTGCCAGTACCTTGCTCCATACTGTATGTTTTCATCAGTCTGACAAGCTGTGCAGTCCTTGCTGATGAGTAGAACTCCATTATACTGCCAGGTGTAACACTTGACATTTAGACCAAAGAGTTTCAGTTTTGTTCCATGCTTGCAGTATCATTTACAGTGGTGTGAAAAAGTGTTTGCCCCCTTCCTGATTTCTTATTTTTTTGCATGTTTGTCACACTGAAATGTTTCAGATCATCAAACAAATTGAAATATTAGACAAAGATAACACAAGTAAACACAAAATGCAGTTTTTAAATGAAGGTTTTTATTATTAAGGGAAAAAAAATCCAAACCTACATGGCCCTGTGTGAAAAAGTGATTGCCCCCTAAACCTCATAACTGGTTGGGCCACCCTTAGCAGCAACAACTGCAATCAAGCGTTTGCGATAACTGGCAATGAGTCTTTTACAGCGCTGTGGAGGAATTTTGGCTCACTCATCTTTGCAGAATTGTTGTAATTCAGCCACATTGGAGGGTTTTCGAGCCTTAACCGCTTTTTTAAGGTCATGCCACAACATCTCAATCGGATTCAGGTCAGGACTTTGACTAGGCCACTCCAAAGTCTTCATTGGTCTTCTGTGGTTATTTGAATTGCTTTTGTTCAGTTCCATAGAAGCTCCCTTTATCGAGTGACCAGGATATTGTGGACCTATGGTCATTTTTTCCTATCTCAGTCACTGAACTGGTGGCATCCCGAACTACCTGATGACATACAGTACCTTTAATCATGCAATCATGACCATTTCCAAATTTCTTTCATACTATCTTTTTGCAACATACTTCACAGTGTGAGCAGTGTGTAATGGAGCAACATAAGGACACTCTAGAGAGGAAGTAAATGCAGGCATGTGCATGAGTGTGCAAGAGAGCAATGTAACATACTTTTCATTAGGTTTCTTTACAAATGGGTAAAGAACATAAAAGTAGGTGTTGCGTCTTGTGGTAAAATCAGACTAGTCTGGTCTGGCAGTAATTTGGTTGGTTGAGGCCAATCTTTTGGTTAGGTAAGTTTAAGAGACCGTGTCAAAGAAGGTATCTGAAAAAGTTCTCACCTCTCAACTCAGGGTTAGTAAGAACTGTTATGCCATTATGGTATTTATCAAGAGGTTTACTGTAGCTACCCTGGCAAGCTCAGTCTCTAAGGAGTTAGCGACATGATGTCAGAGAGATACTGTATCTATCTAGTGTGCTTTGAAGCCTTTTTCATCAGTGCCAATAAGGTTGTATATATAGTATTTTATTTATGGCACATTTTTTACTTTTTATCTCCAAAGACTCACAAAAGCAATTGCATTAAGCTTGAGAATGTGTTCTCCTAAAACTGTGTCTGTTTCTACAGTAACAGCTTCAAAACACAGACTGGAAAAAATGCAAGTCAAGCTCTGTTAATGTTAAACTCTGGCCAGAGAATGGAAATTGTAGTATGACATTCCATAATGCCATGCAATGTACTTAAGGTCCTCTTGGGAATCACAAAAATAGATATGTTACAATACCCTTCCCATACTGAACATTTTAAAATGCCAGACTCTTGTCTTTAAAAAATGTCAATGATGCTGTCCATTAACATAAGGCACTTCAAGTCTTTTACTTTCTTGTTGTTCACTTAACAATGCCCATTTGAACACCTGTGCCTGAGTCCAAACACCATTGATGCCCTTAATTACCTAAGATTATTGTGTTTTCAACATCTATAATTATAGATTTTATGCAAACCATCTTTTGATAGGACTGATTTCAATAGCATTTCTAATACCAAATGACTTAAAAATAATTTTAAAGGACAAAAACAGTTAAATGTTTGAATTGTTTATCAATAAGAACCCATTATCAATGCATCTCTAAAGGTCTAAAAGTATATACAACATCATTAATTTTGGGATGCAATATTCCTTCATTGAAAAAGCATTACGAGTAATGAATTTACTAGAATCTTATTTGAAGAAGAGAAAATATACAAAATTGCTTTGTTCATTTTGCCTTATTTAATAGGGCCTTTTCTAACAGATTTTGAGATGAGGTCTGAGGCTGACATTTGTAGTCCTTTCAGAATTCCCAGAACATAATGAATCCAAAAGGCTAGAACAACATAATTAGAAAATAAACAGATGTTTAAATATTATAAACCAAGTTGTTCTGTTCATAATGATAGAGTACATGCTTCATAACATGTGGGTAGGGTAGTCAGGGTTGATAGACTTAAGGTATGTTGCTATAGTAACAACTGGTGGCTAGAATCAATACAGTAGCCCTTTGAAAATTGTATTGTTGCAGAAAGTAAGACTTGTCACCCCAGTAGGAGCCCTGGGGATTTGAAAATCCCTTCTAAAGAGTCTAAAGACAATGAGTTTCTATTATAATATGCAAATCTTGTATTTGTCAACTAGATGAGGTGATTAATTGCTGCCTAATTTGAACCACATGTGAATAAAGGACATGCCTAGTGATGCATTAGATTCACATATTTCTTCCTCTTCTTTTTTTAACATTCTCTTTGGGCTTACTGATTACCTTAGGTAGATATAAGCATATACAGTATAATACGCTATTTAAAACCAACTTTCATACAATTTAAATGTTTGCTCTTCTTAAAAATATTATAACACATTTTTCTTGTGTTCTGGTATATCTGTGTCTTTTATGTGTCATGTATACAACTTAACTTTTTAATGCAAAACATTTGGCAATCTAACTTGATTGCACTAATAACAGCATCTTCATGTACAATCTTAAATGTTGTTGTTGCTCCTGTTACAGTTAATTTAAATTTCACACCAGTAATTCACATTATAGTGGCTGAGGTGGTTAAGAATGTAATGTTTTTGTTATATCCATGAAAAGATTTCCTTCTATCATGGTTGATAAACACAAAACACATACATTGGAGTTGAAAGCCCAGCCATCTGTCTTGGAACAGTTTTTCTAAATCTAAGGAGAGAATCTCTGGTCAAGAGTTTTTTTTTTAATAATTTGTTGAATGCAGAGGTACAGTTGATTAAAGACCATTCGATTTAACTGACTGCAGGGTGCTAGATAACAGGTTCTGATCCCAAGACCGGTAAATTCATGTTAAGTTTAAAAAGACTACTGTATGTAACGCTTTATGGAATTGGACTTTAAACAGAGAAGGGGGACAACTGATTGATCATAGGACCAAAATAACCTCTTTATTTGTTGAGAAATACAGTAAAAATCCTTAGTAGCACAGTGACTGGTAAAACAAAGAAACTGTGCTACAGAGTGTGCTGCACTTCATTCAAGTTACAGTATGAAATGTTAAAGATTCAGTAGTATAACAAAGTAGAGAAGAGTGAGCATGGACTATGTACAGTAGCATTGAAGGAGCTGCATGAAAAAGTTAAAATAAGAACTGGAGGGAACTGTTCAGTATTCCACTCTTGTATGTGGTGCTGAAAACAGGAGCTGGCCTCTAATCAACTCAGTTTAGTAGTACTGGAAAACTGGGGAGGGAATACAGTATGTGAAAAGATTATTTTTAGGTTTTATGTTACTTTTTCTCTGTGGCACACATACACATTTAAACAGTCATCCCTCATTGTACTTGGTGTAATGAAAGTGTACAGGCTCATTGTAAATTCTGGTGATTCATTTCTCCTGTATCAAGCAACCTCAACACATGAAGACAGCTATTGTGTTTTGTATTTTTCTGAATTGGCTGAGGTAATGCAAGCATGGTAAAGTCTAGAAATGTGCAAGATGGCCTGCAGAAAGCTGTATTTACAAAATTAAATGCATTTCATTCATTGCATAGTGTTCATTAATTGCAAAGTAAGTACACAGTGCATGAAAGTATGAAAAGCAGTTTCAGTACAGCAAATGAGGAATTTAAATTCATTAAGATACATCAAGTAAAGACCTCCTTGCATTCTAGACTTAGTTCAGGCACAGTCAATATGACACACAGATTGGAACACTGATTGAAATAAAATTGGAATAGAAATCATACCAATGACGGTAATCTGATACTTGCTGCATGCAGGGGGTATTGAGCCTGAATTAGACTATCCATGCTTGTACCTTTTTGTTTGTCTTTGGTTTCTTGAGACTGCCCAGCAGCTGGTATGAACACAACAGAGAATACAGAAGATACCTGTTGAAACACTGTTTTTTCAGCTAGTATCCTTTTAATCTCTTAGATCTGATGAGTTTTAAAGTTTCTGGAGAATATTTATGAATAAGTTATTGGAAAGCATTTTAGTCTGACATGTTCTATTCTTCATAGATTATACAATATACTATTCAGTACAATATCCAGTAATCAGTATTTTATAGACGTCAAAAAGGTACAATCTTGTAAGGCTCCAGTTCTCTTCATACAGAGGGCAGGTTGATTTCCATTAGCAAATGGGTATTTAAAACATGTTTTGAATTATGTTTGAGAATATTCAGATATAAATTACCTTTGTTCTTGAATAGTACACAATAGAATGCAAGTTTTTTGTTGTTTTGTGAGAGTCATTTTGCATTTGCATTCATATTAATAGAAATATACAGTACTATATTTTGTTCCCATATATTGATGTGTTGGAAAAAGGTTTAAGGTTTATAAAAGAAAAATCATTTCTTATGTTTTATCAATATATTTTGATACCATTTTAGGTTCTATCTTGTTATTCTGTTAAAGGTTGTTACTGCTCTCTTTGATCAAATCCTAAATAGGATGATAGACCACCTTTGAGATAAATACATTGGGTTTTTCAGAGCTGCTCAAGACTGCTTTAAATAGCTATGCTTTATTCTCATATTGCTAACTACAATATGTGAGAGGAACATTGATTTTGCCATTAAAAATGAGATGTACTGTGATTCTGTAATGCATTGAATTCTGCTGAATGGCCTGATGGAGGACATTATTGACTGAGACACGGTGTACATGAGCAAATGAGAGACTCAATCATAATGTTAGTTTCTCATGTCTTTTGCTCCTATTGATCATTTAAGTGGAATGTTAAACTTCTTTGTCACCAATACACCTGCCAGATCAAAAAAGAAGAGTTTTCCTTTTCACTTATCATAAAGTTAGTTTTTGATTAAATGCTCAGCACTCAATTAGTTAAAATGAGCTCTTGGTGCAACTCCCTTAAAAACGAAAGACATTTGTACCTCTTTAAGTGCATGGTGCTGTAATATAGAAGACGATGTTTTGGCTTACAGTAGATCAAAATAAATTGTCTGGGGTTTTCACCATTAACTTTGCTGATTAAATGAAATGCCACTGTGGCTTTAGAAATGAAATGTGAGATATCTACCTTGATACTATAAAGTTGCAAATCTACTGTAAGCTTTGGTGTTTGGCATATGAGGTGTGCCAAAAAAGTATTAACACAAGCTTTTGTTGATTTGCAGTTCCAGTATGTAGTGCTCATGCAGATTGACATAAAGTATACAGTATCTCAACATATTTCTTTTCTTTTAATAATGATCTGATCTTTAGCCCTTCTGAGTTCTAATCTCTAATAATGACTTTACAACTTTTACTTGTGCTCTAGCCTAAGTTTAGGTTTTTTCATGTCTCTCCCCATTATTCAGAGAATCTATATTTTTTCTGGTTTTCTAAAGTTTCAATTTTTTATGTTAAGCAACACACACTGCTTCTAATGTTTGGAGTAGTGCATTCAGTAAATCATAAGCTAAGCCAGATAGGTACTATGAATGTGAACATGTTTTTAAAATATTTTACTTAAACTTATTCCACCTGGTTACAACAGCTGTTTTTTCCCTGAGATTCATTTTTGCAGTGTTCACACATATTGCTCCCTTAAGACTAAGGCTTTGTGGTGCAAATCAATGTTACTAGTATTCTCAGCACAAACGGACCAGATGTGTTAATGTGACCCAGTATAGATAGTGTTGTGCATGTGATAATGAAAAAGTAAAGAAAGTGATATTTTTAAAGCTCTGTCACTGCTGCATTACATATACATTTTACAAGTAGTTCAGTGCAGTTTTCTTTGGTGACATTCTTTGTCATACAGTATGTGTGATTTTAAGGGACATGATCATATACAGTACATATTGTATTACATCCTGAATGAATTTAAAAAACTACATTTTTATTTTGTGGGTTGTTTATGTTTATACACACTGAGGAATACAATCAAATCACCTTACTTTGAACTTTAAACTTTAAACAGAACTTTAACTTTTGTGAGGCGCCAGTGTATTCATTTAACTTGAGAGTTGTCAAGTAGAGTCCATATTTGCAGCATTGAACTTTTCTCAACTTTCCCACTATCCCAGAATGTTTCAGGATTATTAAGTCTTAAAAGGTGCAGTTTTTGATAATCATTTGAAGTCACTGCTAATGACAGATTTACAAGTTGCCCTCACCAAGACTGCTTGCTTTATTACTGTACTAATTATTTTGGGAAAAAGCCAATTCAAGCAGTAAAATAGCACTGAAACCTGTAAATTAAGGACATCATAAAATTATGATAAACAAACAATGACCTCGGCATACTGCAGTGTAGGTTTATATACAGTACATTAACACTTGAGACTATGAAAAGTTAAAATAGTGATCCCAATGAATGATACATGAATAGCCACATCTTATTAAATATGTTACTAAATTTAGGGCGATTTAAAATTGTCTAATAAATCATGCGTTTCAAATTTAATAGAATTTTCCTTTTAGTTTAGCTCAATGTCTTGACTGCTCTCTTCATCAGCATTTGAAATGAAGATTTGCTCATTTGTTTTTTGGTGGCAGAAAACTTAAGAAATGAATGTTCTTTCCTGCAGTCTAATGCAAAAGAGCTTTTTCTCACAAATGAATTAAATGGATTTTTATCTAATAAAAGATCTGCAAAACAAACTTTTAGAAAATATGGAGCAGTGTTATTTTGCTGTGGTCAGAGGAATTATTCTCAATTCTTAAAATCTTTCATGGCAACGTGATCCAGAAGAGATTCAGGTAAAATCTTTTATAAAACTCTATCCTTCTCTTTGTACTCAACTCCCACATGTTTAGGGAGAAATAAATTGCTTTATTGATGAGTCACTAATTAGATTGAGATTAAGTTTTAAAATATTACTTTATGCCTCGTGCTTCATGCAAGGATCTATTCTCAGTTAATAATTTCTTTATTACTTTTGCTACAGTAAAAATAAAACACTTAAATTACAAGGCTATTAAGAGTAGATTTCTGTGTGGGAGAATTAAGGACTGGATGCAGTGGGTTCTCACTGCATGACACATTTTCTGTAAAAAGTAATAACCACCTTTCAAGGCTTTACAATACAATATGTACTATAGAATGCCAGAGGTGTGTTGAAGATGACAAACTCCATTTTGCTTTCTGCTAATGAGTCACATTATCTCACATTATCTCACTTGTCCAGGGCTACTTTGGATGTTTCCGTCCAGCTGAGCACCAGTACACGACCTCTTCTGGGATAGACTGTGTTGTTCTCAGGCACTGTCCCACCCTATTCCACATTTTCTTGATGAGGTCCGCCATAATGTCTTCCTGATTTGCATTTTTCTCTTTAATTCTTTTTATTGACTTGCATGAGTTATCTGACTTTTAGAACAATTCTGAGGAATTGGCAAATGAAAGGCCAAAGTTTATCCATTTTTTCTTTTGTAGTTTTCCAACATTGTGAGCCAAAGAACGGTCTTGAGGTTGTTGGATCTCTAAATTGGTTTTAGGGATGCAAACATGGCTCTGCTCTTGTTTGTAAATGAGTTCACCCCTGTGTCGATGTCTCCCATGTCATATACAATACTACCTACAGGAGGTATCTTGATATCTTAGTGATGCCGTAGTGATTCTGATGTGTCTGATGCCCATCCACTTTGTCTTCTTTGTGTTGATCCAGAGTCTCATTTTCTCTGAAATGGTTAATCTTGAGTTTAATTTGTTTGAAATCGCTTGATGATAAACAAAGGTCTTTAAAATATGCATGGTGTTCTAGTTGGGTTATGAATGTCCATCTGATTTTAGGTATTTGGTGAAGTCTATTACATGGCCTAGTCCAGGGCAATAAGGAATAGTAGAGGAGAAGGTAGACAACCTTGTTTGACTCCGTATTTCACTGTAGAGCATGAGTTTACCTTCATGTAACACACTACACTGGAAGGTGTTGTAGAGTACTCTGATAAAGAAACCCCCAAATCAACCCTTTCTGAGGCAACAGAGAGACGTTGACATCAATACAGCCTTCATCACGCCTAAGAGCCAAATCCAATTGGAACCTACGCTAACAAGCTGAAACTATTTCTGGAGCTGAAGCAACTGCTCAGGATAGGATTTTGGAACACACTGAATGGTCAGCATATCAAGAAAGCAAAGCAATATAAGTAGCCAGAGAGATGGAGTTACATCATATTAACATTTTATGAATTTGAAAAGCAAGACAAGCCAGGAGTGGAAAAATCACTCTCAGTAGTGGACTGACTATCAAGCTATCTTATATTCAGTACGTATAGACAGATGAGTTTGATGAGTTTGGCTGTATGTCCGGCATTCTCAGCCTTCCACACCCTCTCTTCAGAAAGGCTTGATTTCAGAAAATAGTGGGGTCTCCCCCTTCCCACATTACTATTTTTGTTTGTATCTGTATAATTCAAACTGGGAACTGTTTGTTTGTCCTTCACTCAACATCCTTTGGAATGATTGAATGAAAACCACTGGTCTCATTTTAAGCTGCCTTTTTTTTCCATTTACTGTGCAAAGAGCATAAATGTAATTTCTGTTTTGAATGCTAATGTCACTTGGGAAATTATTGCATAGGCAGAAATACAGGGGCTGAGGAGAAGATAAGATGAAAGCAGAACAGAAGATATTCAGGAGATGTGACAGTGGAGGCTAAATTGTACTCCTTGTCCAAAATGCTTCTTGTTGAAATGCACGGTGGGCTGCAAAACCATTTGTACATGTACATCCAAATCATTTTTAGGTAATGCTCTGCTTTTGTAAATATACTGTAGTATACAAAACAACTGTTTGAAAGCTGTGTGACAGAAGCAAGAAGGGCAGCTCCATAAGGTGTTTGCGTGATTTCTTCACATCTGGTGCTGTATACAGCAGGCACTCTAGTCCTAGTGGGAGTGGGGAAGTTGTTTATTTTACCTCAAGTGATAATTATCTATTACAACTATTTAGTCACTTATAGTAATGAGACAAGTTGAAGCCTTATCCTTTCAAGCAGATGGACATTTAAAGAGACTTATAAAATTTGTTGGGCTGTATGTTGGGTTACTCTCAAAAGTTAGACGACTCTAGAAAGTTAGACAATTTAATAAGTTCAGTTATTCTGATTTCAATAACATCTTGGATGATTTTACTTTATTGCAAAGCCTGATTTGTTTTGTGGTTTGTTATCCTGCTGGCCTGATTTTTACTATACCTTGTATAGTCTGGAGACAGATTCCAAGATTCTCTTTGTGCCATGTGAGTTGAAAGAGCCATGTTTTGATTATCATGAGTCACAGTGAAGTTGTTAGAACATAGTCTAAGTTCTTTGCTTCTCTTTAACTCTGTTAAATATTGCCAGGCATAAAACAGAGAGGAAATGTTTTTAATATAACTCTGGAAGATTTTCATCTCTCGTGACTTTTCTGCACACCTTAAATAATAGTTTTAAATCACATTTATGGAACTAAAATACTTGTTCCATTTAAGAAATGTATCCTATGTTTAATAAATATATTCAGAAATGGAACAGACTACAGAAAAGTATATTAATCTTTAAAGGTGCAGTTTTCTGTTGTGTTTTAAATTAGGAATAATAATGGCAACTAAGGTCTTCACAGATGGTATACCGAATGATATTCATGTCAGCAGGTCTTTCCTCCAGGTAAAAAGTTTACAAAATAAAACTGTGCAGCCAGCTTTTGGAGTAGTGAAAGGAAGAGTAGGTACAGTAGCTGTTACAGTATAATGAAAAAATATTGAGATGTTCAATGGATGTTCTTAGCCAGTGGGGATATTCTAGGAAATTATCCCATGAGTGTGAAATGATAGCTGCAGCCATAACTCAATGTGAATGGACTAATTCTAATCAGAAGAACGTGTAAGAGAAGAAAGAAATTGTATTGCTTAATTTTTTACAAGAACAATTTTGGAACAGGCTGGAGCACTTGTGTGGCTTTAAAGATCTTTTTTTAAAAAAAAAATCTAATAGACTTTCTGATGAACAACACTGATGGAAGTTGTTGCCATTAAATGTGAACATTAATATGTAATGAGAATGTGCTGTAAAACCACCAGTATCCAGTAAGAAGGTCACAGGGAATGCAGTTTTCTGTTCGTAAATGTATAGAAAGCAAATCCATCCTCAATAATTAAATAGACATAAATAATTCTAAGCATGAAACACAAAAGTGTCTGTATTGAAATATTAACCCACAGTACAATTAACTATAGAAATTAGATTTCCTCCCTACACTTTTGTAATTTTAAGAAACCTATACAATAAAATGTAATTTTTCACATTAAGTTGTTCCTTATTCAAGGACCTTATGAAAACAATACATACAAACTTCAAAGTACAAAACTGCAGTACCTTGGCTGAGACTTAAAAAAAAACACATTTGGTCCTAAATGTATAAATAAGATCGTACAAAAGAGTTTTGGAGGCCTTGCTAAATTTGATCACTATTATCCAGGTTTGAAGTGGTTATTTTGCTGATCAAGGTCCTTTTATCATTATACAAAACAAATACCCTTTGCAATGATCTGTATCTAGAAGATGATAGTCATGGCTTTTCCAAATGTTGCTATATTTTTCTTTTTGTGAACATGTAAAAGTTTTTATTTCAGCAACGTATAGTATAAATAATTAATTAAAAAGTCTTATTTTTAAAGCTAAGAATTTATCATGATGAAGATACTTATTGCTTAAGTTACAAGAGTTCACTTATTAGCATTTTGGGCCAGTAGAATAATTTGCCTCAGAGTTCAGATGTAGTTTAAAGTTACGGTTTTAATATTTATAGTAGGGTACACCTGTCACTGATAAATTGCACCTCAGTTTTGCACAAGGTGAAGGTGTATTACAGAATTGTGTACCATTTACAGTTCGTAAATGAGTATCATAGGTCCCTCACACATCGTCTTGAATATTAAAACAATATCAAGCCATAACATATATTCCTGATATACAGTAGCAAGTAGAAAAATACTTGAACTCCTTTACAAAGTCCTTAAGTGGGCCATGTTTTATAATGAACTACACCTGAACTACATGTTTTATAATTATTGGCACCAATACATTTGTGTAATTCTCTTTGTTTATAGTTTTGATTGGTTTGGATTCTGAGAGAAGCTGAAGTAATGATTTAAAATTATTTTCTATTAATTGAAAAACACCATTGTAGAAGTGTGGGGCAGCATATGTTATTTGCAACTTTGTGCATGGAAACCTTTGTGATATTTGTTTTAATGTCCCCTTCGTGGAGCGTATAGACCATTCCAATAGACTTTTCACGGCTGTTTCATTAGGTGAAAAATAAAAAAATACCTGTCATCTTATTATTTCTTAAAAAAGACCTATAAAATTAGAGATTTTACTAGCTCACTGATGTTCAGTCCTGTGTCTTCTAATTTTCATTCCACTCTGAACCCAATGACTTATTGTGAATCAATTGTTCAGTGAATTACTCTTACCATCTTACCAGTATTTCCAGATCCTTATTCATTGAGAACTTTAACTTAACTATAAAACCTGGTGGACTGTGGCCCTCCTGGATTTTATACCTGATAGAAATGATTAGGCTCCGTTCTTGTGTACAAATTCACAGTCCAGTGTCAGGAAATGGAGGGCAGATGTACTTTTATGGTCTACTGTTCCTTTTCTGTGTGCATATTCTACATTAATAAAGATGAAAGATTACATCCCAGTGATCAATGATGTGGTCTCTGCCCAATGAAACTGTTATTCTGATCAATGAGGTTTTTTTTTAATTTCAAACAAATCACAGACTCATGACAAAACAGCACAAATACCTACGTTTGTGGTTCAGTATTATTTTAAGATCATTGCATTTTGATAGCATTTGATGAAAAGAGTGGTTTTTGAAAGGTTTTGTCATCAAAAAGCAAGCAGCCATTATAGTTTTTCAGAGCAATGTTAATAAAATAGTAAAGTGGCTCTTTTTACAACCCAGTTAAAGAAGATACCAGTTTCTTTCCTCAGAGGAAAGTTTTTGCCCCTTGGATATGGAGCGTTAGAGTGTGCATCAATCTGGTGACTGCAGCAATGTCAAATGTGTGTGCTGAAGTGACATAAATAGGTCACTGTCATACCACCCTATAATCCGGATTGGAAAACTTTCTGAAGTTACTGCTTTTCATTTTAAGAGATGCTTCACAACCATAAATTTAGTTTCAATTCAGGAAGCTATCAATGCTTATTTCCATACCTGACAGTAGGATTCCTGGAGTCGAAATGCATTGGTTTTTAATTATTTTTCAATTATTAAAAATGATGATGACTTGTATTTCAGATATATTCAGAAATTATATGTTTAACAGGCAGGTGGAAGCTATCCAGGATTTCTTCTTTATCTTCATCAGTTTGATTAAATCAAAAGTAATAATTTTATCTTTAAATGTGGGCATTTGGTAGTTGCCACAAATTGCTTCAGAATGTCAACACAGAGAACATTTTTATTTGCCTATGATTGCATTTGTCTATTACATTTAAGCATATTAAATATTTTACATGTTGCAACATTTATTTCAACAGTACTTCAGATTAAGTTATGGATTTGATGTTGAAGGCTGGTATGTTAATTGTATTTATACAATGGAGATAATAAGAATTAATTTTGTTTTCTTCTTACCTTGTATTTCACCAAGGTAATTAAATTATCATGTTACTTAACTAATTGGAAAATTTGTTATTGCATTGGCGGCTGTTTTCATTCTCTCCCCCCATCTGTGCCATTTTGATTCTGACAGTGTAATGTTCGAGTGACTTAATTCCTGAGTTTTGGTTTCACACTTGATTGTTGAAAAAATATAGAGTTTTTTAATGACTGCAAATGAGTTGTGGATTTATACACTATGCAGTTACCCTTCATAATGCAGTCAGCTTCCCAGAAGGAAAAATGAATCAAAATGAACAGAACATCACAAGATTCACAAGATTGTGAATCTTTAGAACTATACTTAAAATCTTTATCCATAAATGCAGCCACAGTATGCAAGACAGAGATGGTGCAGAAAAACAAATTCCAAGTCTGCCCTGCTACTGTACTATTAACCATCTTGTTGAATTATTATTGTATTATTATCTTATTGTTGTTATTATTATTGTGCTGAAAATGTAAGCTTAATGAACACTCTAACCCTAGTCTAAACATACTGTAGCTAAGATTATAAACCTAATTTCCTGATTTAGTCTAAATATTCTTCGATGACCTGTATTTCAGCCTCGTTTTAAATTCAGTCTAAACTGAAATTTATTGTCCAGCCATTCTCATATAATTGTTGCAGTGTTCTGGATTCTGGTAAACATCACATTTTCTCAAGCTACAGGAGAAACTCATGCCCCAGTATACTGATGAGACACTGTGCTGCAGAAAGAGCCAAAATTTGAATGTGACATTAAAAAGAGTTTTGAATATTTGGTTCTTAAAAATCCCAGAACACTGTTGGGGAATCTGAAGGCTAAACTCTACACTGGGCTTTCATATTCTGACCTACCTCAGTTTGTCCCTTAATTGAAATAGTGAAGCAATTTCTTACTTTCCAAACTGATCTCCCATGTACAGTAAGTGGGGCTGCTAGCCTATAATTTGTGCCACAGGTCACACAAGTAGGGGCTGCACTTCATGGGTTTAAAATATGCAATGCAAGAAGTAACACTCTTTCTTATTGATTCACTGTTAGCAACCAAATAAATTAGATTTTTAGATATACATTTAGCTTGAACACTTTCATAACTAGTCCTTTACTTTACTTTTTTATTTTATATCGTATTAATGGTTTTACTTTTAGATTGTGCCTGTGCTTTTCCATTCTGTTGCAAGATTAATGCTATTTTTGTAATAAATATGCACACAACTGAATTACATCCTTGACATGTCCTCAATATGCCATTCATGGTTTGAAAATCAGAAAGTGGTTAAAAATGGAAAGAAAAGCTCAGGAGTACAAGATTCAGTGGACTACATACTGTATACTGTAACACCTCAGAAATCCTTTTAAGGTAATGGTCTTCTGCAAACTGCAAAGATTTTGTTTTCTTGGAAATATGAAGCACGATTTGGTTACAGACAAATTGCAACAAATAATATAAAGACTCATCTTTAGAGTGAATGTAAGCCATGATTACATCTTTTTAGGAAATATTCAGTAATAGAAATAATTTTCTATGGCTTGACATTTTGTAGTATTGAACACAAGATACAAATCATTTACAGTATGTGCATTTTCAGGTAAACACTACCTTGAATTATGGACATTGTGTCCAAACAAGTATAGGGTAGCTACAGTATGCTAAATTGTCTAAGACAGCAAATTTGTTTTCAAATTTCTTGAATCCCCACAAGTTAATTGTTTTGAGTTTGTCCTGCTCTGACAGCCTTAATAGCCTTTGGCCTTGCCATTGTTCTGAACCTGTTTTATACCAATGTTAGATGCTGAACACTGTGAAGGAATAATGAAGTAAATGTCATGAAGCAGTGAAGCATAGAAAAGCTCAATAACCTTTAATTACACCGTCTGCCCTCGTTATGAAACTCTTAGTTCTACCGCACTTTTTAATAACAGCCTATTATGCCTCCAGTCATGTAATGGAATTTGGCAATTACAGAGCAACATATGGAACAATGGCCATGAAATACATCGGTTGTCTGCCATTTCTGCATATGTCCTGTGCCCAGTTGTATAAATCAACATTTGCTGAAAATCATTTACAATATTGCTATGAACATTTTGCTTATTTCTTGGGTCTGAAAGCTGGTTAAAGAGCTGGCATAAGTTTAGCAAAAGGCTTATTCTGAATAATGGTGATAAAGGTGTAGATATTGTGAACCCTTGTCAGTTTCAAATCAATTGATGTACTCACTCCAAAAAAAAAGAAGCATTTGAATGCTTTTTCAGAATCACATCTAGGACTGCAATTTTAGTTGATGTACTGTAACAGAAATATTAAGCATTAATTGCCAGGTTCTTGGGGATTGCACCTGCCAGTTTTGAAATTGTTCAGTTACACAATGTTCGACATCAGGGGGTTTGAATATTCTAAAAACAGTCAATATTGCAAATTACCATTGGAGGTCAGGTGTCCATGTTGATTTACAAGAGTTCTGCTGTGTAACATTGTAATTGCCTTGACTGGCTAAGCAGGTTTTGAAAAGTAGGTGTTTGTGGATTCTGCCACAATTTTATCACTTCCAATGCTGCCATTGATGCCAAATTTAGTTTGAAAGGAAGAATTTGGCAGTTAAGGTTTTTAATTTTAATGTTAAGATCTTTACTAAATATAAAGACCCACATTTGATCAATCATTAGAATTAATTCTAATATATATATAGTATGGTCTGAAACAGCCAAACAAATACTAAATGGGAACAATTTGCAATGTGGTCATAATATGGAAGTTAAATTATGAAAATGTGAAGAAAATTGGAGTGTTGATGTACTGTAGTTTGCCAAGCTCTAAACCAATAATAATAATAGTTTTTGAATATGTTGATCTGACTGCCCTTTTAACGCAAATGTTATCTGTCCCATTTTGTGTGCCAGGTTTAAAGAGGCTCAGTTACCTGGAACTTGGCCCATGACAAGTTTCAAAAATTGTAAAACAAATCCTTACAATTAACATAAGTTACCAGGTTTGGAAGTGTAATGATTGCAGCATTTTCGCAAACGTCACAGGAAAGGGTTAAATAGGTTATGTGGACATCTTGAGCTGTTTTTCACTTCAAAGTATTTTTCTTGTGATGCTTTGTGACTCAGATCCTCAGCATGTTGGTGACTCCCAGCAGATGTTTGAAACATGAATTGTTAGTCCGGTTGTTATAATTACCATCTAGGCTGACAGTTTCCTGGATAAATATGTAACCTGTCACAATGTCAGCACAGTATTCCAATAGATGCTAGTTAGATGCAGGATTTATTTCCACATCAGTCTTCGAATAAATTTGTAACCTACTCTTCCTGTAATTTACAACTCTGTTAGAGTACAACATGGTTTATTCCCCTGGGTGTCTTGTCCTGGCAAAACTAAAAGGGCAGTTTTTCTTGTCAGGAATTCAACATTTCTAACCTCAGATCAATTGAAAACCTTATAGAGGGTAAAATAAAAAAATGTTCATTGTTTACACCTACTATAAAATCCTATTGCAAATTAAATAACTTTTCAGTTCCTGTACCAATTATAGTATGAAGTTGCACCTCATTATAAAATGTTCTCTAATTTATAGCATTCTTAAAAAATGTTTTCTTTTCTTTGGTTGGATCCTCCTGTGCTTTGATATTGATTTTATTTTTATTTTTTTCTGCAAGTGATGTTAGACATAAAAAGATAAGACAGGTTCAGCATTGTAGGCTTCTACATTGTTTTGGTAATGTGAATGTCTTAGCGATTCTGGGCACAGGTGATTGCATAGTTAATCCAGTGCCATTGTTTGTTTGGATATTGCCAAGATGTTTTGTCTGTCCTTTTGGGTTCAATTGGACTTTGTTGATGAATCCATGCTGTAAATGGAACCATTTCCAACTTTTTCCTTGCCAGAGACTGACCACCTCTTCTTGAAGACTCCAGGTAAAACATAGTAGTCTTCCTACAGGGTGCCACCAAGAGTTTGGTCAGGTTTGGCATAAAATCTTCCTTGATTACATTGTTTGAATCTACAATAGGCATAATTGCAGAAATCATGTGGGCTTATTGGTGTGCTGCTAACTGGAGATGAAGGGTTGTCATGACAATCATTGATTCTAGTTTTGGAATTTAAGAAGGTGCCTGAATTCATTTTCAATGGCAAATGCAACTCCAGGAATTTCAGAAGAAAATATAGCTACCTCCTTTTTCCTTGAGTTGTTCTTTTCCAGCTTGTCAGATTTCATGTAGGATGGTCGATTCAAAACTCCACATTTATTGGGACGCAGATGCAGAGCAATGCTCTGGCTGTTCACTATCTGAACTGTCCTTTAGGGTCCTGGTGAACAGGAATGTACAGTGTTTCTCTTTCCAATGGAATCTGCAATCAATAGTTATTTAAAACCTTAGTGTCCAAAGCGAAAGTCAGATTTTAAATTTTAGTGTATAGCATGGAATAAAAACTTTTTTTAAAGATTCTTCAGATATTCTAAAATCAACATGTCTCAAATTGACAACAAGGATATCTTTCTACACACCAGTATCTACTGAGCTCTTAGAGTTCAGAGTACAGGAAACATTTCTTGCAGGACACACATTTCAGCAATGCGAAATTACTCGATAAGAATACAAATATATTCTTGTATACGTATGTCAGTATTGCTGATTACCTTAATGCTCTTTGTGCTTTTCTAAAAAAAAGGAAATCATTGATATTTACGCCGTCTGTATGTAGATAATTGAAATTGCTTGGAGTGATGATTTTAACATTCTAACACTGCGTAGGAGTCTGTTTTGAAAGAGATTTGAAAATGCCAAAAGAGAAGCCTTTTATAGCATATAATCTGTGTCCTCATTTTCACCTGCTTGTCCTGAAAGCATTGCAGTGGTACAGTGGTAGTTTGCTAATTCGTTGTATTTACCTGATTTAACTTGGACCTGGAATACATGCGCATTTATCCCAACTCTTATGACACTTAGGTGTGTATGAGATTTTTTTCTATTTTCTACCTCTAAACTGTAAAAAGACTTTTCCTGTCTGACTACAATTGTAATCTAGTGTTTTGGTGTGTCGCGTTCATTGGCACAGGCAGATAGGAAAATGCAACAAGTGTGTAAAATGCTTCAATGCCACCTGGCTTGGCTTGAGACCGATTGAGCAAAAGAAAGGTCTAATCAATCAAGATCTGCCCAGCTGTGCTGGAAAGCAGAGAGATGACTGTGGAGATTGAACATTTTCCAGGCCTCGAAATCTATGGAAATAGTGCATGAAAGTTTAGACAGTGTAGAGGCAGAACACGACACAATGTCACACACGTTGGACAGCAAATGCACAGATTTTGCAGTGGGTCAATTTAATATTGTAGGGGGGGTTTGCTTCCATGAAGTCCCTGACAGCCAAGTTTGGGATGAAGAAAACGCAATATGGTAGACAAATTACATTGAAAAAATGGCATAACTATCACAACTTCTTCATAGATAACAGAGTTGACAGATCCCTTCCTTAGTGATGTATTCTATGTTCTAAACAAAATTTTTGTGACGTTTCAGTTCAGGCAGTATGCATGTTATTAATGTTTAGAGCTTCTACAAGATTTGATAGTCAGAAGAGTTATTTTTCAGCTAATGCATTTTTGCAAGGGTTGCTCAGAGGCTAGATCTACTCTCTGTACTTGCTTTAGTGCTTTGCCGGTAAGCAACGAATAAAGGTTAATAAACGAATAAAAATAAGGTTTTGGTTAGAGAATAAATAGTCTTCTGAGCAATTCAAGGTTTAGAAGAGTAAAGGATGTAATGGCATGTTCAATATGATGAACCGTCTTCCAAGTATATTGGCATACAAGGCTTTTAGAACAGGATATTTACTGATTATCTTCAGAACCTTTATAGTAGCCCAGTAACAATTTTCAAGTGTCTTGCCTCTAATGTAAGAAATTGTCAAACATTTCACAAACTCCCAACAAATCTTTGAAACGTTGGGTCTTATCAGTTGTTCTGAAATTATGTGAATAGATGCGTACAAAAATAGTTAACCATGCCGCCCACAGTATGTCTTTATACAGAAATTTCAAAACATCTTGTTTTGTAAAAGCAATTAACATTCACTGGGTAGATTACAACAGGGCAATGTTTAGATGGATCCCTGGCCAACAGGCACACCCTAAACACAAGGTTTGACTGTGCACAGTTTACAAGTGAGTTTATGTAGTCACCATCAAAACAAAATAATAAACTTAACAAATGGCAAAATCTCTTGAGTCCCTTACAAAGTTTTCGGTTTCTCCTTTGTTCTTGACTTCCAGGACCTTGGTCTGTCTTGCTTGAAATCTCCCACGGAGCTTTAGCCATTTCAGGCAGAATTTTGGACCCTGAAGTATCACGCAAGTTTTCAGCCTTCTCGCAGAGAGGTTCTTCCACTCAACTGGCAGATTAACCCAGGAAGCCTCAGCTTTCTGCTATGTTAACCTGACAAATTCCCTTCCTTGGACTGGTCAGATGGTTCAGGGCAGCAGCAGCTCACTCATCAAAGGCTTCTGGAAACAAGGCAGCCATTTTGTCTGGACTGGCTGTGCCCCCACAGTGGAAATAAGCATTGATGCATATGAATGGCCTAGGTATGATGGTGAGACTGATAAAAAGGTATTTCCCTTGCTAAAACCCCTCTCACTGTATCCTGCTACACACTCACAGACATGTGTACAATGCATATTGCTTCATTCTTCTTCTTATTTTTACAGCATCTTCTGTCTCCTACTGGGTAGTAACATAAAGTGCACCTTTATTAACGTGTCATCAAAATCACAAAATTGTTCAACCTAAAAAGCAGGAATAAAGAACGAAGCAAGTAATTTACTTAATGGTATTTTTAAGCCGTTTATTGAAATGTAAGAAGAAACATAATTATACATTTTGCTTACCTGAATGAACAAAGCAATAGTGGAACTAAGTATTGGAATTGGTAAGAAGTGGAGTAATATAGCAATAGTGTTTATTTGTTTATTCTGAGTGTGAACTGCATATACAGTAGTCTGCATTTTGTTTTATTTTTTTAATATGTACCCCCCAGTTCATAAAGTACATCTTGCTAGCTGCTGTCATATTGCTGGAATATTCATTATTTTATGTCATGGAATCTGTGCTGTTGCAGTACTGCTGTTCAGTCATTGCATCACTAATCTGAATCGTTTTTAATAGAATTTAATTCTAATCTAAATTTGATTATAACTGAGGGAATTTGAAATGTTTTACTTAAAATGTGCCGCTGACCTGAATGAAATGCAAGAAAAAAATAATTTGTTTATATAAATTCTAATAAATGTACAGATTATATCTGTTTAATCCATGTGCTGTATACTTGTGTCGTCAACATACTGTATTGGAGGAAGTAATGGTATTGTATATCAACTGCGATCTGGCCTCTGCAAAGACTCTGTTTATCCAAGTTATATTTTATGGGGTGAAATGGAAGAATAATTTGTTTAATCTAAAGAAGGATCAGATATCTGTGTATATTTTTAACATCTTTCAAAATGACACCATGGTATTCATTTTAATTAATTACTGAATATTTCTATATACTGTAGCTTACTGTATATTAGGGTGGCACAGTGGCACGGATCAGTTACAGTATGTTTGCATTAAGTCTAGCCCGTTCAGTGAGGATTTGAACTATATCAAGGATGTATCTTGTCTCCTCTCCTGTTTGTGATTTTCAGCACACTTTTTGTTCAGATTTTATCATTGAAATGATTAATTGCAAGGTGTTAAAAGCAACATAATATAACATCAGCCCAGCAGTGGGAAAACGATGGAGTTTGATCTTCTCTTCTTCATTGACAAGCGCAAAAGTACGTCTATGGCAGGGTTGGGGAATGTGTGAAGCATGTTGCAGTGATCATAATTGACAAAAGGGGTTGCCTAGGCTTTTTGTAGACTTTTTTTCAGGGTTTCATTAAGCCAGTGTATAGAGGCAACTCCTGTGTGGGTGGGATATAAGTACTATGTGGTTACCCGGGGAGCTAAAGAGTAATACAGAGGTTGTTAGCAGTCAGAAAGGACAAGCAATATGAATTCAATAGGATATTGAAGCTGTTGCTGCTGCAGTGCCCTCTCTGGAGTTATCACTCCACCCAGCATGACATTGCAGTAATAAGTCATATGCACTGACATGCAGTAGAACTCTCCATGGTGATCATATTTCTACATGCACTTCTCAATTAAGGGGGTTAAAAACTTAAACAAAGCAAATGAAAGGAGATCATTTGGCATGCCTAACTAATTTTCCAGTGGGTCGTTATTATCCCAGTGAGTGTTTGAAGAGATTTGACCACAATCTATGTGCAACATTTGTTTCTTCAGGTGCAATTGTAGACTGCTGTCAAGCCTGATTATTTATCTTATCCCAATACTTCTTGCCCCAAGCATTTGGTTTGTGTGTATTGCCCACATTCATCATCTCAAGACCTTATTTGAATGTGCTGTACATGGAGTGTATTATTTACATTGTAGATTTTATTTACCCTTTTTCACAGTTCTTATGCAAAAGAAAGGTTTTGAAAAGGGCACAGTTGAAAAGAAAGATGTACAAGATTTGCTTCACTGATATACTGTATACCAGTGTTCAACAGTGATTTCCATTTTCTAAATACAGTACCTCCTTATCAGAGATGTTGTTTTTTAGAATCTAAATTTTGTTAGAAAATTTGACAAGTTGCAATCCAAACACAGAGTGTAATAAATTGTGACAAGCTGCAATCCAAAGCACAGTGCACATTCTAGAATAAAAGGAAATGCATATAAGACAACAATTATACTCACCAGGACCTTCAGTGTTTTTTTAAATTATGTTTCCAGACAAGATAAACCTCTTTCACTGCAAACCTTGCTATCAGAAAAGGCAAGACATTCTAATTCTGAACACCCTTTCTGCAGAAATGTTCTGATAGGCATAAGCACATGGGGTTAAAAAGACTAAACACTGAGTGTTATTTCACATATAAAGCCACATAGGTTCATGAGTGACCTGTAGGAGGTGTCAAATCTCTTGTCTACAGAAATCATTCTTTGGAAAACCTCTTTTATACAAATCAAGCTAGGACAGCCTACAGTGTATTAACATTCTCTTACGTGAAGTGTTGTTATTGAAAGGGTTTGGTATCCGAGTTAGTGTGTGATATACAATCATCCCTTTGTCAATAAAAGTTTCAAGGACCTTCCCTATCGAAATGAATAGTGATTTCTTTTTAGTCGTTTAGTCTTATTCAGCCATCTGTCTCCTGTAACATTTTCATAATTTTTCCAATTCAATTTTTTGCATTTGACCATAATCTCTTTTCGAAATGTTTTTGGTCAACTCAGATTTCGACCTATATGAGTAGGGTTGAAGGTTTCATCTGAATAATAGAATTCAGGCTTTTGAAGCTTTCTCCAGGGGAAATTGTATGACATTCTCTCAAGACCATAACAAAAATAGGTTTGTGCCATTTACATTATAGATGATCCTTATTAGAATGATAAACATAGTTATCCACCTTGGAAAAAAATAAATTCATTTTTATGAGGATATTTGGTTAACTCTTGGAATGTTTCTGTTTGTTTATTTCCTTATTAAATGTTTATTACATGGTCCTTGGGAAAGCAGAGTAAGAGTCTCTGAGAAGTTCAACGGTTGTTTTATATTGTCAAAATTTAAAAAGAAAGAATCTTTAAAAGATGGTATAAGAGAAGAAACGTTGTTTGACTATGGACTGCTTTTTATACATGAAGTGTATATCCTTAACCCTACGGAACTCCCCCTTATATTTAAATAGTATTACCTAGAAGTGTGTTATTTTCTTGATCATCTGAGTCCATGGCCCTAGAGACCATTTTAAAAGAATTACATCACTTGCGAGGAAGAATCAGAATAAAATCAGCATGGGGGCTTATCATTTCAAACAACTCTGTAATTATGATAATTCTTTATGTGTAGGATATAATTATGACAGTGAAGGTATAGATTACTGTTTTTTTCACATTTGGAAAGGAATCTCGTTTCATCTGCAGATGAAACTTTTTTTTTTAGATTTACACTTTGGAAAGGCAGTTAATTTTTATTTGTTACCTTACTGTACAGTATATACAGGACATTCATCACATTCAGGACACCGGAAGGAATGTCCTTCAGCGGTGAAAGCACATCAACATTAGAAAAGAAATATACTTATAAAAATTACTGGTGCTTTGAGTAAACAAAATAAAATGGAAGACAATTTTTTCTTTTGCATCGGGTGTCTTCCTCAAGGGCCTAATGTCATTTAGTTTTAGTTCCAGTCAATTAACAGTTAATTATTCTAATCATGGTCTTAGTTAATCATACTGTACATGGAATACACTTATCAAAAGGTCATGTACAAAACACATTTTTATAGTGATTTAGAAGTTGACCAACTATGTAACAGAAACAGGATGGCAGCTTGGTGGCATTGCTGCCTCGTAGCCTTGGGGCCCTGGGCTCACATTTGTGTGGTGCTTGTATGTTTTCCCTCCGTTCGCATGGTTCCTCCAGGTGCTCCAGTTTCCTCCCAGTCCAAAGACAGACTGGTAGGTTAATTGGCTTCTGGATGAGTATGTCCATGTCCGTTTGTGTGTCTGTGTGTGCCCTGTGATGGACTGGCATCCCATCCAGGGTGTATCCTGCCTTGCACCTCTTGCTTGCTGGGTTAGGCTCCAGCTCCCCCATGACATGGAATTGGATGAAGCAGTTAGAAAATGGATGGGTGTAACAGAAACCAATGGACATTAGGTCCTGCATGAATTTGGAGACCTTTGTTCTGGAGTAAGCCACTTTGCTATGCACCTTAGAAACTGAAAGTATAAAAAGTAGTGCTGGTACAGAATCTTAAATCAGCTGCTGACGCAGCTACCCACCTGAACTACTACAGCCTACACCTGCTGCGACCCACTATGCCTTCCTCTAAAATCTTTTTCTAGATCTCTTCGTCATACCTTCTCTTCCTCCCTGGGCCACTTGCCCGCTTCTCTCACTAAACCCACATCTTAACTCAGTGCTGTATGAAGTTGTAGGCAATACAATGTTTTCCTACATTCATTGCAAATCTTTACTACTTCTTTACTTCTTGCTAACCAGAAACTTAATGACTGTTGTGTTGGAGGTTATTTTCCGTGGAATGAATTGAACATTTAAAAATGTATAGCATTGCAGTGTTGCCTGTCAAAATCAGTGGACCTGAAAAGTAATGTTTTTGTTTCTATCTTTTTCAATTGGGATCAGACTTCGGATTTTTAAATACTGTTTCTATTTCAGATGTCTACTGTCCCTTTCTAGCTCTTTGTTTTTCAGAAAACAAACATTTCAGAAAGTACCTGTAGATGGTCCAGTCCCTAGAAAAATGTAGTAATGTGATGGGGATGTTCATCAGAAGCCAGTGCCTGAAGTACTGTAATTGCTCATTGTTTGTCTCTGTGAATACTCATAATCAATGTGGATATTCAAGAGATAAAAAAGCAGGTGAGTGGAGAATTGTTAGGGGCTTTCTATAATGAATTATATCAGTTTTAGTGTGGTTTTCAATCTTTGTAAGTGTTTAATAGCACACAGGCTTTTGGCAAAGCAGCAAGAATTAGAACAAATGTAGCATTTTGCATGGCTTTAGCACTTACAAATTAAAACAGCATTTATGGGAGATGAAATGAGGTTTAATGTTCATTAGGAACAGTAAGCATTAGATATTGCAATCTTCTCACTTACTGTACCTTCAGAAACCAGTGATACTTCATCAAGGCAATTTCAAATGTGAAGTCTAAACACTTTATGACTAAGCTCAAAACTGCTGAAAAAGTAATATCATATTATGTTAATTGCTTTGCCTGTTGGAGGAAAAAATAAATTCATTCTGCCTCTCAAGAACTCTGTTCATACAAGCTCTAGGACCCAGAGATGACAATCTTTTCATGGTGCCTGTTTGCCAGACAGGCGTTGCTAATGCTTTTGAAAATAGCCCAAGGATGAGATGGGAGAGCTGAAAGATTACACTGTACCAGCAGGAAGATGAAAAGATCATTACAATACAGGGTTAAGGAAAGATGACATGTCAGAGGCAGGGGGTATATATGGCTTGCATTACAAGCATAAGGTTAGAAAAACACTGAGCAGAAAGAGTATTTTCAGGATTAGGCTGTTATGTCTTTCAGAAGTAGATTTAATGAATCTGGGGATACAGCAGAGAAACCTGGGTTTATGTTCATAGATTACAGTTAAATGATGGAGAAAACAAAAACATTTAAAATTATAACACTTGAATAACCTGGCTACTATGGTGAGCTGGTTCTAATTTTGTTAGATCCTATGAACTGTTAGTGTAACAGTGCTTCCAATATGTTGAAATTATAAAACTGAAGATAGGAATGAAGTGTGGCAAATATACACGCAACAAACAGAAACTAAGTGATATATATACACAGTATATATATATACTGTATATATTTTAATATACTGTAGACTTTGTATTTTAGCTTTCAGATCTCTATCTTTTATAGTTTTCAATTCATTACTGAGAATATGTTTCTGTAATTTGAATTTGTCTAGGCTGCATTAGTTTGTTTTGGTTCACCCAATCTTTGGTTTTAATCAGTATATTGCATGTTTTTTTAAAAAAAAACATTGATCTAACAGAACTTGCAAAAATTAACTGGCCTTAATTTTGCTTACAGTAGATGTACAATCACTGAGGGTGGGAATGACACTGTGATAAAAATTCACAAAAAATAAAATTGTTTTATAGATGTACAATTATTTACACTCAACATACAGTAGCTGAATGAGGGTAGGTGTGAAATACAGAAATTTACTAAAAAAAAGTACTTTGAAAAGTTTTTTTAAAAATAACTGAGAAGGTTGACTGCAAATGATATTACCCTAACTCCTAAAAAAACACAGCAGGAAAAAAAATCTTAACAATCACAGTTTTGCGGTTACGACTTTAAAGAAATTGACTGATAATTCCCAATGGAATCTTTGCTTTCATGAGGTGGTAGCAATACATGTATATTGTATGTGTTTACCAAAGAGTGGAGATAAAAGAATTACCTAAAACATGCTAAAAATGACAGCCTCTCAAATCACATTGGTACTGTACATTCAAATATGCAAGTTTTAATTACTCTTAAATATATAGCATGCTAGTCTGTTTTGTCCATAAACGCTTGTAATTTCATTAAAACGGCTGATTTACTTGCTTAAGTGATGTTCATACACTTAAGCGTGCTTATTGAGGACCAGCTGGTGAACAAGGTCTTTGGAAACAAACAGCTATAGGAGCATCGTCTTTTGATGGCTTGCTATTGTTTATTTAAAGCACTGACTGCCCCTTATTATACTTTCAGATGAACATCCTTGATGCCATTGATTCCTCTCAGTTCAGTACTTTGCTTTTACCAGTCTGCTTGCTGACTTCCAAGAGTCCAGCAAGTGGATTCGCTCTCCTGTTATGCGTCTGCTGCACTCTTAAGTCAGTGCAGCATCATTATAAATATATTTTTTTTTATTATTATATCAAATGTATAAAAACAATGTGCAGTGATATTTTTCATTAGCATTTTTCAACAATGGAAGACACTTAATACAAGATTTTTTAACTTTAAAGAGTTTGCCTGAGCAGAATACGTTGTTGGCTACATACTGTACAGTATAAGCTTTGCTTTTGTACTTTCTATGGCTTTCAAATAGCTATATCGATAGGTTTTCAAGGACATAATATATACATGTTAAAAATGCTTGCTGTTTTTGAAAAACATTAAGCTGTTTGAACAACCACTGAAAATTTAGAGTATAGTATCCACAAGCTTTGGTACTGTGGCAGTCTACTGAATTAATGAAACTTTAAATAAAAAATCTTGCCCATACACAATATCAGTGGATAGCACAGAGTGGCTTGAAGTGCGTTTCATATGAAACTTTTTTAAAAATGATTACCATTTTGAAATTATTGTTTTTCTCATAACAGTCCTGAATTTTTCTTATTACCACACTTCCCTTATGATTGTGCAATATCTCACACTTTCTTTATTCCCATATGACATACTATAGAACAGCGGTACATAAAAAAAATTACTGCCTAAATCTTTGAACTCTCATTTAAACTGTACAGCTTGGAGATTTACAGAAAAGTTATAGGTGGAGAAAAATAAATGCACTCAATTCATTTTCCAGTGTTCGAGAAAGTGTAATTGTGCAATTGTCTTACAAGAAGCATCATTTGTTACAGTCCCATTGCACATATACTTTAATACATAGAAATTGAATGCTTAAAACACAAACATGATACTGCTTTGGAACACGAAAGGTGATGCAATATTCATTGCCCCCTAATGTACCATATAAGTGTAACTTGGAAAAAGGTTATTAAAATATTAAAGATGCTTCATAGCACTCTTATGAAGGCTGGTGTAAATTCTATCAGTCTTGCTCACCATTCACCATTCATCTTGTAGCTCAAAGACTGCTTATAGAAGAAAAAACTGATGAAAATTTAAAAAGTCTAGGTGGTAAATTGGTGGCTTTTTTATTTTCTTGCATTTGCACACTTCTCTCTTTTTTAAATATAATTATCCTCAAGGAAAACAACATTTTTGTAGTTTAAGAAATACATCATAATGCAATGTGCATCTTCATTGCACTTTGTCATATACAGTATATCCATAATAATTATTCAGGCAGCATTATAGCTTTTATTTCCTTATATACTTTGTATTCATTTTTAGTGAAAATTCATTACATTTAGTAAATTACAACAAATTATTTTTCTTGTTTTTTTTCAGATTTGGAATTGCCAGATATTTTGCATTACATAGCAATCCATCTGCAAATTACTAAATATTAAGAACTGGGTCTTTGGCCATGACATCATGCTCCTCAAACACTCATGCCCAGAGGAATTAATCATACTGTATGGTATATTTAGCAATCCATAGCACCCAACAGAAGAAGTTCACCCCAACTGTAGTAGTGGTTGGTCTTTCACTAAGGTTACTCATGCCAGGCAAGTTACCGTCATTGAGAGAGCCTTAACTACAGTAATTCCAAGCCTGTTAGAAGCACTTTTCCAGTTGTGCACTGGGGAATCCCAACTTTAGTAGGCTAGTGATATTACACAGGCTTGAGCTCACAATGCCAGGGTCACAGCACTAAACATGTACTCCAAACAAGCACCTTTTCTTTTTCTAGTTCAATCACTCCGTAGCTCTCTGGTATTTTATGAACCGAGACTGCTCCACAGAAATGTTCTTCAAACAACTAAAGGCATAAAAGTGAATCCTTGGTTCAGCATCTACTGTATTTAATGAACATGGTGTTAAAGATCAACAAAAACAGAACAGAATGAATGAGAAGGTATTCAGAGGTTGGAAACCTAGAAAGAGGGCTTTTCTTAGTGTAGCCAGCCGTATACAAAGTTTTTTTCATAAATATAATAGTTGCTCAGCTTGGAGAATACTTTGCAATATTCTTTTCGATTTCTCTGTTGGCCTTTCCAATAACCTTTTCAACCTTTGCTTGCACTTCATTTAACCACCTTGAATCTGCTGTGATAATGGTTCAGTCCATTGCAGTTGATGACTTACATTAACTTTGCAAGAGCTGAGAGTACATACAATACCCTCACTAAACAAAAATGTTACATTTCTTCTGTTCACTATTTAATGGAAGTAATTCTGAAATTGTTTACTTTATCATATCATATATTTTATCACTGTTATCAAAAGGAACAGTTTAGTTTGTAGGTTAAATAATATTTGTGTTGAAATATTCTTAAAATATTTTTAAAAAACTGTGAAAGCAGGTTTAATATTTGTGCAGGGGACTGATCATAAAATCTCATGACCATAAAAACAGAGGAGGTGAATGAGTAGATTTTGATGTGCAGAACTTCATGATAACTATAGTAACTATTGACTTCAATAATTACTTCATGATAAAATAGTAATTATTGAAGTGGTGTTTGTCAACTTGTTTCTGTATGACTGTACAGTATATAAACAAAATATGGAAGCTTAAAATAAAATCTGGAGATATAAAAGCAAAATTAGAAAAAGGCTTCTTGATTTGTATATTCAGTACATACCATGTCCAGGTTATTGATTCAAAACCATGAAAAAGGGTTTATTGAAAGGCCAGGTAATTAACACTGAACAAGCTCGGGGCTTCCACTGCTGTGGAATCTGTAGTCAATGTTCCCTCACATCAGTGACTCACTCTGCATCACTGCCTTCACTTATTAATGAACCTGCAAAGTCATTAGATTAAAAACACTCAAGTCACTCTGCCCAGGGCCCCATATAAATTCAGTGTAAAGGTGGCAAGTCAGGAGTCAGTGCCCAATTCTGTTTACCAGGTTGTTTATTGACATGTACAGCATAATAGCCTATTTTCCACTCTTCCAATTAAATAATATCGTTATCTCAATGCAAAAGGTCTGCAACTTGCTGGTGAATGAGATAAAAATAAAATATTTACCTGGGAAAAAAAAAGAAATGCAAATGAAGTCATAAGGAAAAGTCAGGTAAAACGACGCCTGAGCTTGATTAGAACCACACTGTGTCAGGGAGGAAAAAGGACAGAACAAACGTCAGTAACAAATGGTCTAACATCACCAAGAGGTCTTTGGTGGCCTCCAGAATCAAAGAAAATTTAAATGCCATAGGTTAAGCAGACCATAGACCTGCTTTGATTCACTGATTAGTCTGTGTTCCATTTTCAGCTACTGCAATAATAATGCTTACTGTTTACTTAATGTAAATAAGTTGCCCATACTTGATCAGTTCAATATAGCTATAAATGATCCTAGACTGGAGATACTGTAAGTTGTCAGATATTTGTTGTACAGTAGGTGTTATTATTGAACTTTGGAACATTACTTTTTCCTGAGCATTTTAAACATTGTGGAATTGAGTGACCTTTGTTCTTTTGGTTTACAAAGCTTTAGCTAATGAACTAGGGGAAAATCGTCATCCTCTCAGGTAGGTATAACCTTTAAACCAGAATGTTTCTCAATTACACCTCTATTTTTGACCTTTGATCACCACATTGTTGAAATACAAACTGGCTTAAACCTGCCTTAAGGATTTTGTTTTTAAGTGAATAAATGCCATATGTTTTAAAGATCTGTTATTATTTCAAAAGATTAGTGGTGTTGATGCTTATACTGTATAGTATACAGTGCAAGAATTAATTTGAAGTTTATTTGCCCTCCTAAATTGTTAAAAACAATGAGAGGACATCATTTGGCCCTTTCTAGTGTATTTGGTAATTACTAAACTTTTAATTTTTAAAAAGAAGTTGAAAACCACAAATAAATGACAGAGGTCCTTTTTAACTGTTGGGATGCTGGTGCGAATTAGCCAGCTCTGTTGGCTGTGCTTGACTGTCACTGTGACAATTTGTAGTGTCACTGTCTACTCTGTTGAATCATTATTTGTATTATGAACTTAAGTTTTATTCTCATTTTCAGCTAATATTTTTTCACAAGTATGGAATTAGTAGAGCTGCTGGGTGGTGACAAATGATAGCTTAATGGTAGTACTGGGAAAGCATTATTCCCAGTAGGAGAAGAATAATATCACTGAAGTATGGTCCACACTGGGTAATGTATTATTCCAGTATCCTCACTGCTCAGCAGATCAGGTGGAGATTTGAGAAATAATTTCAATTATAGAAATATGGGATTTTGGTAGATCTGTTGAAATAACCTTGAAATGGAATTAGTCCAGGACAAAGGGTCTGACAACTTCTCTTACATCATGGGATCTTTAATTACAAAATAGTTGGGACTCGGAGTTTACATTGTCTGGAGCAATGCCACATATTGGTTCATGTAAATGTGGGTCAATTCTTCACCTTCGACCATAACCCATACAGTTGTCTGCCAGCCCTCTGTTGGAAAACTCTCCAATTTAATTTAAATATAGTTAATTTTCATATTATTCTGCTTATTCCATTTCCATGGCTGAGAATGCCAGTTAGAAAATATTTTTTTTTACAATTTCAGCAGACATGTATTTTACATACATACTGTGTAATGTGGAGCAAAGACAAGTACTTGTTTAAAAAAAAAGTGATAATGACAGTATGACAGTATGACTGATGACAGTATGTGCAGAATGTTGACATGACCAAGAACATATTATCCAGAAGCTGCGCTTTGATTTGCTTTTTCGCAGTCATGCTTCGGTGTTTCAGTTTAATCCACCAGCCTTTACTCAATGTATCTTTGTAGTTTTATCTCCAATATAAAGTTTAGTCAACAGTATATGAGAGTCTGCTTTAATGGAGACTCGTCATTCAGTTAGAGCTTTCATAATCAGTCACAGAGGTTCTAGTAAAAGACTACAGTAGGTATCTGTTCATCGGTTTCCACAGTTATTTAAAACAGCTGATTGCCTAAAAAAAACTCACTGGATGGGCACTTTTAGTGAAACTCCATCTTTATATATGTTTGGGTATATATATTTTTTTCATGCTTTTTTCCAACGCATTTTGTTCCTTAATCAGCAAGGACTTTACTCTCAAAGGTAATTGACTCCAGTAATCTGCAGTTTGCAGTATGGCAGAGTGATGAATTTTCAACATTGCATTTCAGCATGCCTTTGGCTTGACACTTGGAGGGAGAGCCATTTGTTATTCTGGGAAAGGAGGCTGGCTGGTGTCACTCAATAGCAGGTAAACAGCACTTAACAGTTCTTACTCCAGTGGTTTTCAGAAAGTGACAGCCTGGTTCAGAAATCGATCACAGGTCAAGTGTCCTCTCTAGCTGTAAGGAAGGAAGAATAAACTGTCTTAAATTTCAAAACTAAAAAAGAGCTGTGTTAGTAATTTGCTTTACTTCTATTTTGATTTCAAAATGTTGTCAAAGCCACATTAAGCATTACTTTTAAGGGTTAGTAAAAAACACATTTGTATATGCCATAGAAAATGTTAAACCAAGCTGCCAATGTAAGACTTTATAATGGCAGCTGAACGGTGTTAAGTGTTTTGTGAACACTTTATAAATACAGGGCCATCAGAATAATTTGAGCTTCAATATTATCAGTTAAAAAAGTAATGCCATAAGTATTCTCAGAAAGAACACACAGATATTTTTGTACAATTGGTTATTATGTAATTTTACAATAAAAATTGCAATTTTTAAGCAATTGTTTTTTACAGTATGTGTACCTGCACTCTGAGAATATAGTCTTCCACTTTTCAGAACATAACTTAAATAAAATGCATACAACTAATGGCAAATCAAATTCATTTGATACATTTATTTGATACTTCTCATGTAGTTGGGGTACAGGATTCAGTTTTACAAAAATACTCTGTTATGTGCCATGTTGTGTAATGGATTATTGACTAAGTTCATGAGGTTTTTGAGAAATGCCCCATTTAATGTTACAGGCACAGCTACAGGGTAATCTACATCCACTTTTAATTAAGGGGAATGGAAGATAATTGGTAAAATGCTTGTACCTTTTTTAATCACTAGACTTTAATTATCATTTTGGGAAAAGTATGGATTCTGTACTGTCTTGTGAACATCCTTTACTTTAGAGAGGATTTTAAGTGATAATACTATTAGACATATTAAAGTACTGGCCAATATGTAGGATTCAATCTAGAAGAGGTGAAAATAGCCTTCAGACCTGGCCAAAAGGAAATGAGCATAGTGGGAGAGTTTTTTTTGAGAATCGTTAGTATATTTTTGATTAAGGGTCTAATAAGAGTATGCCTTGTTGAGGGAATGTCATCTGCATTCTGTGTTGATTTTAATCAATCACAAAGTAAAAGCTAAAATGTGAAGTTTTTCGCCTTTTTCCAAAAGCTTGTGTCAAAGACTGGGGCGTGTTTTGGATAAAAAGCTTAAAACATAGCCTACTTTGGAAAAAAATTACAATGACTGTACATTAACCATTTACTTAAAATGACTAATCAAGCACATTTATCAGTCAAATCTAGACTCATTGTAAGGTGTTTCTCATCATTGATATGATTTGTTACTCTTCACACATCCATGAAGTTAGAAGGCTATATTTGAACTCAAGATGCAGATCTATCAGGATTAAATGTTATGCAAAAACCAAACAACTAAAATTTCAGCAGGTCCACCTGTAGAAAAAGGAGCACCAATATTTAGTGAAAAGAATATATGAAAGCAAAATGTTGAATTTACTTTGCAGTCTTTTGGCTTCTCTGAGAAAATGTGCCTTGAGTTAATGACTACAGTGTCTCTTTTGTCCAGTTTTACCAATCATCTTGTTAGATTAAATATAAATTAAAGCATTTTAAATTAAAACAATCAAAAATAACCTGCCCCAGACAGTTTTGTTTAAAACACTCTTATGATTTTGGAGGACATATCTAAAAAAAATACCTGAATGTGTTGACAACAATTAATGACTTTGTTAAAAATAAAAATGCTTTTATTAAAACAAATTTAAGTGACTGAACGTTGGTTTGATACAGTCAGTGTCATTGGGCATGCAGATATAATTAGATAGGATATAAATATAAATCATTTTGCTTTGCTGTATTACAATGCTTTTATATTCACTCTGAAAATAATTTCATGGTGCATCATGAGCTTTATTATTGTCGTTGATGAAAGTGGATTTCTTCTGCTGGTAACTTCATTAATTGCAAGGAGGTGTGAGACAGACAGAAATGGACAAGTCCACTATTTGTTCAGGTGACCTTTCATGTCTCTTTCTTATCGTTTAATGCAATCTCTTTAAACGCGGTCTGATTCTTCTTTGATGTATGACCTTTTTCACAGGAGGCTATGCCATATTGATGGTGTATTTAGGTTGGTTCCGTCTAGCCCACAGATGGATAGATTGTTTCTTTCACTTAGTCTTTCAGCCTCTCTTTGGGGGCAGCAGTTATTCGTGACAAAAAAGAAACTCGATTTCAGCTTTTCCTACAAGTACAATAGCTGCGAGGTGAAAGAAACTTTCAGGAAACAAAATCACAGAATGAAGTGACGAATGGTCTTTTTTCTGAAGCTGCTTTCATATGTTTCAACATCTATAAATCCTGTTCTGTCACCCTGAATTCTATTGCTGCTCTTGTCACCTTGGAATCTCTTATTGTCACCACAGGCAGACTAATAAAATCTACAACAAAAGGTTTCTTATTGAGTGTTTGCAGTAAAGCCCTGTAGTTGCAGACTTCCAGAACCATCACATTCATCCTCAGTTCTTCCACTATTTGAATATTATTTTTATATTTATCTTATTCAAAAATTCTTTTTTTGTAACTTATTTAAGGTAAATGACTACTCCCCCCCCCCTCTATTTATATTACTGTTTAATAAGGAAGAACCTGTATTAAACCTGTTAAATGCATTTGGATGGTTTCTTAGACTATTTAAAATGCATGAGAAAAACCCTTTTCTTATTTAAGTAGAGAAAAAAGCTCCTCATATCTCCTTAGAACCGTGAGGTAGAAGGTACCAGCTCCTTTCATTGTGGCTATCCCTGATAAAGGTAAATTAAATGCAGTACAAAAAATAAACACAGGGAACTAAGCTCACTTCATTGTGTATTTTAAATTAATTTGATTAATGTAGCTTCTCAATGACATTGTAGTTGGGTTGTAATGCTGTTGTAAGACGTTAACTTGAATTGCAAGTCAGTGTTAGTAATGATAGTGAGAATCCATTAAAAAGGACTTCCAAAGTTTCACAAGTAACTTTATTCTTTCCTTAATATACTGCCATGAACTTCAGTTTAGATATGGATAGGAAGAAAAAATATTTCCTAATGTTTTGGTTTTAGTAATATATACAGTACTAATATGTTGAGTTTTAGTAATATTGAGGCTAGTAATTGTCAAAATCAAACGGTAAATGCTTAAGATATTTGTTTTAATTTGATATAGAGTCACCGATCTCTTGTAGTTACTATTTTGTGAATAGTTGAAATGTAGATTACATAATCCTGCTTTATTTTAATAGTGGCTTGATCAGCATCTGATGTTTAAACTGAAATGAAGGGTAATTATCTATCCATTCATCCATCCATTTTATAACTGCTTCATCCAATTCAGGGTTGCTGGGGAACCAGAGCATATCCTGGCAAGCAATGGGCTCAAAGCAGGGTAAACCCTAGACAGGATGCCAGTCCATGGCAGATGAAGGGTAATCAGTTCATTCTAATTAACTTCTTTACATCGATTAATCTCTGGGTGGTGGTGTCATTATTATTGTGATATGCAGCAGTGAGTAGTGAATTATGACCAGGGTCAATTAATTCAAATCCTGGCGAAAGGCACAGCTGTTGTAATCTTAAGATATGTTGGATTGCTCCAGTAAAAATGCAGAGTTGTACAAATGAGGACAAATGTAAAATTTTGTTCTGTTTAAAACCTAAAACCAAAAAACAAACTGCTACTACAGTACTTCTGCTGCTGCTGTTTACTGAGCTTGCTCCTGCAAATTTTTATGGTAATGGTAACCTTTGTATTTTGCTTTGGATGAAAGCACTGGGCAAGTAAATTTATAATAATTTGTTGGTAATTGTGCTGGGTTGTGGTCAATTGCACTTGACCTGAAAATTATGTAATATCTGCCAGTATCATCTACCAATCACTGTTGTTTTTTTAGAGTAGGGAATAGAGGACTTTACTGCCATATGGGCAGTGCGGTGGCTCTGTGGCTAAGGATCTGAGCCTGTTGCTGGAAGGTTGCTGGTTCGGATCCCACAGCCCGCAGAGGAATCCTATTCCACTGGGCCCCTGAGCAAGGCCCTTTACCACACCTGCCCCAGGGGCGCCGTATAAATGGCTGACCCTGCGCTGTGACCCGAAGTCTGTGTCTGTGTCCTTGTCTGTGCGTCTCATGTAGAGCAACTTGGGATATGCAAAAAGAGAAATTCCTAATACAAGAAATTGTATATGGCCGATAAAGTGATCTTATCTTTATATGGAACAAGTAATAGGTTTATTCCATGCTGAAAAGAGAAGAAAGAAAATGCAGCATTTCAGCTGTGAAGCCTTTTTCAGGTGTCAGGTGAAGAGCATACTGTAGATGGTCTGTCTGTCTAAAATCACCTAGGATAACCTCGTTAAAATGTGATATGAGATAAGGAATCTCTTTTCTATTTTTAGAAGCAACTCAAAGCATCAATGAAGGAAAGCTTTTTATTATTAGGATTATGCATCTGAAATTGACCTTCATTTCCACTTTGAATAAGTAACCTTGAAAATATTTGGGCACAGCACAGCAGAGACCCCCTTACCTGAGTAACTATCATCCTACAGTATGTTCATAAAGGACTTACCATAATCTAGTTTTATATTTTAACAATAAAAGTGTCCTTTAAGTGCTAAACTTCTGGGAGTTAATAGCGTTGATCCATTGCTACCATCTGTTGGTTCATCCCTCTGGCGTGGACAGAATGTTTGTCTCAATCCTGAAAAAAGATTATCTAGATTTGTACAACAATTCATTTAAGATGGTGCAGAGTATGAATCCTGCAGGTGGCGAGGAAAGTCATGTTGGCAGGCTGCTGCGATGTATTGGGTATGATTATATTTTAGCACTTGCAAAGTCCATTTAAATATCCTGGGGATGAAAGATGCCAATGGCATAGTAATCACTGTCTACTGCCTGGCTCTCTGTTTTGTTTCTGTTAAATGTTAATGACCAGGTTGTGTATTTTTTATATATAAGATTTATTTTTTTAATAGATTTTTTGTATAAGTCATATTGAAAGAGAGCTTTCTTAATACTTAATACTTATAACCAAGGGAACCAAAGTTCTAGAGGATTACAGGTTTTTTTTTTTTACCATGGTTAGGTTTTTAAGTAGAACCATCCTATAAAGTATTTGTATCAGTCAAGGCAGATAATAATTCTGAGTGCTAGCTCCCTTTAGATTGACCGACTGAGGTATTTGCTAGATCTGGGGGGGCAAGCAGCTGACTGGTCACTCAGAAGGCAATCAACACAGCATTGCTTAGCAGAGTTGAAAAAGGAGATATTTTAAGGTACATATATTGAAAAATGTGAACATTGATCAATTTGTAGGCTACTTTTTTGTTAAAAGTAAGTATCAAAATGAAGACCATGCCCTCCAATTTTATCCTTCTCTGACCCATACACAATCTAACCAGTGAAACTACTGACTGTTAGCAACAGGGTCTCACTGTGACAGCTCTCTTTCAGTATGACTTTTAAGGATATATTACAACTACCATTATTGTAACTTCCACTTTTGAATCTTCTGAATATGTAAGTCACCTACCGTAAAGAATTAAGCATGTGTTATTTAGTAGCATCAGCTTCAGATATAAATTAGCCTTTGAGTAGTTCTTGTGACAAAAATCTCTAGTGTAATAATTATATTATTGAAGGAAAAGGAAAGGATGTGTCCTTTATAATGAGATTGGTTTGTCTGTTGTAATATACAGTAACTGCGTGACAGCATTGAAAATGAGGCAGAAATTAACAAAAACAATCCATTTAACACACTGTCATACTATGGTTAAATGGACACTTAAAAAGAATTATGTGTAATCAGAGTTGCTTCAAGGTGCAATCAAGAGGGATAAGAAAAAAATTTAAATCTAATCTAAGACTAAAAAGCCTATTTTACTGTACATGAGCAACACATTTTTTGAGTCTCAATATTGAAAACAAGCAAGATAATATCTTTATATGATATCTTTCATGACACCTCAAGGAGCTTTACAAAAACAAAGGAAAAGCAAAAAATACCAGAAACAATTAAATGCTCAATTTAATGCAATAAAACAATTAAACACTAGTGTATTCGATTACGTTTTGAGACTGGCTTCCAAAATGTATGTGGGCTGGGAGATTACTCCACGGTCTTGGAGCAAGAGAACAGAAATCCATAGTATTTCATGGTTTGTAACCTAGGTTTAGCAACTGAAAGAAGGCCAGTGTTCAAACAGTGCAAATGACATGTACAGTAGATGTACGGTATAGACACATTAGTTCACTGATGGACACAGTCCTTAAAGGTGAGCATTAATATTTTTCAAGGAACAAGTAATAAGTTTGTTCCATGCTGAAAAGAGGAGAGCGAAAACGCAACGTTTCAGTTGTGGGGCCTTCTTCAGGTGTGGGTTTGATATTTTTAATTTTATTCTGAAACCAATAGGAAGCCAGTTGAAGGAAGCTAAAATAGGAGAGATATGCATTGTAATTAATATCTGAACAGCTGAGTGACATACCCACTCACACCCACACACCAGTGACACACACCAACAAGGCCTGCATAACAATAATCAAACCTGAAAAATGCAATAAAAGACATGCATACATCTCTCTTCTCTGCATCATATTGGAAAGACATGAGTAGATACAAGCACTGTTATAGGGATGAAAAATACACTTTCACAACATTACAAACAAAGAAAGCAGAGATTCCTGAACTGAGAATTTGGTCTGACTGCAATGCCATCAATAGACAAACTAGAGATTTTACAGGTTTTCAAACTACAGTTTTAACAGGTTTCAGGTGCACAGAAATATGAACACCATCAGCCTATAGTTGAAACCTGATACCATATCTGCAAAGAATCTGACCCATGAAAATGGTATAGATACTAAAAACAATCAGACTAAGAACAGTGCCCTGTGGGAGGCCAGATGTGTCCAGATCTGAGGACAAGGTGTCCAGTCTTGAGTGAATTGTTTTCCCAACTGTCTCAATCTCTTACATAGGAATAAAATCATAATCATGCAGTTTCCTTTAATGCCAATAGATTATTTTAGCAAATGATCAACATTATTCAAAGACAGCACTGAGATCCAGGAAGTCACAAACAACAAAAAAAACCATGAGGGTGTAAATTATTAGTAAACCCTAAGAGCTATTTCAATACAATGCATTGATCTGGGTCCAGTGCAAAGGGTTCAAATAGAATTAATAATAGATCACAAGGAATATTATCACTGGGTAAGAGAATGTGCTTAGGAATGTTCATTGTAGGGTTGGGCAGAATTTGTATTAATACACTTGGCTGAGGGAGACTTTGACTTCTGCCATGTCTCCTGCACTTTTTAAAAAAAAAATCCATATAATTATCTTGTAACTGAACGGCAGCAGACAATTCTAAAACTAGGATATCTAAAGAATGGCATTTTCAAGTTTGTATCCTTTTGTAAAGATTAAGACTAGTATTGCACAAGAAGCACCTACAAGAAAGAATTTTAAACCACAGTGAACCGTAATAGCTTTGTAGCACACTGTAAAACATTAAGTTAAACTTCAACAAAAAATCAACATATGTGGCTGCCTAGGAAAAAGCATTGCAAAAGCTGCTATCGCCAGGGTGGAACAAAACAATTTACACCTGGCATGCTTTCAAGTGAAATGCTTTTTATGTAAATTTTCAATAAGTCAATGCATTCTCCTATGTGTGGGGATAACATCATGCTCTTAAAAAGATAGTTCAATTTTATAAAATGTAACTGTACAACATTAAAAATAATACATTTTGAGATATGCAGATTTTAAAAATGTCAAATGTGTTTCATTCTAAGAGTGAAAATGAACAGACTTCAGCCTACACAATGATATTTGTTTGAAGAGAACGTAATCTATTATTTAAGGAATACAAATCCTAATTGCCTTTTCCAATTAACTGTCTGCCTGGGATGTGATTAACAGAAAAGGCCATGATAAGCACAGACAATTAATTACTATTGTAACACAGTAGATGTATTGTACACTGATTAAAGCTTGTCCTTCTGTTATGTTCCTTGCTCTTGATTTCAAAAAGTCTTTGTGCTATAATTTTTTAATATAAATCTCCCATGGAAAAAGTGAATATGACCTCACTTAAACTCTAAACTAAACACAGCAATGTAAAGCTGTTTGAAATGTGCATAATGTATTTACCATTTGTCAGGAGGTAATTAAGTATATTTGAGAATACAGAAAAACAGCATAAAACTACTGTATAAAACACCTGAACATGAAATGGTTCATAGCATTACTAAATGCAAAAGAATTTTGTTTGTACAAAAACCTTCTTCTGTTGAATGTAAAGTATTTCATAACATTTCTCAAATAGGCCTACTGTATACTGTATGTAAAAATGAGTAGATTAACTAGTCTTGAGGAAACATTAAAACAGTGCATTTTTAAATTCAAGTCTTCCTTCTAGTGTATAGTATCTGTGAGGAAATACTTTGGAACTAATATTCTGTAAACAAGAGCAAGAATAAATAACGAGTGGTCTTAAAAAAGTGATTCTTTTGATTTTGTCCCATTGTGAAAATTAAAAATTCTGCAACCGAGGCACTTAACAAGAAACATGAAAATGCATTATACAACATTATACAATATGGCATCACAGAGGACCCAGTGCAGGGAGAATGCAATTAATTTTAAATACAGTGCCTTCTGTTCAGGCCTGATGTTATGTGAGGAAAGAACTCAAAGATCCAGCTTGTGGGAGCTGGAGAGATGTCCTAGCATATCAGCCACATCTCAAGGAATCCATCAAAGAGATTCAAGCTCACCATCAAGGACAATTGAGAGCCTGACGGTTTAGAAATAAAACATAACCCCTTATTAAAAAAAAAGGATTCCTCCTCGTATCACACTTCCATCAGCCCACCAATTGCTTTGAACGACACAGCAGTTGCAGAACACTCACCATAACATCTCGGTGCATCTTGTCTTTCATCAGATCTGCCAAGAGTGTAATGGCATTCAGAAGTAGATTAAAGCACTCCACCGCCCTCATTATTGCTAGCCTGGATGTTCCCTGGCCCCTACAAGAAGGCAGTTAGCCTTGTGCAGCTTCCCTAACTCCCTACCATCCTTTACTCTACAAATAAACTATTTTCAGGACAGATGGTGAACTATAGTCATTCTGCTGATTCTTTTTTCTTGGAATTTTGCATATTGCGGCTGCAGAAGTTTGAAAATGATCCTGTGGGTCAGAATAGTTTTGGACATGATTGGTGACCCTGGATTGGTTTCCTTGTTTATCTTGACAATTCTGCTAATTGTAGAAACAGAAGTCTCATTTTCTGTGTAACCCTGCTCACACCTTCAATCATACGGAGGGTATTAATTAGTTAATTCCTTAAGTGGGTCATGGTCATATGTTTATTTATTGTACTTCTTCTGGTTATCATCTCTTCATGAATGGTTGTTTATAGACATTCTTGGTTAACTTGTTTTCGATGCAACTGGTGATTTTAGCAATTGCTTTTATTTTGAAATCACAAGCTTGAACATTACATAGAGTCGGCTCCCAATGAGCTATCCAGTAAGCTAGTGTTGCAAAACCTGTTGCGTTTTGACTGTATACAGTATCAGGTGTTACCAACCTTGGTCCTGTAGATCCACGCACCTGATTTTTTTTCCAGCCAAGCTCACAGTTACAGAACTGAATTATGAACTGACTTAATAATAGAATTAATATGAATTGTTTTCAACTCTTAAATGTGTTTGACATCACACTTCAATGATTGCATTTCATAAGTAAAATTAAATCCCAAATGCAAATATTCCAATCAGATTAACTCGTTAGTTCAAATAAGGCTTTGATTAGATATTTAAACAGGGCTGGAATGAAAACCAGCAGGTGTGTGGTCTGGTAGTACTCCTGGTGTATACAGTATCATTGATACTGTTTTCTGACAAAACAGCTTGGGATACTAGATTGGTATATCTGTAAAGTCCTCTTTGATGAAGAAAAGCAATATTCATGGGTGTAAAAAATCTTAACAGAATCACAAAACAAGTACTGTAGATTTTAGAAATTAACACTTTCTATGGGGAAGAAAAATGTGTGACTGTTTTGAGCAATGTACAGTTATTGCCAGAGAGCAATTTGAAGTTCAGAGACTTTTGGAAGTTGCTCTGTCTTTTGTGAGTTCACAGTTTAACAGACAGGAGTTACAGTATTTTACGCATAAGTATTTTTTTTTCATGATGTTACTTATTGGTATAGAAGTAATAAATTAATAAAGCAGTTCTTCAAAAAAAATAAAAGGGTATATATTCTCTCTTTACTAAATCTGTCATTTATTTCTAAATATAAATTAACATAAAACACTTTTAAAAACTGAAAAGAATATGAAACTTGTCTGTCAACAACTGTTTAATTTATTCAAGTTTTATTGATTTATTTTTACAGCACAATCAAAACATAATTAACAATAATGTGACTATAATGGGACTGTCTTAATTTGTCTCAGATGAGAAGAGTTATGTATTAAATAAAGCTGCATAATCCTCACAGAAGTTAAAAAGAGGGTGTGCTAAATATCTAGAATTTCAGTTTTATTTTTCGTAAAATAATATCTCACCTTTGAAACTTTAAGAGACATTTTACATTATTTAATTAGGCCTGAAAACTATAAGCAGCTAAAATTATTGTATATGGCTTTGATATACCAGTACAGTAGTTCAGGTGGGTAGCTGTGTCAGCCTGTGTAGTCTGCAAAGGAACAAGTAATAGGTTTATTCCATGCTGAAAAGAGAAGAGAGAATAACCGAAATGTTGTGTTTCTCTTTTCAGCATGGAATAAACCTATTACTTGTTCCTTTGATTGACCGTTTCAGAATCTGAATCGGAATCAGGATCACTATAACTCGCCAAGTACATTTCTTGTACAAGGTGTTTACTCAGTTATACTTGGTGCTGCAACAAAATTGCACATACTGTACAGTATACTGTACAACACACAAACAAAACAAATAGACATCATGAAGACACATGCTGTATAAGTAGGAATTCTAGTTAAACAAAATGACAGCCCTAGGGAAGAAGATGTTTTACTACTAGTTGGTTCAAGTTGTAATAGACTGGTAGCGTCTTCCTGAGGGAAGTTTATGAAACAGGTGAAAACCTGGGTGGGAGGGGTCATCAGCAATTTTTTCTGCCCACTTATTTGCTCAGGAATTGTACATATGGAGGGCAGATGTCAGCCAAAGACCCTCTCCACAGAGCAAACAACACACTGCAGTTTGCTTTTTAAGTGGGCAGGCATGTTGACAAAGCAAACAGTTACAGAGGCAGTTAGTATGCTCTCAATAATGGCTCTGTAAAACTGTATCAGAATTGGTTGAGAGACACCAATGTTTATCAGTTGGTGCAAAAATGTACATTCTCTGTTGTGTTTTCTTTGTGATACTGGTGATATTCATGTCCCCTTTAAGGGTATTAGAGATCATAATTCCCAAAAATAAATGGCTGCACCGCACTCGCAGCCACATCATTGATTATCAGGGACAGGGATTTTGGAGAATGGTTCCAGAAATTAGCCATCGTTTTCATGGTTTCAAGTGTGTTAAGCTCCAGATGGTTATTAGTACACCATGACACCAACCGACTCACCTCCCTTCTGTGCAGTACGTGGTCTCATCATAATTAGTAATGTGACCTACATCTGCAAACTTAATTAGAAGAGTTGCGGGAAATACAGTTGTTGGTGTACAAGGAATACAAGAAAGGGAAAAGCACACATCCTCGACTACAATAGTAGTCACAAACAGGCAGTCTAGTACAGTAAAGAAGAACTGGATGAATTAAACCTGTTGCCTTCTATCCGTGAGAAAGTTGATAATGCATTGGCAGACAGACTGTGCCATTTGGAACATGCAAATGTAACCATTTATTGTGAAGGTGTTTTGCAGTGATAATATTCAAGGCAGAACTTTAAATTTACTACAAGAATCTTTGCATATCAATCAGAGGATTCTAGAAAAATTGTAAAAAGTTGTAAAAATTAGTGAAGTCCTATGTTAATGGCATGATTCATTGAACTGCTGGCCCTATATGTAAACTGAAGAGAATCTGTAACAGTTTTAAGTCTTGTAAGCTACTGTACATGTTGCCAGATTCAAATAAAGTAACCATTTTTGTTGATCCTTAGAGTAATGGCAAACAGAAGTAGTGTGTCTCATCTCTTCCCAGCATATTTCCTCTCAAGTCTTAAAATTCTCCTTCAAAGTCTCCATCTTTCAGTCATTTTAAATACCCAATTCCACAAATGCAATATGAAACGTACACGTAGAAAGGTATTTTTTGTATTTGATGTAAGCAATATACAGTAAGCCAAGGCAAAGAAGCCAGCTTTTGTTAAGCAAGTCATAAGCTGTCCTTAAGCACATTGGAAATCTCCTATTAGTAAGCTGAATGCTGCTATGCCTGGGAATATTGCAAATACCTCATTAGCAATCCCTGAACAGCTTCCATAAATTTCCATATAAATATACACACAAGCTCTCATTAGGGAATCTCTGGTTTCTCATATTAGGGATGTCTAAAAACTGAATGTGAAGCGCATGAGAGAAGCCATAAGGTTTTGCATTATTTAACTACACACTTTATTTGCTTTGATTTTCTCATTGACAAATGCAGTTTATTCCTGCTTTAGACTACAACTCGTGTGTTTCTCCCCTCTTAATGGGGGCTGAATGCAAATGAGAAGTAAGACACGTTGCTGATGCAATAAAATGGTACATCATTTTTCCCCTTTAAGCTTGTAATTCAGGAGTCTGTCAGATGTCATTATTACCTACAGTACCTATGTGCTTCACTAATCCCGCTCTGTGTGTTGGTGTGAATTTGATGCTTATTGCAGTGATAGTGGCCCTAAAAACAAACCATAAATGCAAATGTAAATTTCTGAGCCAGCAAAAAAGGTTCATTAGTTTCATGTCACTAAAACAAGCAATGGCTATTTCAGCTACCTGCTGTTGAATATTTTACCAGTATCCTAGTAAGCTACTGTACAGTGGCTATCAAACGTATTCACCCCCCTTGGACTTTTTCACTTTTTACTGTGTTACTATATAGAATCACAATGCATTTATTTGGAATTTTTGGGAATTGATCAACACAAAACACTCTACAATATCAAACTGAAAACAAAATTCTACAGATCACCGTAAATTATTAATAAATATAAAACAGTCAATAAGTATTCACCCCCTTTTAATGGGACACACCTGAATTGGCCCTGGTGCAACTTCTGGTGTCTTTAGAAGTAAAAAACATTGTTGAATGGTGTCCACCTGTGTGCAATTAGGGTGTTTCACGTGAGTTTAGAATAAATATATTGTGCCTCTTTTTGGGAAGTCCCACAGCTGATGTATAGCTCCCGACAAAAACTAGATCATGAAGACACAAGAATTGGGATAGGTTTATTGAAAAGCACCAATCAGGGGAAGGGTACAGCATATCATCCAGATGAAATGGTTGATCAATGGTTAGCATTGTTGCCTTGGAGCCCTGGGGCCTAGGGTTCAGTTCCAGAACTGTAATTTTCTGTGTGGAGTTTCTATGTTCTCCCCATGTTCATGTAAAGCATTACATATCCTCCAAAACACAGTAAAGTCCATTATCAAGAAATGTAGAAAATTTAGCACGACTGTGAAACTGTGAAGAACGGGGTGACAACTTTAAAGGAATTAGTCTTCCATGGCTGAAACTGTGTAAATGACAATTGCCTGGGTGCATCACAAATTTGGGCTTCAAGGGCGAGTGTCAAAAAACTGGCATCAAATCTTGACTATACTTTGCCAGAAGGTATGTAAGAGACTCTGAGACCAGGCTGAAGAAGACACTATGGTCTGATGAGACTAAAATTGACCTTTTACGCCTCAATGGTATGTTATGTTTGGCGCATGTGTCACTGTGAATATAATTCTGAGAATACCATCCCTAATATCAAGCATGATGGTGGTAGTATCAAGACATGGGGATAGTTCTCTGCATTTGGGAATGGAAGACTTGTGAAGATAGCAGGAAAAATGGATGCAGCAAAGTACAGAGAAATCCTGGAGGAGCACCTGCTGTAGACTGCAGATGACATGGGACTTGGGAGAAGATTCATCTTCCAGTAAGGCAATGACCAAAAACATACAGCCAAAGCCAAGCTGGAGTGGTAAAAAAGAAAGAAAAGTCAGTGTTGTAGAGTGGTCCAGTCAAAGCCCAGACCTCAATCCAATCAAAAATATGTTGCAGGAGATGAAAATTGCTGTTCGCCAACTTTTCCCATCCCACCTAAGCAATTTTGCAAAGAAGATTGGTAAAAAATTGCAGTGTCCAAATGTGCAAAGCTGGAAAAAAATTACCCAAGAAGACTCACGGCTATAATTTTTGCCAAACCTGCCTCGACCAAATATTGACTTGAATGGGGTGAATACTTATGCAATTAGTAATTTTCTGTTTTATATTCATAATTAATTTAGGAGGATCTGTAGAATTTTGTTTTCACCTCAACACTTTACAGAGTGTTTTCTGTCAATCAATGGCAAAAAAGTTAAATATATTATGATTCCATATTGAAATAATAAAATATAAAAAACTCCAAGGGGGTGAATACTTTGGATAACCACTGTATTTACGTATGTCAGTATTACCGACATCTTTGCTGATGTAGATGATGACCAACAGATGATCTCTAAACATACCATGTCACAAAGTTACACAAAACATAAATCTCAAGATTACCAGTGATATTTGTTTATTCAGATTTATAATTCTTTTCTGTAAAATAGAAAAAAGGATATTTGAAATAAAAGGCATACTGTACTGTATATCTTTAATCCAAGAAGTCTGGAAAAAAAATAGCATTCCTGGAAAAATGCATTTAGCAAAATACGGTACTGTACATGACAAAATAACCTTAGTATTTCTGTGTATTTACAACAATGCATACAAACCACACGTACCACAGAAATTAATTTTATAGAAATGAACTATGAATAGCTGTCCTTGCCATATGAACAACCTACCTGAAAGGACTGCACAAATAGAGATGATCTATTCTGAAACTGCAGGAGCTCATGCTACTTTGCACTTGCATTACAAGATGCTTTAGTTTAAAAAAAAAGATCAGAGGATATGAAGGTCGAAAACAGCCTTAGGCACTCTGGCTTGAGGTATGTACAGTACCACTTGCCAGTGAAAAGTAATCTATTGTAAATTGTGCATCATGTGACCCACTGTTTTTTCTACAGTGCTCCAGACATTGTGGACAGAGGATCTTAGCAGGGATCATACAGTAGCTTGTGTCACCCCACCAAGTGGACACCAGTGTTTCAGTCACATCTTGAACTAACCATTGTAAGATGTAATTATTTTCTGTTTACTACGAAGTGAAGTACAGTAATCATATAAGGATTAGTGAATGTATCGAATTAAGACTTGGTCAAATTTTCATCATGTTCATCTTTTGTTTTCTAGAATACTACAGTACGTTTATTTATCAATTTCAATCTTAATGCTCATTTCTTCTATAGTTAATAACATCAGAGCAGGTAGAATTCTGACAATTGTACAGTATATGTTGCAGATTTTTTCATTTTTCATAAAAGCATTTTGTTAGGGACAATGTCTAGGCAATTTAAATAATCTCAGAAGAGGTTATAGGCTAGATGTTCATCTGACTTATAGTTATTGTTCATGTCACAGGCAAGCCTTTAACAGCACTATTACTTCTGAGTATATTTGGTGTTCAATATAATCTTTGAGGTGAAATATCACAATAATAGCATTCTTTAGCTTCTCTAGGTTTTTCAATCAAAGACATGTTGTGTCATTGACAAATAGGGATGTGTGTGACCATGTATAGTACAGTACTGTATGTGTTTATCAAAGGACGTTGTACTGTGTACCAGATGTTGGCTTGGATGAAATGCTCATCCATTCCCTGAATTTACATATTCATTACATAAAGGTATTTGGAATGAGGATTGCATGCCAGATGTTTGTGAAATGTAAGCTATACAAATTTCAAACAAGGCTTGTAAGCAGCATGATCTGAAAATCCATTGTTTCTCCGAGGCCTGAAATTATTTTGAGAATGGAAATCTATTGAATTGAACCAAGGAGAACTTTAAACAAAAGCACCTATATTACTCGATATATATTACAAAATGAATTTGAAACGTTGAAACAAAAGAATGAAAAGCTGCACACCTGTACGTTTTATGGTTACTGTATGGTTTCGGTTTGTTTCTAATACCAAGAGGTCATTGATATACTGATAGTGATTTTGTTTCTCTGTCTTAATTTCATGATAGAATCCATATTTAGTTTTCGTTCCCATGAAAAGCCCTAAGTAGTTATTAAACTTTTTAAAAATATTGTGCAGGAAAGGTAATTTTCTCAGGAACCTCCAGGCAACTCAAACTGATAGTAAAACCTGCTATATAGCTGAGAGAAGTGTCAAAAGCCATGATCTGCAGCTCTTCCAGTAGACCAGGGAAAGTTGCTACCATCTACCTTTCTATTCCACATCTCTGTTAATTTTGCAATTGTAAAGAATGGGGTAAAAATTTAATAGTGTTTTGTACAATACTATGAATTTTAGTATTTAGTATGACTTTTCTTGTTGTGTGCCTATCTTTTACACTGGCTCAAATGGTTTTGAGGGGTAGCTTTTTAATTTTACTTTGACTGTCCTGTGGTGGATTTGTCATTCACACTTATAAAATTAGATTAGTTTTGAAAGTGTAGCAGAAGGACTAAATACAGGATAATTATTTTACATTTTTAAAACTGGCATTTGCACCAATTTCTAATTCTTAATTACAACCCCCCACCTCAGCTTGTTGACATTTTTCTGATTTGATCACACAGTTAAGCCTTGCCTTTGCTCAGTATGCATAGTCTATTACCCAACAGGTAAGCTCCAAATCTGGGTCCACAATGAATGTATGCATTAAGGTAAAAGTAAAAAATCTAAAGCAGTAAAATAAATGTTTAATCTCGCTCTGGGATCCTGTCTTTTCATTATTATTCAAGCAAACAAACAATTGACTTAATGTGGCACCGAGCACAGAAAAAAACCTAGTGAAACTCATTATTCAGTCCAGACTAATGCTGCTGGTTGTAAAGAGTTCGAGTAGGATAGGAGAATTCTGCAAAGATTTAAAGGCCTGGTTAGAAGGACAGCTGCATCTAATTAGCCCTTGCCCCTAGTAGGTGCATGTGCAGTTTTATATCCTTTGGAATTCACACTATCATGTATTAATAAAAATAACTGTAAACTATGCAAGTCAATGTATTCTCAATTTAAGGATTAAGAAATGTTGACATGCAGACAGTAATTGTTATGAGTCAGAGCAGAGACATGGAGTAAAACTGATGTGTTAATTAGAGGTGTGAGGGGTCATCATGCTTCTCACGTATTGTGCTGTGATCGGCGTCGCACTCATTCAGGTTTTGACAGGTCCCTCAGGTCTTGTTATTGTCAGTCTTTAATGATGTAGCTAAAATATAGCAGTCAAGTGAAGGCAAGAGATGGAGGGAGGGATGAGAGCTTTATGTGAGTTTCTGTTGTTTCCATTTATCATAAGGCTGCCTGGCCTTCCTATATTGTATGATTAAGAATTTGGACGGGCTGAGAGAAGTTGAATTTCACCTTAATGAGTCAGCTTTGGAGCTTTGCGTACATCACACAACAAGGAAAAAGATTTAATGTGAAGAATGCTTCCATCTGAAACTTTGGGAAACCTTTACCTTCAGATTTTGGTCCTGTTCTGTTATTGTCACGCCCAGGCAAGCGGGAGCTCACAGCCCTCGGTTTCCTCAAGCGCATTCACTCGAGAAGCCACATTCCCCCAATTTCCTGACCCCTTTGGCCAATTATCCACACTATTTAAACCCTGTTATGCCACTGGTATGGTGCTCTGACACTGAGCTGCTTCAAGGATTATGGCAGTTCACTTAACAGTAGTGACCTGCATCTCCAATGTTTTTCTCTGCCTGAAGGCTTTCAGTCCTGAACCTGAACTGTCTGATACGATCAGTCACCTGACCAGCACCAGAGAACAGACTAGTCCTGTTCTCAACCGCCATTTCCCTTTTATCCATCTCCATCATTCTCCATCCTGCCTCTGACATCTCCGGCGGCATCCGAGCTCCACCATTTCGGCTCTCTCTGCCAGCCTCCGGACTTTGCCGAGCTCTAGCACGTGGATTTCCAGCCTGTCCGAAAGATGTTGCTATTACTTCGAACTAGCCGCATCATAACATTTGTAGATAAAAAAACAGTATATACTGTACAGTCCAATGAAAAATAGCACACTTTTACATTAATTGTAGCAAGTTGAAAACACACTTTTATGAAAACAGTTGCATATTAAAAAATTTAATAAAAACATTTTACAGACTCATCTGGAGCCAGTAATGAGATGAGCAACTAGGTACAATTCTGGGCTTCAAGAAATGCCCTACATTAACAGAACAGAATAACTGATTCTTTCTAATTTTGAAAAGAAAGAGGAACCTCATTCAAATATTCAGAACCCTCAAAGACATTGACACAGTTGACACAATGGAACAAAACAAAACAGGACACACACGTCGAAAATGTGAGGAGATGGTTTTAAAACAGAGAATGCAAGGAACTTTTTTTTACATAGAAGGTTGTGTGTATCTTAAAACGGCCTGCCAGCGATGTTGTTACCCTGTCTTCTTTTAAAGAACCATGAGACTCTAGGATCAATTATCTACTTTGGCCACTAAATAAACTAGATGGTGTAGATTGCCTTTTTATTTTAATGAGCTTCAACAGCATGTCTGGGCAGCTTCTTCCAGACTCCCACAACCCTTTGGGGAAAAGAAGTACCTCCTTTTTTAAGATCACTTCTAATTGTGGTCATCTGGTTTGTGTTTCACTGCTATTTATATTAAATTACAAAATAATTCCATTGAAATATTTAAAGTTAATTTTCATGAAGTTGAGAAAAGCAGTTTTGAATGACCAATATGGTATTATTGGAAATATTCTGAAATACTACAGAGACATTCAGTTCCTTCAGTTGAAAAAAAACCCTCTCTTGAGTTCTAACTCAGTGATTGTTCTGCAGGATTTTTCTTGTTTCCAAACCATAGGGTGGAATTAATGTATAATTACCCTTAATGGGGTGATAATAAACCTGAATGGAGATTTTGCATCAGAAAATACATATTTTGGTTTTCTTCCTGCTTAATATGAAAGAAAGAGCCATCTATTTATCTCAAACTGAGTAATTTTGTTTTAAAAGGTTTTTGGTTTCATTACCATATGAATGGAGCTACGAATGGAAGATCAAGTACCACAGATTAACTGCTTCTTTTTCCAGAGAAAATCCAGGCACAGATCCATTGAAACTGTTTCAAGACAGACCATGTGAAATGTATTCACGGTATATAAAGTAGTTACAGTACTGCATTGCCATAAATGGGAATTTTGCCTAAATCCTACAAAAAGAAAAAGATAGAAGGTAAGTGGTTAAATGTCTCAATTTGTTGCCTTTGGCATAGAATGCACTGGCATTTTAGCAGTTGTAGCTAAAATTTATTGGGTTTTCCTGACTCTTAACCTGTTTAACGCTAATACCATGCTCATGGAGAGTACCATTCCACACAAAATTTCCAATAGCAAAATTCTTGTCAAAAAATGAAATTGTACCACAGTTGATCCATTTTGCTTGCTGTGGCAAGGCTGCTAAGTCTTTTCAGACTAATATTTTGATTCCCTGAGTTATATTTTCTAATTAAATGAGTGTTAGGTTACATTCAAGAAAATCTGAACCCTAACCCTAACTACCCAAACCCTTAGCTAGGGTTAGGGTTAGTGTTATTAGAAAACATAGAGAATGTTTGACGGCATGGCTGTGTTTTAGGATAGAAGGGAAATTTAGGACAAGTGATATTTTAATGTTCTCTGCACTTTTTTTTTCTTGCATATATGTCTCTATATACTGCATTGCCCTAAAAGGGGATGTTGTATGAATCCCCCAAAAAACAAAAGATTGATAGTAAGTGTTTAAATGTCTCAATCAGTGCAGGTTGTATCGCGATCTTTGAATGGCTACATCTGTACTTACAGTAGTAAATAACAGCACTGCATAGTGTGTTTTTTGGTCTTACATTAGAAAACAGTTGTTTCATATAAAATTCTAATTATCTTAATATTTTGAATAAGTGCCTTTACACAAATAAGTAAAAATAAATTATTCTTTTTGTAGTAAGGATATTACCAATGTTTCAGTCAATGTCTGAATCACTGATGCTGCTGATGTGTACTTCGGCTCGTTGGTTACTACAGTATTTCTAATGGAAAATGTTAATGTTTATCATGAATTGCTTTTGCTTTAAAGACAAGGTAAGGAATTATCAGTTTGTTTGAACAATGGTTCTCTACATTACATTACTAATCACTCACCATTAATGTGGATGTATGGAGGCCACCTACTATACTTTAAGTGCTTTATTCTGTCACTATTATTATGATAAAATGTTGAAAAAATATACTGATAAAAATGCATTTGTGTAAGCAACTTTGTTAGCTAATCCCTGATTAGGTTCTTGCATTTCTCTAAATACCGTACTCTTTGATGTTAGAAGCATATTGCCTTTTCTCACATTTTGCTCATTTTTTATTAACTTTAAGCACTCCATTTGGATATGAACAAGGAAATGTAAACAGACAGATATGTTATTTTGATAGTACAATGGCCCAGTAAAAAGAGGACTCATTTATTACAACTTTAATTTGATATGATTAAAAAATAAAAATTACATGTTGTAGAAAGACTGTAGTGTATCAGAAAGACATACAGTACAGGACTGAATGTTAACATTGAGGAATGAAGGATTTTTAAATAAAATCTTGTATTGTTTGACCTTTGGGATGATGGTATGGGCTAAGCAAATCATAAGGATCGTACTATATTGACCTAAAATCATACTGAAATACCTACTGATTTGAAGTACATTTGAAGTTGTGCAGTCCATTTATAAATGACACACAGCTTATGAATTCTAAAACTCTAAACATTCACATTTCGCTTTTCCTATAAATTTAAATTGTATCCAGTTTTATACAGCTGTTTTCTATTTGACATACTCCATCAGATCAACAAAAAACATATACACTTTTTTAAAAAACAAGTACAGTAAATAACCACATTAATGATCTCTTATGATATAGACTGTAGCATCTGACTTTAGCATAGGGAAACTATTTTAATGAGCACTGGTAAACACAGAAGTTTAGCAGTCAGGTCACTGTCAAGATGACTGTGAAACTGTCTGGCTTAATAAATTCTTTCTTTTTCTATAGCTGCCTTGAAAAAAGTAGAAAACCAATTAAGGGTTTGTAGACCCTAGGAGAGCAGGATTTATCCAGGTTCAGAGATTTCTGGTGATGCTACCACTGGGTCAAAGTTTTTTTCATTGTTAATGAGACCATGACCTTAGACATCCTCTGCAGGAAAGATACATGTTGAGTCACAATCTCCCATTGGAGTGAGTGTAAGAATCATTCTACTGCAAACGTTTCATGACATACTGTAATATTGTACACTAATCAGGCTACAGGGAAGCAACCTTGAAGTAGTTGATGAAGCTAGTTTAAAATTTTATGAGAACATGTTTAATGCATTGTACTTTTAGAAAGCTGTTTCAGCTCTTGGGAGTTTGAAAATGCTTCGTTTCATCATCTCTTTCCTTTCCAGCAGGAAGACGTGTATACAGTATGAACACTTGACCAGGAAATAGTATTTTTCTTAATATGAACAAGATTTTAAAAACATGTTTATTGTTTTTACTTTCTTTTTTACAGACTGGAGATTATAGTACAAAATACAAGAGTATGTTTTTACATGGAGGGGTGGGGCTCAATCATTATTTGCTTCCTCTGGGGGCAAGATGGAATGAGGTCACTAATTATGGTATTAATGATTAAAAATGGTTTTGCAGGTTTGGTGGGAGTAATATGGTATTTCTCTTTGAGGGGCCAAAGTGTTTGTGTGTGTATGCGGAGGGGTGAGCACCTCTAGTACTTCTAGGTCATGTTTTGCTCTGTCAGTTATGAATATGAAACTGAGGGGACAGGGACACTACAACTGGACAGACCAGACCCCATTTGGTTCACTCATGACACAGTATATTATATACTGTATATGCAAACCCTAATTTCTCTCTCAGAAGCTAAACTGTATTTAAAAATGTCAGTCTACAGTATATTCTCCACCATGTTAAAACTTAATGCTGACGTCATATGAAAGATTTTCTGTATGAAAACTCAATTTCCCCCAAGTGAAAGTTAAAAGATTAAAAGTTCCAAATGGTACCAGAGGACATGAAATATTTAACCATGCTTAAAGTTCTGCTTTGAATTTACCATTCTCATTTAGAAGATTCTTGATGTATGGTCTTCATGAATATTTTTCTTCTATTTCTGCATTTTTTAAGCCATTCGTTTGGTTTTTCTTTTTTTTAACAACCATCAAAGTCTAAGATTCCAAATTCAATAAGAAAAGGAGCTCTGAGTTTCGCCCACCGCCTTTTAAATGCACTTAAATGTCTCCTCCCATACCTTTCTAATGGATTTTTTTTTTAAATCAGCTTTGGACGCATTAAAAAGGAGTATATTTAAGAAATAATGCAGCCTTTCACCACTTTCCCAATCCCCAGTTTGAAGATGTGCATCTAGCCTAACCTTATTAATGGGATTGAATGAAATGGAATTATTTTCCTCTCGCTCCTTGTGTCTGTCAGCAAGGTTTTATTCGGAAGAGCCCGAGATGCTTTTGGAGATGGATATGACTGCCCAAGTCTCGCTTCTGTGAGGGAGGTTATTGAAATGCCATAGAGAAGATTAAAAGCCTAGTAGAGGATTCTTTTGAAAGAAATGGAAGCTAAAATGCGCCACAGTGAATGATATTATGGCAGCTTGCAGTGTGCTGAGAAAACAACATGCAGCACGATGGGAAAGAGCTCTTTCATCAGCCAAGGAAAATGAGGAAGCCAAAAGACATTTTCCACAATTGTAAACATCAAAAGCAGATCCCTTTTGAGAGTGTACACTGAGCTTGGCAATTTTCAATGGAAGAGATAAACCTGCCTTTTGTTTCCCAGAACTAGAAACCTGCTTGAATGGATGTTCAAAAAAAGTATTATTTTTTGTAAAAATCATTCACCATTTTTAGTATTTTATTGTTGTGTTAAAAAGCACAACTCTCATCTTATAAAAAGGTCAGAAAACTTAAAATACATAATGGCATGATCAGATTTTTGCTTACTTTATAGTGCATTACAGCAATTATCAACCTTTTTGACTGCAGACCCCTTTTCAATCCAAACATTTTGTGGACCACCATGTGCTGCTAGTTGTGTTCAGTATTGTTATTGCATACATGGAAATCTAACGTAATAACAAACCTACGTTCTGTACACACCTTAAATTGTAAAATTTATTACCTCAATAAATATATTTACAAAGATTAGCAGTGGTTGTATTAGAAAACGCAGTGAAATGGCTGTAGATTAATATTTTCATTTTGATATGAGTGCTCAACACATATCCTGTGGTGTTTTAATAAAACTACATACGCTGTACATACTGTATAGTAGATAAGTTGCATCAATCATTGTAGAGTAATAGAAGATGGAATAGAAGACTGCTGATACTGTATGTAACATCTAAAAAGTAGTAGAATTAAACATATTGAAAACAAAAAAGTGAGATGGAATTTTTCAGGAAGTACCAAATTACCTCCCACTCCTCTGAGTTTGTATGAATCGGATTGTGTGCATGTCTGTGGCGTAGCACTCTGTGTACAGTACTGTACCTTAACCTTAAAAATTTAGTTTCGGTTGGAAATCAATAATATTATACCTGAGCCTGGCCTGCTACTTTGCCCCTATATGTAAGTTAAAAACCTCCAGATTTTCTGACAGAAACTTACAGTATTATCACATAGTAATCTGACCCTGGCCTGGGGTCATTCCTCTGACCTGGGTTGAGTACTGAAAACTGTTGAAGGTGATATGATAATGTCAAAACTAACTGAAAGGCAAATATAATATTATCACAAATGCCCACTATGTCTTGTGTGGAAGTTTTTTTCTATAGTGGACAATGGTCCCTCATAAACACAAATTAATGGCAATGACATAGGGTGACCATACTGTAGCTGTAATTGGACTATAAAACTCTCTGTGATGCTGCTTGAGGAGAGGGCGCTGTGGAGCATACAGTACATCTTATAATATTGTAATATTACGTAATTATGATATGTAATATTATGTAATATTTTGTGTTACATCACTCATTATCTCTGTTAGTATATTCTGGCAGCAAAAAAGAAAAATCCATCTTGAAAGACATTATGATAAATGTTGATAAATTCCATACAACGAGAGTGTAATAGTGGGTTGCTTTTCCTGAGTATTAAAAGGAGAAGGAGCCTTTGGCAAACCAAATAAAAAGCTACTCAACATAAAATAAGGAGAAAGTTTCAGCCTCAATAAATTAATTTTATTTTGAAATGGATGAATATCTTCTTGCCCAAAAGTAAACTTGAATATAGAAGTTATTTTTTTATATTAATACACCTTTATTTCCATTGTTATTATTATTATCAAGGAGCTGCCTGACTGGACAAACACCAACTTACTGCATGACAATAAAAAAATACAGCCACTACTATTTTAAACAGAAACAAAATGAGGGTAAAATTTAAAGAAACCAGGTTCCGTTTTTTTTAAATTAAAATACAAAAGCAGTTCAGTTTTTCTTGTTTTAGTAAACAAGGGGAATGGTAAAATCAGAGAGTTAGTCTAAGTCTTGTGGTCCCTGCACTGCATTGTTTGTCTGTTTAAGAGCTAAAATATGCTGAGAGGCATTAAAAATGCAACAAACGAGAATCAGAACTAATGACATTTGTTGCATTTATAATACCTCTCAGTATAGAACAATGAAAGCACCTGTTCATTGCTTTGTTGATGGATACCAAATTTGAATAGCAGTACCAACTACATTTAAAATGTAGCTGTGTTTTATTATATTGAGATTGTATTATTTTGCATTTTATTTCATTTTGTTTGAGTAATCCTCAGAGGAACAACACGGTTCCCATTGGGCACAAGAAAATATTTACAAACCAGATATCAAGTGCTAAGCACAAATCACATGATAAAACATTAAAACAGCAGCAATAAATTTGAATTTAATTTTAAGCTTCCTTATAAATACTTGAAATGAGTCAGGGCTCATTATTCTCTTGGCAGGGAACGTCTGCATTTGGAAGCCGAAAATGGCAAAGGTTTGAGTCCTTAATTTCATTGCAGAGACAATGCAGGACCTTTAGCAAGCATCTCCGAAAATGTGAAATACAAGGGCACAATAAGATGGATGAATAAAGATTCTACATAATTTCATCTGTGCTGACAAAATGTGATCATCTCCCTAGGAGTTGCCCATTTAAAAAGAAGCACCTAACTTTTGAATAAATACATCATGAGGTTAAATGCTTCCATTTATTTACTTGTGATTGCTCCACTCCTCCTGACCAGTCATAGTTCCCCTTGGCACAACTCTTTTTCCCATTCCAGCTGTTAGCAGTGACTTGAACTTGCTTAAATGCATTGGCAGTACTAAATGAAATCTGCATGGTATCAGATTCTAGTGTTCGCCTATGTTTTTCTTAAATATACAAATAGACTAGACTATATATATAGATATAGATATATAGACTATATATATACACATTTTTTTAATTGAAATGTACTGTACTTACAGTATGCTTCTGTGACAGTCACGGTTCCGCACGGGCTCATGCCCTCCGCCTCCTGTTTCGTCCTGCAACACCTGGGGCACGAACCCGGGTCTCCGGCATAACGCAACAGGGAACCAGCCGCATGAGCTAAAGGAGACCTCCCTCAGCCCAGGCAGCTGAGGTCCCTGCTACGCGCAGTGAGGGCGATGACGTCACCGTATCCGAACTAGCTCCGCTACACCCTCCCCTGCTGACTTCGCCTCGGCGAAGGACACTCCCGTCCGGGTCACGGCACCAATGTGACTTATGCGGTTCTGCGCGGGCTCGTGCCCTCCGCCACCCATTTTGTCCCGCAACACCTGGGGCGCGAACCCAGGTCTCTGGCGTAACACAACAGGAAACTAGCCGCATGAGCTAAAGGAGACCTCCCTCAGCCCAGGCAGCTGAGGTCCCTGCTTCGCGCAGTGAGGGCAAAGACGTCACTAAATCCGAACTAGCTCCGCTACACTTCCTTCCTGCAAACTTATGAGCAGCTGTCAATCAGCTTGGGATTTTTGTTGCAACCCTCATGACAGTGAGGGGAGAGTTACGGTGGAGGCTGATATCTCTGCTTGCGTTGATCTCAAATGTATAGTACATTGCCATATTTCATGTTTTGCGTTCCAAACTGATTGCATTGAATTATAGAAGTGACACGGCTATTGCTGACAGGAGCCTGGCAAGCCCCAGGGATCTACTGTATGTTTCATGGCAAACTGAGGATGCCCTGAACGTCTCATACCCACTCTGCCCCAGCGGTACCTGGCCAATGGACCTGAGCCGAAGTCTCAGGTTGTCTATTCAGATATGGTAAAGATGACTGTATTGAAGCCATATGATCTTTCCATTTTCTGCAGTATTTGAAACATACTGTACTTGCTATGGGAAAAGGTTAGGATAAAAATGACAATGAACTAAATAGGTTTCGTTGCACATACAGTATATTTACTCTATATGTTGCATTTTAATAATCTACTGTTACAGATAATGTAATCTGCCTTTTCTTCAGACTAGACTACTCCAGGTTTCTCCATTTCATTGTTTGACATCCCTCTCATAGTACTATAATGTGAAAGGCTTCTATCTTCTCTGTTCTGCTTGACTGTATTTGAACCCTGTATTTATATGACTTCTGTCAGTATGGAAATATGTTTGTACTGTTTGATTGTGGGTATATACTATAAATTCTGCCAACCTAGCAAAGGGACAAAGTAGTGTTTAAGCATTTAAGACATGTACAGTACCTTAGGACGCTAGAGGACCAATAAACATTGTCTAATTTATTCCTTGTTCAGAAATTTAATGGTTGGAAATATGAGACATTTGTATTAGGAAAATATAGGAAAGATAAATAAGTATTAAGGAAGAATGGATGAACACTGCAGATTAGTAATCGTTATACAGAAATAAAGCACGTTACAGGAATCACATAAGAGAATGTCGTTAAAAGAGGAGAGAAGAATGTCTTGTGTTTCTATACAGTATTATTAAATGGAGCAAAAAAGACTTTAGAATCCAGATTTACTAAATAGGGTGGTGATTCTGAAAACCTGTACAGCATTTTGCATTGTTCTGTATCCAGAAACCGACCCTCCTGCTATCTACACTATTACCCCCCTCGACACACAAGTGTTGTGTGCACCTGTGTCTGTCGGTTTCAGTCATGCACCAGATTTCTAATAGACGCCTTCCTGACAACGGTTTTCAACAGGATATTCAATTATTTTTTCACATTGTTGTCAAAAAGAGCCTGAGCAGGACACATTGTTACAGAGAAAAAAAAACATTTTATACTACATACTGTAGTGTCTTTCATTGTGAACATTGTAAAAAGTCATGAAGGTTAAATTCACAGGTTTAATAGATCATTCTGCTCTTCAAATCACCAAAGTAAAATATCATAAGAGGAAAGCTTGCTTTGGCTGCCATTGCAGTTTTCATTACTACTGTTTATGTAATATACAGAATACAGTATTTCTTAAATCAGTGCATTAAATTAGATGGGTTTACTCCCATTAACACTGCTAGTCTTATCCATATTAAGAATATTTGCACAGTCACTATGACATTATATATTTTAAAAACATAGACCTTGCAGTAAACTTTGTCTGGCTGCATTACAATCAGATGTAAGAAGTAAGATTAACCATTCTCATCTGATGGTAAAATGTGTACTGCATTTCAGTTTGTGTAATGAGCTGAAAAAGGAAATTAGGTTTTCCACCAGGTGGCGTACATGTAGACATAATTTGCTTAATTGCTAAAATAAGAAGTTTGAGCTGGCTGAAATCCCTGTGGTGTTGGCCCTGTTGACTCTACAAGAAAAGGCTGCATTAGTAACATTTATACTAACAAAATGGGCATAAGGAAGCAATGGGTTCACACTGATACATAATGCATTGAAAAAAGGATTACAGTATGTGACCTGACCTGTTCCATTCTGTTTGAAACCAGCTTCAAGCTGTTTTTGCTCACTCTCTCCTCTCGGCAGCACAAAACACTATTGATCCTGTTATGCCATTTAAACTGTAATTCATTCCTTTCCCTTAATGAGTTTTATCATTGTTAGATGTTTTTTTCTCTTAGACACGCTCTAGCATTTTGCCTGCTATTTAGATTATCCATTTTGAGCTTCACCTCAGCACTACAGATTACATTAAATAGTTCAAAGACACACTTAAACAAAGTGTGACACAAAGCAGATATAAAGACTCCCCATCTTGCATGTTTCAGTGTGTTTCTACATAGGTGGCAGTAATGGGAAAAGGTAAAATCTCAATCTACATAATGAGTAAAGAAACTAAAAGGTGTACAATGAAAAACACAATGATCTGAAGGATAAGCCAACAAAATTTCATACAATTAAGTTCTTGATACAAACTAAGCTTGTGTATTTCAATGTTGAGGAACATTGTCTTTGACTTACAGTGGTGTGAAAAAGTGATTGCCCCCTAAACCTAATAACTGGTTGGGCCACCCTTAGCAACAACAACTGCAATCAAGCGTTTGCGATAACAATGAGTCTTTTACAGCGCTGTGGAGGAATTTTGGCCCACTCATCTTTGCAGAATTGTTATAATTCAGCCACATTGGAGGGTTTTCAAGCCTTAACCGCTTTTTTAAGGTCATGCCACAACATCTCAATCGGATTCAGGTCAGGACTTTGACTAGGCCACCCCAAAGTCTTCATTTTGTTTTTCTTAAGCCATTCAGAGGTGGACTTGCTGGTGTGTTTTGGATCATTGTCCTGCTGCAGAACCCAAGTGCGCTTCAGCTTAAGGTCACGAACAGATGGCTGGACATTCTCCTTCAGGATTTTTTGGTAGACAGCAGAATTCATGGTTCCATTTACCACAGCAAGTCTTCCAGGTCCTGAAGCAGCAAAACAGCCCCAGACCATCACACTACCACCACCATATTTTACTGTTGGTATGATGTTCCTTTTCTGTAATGCTGTGTTACTTTTACACCAGATATAATGGGACACACACCTTCCAAAAAGTTCAACTTTTGTCTCGTCAGTCCACAAAGTATTTTCCCCAAAAGTCTTGGGGATCATCAAGACGTTTTCTGGCAAAACTGAGATGAGCCTTTGTTCTTTTTGCTCAGCAGTGGTTTTCGTCTTGGAACTCTGCCATGCAGGCCATTTTTGCCCAGTCTCTTTCTTATGGTGGAGTCATGAACACTGACCTTAACTGAGGCAAGTGAAGCCTGCAGTTCTTTGGATGTTGTTGTGGGGTTTTTTGTGACCTCTTGGATGAGTCGTCGCTGCGCTCTTGGGGTAATTTTGGTCAGCCGGCCACTCCTGGGAAGGTTCACCACTGTTCCATGTTTTCGCCATTTGTGGATAATGGCTCTCACTGTGGTTTGCTGGAGTCCCAAAGCTTTAGAAATGGCTTTATAACCTTTTCCAGACTGATAAATCTCAATTACTCTGTTTCTCATTTGTTCCTGAATTTCTTTGGGTCGCAGCATGATGTCTAGCTTTTGAGGATCTTTTGGTCTACTTCGCTTTGTCAGGCAGGTCCTATTTAAGTGATTTCTTGATTGAGAACAGGTGTGGCAGTAATCAGACCTGGGTGTGGCTAGAGAAATTGAACTCAGCTTTCCAAAGATGTGATAAACCACAGTTGATTTATGTTTTAACAGGGGGGGGCAATCACTTTTTCACACAGGGCCATGTAGGTTTGGATTTTTTTTTTCCCTTAATAAAAACCTTCATTTAAAAACTGCATTTTGTGTTTACTTGTGTTATCTTTGTCTAATATTTCAATTTGTTTGATGATCTGAAACATTTCAGTGTGACAAACATGCAAAAAAATAAGAAATCAGGAAGGGGGCAAACACTTTTTCACACCACTGTATATAATAAGTAATTATGTAATACAATATACTTTGGTATATTTTGCAATGGAGAAATCAAATGGATGATAGTAATGACACAACCATGAAAGCTTCAATGAGTGTTCACCTCCTGGAGTTTCATGTGATCACTGAGACGGCATTTCAGGCGGCTTGAAATGTTAATTGACTTACAGCTTGTGTGGGCTTACAATAGAGTTCCATTTGTGAGCAACATTCAGCATGAGAATTGTGATATTTATCACTGTAACCTTTTCCATTCTTTAAAAAATATCTATTAATATGCAGGTAAAAAGGACATTTCTTTCTTTATGACTTTTTTTTCTTCTAGTTAATAAGATGTAAGCCAAATAATTCCAGTAAATGAGAGATTCAGATTGCAGCTCACCTTCACTTTAGTGATAAACCAAAAACCCTATGAGTTTGGGTTTTAGTACTGAGAAGAGCTGTGGAATTTCATATGAATTATAGATTATTTCTATAGTGCAAAATGTCCTCCTCTTTTTATGTCATGTGCATTATTGGTCTTTAAATATGGATCATTGATGTTTGCAATGCCATTGCTTTCATGCAGAAATAAGAATAGGTTTCATTTGCTTCAAAGGAAAAAGCACCCATTATTGAGTTCCATCTAGGTCATGAAACAAGCAGGAGGAGAAGCAGCTGTCCTGAATGATATTCAGTACCCAATGACCATGAATGCACTTTGATCACTCCATTACATAATATTTACACTATTTGTATTACTTATTTTCAATTTCTAATAAAGTCACTTTTATGATTCTGTGCTTGTCCAACCACTTTTTAAAGCAATTTTCACATTCATAGTTTCATTGACAGTCCTATGCTGCTTAACTTGAACTGAAGAACATAAAATTTACAGATGAAATGTGCACTTTTGATCTATCTAGCCCATTTGGTAGCTTGTAGGTAAGTAATATGATGATCTCAACCATACACCAATCAATTCTTTTTTTGAAAGAGTCATTTTTATACTCCTACAAGCCTGTTTTAAATTTTAAATACACCTCCTTTTAGTTTCCATTTAACATCTGTTGATTCAATCGAAGCTTGTATGGTTATGTTTTTCTTTTGTCTTTAAAGACTTTTAATACTTATATCACATCTTTGTCATCTGTGTTTGAGGATAAGTACTGTACAGTAGGTCTAGTTCTTTTAGTCTGTAAGTGTAGGACATTCCCTTGAGCTCGCACATGTATCTGGATGATATTCTCTGGGTAGATCACAGAGCAGAAATGTTGTCACTTAAATTGTACATAGTATTCAATTTGAATCAGGTCTTACTAGTGCATGGGTCAATTTGAAAGTAGCATGATTTCAATTCAGTGCTTCTAACTATATATAATCATTTTCTGTTTGGTTTTGTATTGTTTGTATTTTTATATTGAAGCCCATTTTTTTTGCTCCTTGTGTGGAACTTGTTGACATCAAGTGCCATCTATATGCTGTTAGTCCAGTCTTGAATTAAATTAAAATATTTTGGAATTTGCCTTGCAGCTTTTCCAAAGTTTTTTTTCCCGAATTAGAGTATTCTACCATTATTTCCTGTTCAATTTTTATTAAACGAAAACTCACCATATGCAATTGGACAAAGTCTTTTTTGAGGAACTCGTGTTTTCAAGATAGATTACTCATTTATTTCTGTAGTATATTTGTAGAAGGGGTTTCTGTTTGAAAATCTCATCCAAGATGAGATTCAGTTTAGATTAAATAGTCTAAACTGAAGGGCGAAAAATCCTCAGTCTTTCTTTTTGTATGTAATTTACTGCTGACAGACGTTTGACTCAAAGAACTTTTTATGTTTTGGGCATAGCTTCTCAAATCCATTTTGTACAATGGCCGCAGGTAATTGTGTTGGTATTATCTTTTACATTTAAATTAGCCAGAAAAAATAAAACACAGAGGAAGGTCATATTGTGAAGCTCAAAATCCTGGCATCAATTAGTGCTAAGGAAAAATGGTGAAATATTTTTGATTTAACATCTGTTGTCTTTGAAACTGATGATCAGCATTCTGAGAAATGCTTTTAGTGGTGTCTGGGCTGTTGGCCAGGCAGAATTGGCAAGTATTGTGTAGTAACAAAGGAACACGCATATACTAATTAATCTCAACAGTGTGCCTAAGCACATGCTGTATTTCGAGTGAAATAGCATGTCTTATTATTGAACTCTAATTCCATTTTTAGTTTTAAGTTATAAATATGTTTGATTAGTTTCTACTTTGCATTATTTACTGCCAAAAGAAATGCTAAGCTTTGGGTTGCAATGTTCAAACTCTGATCATTTTGTTTTGATTTATTTTGACACACCTAAAGGAGTCTCCAGAGCTCCAAAATTTTTTTTTATTTTTTTTTACTTTTCAGCATGGAATTTTAAAGAATTGTACATTTACCAGAGATGTTCCTGAGGAAAAATACAATTCTGTAAATAGTATTAACATAGAGGGGGCAGATGTGATACGGGTCCTACAAAGATTTAGAATGAATCTGCAAGGCCTGATAACATTCTACCTATTCAAAATGTGGGGATATCAGATACAGACCATGACTGGATCTCTTCCAACAGTCACTCAACAACAGAATCTAGAAACCCATCGACTGGAAAATTGCTAATGTAGCACCCATCCGCTAAGAGGGTGAAAAGGCCATTTCAAGTAATTATAGACCAATAAGTCTTGCTTCTATTACAGAAGAGTCAATAACTCACACTAAAATAGAGACTCATCTGTATGTCAATAGGATTCCAGGGTACAGTCAACATACAGTATATAACTTGCTAGAGTTCTTTACACAAGTAACAGTGGTAAATAATCCAAGCAAGCCCAATGATATGGTTAGATTTTCAGAAGAAAGTTTGTTTGTGATAAATGTCTTCTTAAATATTAATTCTTAAATTGAAGCCAGTTGGTACTTAAGGCAATACATGTATTTTGACTGAAAAATGATTAATGAGATACAACAGTGGAATACCACAGGGATCTGTGTTAGGTCCATTGTTCCCTAATTTACTGCATATTGATTATCTTGTGTCGGGCCTTTACTTAAAAAATATTAAAGTTTGTAGATGACACAAAATAGGAAGGGTGAAAATAGTATAGAAGACGTGTATACAGTAACTCTTCAGTAGTAGTTCTGGCAGTTAAATACAGCATATGCAGGTAGTAAATTGTAGTCTTCTGTAATCAATTTGTCTGAATTTAAGGAAGCAACCAATGTTAAGCATTTTTAAGACTCTAAACAGCAGACGCTTATTATGCAAGGGGTAGTGGCAAGGGCTGCCATGTTGTAGTTATGTTGTTGAAACAGGATCTCTCTGGGAACTTTCAGGATACTGCTGTATGAGATTCTCTGGTCAATAAACTAGCACTGTAGCAACCAAATGAGATACTTTAGGTGGGCTAAATGGCCGCTATTCATCTGTAACCTTTTTAAATGTTCTTGTTTTTTCTTGGTTTCTCAGAATAGCTAGAACAAAGTAAACAGGTTGTGGCATCCTATATGTGCTGTTAATTGATAAATAGTTGCCCTCAGTCTAAATTTTTCTTGGCTTTTTTTAATCTGTAGTCCTAAATTTTCTATATACTGTACTATAACAAAAACATATTGTTGAAAACATTACATCATAGATATTGAAAATAGTGCCTGGAACTGCAGTTTTAATGGATTTGACATCTGTATGTCTTTTTTTTCGATGTGATGTTTAAAAGCAAAATGGCTTATGCTTGTTGTATATTGCAGTTGCCTGGGTTCTGAAAATTCCAACTGTTTTTTTTTACCCAGAAGTACAGTTTACTTTGAAGTGAGGACCTTGATAAAACAGACCCCAGTGACTTCTTTTTAGAAAGATAAATCCATCTCATCCTGAAGGAATCCTTGTCTTGTGTTTGCACTTGAAGGTTACATTTTTGTAGAGGTGATGCTGGGTTGTTGCTGATTGTGCAGGCTTGAGCTGCCTCTGCAGGTCACACGGATCAGCTCAATCTACACGTTCTGTTCTTGCAACCTACACTGCTAGATAGAATGTGCAGTAATGGCCTAATGGATTACTGTGAATCCCACCCCCCCAAGGCTATGGTTCCAGACATCCACCCACCCAAATGCTGCCCACGTTCTATATCTGAGCTTGTCCCCTGTAAACACCATTGCAAAACAACCAGCCTACCCCCATGTATCCCTGCTTTGTGGATTGCTGGTTGCCTCCTGTGGATTCTAGAAATGGGCAGAACCTCTGCTACCTCAGATTCTACACAGAATTCTGCCTCCCACACTCACCAGTTTCAGCTCCTCCTCCTTTGCAATGCTCATACTTACTGCTGCCCTGTTGCAATCTGCTGCAGGTTTCTCAGATATTAGCCCTTAGCTTAGCGTGGTGAGCCTTATGCTAGCCTTCTTAAAATAAAATAAAATCACAGTGACATTTAACACGCCTTTCAAAACATTGAGTAATACACTTTGCCGTTCAAGTACTGCCTGAATATCCATTATGGAAAAATCTGAGACAGAAATATTAGTTTCATAACAACTTATTAATTCTGACAGTCATGAAACTTTGTTTGCGCCACTAACAACTCAGGCTAATATTGACTTTATTTGAGTTATGCTAATATTTTTTTTAACACTAAAAAATTAAGAGAATGAGAGAATCTCCCATTCAGAGATTTTATTTTAAATAAGTGAAAATATTATACTTGTCACACACTGTTCAGAGGTCTTTCAGATCTCAACCATTTTACTTATATCTTCCATTTACTGTATATAAGAAAGCAGTTTAACATACTGTAGGATAGTATAAATCCAGAACATGCTTGTAAGCAACCAATAATGAGTAGCATTTTTCTCATCCTATCCCACAGCAGTTAATGTTACATAATCAGACTATTAAATTTGCAGGAGGAAATGATGAAAGAATCCAGACATTTTATGTGACTTGGTGTATAAACCAGTAAGGTATTACAGTCATACTTATGTAAATTTATTTTCTCTCTTCAATTACATCAGTTGTGGTCACTCTACATACGCCAAAATACTGTACATTTATTAATTATACATATTGAAGTGTGTTCTTCTCTTCTTCTTGGGCAATAAATATATTTCTAATCAAAAATACATAAGAACATTTAGAATAAATACTAGGCATCTGGATAATGCCATTGTTTCTGATATAATTGTATTAAAATATAATTACTAATACAATGCTGTTTGAAGTGTGTTTGTGCATCAAGGTCTTCAGAAACACTGAAACATACAGTAGTATGTTGTATGTTGTATTATCTGATGAGAGATGTGTGTTGCATATCTTTCTTGATGATGCCTACGTACGTACCCTGTGATTTCTTCAGAGTTTAGAGTTAGGGGTTAAAACTCTAATTAACCATCAGGTTTATCTACTGAATGTGTATAAAACTAAAAGGTGGATCTAAGTTTTTTTTGGTTTTAATTGCACGGGAAGATTACATTCTCACTCCAAATTCGTTTGTATTTCCAGAGATATTTACACAGTAATTGGTTACATACAGTATTTATTTAAAATGTTTATGGAATTCATTGTCAAAGAACATTTTTTTCCTCAAAGTCTTTATAATATTGGCAAGATTATGTTAAGACAAACATTTTTTTCCACTAATGCATTGATAAGATTTTAATAGGAAGCCATGTACCCCAAATTAATGATAGTTGTTTTGATTGTTTTTTGAAGATATTACATCATAAACTTTGATTACTGGTCATTAAAGATGTACAGTATCGACCATACCAAATACAGTAGTAAGCTTTGAAAAATACATAGTGCTCCTGTCTGTTCCTGATTCTGCAGTATTATTTAATTACACAATTCGCCTTATTTGTGAGAAACACCTGAATGTACATGCTGTATAGCTCAGTGACTGGAGCAATTAAGGTGAAACACCTTAATTTTTGTAACTGAGAGTTGAATTACTACAGTTTCAGTCAGTAGTGCTGTATTTCCTTGAGTCACATGTTCTGTAAGAAAACAAACTGCATTCATTTCAGTCTCTTAATGATTTATTCTGACTCTTATTGAAGGTAGTGATTGTTCGGTGGTGATAACATTGATTTTAGAGTAAAAGTATTTCTCATCTTACATTTTTGAAAAAAAAACATACATCTTCTCCTCGAAGACTGCTGTCTGGAGGCAAAATCTCTTTAGTTAAAGTGAGTCAAATGGGACTATGTAAAGGCTTGTTTCCTTCCCTGTCATTGTGGATCAAGTTTCTCATTTAGCTCTTATCTTACTCTCTTTAACCTGGCCAGGATACATGTCTGGTCTCTATCTTTGGCTGCTAGAGTATCCTCTGCACTTCAGTGAGTATAGATAAGGAGAATTACCCACAGGGAATCCTGTTCATTCCACATTCCTCTCTGCCATGGTGGAGCATCTGTTCCACTACATAAAGGTACTATTTTCCTAGGCTACAACAGCTCTGACTGCAAATAAACTAGTTTTGGGTTTTTTTTCTAGCTGTATCACACTGCTACTGGAATTGGAAAGCCGTCTATGTGTCTACCGTAGTTGACTTAATAAAGGAACTGACTTGGCCATTTATATAAACTATCTGCTAAGATGGTTGAGATGGCTCAGTGAGTTAATTCAATAGCACGTGTTTCATTAGATTCAGAATTAAAGCCTAGCCTCCTGTGAAGATTTATATGTAATGATGTAGCTCATTTCATTTCCTTCTCTCATTAAACGTGTTTACAAGAGATGCTTGTGGGAAGCCTCAGAGGAGCCCTTGTTAATCATTTGCTTTCTGTGTTGAGAAAAAAAAATACTGTATCACATGCAGCAATTTCTCTTTGAGAGATTTCGGGACTGATTCTTTTTAAAGTAAAAAGGAAAAAAATAATACATCCAAAATAGACTTATTGGCAGAATGAAATTTTTTTACATAAAAGTCATTTTCTCCTACTTATTGAAAGTTAATGTATATGACAAAATTAGGACAGGTGATATTTATTGTGAGTTTTGTACTAACCAATTGCCTTAATGGTATAGATCTACAGTACTTTAAAGTAAAAGTTGAAGGGTAAAGTTGAAGAGTATTAGTTTATTTGGTCATTGTTTGGAGATTGCTTGAAACAATGAAGATCACAGGTATGATAATTACTGTTAACAGTAAAATTATAGAAAAAAAAATGGGCTATTAAAAGAATTCGTTCTTCTATTTTTGTTTACCAAAACAATGATGAAATTGTTGCAAACTACACTATGCTTTCATGAACACCTTGACCTTCTGTTTTCAAATAAAGTGTATATTTAATGCATTCACTGTATTAAGGATTTATGGCTCCTGTAAACTCAACAAACTAACATGTTTTGAAACATTCTGTGACATGATGACATTTTCGCTGCTCCCCAGATAACATATTATATAGATTCATCTTTTTTTCTGTGCCGAGAAATCCTGAAAGCTGCAAGGTTTCAAACGGAATATGAAAGATACAGTACTGCTTTTTCTGGCAGTGCACTGTCTTGATAGGGTAGGTTATGATTTCCTTTACTTTTGTTGGGGAAAATAAACCAAATTCTGTACTAAAGAAGATAAATGAAAATTAGTTTGCAATGTTCTTCACATATGCTTCACACACAGTATTAACCTTAGACATTTTACATTCTTGTGACTTTGAGAAGGACAAAACAACATGTTCTACAGTATGAAGTCCGTAGGCATTTTAACTATTTTCAGCAGTAAATATTGATTGGTTTGCTGAGCAAGCCTCAGTTTCTGTAGAGCAGCTCATACATTCTGTAATCAACAATCATCTCTCTCAGAAGGATGTTGCAGATTCCCTGTCAGATGCTTCCTAAAGGTTAAGATGGATAATTAGCTGAGCAGGAGAGCTGAATTACATTCTGATTCCCAGGGTGACAGTTTCTCGGTAGGACGGAGCTTAAGTGATGCGTAATGCAGTACTCAACATTGTAGGTTTGGGAAGTTCTTTTCTGTACTGAAAAAATGGTGTACCTCAAATACTGGGCATAGTAATCCAAGTTGAAAGTAATCATGCTGGATGAGAGTACAGCATCATTCCTTCCTAATTACAGTAGAGTCAAAGAATATGTAATAAAAATATAAGAAATGTTACATAGAACGTAATTTTATATTAGTGTATTTAAACAGTATTATAGTATTTTTTGGATTGGATTGCTGTCTTTATTGTACATACAGTAAATGTTTAATGTGCTACTTTTCTGGTGCTCCCCTGTATTTAGAAGACATGCACAGGGTGTGATCACATAAGTACAGTATGTGGTTAAGACTTGGAAACGTGCATCTGTTTGTCCACTATGCTAACAAGTGCTTGTACCACTTGATAACTCTTGGCATATCACAGTGGCAGAAATGGATTTGCTTGTCTAATGTTAATCAACGAATTGAATAATAACTATAACAATAATAATAATGATGATGGTGGGGCTGCATTGTAATCCTATGTATTACCTCCTCTTGGAATCATTGAATCATATCCTATCTTGATATACAGTACATGTGTAGCTTTACTGTGTGACTCTGGGATGGAGCTGAGAAGACAGTGGTAACTACTGTATGCTGCACATAAAATCCTTATTACACAGTGCCTCTATCATAGCTGTCTAATTTGGGCCTAGGTGTCCTTTGGGTGCACAAAACCTGGAAGAGGTACCACCAATAACAAGAAAGGCTTGGATGATAATACATTGCACATCTGTGTTCTCATTTTATTCAAATTTTTAGAATTTTTTTTAAACATTTTTTAGCATCTAAGTGCATCTTCTGTGATTCTCTTCTTTTAAATAAGACCAAATGCACTTAAAAATTGGCAGATGTCTGTTTCGTCTTAAAAGTGGATCCCTGTATAAAAATAGGTGTGAAGCTATTGACTTCTGAGTGTTATTTTCCGGGCATGTTACTACCTTGGTTACTCAATGATTCTTATTTGAGTAGTAAGAGCATTAAAACCTGTGAGAGTCACATTTCAAATTCATATACTCAAATAATTTGAAACAAAATGTTGTATACTGTACATTGAGTAACAGAGACAACCTAGCAGTCTTAGTTCTGTATTGGTTGCATTTACAACAAGTGCTACAGTTTTATTTATCATTTGGATTATATTTATCCTAAATTAGTTAAGGTTTTGTAAAAATTATGATGTTATAGAGGCACAGAGTGAAAATTGTTGCTCACTGGGTCTTATAATACCATCTTATAATTCCTTCAGCAAGACAAGTTGATGCTGCTTCCAAAACTCTAACTCAAGTTAATGCACTGCTGAATGCATGCTTAGAGATAATTATGTACCTTATTATTTTGAAAGTGCAGCTTGAAAAGAATCATTTTGTATGTTTTTTTGCTGCTAACTGTTATAATAAAGCTCCAGCTTGCTAAGCTTCTCTACAGTTAACATGAATCTTAGAGAGTAAATTTAACTGTTTCTTTTACCTGTTCTGTGTGGTACACTTATATGCAGGTCATGCAGCAGGGGTTAATGGGGGACAAAAAGTAAAATAAGGTCATTGAAAATAGGATTTGTTTCCCAATGTGTTGTTTAGAAAATATATATGGAACTCTCACAAATAAAACATCCACATAACAAGTAGGTTATAGGCACCTACTGTACTGAAAGCAAAATTCTACAAAGCCTCCTAAATTAATCATAAAACAGAAAATAACTCATTGCATAAGTATTCAACTCCTTTTAGTCAGTCTTTGGTAGATGCACCTCTGGCAGACATTACAGCCATGAGTCTATTTGGATAAGTCTGTACCAGCTTTGCACATTTCGATCTGCAATTTTTGCCCATTCTTCTTTGCACAATTGTTTTGGGTCATTGTCCTGCCAGAAGGGGAATCTTCTTCCAAGTCCCAGGTCTCTGGCAGACTGCTGCAGGTTTCCTTCAGGATTTCTGTGTATTTTGCTGCATTCTATTTTCACAAGTCAATTATCCAGGTCCTGACACAGTGAAGCATCCCCATAGCATGATGCAGCCACCATCATGTTTGGTAACTACGGTGTTCTCAGTATGATGTGTAGTGTTACACTTACGCCAAATATAGAGCTTAGCATTGAAGCCAAAAAAGTCCATTTTAGATTCATCAGACCATAGGATCTTCTTCCACTTGGTCTTAAAGCCTCCCACATGTCTTCTGGCAAACTGTATTCAAGATCTGATGCAATTTTTTTTTAACAATAGCTTTTGTTTTGCCACTTTTCCATGAAACCCAAATTTGTGAATCACCAAGGCAATTGTTGTATTGTAAGCACAGTTGCTCCCATCTCAGCTGTGGAAGACTGTAATTAATTTAGAAATGATGTACTGTGGGTTTCTTGGTGGCCTCCCTGATTAATGCCCTTCTCAATCTGATACTTAGTTTTTGAGGACGCCGTGTTCTGCACAGTCACGATCGTGCTTTGGGGGATTTACCTCCATCCATCATTTATCCAGCTAGAATTAATTTTCTAACTGTTCCTTCAAATTCTGGGATGTGGGGGAGCCAGAGCCTACAGTATCTTGACAATCAACAGGTGCAAGGGACACATTGGACCGTACACCACTTCATCACAGGGCAGCCACACAGATACATGCACACTCACAACAAGGGCCACATTCACAACAAAGGCCGTTTCTTTCATAGGCCAATTCACCTATCAGTATGTTTATGGACTGTGCGAGGAAAGTGGGACACCCGGAGGAAACCCACATGAACACAGGGAGAACATAGAAACTCCACACAGAAAATCACAGGTCTGGAATTGAACCCTGGGCTCCAGTGCTGCCAGGCAGCAATACAAGCCTTTGATCAATTATGCCATCTGGGCAATATTCAATCCCTTGGAAATTTTCCTGAATTATAACTATCCAGGATTTGCTCTGAAAGTTCCTCTATCTTCACGACGTACTGGAGTTTCTGTTGGGTGCTGTACTAATCAACCAGAGACAGGTGTATTTAACCTGAACTCATGTGAAACACCTTACAGTAAGTGCACACATGTGGTCCATTCAACTAATTATGTCTTCCAGAGCATATCTAGGTGTCATCTGCTTTATATTATAATGATTTCATATTGTAATACTATAAAAAGGTGGTGGATTCTTCTGGTTGCCATTGTTTTTGTGACCTGCTTTGTTCAGTTTACACCATAAATGTTCTGCTAGGGACAGTGGTGACCTATCAATCACAGAGGAGACACAAGCCAAAAACGAAACCCAGAAGAAATCCATTCCTCATCTTCAAGGACATTTTACCAGTGATGCCATGGTGCAGAGTTTTTTTTTACTCTGTTAGGCTTTCTTTATTAAATCTGGCAACATTGGCCCTGTCGTGAGTGTGTGCATGTCTGTGTGTGCCCAGCGATGCATTGGCATCCCATCCAGCTTGTATCCCACCTTGTGCTCGTTGCTTGCTAGAATAGGCTCCGGCTCTGCCCCAATCCTGAATTGAATGAAAAGGTTAGACAATGGATACCTAAGCTATTGATATACTCAATACTGTTGCTCATATATCACATTTTAATTAATACATGTTCAATTTTGATATATACCTTTGCTAAATTAGTGTTTAATTACCATTATTTGAGGATATCATATTTGAAGACTGTATACATATTTGTGTTCTTACTGACAAAATCTGAGGTTCTATATACAAATTACTCTGACAAGCAATTACTGCCAGCTTTTAGCTCATTACTGGTGATGGAATTCCTGTCTTTTCTGTCATGCTTTAGAATTAAAAATGTTTCCAGGTTAATTAATTTGACAGACTGAAGCTATTGTTCCCCTGCCTTTCTCAAATCATTGTTCACTGGCGGAAGTCCTCGAGGTGACCTTTTTACTGCTCTTTCATTTCTCATTGTGCAGAAAAAAAGGGCAGAGCAATATTGGCATTTCTACTAATTAGGCTTCAGCCTGTTAATGCATATAAATATAAGGAGGACAGGTTTTGAAGTATTCAAGAATACAGCCAAAGGTAGTTTAGATTAAGAAAGGTTATGAATGATAGGAGAATATTCAGTCCATCACACTCATCCGCTTGTAAGTAGATTATTACATTCAGCTGGAAGGCTGGTCTTTCTCATTTGAAATTAAACAGACTTCGTCTTGCACAGAAGCTACAGTTTACATATGCTCATTGCTACTGTAACATCACTATTGTTATTAGTTCACCGACTCCTCAGGAAGTTTAGAAATATCCATACTGTAAAATTCCATACTGTATGTTCTCTGGCCTTTCCAACTTCTGGTGTTGCTGCTTTCCTTTCCTCCCACATATTCTATATACTGTATAAAGCATATATACTGTATGAGGGATCAGAAATATACTCTATCAACGTATGCTAATACAGTACTTTAATTTCTTTTACAGACATTGGCTGCAGAAAAAAACCTTAGGTACCGCACTAAGAAATTATTACATATGGTTGTATTGTGGTTATCTTATGTCCCAGCGCTTAGCTACAGGACCTTGTGAAAACATAAAAAGTGTTCATATTTCAGTGTTACAAATTCTTGAGATTTACATGTCCTTTCATGGGAATGCAGGTTTACTTGAATCTAGATGTTTTAATTTTAGTTTTTTCAGATGTATTCATTTATAAAACAGTTTATTTAATCAACATTTTAGAAATCAGAATACTGTGCTTTGCCTCAGATGTGTTTTGCATGGAGACTTGGGTTCAGCCCTAGATAAGATTGCCCCAACACTGTGTTTAGTAGGTTTTGTAACTGTTTTCCATAGAAAAATATCAGACCTACCCACCGTAGCAAAAATCAATACCTAGTCTGCGCCTGGATTATAGTTTAGACAACTTTGTAAAGAGACAGTATAAAATCTCTAACTATTCTTCAATAAAATGTTTTGAGTGATCATACACCAAGACTAAAGGCTTGGTGTCTTTATTTGTTTATATCTTTATGTTTTTGTAGACATGTGGGTGTAATATTGAAAAGGAGAAAATAGGGTGCAAAGATGAATGCCACACAAAACAGACTTATTATTTTAGAGCCCTAACCTTTAATCAAAAATTCCAGACAATCAGAATAGAAATAAAGCAAAAATGGTTAAATCTTAGGCAGCTGTGTAGCACTTTTCAGAGCAATTTTTTCAGTTACCTTTTGTACTAAAGAAAGACTTTAAAATATCCTATTAAAACTTGCCCACAAGAGGAAGTCAACTGGTACAGTATGCTCTTCCAATTGCTTGCAGCTTATTGATCCAAACATCTCATCAGGCTGGTTCGAGAAAGATACATAGAATTCAGCAGATACGCCTTAGCTCGCTAATTTGTTCTATACACCCACCACCATGTCACTATCAAAGTCAATTTAACCACTGTTTTGTTTTTATCTTCAATTTGTACAGTATATTTTTTTTACCCCATGTTTGGTCTTTTGAAAATATGTACAGTACAAAGCTTATAGCCTATAGGGTAAGAAAGTGGTAAAGAACTGACGACAAAAAAACTAAACTAAACTAAACAGATTATTTTAAATGTTATTCTTGCAAATAAATATCCTCTTCTGAATTAACTTAACTCATTTTAACTCCAGAGGTTTCTCAGTATTGCCTTAGTTGAATTTGTAATGATTTTTTACACTAAATTTCTGTTTTCAACAGAATAGATATGTATATACAGTAGTGTGTAATGCATTCAATGCTTAATATAAATGTAGTTATTAATAAAAAAAAACTCCTTAACCCAGAGAGCAATAGATAATTTCCTTAAACTGGTATCTGGTGACGATTCAGTGACTGATAATTGACTTTAAAGAGGAGGTACAGTACCTGTATGTCATTTGAAAATAGACACCACAAAGAAGAGCCTCAAGAATTGGTTATTAGTGCTAAATCTATCAACCAGTCCAGTAGGAACTGGATTAGAAGCATAAGCTCCAACAAAAACTACCTTTGTATTTCAAAATGTACCGACAAGCTGACCTCTCTCCGAAAAGGGTGCAATTTTTTCTTCTTCCAAGCAATCATTGGTTTCTCTTCACAGAAGCTCAATTACATCAAATGAAATTGTCTGCTCCACGAATTGTAACCGTAGCAACCACAGGTAAAATTGATTGAGGTGTACATTGTTTATTCTAAAGATTGACTAAACAATAATTAGTAATGTATGTTAAAATACAGTACACAGTTAAATAATTCATCTAACAGACTGTACAGCTGCAGTAGAAAACCAACATGTACAGTACAAGTAAACATAAAAGTATATGAAGCTTACTGGAAAAAAAATGATCACTGCAATCATTTTATAAGGTGGTTAAAGGAAACATGCAGCAGCACTGAAATATATGGGATGTATTTTTCATTGGTATTAAGAGCAATAAATAAAGAAGCAAATGGCTAAAGAACAGCTAAAACTACCCCAAACTGTCAAGGCAAGACCTTAGCAATGCAGTGTTTGTAAGAGACCAAATAGAGAGGGCAGGTTCAATATCTGAAGTATCTTTAATAGTAGGTGCAGTAATTGGATGATATTAACAGTTACACATTCTTTAAAGATAGAGCAGCGCACAAGGTCAATAATTAAGGATTCAAGAAGAATGGATTGCATAATTAGATGATTAGCCTGTAGCAGTATGAAAATAATGTGGAACTTCTGTAAAAACATGCAGCATACAGTAGCACTGTTAAGTACACAAAGTTACTTTTGTTAGTTTGAAAGTTGTTGTTTTTATTTTGATTAATGTTTTAACATGATGGGTAAGGGTGTTACTATCATTCAGTGCACAAAAACATTATTTATACCCCCTCTATGTACAGAACATGTGCGAGTATTTCCCCTCAGGTATTATTTAGTACTGTACGTTACTGAAGATCAGGATAATAGAAAGTGTGGCAAAGCAGAAGACAAAACATTTCAAATGTATTCAACTGAACAAGGGCTTCAAAATATCTCTTTAGACTGTTTAAATAATAAAAAGCCCCCTGTACTTCAGTGCCAGCTGATACTGCTCTAACATCTTTCAGTGTGTGGTGTTATCAATAACTTAAAATTTGTTTCTTGCAGATTAAACAAAGTAAATGGTCAGAAATTCTCAAATGACTGATGTATGCTGTCTTTACTCCTCACCTCAGGCTAAATTGAGTTGAGCTGAAATTAGTCAGATTTCATGGTAACTGATGACGCCAAAACGGTGAGCATAAAATGGAAAAAAAAATTGCCAAGAAAGTGTAAACATTGTAAATAATTATCATTTTCTTTCCTATCCTGTTTTTTTCCAGGAATGTCTCTAAGATGTGGAACTTCAGTGGATTGCATTAGCAGGTAAGTAAATTAGTTCTGCTGTTAATCTTTTGGTTGAGCACATTTGCATATTATTTTAAAATCACAGGTCCCAGTATTGAAAATTACTTCCTAAGGGGACTTAAACAAATGTAAATGTACTGTTGATCCTAATTATAATCGAGCTTGTGTTTTATTTTTTGTTTGAGGGGCTTTGCTTCATCAAGTTTGCTAACGTCAGTGTAACAAATAATACTGCTATGACTAAGCAGTCCAAGGACAAACATTTTCTTTCATGTATGCAAGACCTTAACTTTGTAATTTCCAGTTCCTGTAACCAAATAAGGGAGTAAGGGGCAGTTGATGGAGTGGAACTGTGGTGCAGTGGTCTAAATTGCTGCTTTGAAGAGCTGGGAACCTGGATTTAATTCCTGACCTGTGTGGAGGTTCCCCCCATGTTTGTGTGAGTTTCCTCCAGGTGTTCTCATTTCCTTCCACAGTTCAAAAATATAGTGGTTGGTTAAACTGTCATTAGATGTGAGTGTGTGCATGTCTGTCTTTGTGTCTCTTTGTCTGTCCTGCAATGGACATGTTAGGCTCTGTCTCTCCCCCACAACCTTGAACTGCAAGAAGTTAGAAAATGGATGAACGGAGACAACTGACCTAAAGAATTCAAGCAAAAAACATCAGGTCTTGTGTTGCTAATTTTGTTCTTTGATGTAGGTTCGAAAAAAGATAACAAAACCTAAAACATAAACCGTATACACATAGGTTACCTATGACAAGATTGTTTGAGGGGTGTTCTAAGTTCTAGGCAAGGATTTAAATGTGAAGTTTGACATTGTTTCTGCAGTTTAACCACATACAGTACCTGCTGTCAAGCAAGGGTACAGAAGAAAAGAACTGTGATTTTTCCACCGTCCTTTGATATGCAAATATATGCTTTCCTCCCTTCATTTACTAAACGAACACTAAAAATATCCAATTATGTCTGAAATGAGACTGAATGAAAATGCTTATATTTTATGTTATGAAGTCTTTGAGATTAACACTGTCATTGTTTTCTGTTGACATGCTTGGCATTGCGTCAATGTAGACTTCTATCCATTTTCTTCATTTTCTGTTTGTAAAACATTGTACATGAATACTATTTTAAATTTTATCATTATAAATAAATAATATCAATTTTTGTAGGCTTTATTGATAGAACATGGTCCATTAAATACATGTCAAAGCATGGCAGCACAATACTTTCTAAAGATCAGTTATAAGTTGATTACAGTTTTGATTATATTAATTATTGGTAGAGTGATGTAAAGTGATAACAGTCAATTTTTCTACTTCTGGATGTATTCATAAATTAGTAACATTGTATTAGTAACAAAACTCTTATCAAGTGCCCAAGCAACAGAAGTGGTACGGTACTCTACAGTACATAGCTGTTTATATCCTCATAAGTAACATGTCATTAAACTGTTTATGGATAGTTATAACTGATATAATCGATGCTTGTAACAAGTAAATATTTATAGATATTTATAGGAAAAGTGCCCACATAATCACATTTTTATACAAGCACAAAAATGCATGATGTTTGAAAACAAAGAAAATGACTCAAAAAGAAAAAAAAAATTGGGAATTGTACTCCATCAGACTGAGTAGTTACTTTTTTTTATGGGTGCATGTTCCTAGTGATACATTTTCATTTCTTTCCAAAAAGGTGGTTTTTATAAACCTTATACATAATTTGTGTTCTTGTGAATCAATAACATACTGTAACCAACTTATTTCTTCAAATATGAGAACCAATCATGGTTTGTTCAGTTCAAGATCATATATCTTTTATTTATCGTTTCATATTTGTATGCGTTATGTTGAGCTGGTAATGAATAGATGTACTTTTTCTTGCTTATTGATTTACTTTTTTGATGTATTTTTAATGGAAATAACACTGGTATTGCAAAGTGTCATGAGGTGAACTGCCTCATACAGTGGTTAGATCTATGAGGAGAGTTCATTCTGTGTGGGATATACAGGTATATACAGTACAAGTACATCTGTATACAGTATGTGTGCACTGGAAAGTACAGAACTAGCTACACATACACTATATAAAATAAAGTTTATTATTATTGAACATGATTTTTGACAATTTCCATAATGAAGAATCCATTTTCTTGCATAAAATGTTCAGAATAATTCTTCTAAAACACATCCCTAGAGAAGAAGATACACAATTATTTAAAGATTTAAATGTGCTATCATTCAAATGTTTGATACAGAGAAACAAATTAGGGTACAGAGTCACTATGGAAACTGAAAATGTGCCAAAACCTCCCAAGTACAACAACTGAGGATTATAAAGATTCTGTATCATTATCAGAGGTTCTCAGTCCCTTAAATTACTATTTTGAAATTTCTGTTTTATATTCTACTACTACTGTATAAGACCCCTGGTATAATATTATTGTTTCACCTTACAGTTACCAGACAAACATTTTGGTAGTATTAATAGGTGAGAGAGAGCTTGTGAGTGAGTGGTTTACTGAATTGAAGTGAATAGCAGGTGTCACTTGTCCAGGGTCTTAGGTCTAAAGGTTATTGGTTATGGTAGCACATTTGTTTTCTGTCACAATGACTGCTGCTCAATTGTGATTGCAGTTGTGCTTTTCAGTTGTTTGTACTTATTGTCATTCCTGTCACACTTGAAGGCAAGTTTGATCGACAGTATGGTCAATTCCGTTAGTTAGTTTGAGCCTAGAAAGGGTAAAGTCACAGATACAGTAAGTCTGTTTTCACAATATTATTTTAAATACAGTATTTCTCTAGGAGTTGTATTAAGTAATGTACTGTATACATTCTTACATACCTCCTGGTGTAAATTTTAATTGTTTCCTAACCATTTTTGCTTATTTATATACAATTACTTTTACAACCAATTTCATCAGTTATTGTTTTATATCCAAAACCTACATTTTCTTGGTCATTTTCCATAATCTAGAGCTACATTAGGTCTTCTGTACTTTTCTTTCACTTGTGCCCCAAGGCTCTTTAATATCCATATTTTTCTGGAGTAACCTGGGAGATTGGGCCACCAGAAATCATACTAACAATTTAGAAACCAAATTACAGGGATTACCTACAGTGATGGGTTCACATAATAAATCATTTAGCCATATTTTGGAAGCTAATCCACATTGTCTTGAGCTTTCTTGATCAATTACTGTATCTTTTGAAAGTTGGAATAATACTGTTTGAGTGATTGGATGCTTGTTTAAGCTGTTTTCACACACTTAAAGCCTGCATTTGTTGTTTTCATCTTTCTTTTTACTTCTGAGTGGCGAATTAACTTCTACGTACTACTTTTAAGAACCCTGGCAAGTTGCCGTAGTTTGTATTTCATCAAAATTTGTAAAAATCCTGGCTGACAAAAGGTCAACCAAAGCTCTATTTGTCTACATAATGTACTGTACATACCTGTAGGTTTAGTAATAGTAATAGGTTTATTCCATGCTGAAAAGAGAAGAAAAAAACCACAATGTTGGAGTTAGGAAAACCAGCTTTGAGAACACAGATGGAGAGATTAGTGTGATCATGGCCGTCAGAGGTGAAATGAGAAAAAATAGGCTTGGAGAAATTTTTAATTTTCACAGCCCTAACGTTCTCTGAAGCGGTCTCCAAGTCTTCTTCCTGTTTCCCCAATGTAAATTGCTGGGCATTTACTGCAAGAGATACAGTAAATAAGGTTGCTGGAGGTACAGGTACAAGATGTCATCTGAGTGATCCGGAATTGTCCTGAGGGGCCTTGAATAAGTGTGGTGTTAGATATGTACTGTACTTGCAGGTGATACAGCTAGTTCTGTTGCAGAGGAAAATGCCTGGTGTGTATGGTTGCTGAGGGCGGTCAAGGGAGCTGTGAACAAGAAAGTTACTCAGTTTAGGTGGTCGGCGATATGAGTTGATGGGGTGGTCAGAAAAGAGGGCCCCAGTGGAGGGATCCTATAGGATGGAAAACTCAGAGACCGCTAATCTCTCCGTCTGTGTTCTCAAAGCTGGTTTTCCTAATTCCAACATCAGAAAGACTACAGAAACTAAAATTATCCTGCAGCTAGGATTACACCTTTCCCCTTCTCTCATCGACAGACTAATTTTCTTCTAAATTCTCTCTATTCATTGTAGGTTTCATTTCAAACCTCTCTTCACCTATCCTGACTTCACACTACCTGATTGGACACTCTGTGTGTACCCTGCTCCTGCCTCTCACTCCTCCTCTCTCCCAGCTTTTGTTCTCCTATGCTACATTACCTTTGCTTACCACCCTTTCTTTCTCACACCTGAAGAAGTCTCCATGACCAAAACATTTTCTTTCTTCTCTTTTCAGCGTGGAATAAACCTATTACTTGTTCCTTTGCAGCCTATGCATGCTGACACAGCTACCCACCTGAACTACATAATGTACACTATGAAATCCCACGTTTGAGCCACATGTGGGACAAGAGTTGTTAAACTGTGCTCTGAGTGATGTGTACTCTATGTTTATATGGTGACTTCATTTTGTTCTTAAGCATGAGTTATAGTATAATCATGAGTATAAGAAGGAAGTATGAGTTTTTCTCCGAGAAACTAGTTTGAGAAAGTCTTTGTTTGCTTATTTTTTTCCAGACTATCAATGTCCTTTGTCCTGTAGGTAAAACATCAATCTGTTCCCTCTCAGATAATTGTTTTTTTTCTATTATGCATTGTTTACAGCAAATTGCAGGCACTGAAAAACTCTAAAGCTATTTTACACACACTAAACAGAGGGTGAGGTTCTTATGTAAATTTTGGAATTCTATTACTTTAAAATAACACCACAGGGAGAGTCACTTAATTAATCCATTTACTCTTTATCACATGAATGCACATAGTATTTGAATCCTAACAAATACCTTCAGTTTAACTGTGAGGCATTTATCCATAAATCCGTTTGCTAAAAGCTGAATATTTCTAGCAAGCCCTAGACTATTGCTGTGTTCTGTAGGAATTGGCTGATACTGTACACATTCAGAATGTTTCTCATTTATAATGATTTTTTCATATGGAAACCTCCCTCCTCCCTCCCCCCTCCCCTTTAATATGAAAGAAATCTCCAATATTAATGGGGACTTACTTGTGGAAATACTGTACATAACCACAGTGTCTTTTTATATTTTATGAGCTGTACACTGTTTGCATTTTATAGCAAAATAATTGTTTCAGGATTCTAAAGCAGTCTGAGAATAGTCACATTACGTGTTTAGTCAGAACCTGTGGTACAGGAGAGAGACACTAAAGACATTTTTTTCATGAGCAAGTAGTAAAAAGGGGAACCCAACTGTATTTATTCATGAGTGTAAACGAAGAGGTTGGGCAATCTTAAGTTATGGTTCACCTTACTCAGTATGTCATAGTAAGGTGGGATAAAATGGAATTTAAACATTAGGAGAACATACAGTACAAACTCCAAGTGGACCTTGGGGTGAAAGTGCTGGTTAACCAATTAGAAGGTGAAAACTTTAGATCAAAATCATTCTGGCATTTATACAGTATTAATTTTTTCTCTTATAGAGAGAGAGCTCACTCCTTTGGGGAAAATGTGTGGAAGCAATATCTTGTATACTGTATGTGAATTATCCTGTAAGGACACAATGTAATAAAAAAAAAGAAAAAAATATAGGTATAATATGTATTCTTCACGTCCACAACTCAGAATCGGTTCTCAGGAGAAAAGATCATCTTCTATGAGGTTAGTAAGTAAATTAAATTGAAGAGCAAAAAGAATTTGTCATGAGTAACCTTTAAAATGACAAGAGATTGGAGGAGCTTCCTACCGTAGAGCTTCTGTAATGGAATTAATGCCGTGCATTCCTTTACAATTCTCAAAGGGTTTAATTTGCAGTAGCTGTCAAGACATTTTTCACAAGGCTATTATTATGGCACGGTGTGCTTATAGAACAGATAGCCATCTGCTTTTTTGCTTTGCTAGACAGGAGGCTGGGTGTCAAACTTGAAGCAGTAATATGTCACTGATGATAGCATCCTGCATTTTTCACAGAAACCAACAGGTAACTGGCAGGAGTAAAACATAAATGCTACCCTGCAACTAATATTGACAGGAAACTTTTCACCTTTGTTGGTGGAAGTGCTGTCTCCCCAGGGGGCATTGTATTTCTTTGAGCATACCAGTACCATTTTTTTTCCTTTTTTATCACTTAATAGTGATGATGATAGTCCACTGGACAAGAGTCAGATTTTGAGTTATTACAGTAAGGTTACTAGTATTTCCACATAAGCATGATGAATGATCTGTGTTGTGGCTTCATTTAGATCTTTCAAAAACAGACAATTTTGAATGAATAAAGTAACAGAAACTCCTCCTCTCTTTTGTTACTTTTCTTCTAATTCCTGGATGTTGGGAGGCCGTATAAGAAAATATAAATTCACTGTATCAATTCACTCAATTTTGTGTGCAAATGAAAAGGTCAAACCCACAAATAGTCTATTTCCAGTTTTCTATTTTATTGACACCCTATTCGGTATTGACTGTTTTTCAATTTGGCTTCATGGGTACAATTTTCATGTAATGCATCTGGAGAAAAAAGACTTGAGGACATTGCTGCACAACAGTGAGCCAGCCATCTTTCCGATGTAGAGGAATGTGCATCTGACAGGAGAGCCAGCACTGATTGGAAGAATAGTGCGTTTTGTCACTGCTATGGCAGTCTGAAAACTGCAGCTAAAGACTTCCCTGTGTTACACTAAACACAGAGGGAACACGAGCTGGGTAAAGCCCACGTGACTCTGGTAGAGCTCAGCCAATAGTGTGACACCACCTGTGGAATCCATGACATCGTCATCTCATGAGACAATCTCATTCTTATTCGCAGAGTAGCTCACAAAGTCACCTGTTCATTTCTATACCATAGCTTAATAAGGAAGTCATTGCAGCATAAGGGTGTTAAAATTCCTGAAGGGTAACATTTAAGGCTTGCATTTCATGCCTCACACAATATCCATCCACTGTGTATGCACGTGCACTCTAGCATGCTGCTCAAGGTAATTGCATCCTTTTATAATAGCCTGTTCTGTTGTCCGCAGTGGTTTGTGTTTGCAAAAAACCCACTATGTGCTCGAAAATAAATTGTTATACTGTATGTGGTGGCTAAGGTCCTTCTTAGTGAATTAAATCTCTGTAATCCAAAATGAAACAAAGAAAACCTTATACAAAATTTCACTTTGAAAATATCTCAAATTCACTTTTAATTTATGCGGCACAAATTGCCCGTTTCAGCACAGAAGTGGCTGACCAGGGTAGCAGTCACTAACGACAGCACCACTCTATCAAAAAGAAAAGGTGACTTGTGATCTGTAAGTTACAGATGAGTTTAATGATGACATTTTTGGTTAGCAGTTTAGTATAAGATTCTCATTTCTTGCTGCTATTACTGCCAGTGAAGCTGCACTTCATTATTGTTTCGCTAGTCACACTCTCTTGACATACTTACTCTTCTGTACATTTCAGAAACATCCATTTACATTTCAGAGCCATTAAAAATTGCTAGATGATGAGAGAGACAATTATCTGAGTGATGGTTGACTTTTGCTATACAGTATACCACAAAGAACTGAATTAAGCATTTGTATCACTTATTATTCTAACAGTAGTACAGATATTTTATCTGCACACAAAGAAAATCTGAACCAAATTTGCTGCTTATTTTGAAATATAGTGAATGCTTTCATCTATTTCTTTTGTTCCTGAACTTTAATTTAGCAGAAATGTAGATGCTCCCTTTTATTGGGTTACAAAATAAAATCCAAAGTCACTTTAAGTGGATGTTGCTGTTAAAAGCTTTGAGTTTTACTACCATTATTGATGACACCACTTACCATGTTTTATATAATCATAAAAGTCACCTTACCTCTTGGCCATTGGCAAACAGGCTTTTAACAGAAAAATATAAGCCACCAGAAAATCTAATGTTAGGCCTAAACTTTATTGTGCATGCATTTTATCAATGCTACCATAGTATTAAAATATTATGATATTCTTATCCGGGCTTTGAAACACAATATTGGTTTTGAGACAGCTGGATTTTTCACCACTGCAAAATTACTGACACCTTGAAAATGATAAATTATGAATAGCTGCTGACACTAAAACCCTTTGTGGAGGTGGTCTTGTGACTAATGAAGATGACAGCTTAAACTGGAGAAACGAACAGCTCAACTTCAGCCTTGCTCTTGAGAAAGATAACAGATGCTGTGCACTTTGACACTATGCCTAGACATACAGTGAGCGCTGCAATGTTTATTACATCTATCAAGCCTATGCAGATGAAATGAGAAGTGCTGTAGCTTTTCCATGTTAGCTTTTGATGCTTCATTTCTGAAACATTTACTGTAGTAGCAGGTACCTGACTTTAAAAACCAGAAAGTATCCAGTACTGTATAAGGTCTTGTCGTTATAGCAACCACAACCAAAGATTTTCCTCACACGGGTGCAGAATATTTTCAGAAACTTGTTGCATGGATTTTAAATGCTACTAATTAATACTAAAATTAATGCTATTTTTTTAAAAACCTGCTTCACTTTATACTGTCAAATCCATCTTTATTATTCGAAAGCATGCTAAAATGACACTATCGTATTCAATGAAAACACAATGACTGTTGTTTGGATGTTTGGATGTTTGCATTTGGATGTTTTTGAGGCAGTACGGGCTGTACAGACCTGGGTCCGTGTTTCCTTTACAAACACAATTGCATTCTGCAAGAAAATAAATACTAATAAAACATCAAAACAGTTGTGAAGTTGTGAAGGTCTGGCTGTGCTTTCAAGCTTTCTAACATTAATTGCTATTTGTTAGTCAGGAAACAGAAGTACTGTAGTAAAATAGCAAGGCAGCACATAATGCTTCATTCCTATTGTAGGAGTTATTGCTTTATCTAGAATTGATTAGAATTAGTAAATGAGCTGTTAATTAACTTGATTTTCAAGAATCCAGCACACCTCGCTAGGCAATTCATTAATCAATTTAAATTACAGAGGATACCAAATATCCTCAGATAATGTCTTCATTGATTTTTGGTAAAGCAAGAAAAAACGATGGGTTGTGGTAAGCTACAGTAGTTACTGGAGAGTTCTGGCAGTGTTTTTCCTTTTAAATAATCATAGCCTCAGCAACTGTTTAGTTTTCAGTAGTACTTATCCAGTAGTTTGGATTTCCCATTCAAATACAGTTGTTGAAATTTGAACCAACATCATAAACATGATGAAACAATAATTGTTTGGCAATATGTAATAAAACCAAGAACAGAAGTCACAATTATTATTATTTTTCATATACCAGGAGACCTGTTACTGTTAACTGTCTGGTGTGTGTCAACTGGCTTGACATTAGTACTGTAGATGTTGTGTTAAAGCTCAGAGCAAGCGTACTGTATAAAATTTGACAAAAAAAACAGTTTAATTGATCAACAATAAATTCAGCCTTTAGAAAAAGATGATTATAGTTTAGTGTTTACTTATAAAAGTTGTTCTATTGGGGCAATCAAGGACCAGAGTCCTCTGGTATGGAGAAACACATCATGTTAATGCTGCAAGACACCTACAGTAAGAATGAGTCTATTAGAATTTATGGGTCAATATGATACAGTACATAGTAAGAGACTGACACTTCAAAAATGATCTTCAAGTGGATCTAACATTTTTTTTTTCATTTAGTAATATGAAGAGCATTTGTTCTCATGAATATACATGGTTAAGTTTTTGAAATCATAAATTGTCATTGCTTTTCATCCAGTTATTGTGACAGACAAAATAGTGAAGTGCTTTGATATTGGCCTCACCACTGTGCACATAATGTAGCTGGTTAAAAATGACTTGCTTTGGGTTAAAAGTTTATTTGTCAGGTATCACAAATGCCCTGTGTGTCGTAAAACCATGTTAACATTTTCAATGCATTACACTGTTAAATTGGTTAGAAAATATCTTGTGGAGATCACAGTGCACCCTGGTAATATACAATGGAACATGATATTGAATGAATATAACATTCTAATACTTGTTTAGAGATGGCACATACTCTTCTCTTTCTGGTATTCTTTTTGATTACAACATGATCGGTAATATTAAAAGGCCCATGCACACTGTATGAAATAATGAGAATCAGCTTTCTTATCTGAAGGCAGCTGTTTGAAAGTACAGATATTAGAAGAAATCATAATTTATGGTGTTTTCACTAAAAAACGTATACAAACCAAGGCATTATTTGTGGAATTTTCCAAAACACCTCTCTCTTTGTGTTGGGACTTAAAGAACTGCAGTGACTAGGCCAGCTTAAGATGTCTAAGCCTGAATTTCTTAAAGGCAATTTTTAAATAATGTGACAAAAAAACTATTAAGTCAGCATTTTGCTTTTGCTTCTAATGTATCACAGTGATGTTTATACTTACACTGTTAGGAAAGTCTCCCCTGCAAGATGCTATGACCTATTTCCACCCAAAATCCAAATATAGTGTATACAGTATATATACTGTATGTTGTACAGTATATGTAAGTGCCACTGTAAATTATGCATAATTTGTATGATGAAAATTCACTCAGTATTTTGACTGATTGCACTTGTTGTTGATCATGTAAAATAGATCACATCTCCAACGATGCACAAAAAAGTGTAGGTGAAAAATGTGGATCGTTTATGGGCATTCTGCCCATGTGGAGTGTTTTTATAAGTATTTGTCAATCAGAGTTTTCGTAATTCTATGCTTACGAGAAACTATTTAAGTAAATATAATATTATAGCAATACCAAACAATGCTGTTTAGCAGAATGTCACATGCAGAGAGAAACCAGCCGTTAGAGTCTCAGATCCCAAACATCTTTGTTTGGTTTGATTTCATCAGTAAGGTTTAATTATCAAAAAATCCACATGACGTTTGTAATAATTTTAATAATAAATTTGTAATAATACATTTTGTAAGTAGATTTATAATCATATTTATCATATGTGTCACTGGAGTGTTTTCAATAGTAAGCTTAATGATCACATACTATTAAGATTCTCTGCTCTATTTTTTCTTTCTTTCTTTTACAACGACTTCTTCTCGTGAAATTATTAGTGTTTTCCTGTAACATCTTAATATTTTCTTATCTCTCATAAACCTATATTAATGTATTTAAGATATATGTACTGTACCTAAGTTTATCTTAAAATTAGTCTGACATTTCTGCTTACATACTGTAGAATATGTACAGTATATACTGTACTGGATATACTCTTAATATTTTGTGGAAAATTGGAATCATCAAATATTTTTACTTTTACACCTACTCACTTTGCAATATAAAACTGTATATGACTCAGCTTTATGGCTGCAATTCCTGTCGTACTCAGGAGAAATTGAGACACATAGTCATTCTCCTCCAACACACCTGCCTGTCAATTCATCCATATTGGTTATGTGGTTGTTTAGTAGCTCTGCATTTTTTGTCATCTACAAACACACTGTATCTAGTTTGCCAACTATACAATAAGCATTTTTGTATAGTTTACATATTTTTATTGACACATATCTTAAAAATATATCAGTAAGAATAGTGGGCATCAATTGGTACAGTATTTTTAATATCTTGTGTAGTAAGTATACATTGCCTTATCAAAAATAAAAACATTTCATGAAGGATAGTCATCAAAAACAAAGCGTTCCTTATAGTATCAGCTCCACAAGTTTTAATTGTACTGTGCACTGTGTTGCAAACATTAACATTTTTGTATGTGCACCAAGTGCAGACATGGAAGAGGAAGCTTTTGCAGATGTAAGAGTGTGCAGGTGTAGGATTTATGATCCCTTGGTCAATACCTGTACCTGGCTTTTCTCCAGAATAGATATTTGCCCAGACCACATGGATTTCTACAGACCCAACTTTCAATAATACTAAATGGATTGTCAGGTGTGAAGGTAACATAATGAGGAACATTTTCAAATGAGCTTAAGATATTTGTTTTGAAGACCAATGGTAGTATTCATATGCAATCTTACTTTACAGCACAAAGATCTCAACGTACAGAACCTTGATAGAAGCTGTAAGGATGAAAACATTAAGCATTGAGAGAGACAGCGAACTCCAGTTAATATGTAGTTTACGCTATGTAGTTTTCTAAGGGATCAAAAATGAAAACGCCATTGTCTTGATAAAGTTTTTGACATCTATTCAGATGTCTATGACAGTTATGACAGTATTTTTGTATTTCAGATGTACAGATTTTTTAATTTCCTTGTTGAACAATAAAGCACATTTTTGTTTCTTTAGTTTTGCTTATCTTGGTCCAGTTTGCACTTTGCCTTTTGCAGTTTTGAATACAGTATGGACCAAGTTGACAGATTTTTGCTTTCTTCAGATACAAATGTACTATATTCAATTTAGCTACCGTAAGAAGGATACTTACGGTACTTTACTCATGGTGTGAAGAAATCAGCAATGCTTGGCTAATGAACTGTCCATCAATAGAAGGATTTCTTTTTTAAATTGATTTCCACTAGTGTCAGACTAGTTCTATCACATCCTGCTAACTGATCTGCTTAAGATGTTATGTGATTAGTGCTATAGAGTGTTAGGAGTTCTCTATAGCATGCTGTTACAAACTGACATACAGTAATGGCCATGTTATCAGATACTGTATCTGCTTTTTACGCTTGCCCTGGATAAGGCAGACTTGTTTACGTTACTTCACGCAGTTGGATGGATTTCATCTTATAATGTACACTTATTATGTTTTTACTCTGCAAATACAGAGAAAGAGGCAAATGCAAGACTAAAATGAGCTTCAGACGTCTCTCAAGTTAAAGCACTTGTAGACTGGATTTCTTTTGGAAACTGCTTTATACAGTAGTTCCATAATCCCACTAAGGTGTCTCTCATCTCATATACTGATCCTCTGATAGACCTGACAGCTCAAAGTGAATCCTGCCATGACACTATATCCTTATGCCTCTGGCTTTTTGATTCTGGAATCAGGTGTTACAGTACAGGGGGATTGAGCAAGGATTCCCTGTGAGAACGTTTAGCCCTTAAGAAATCTCTGGAGAGAGGACCTTACCAACTCAAGATCATCAAGCACACTGAGGAAAATCTTGGAATGAAGTAACTTCTTATCGGCACAACAGTTGTGCCTCTTTACTCTTAATTACTTGTTAACTAATTTGTGCTTAAATTAAATGCTTCTCCCATTCACCATTGGGACTTGCAAAATAAGACAAGGGATTCTTAAATGGGCTTTGGGCTTATCTGGATAACAGAAAGGAAACCTACAACAAGATTTTGTATGTGATATAGGGTTCAACAAGGTTTTGCAAGTACAAATTGAAAAATGCACACAAAGTTCTCATACACTATATACAGTACATACAGTATCCACCATCAATCTAATTTCTTCAAGGAAATTGTAGTCTCATAATCTTTCATACAGTACTTCATTGATTTTGGACTACTGTATATCAGGTATGTGTTTTAATGTAATCTAAATCACAGTGAATTAAATATCTGCTTATAGGAGAAACAGTATACAGTACAGTACTTGTCTTTACTATTGGAGAGAAATTCAAGTTCTTAATGAGTGAGGATAATGTGCATTAAGATTGAATCATGTTTTCTGTATTAAGTTATTAATAATATTAACTTAATTAAGTTATTTTTGTTTAGATGCTTTTTTGTCCAATTAAAAAGTGATTGATTTTTTAATTAAAGTACAAGCAATTCACGATTTGTCCTCACTAATTGGAAGAATATCATCATTCCTTGAGTACTCTGACATTGCCACTAGTCCCGAGCTTGTCCTGATGAATAAGCTGGAATTTAAAAATCTGATGAATGACTGATATCAAAACAGATAGGTGAATTTGTGAATCTTTTAGATATAGAATTCTGTCTGAGTTCCTTATACAGCATTTACTGTATATACAGGGCTATTTGCCACGAAGGATCCCATAACACTTTACACAGAAGGGGACTCAACTACCTGGTGGATTGGTGGGAACAATGATTCACAAGCAGCCTCAGTAAGGAAGAGGAAATGAGAAAAATTACTTCACCTGTTGAATTAAGGGGGAACTTTAGGAAGAATGGATTGTACAAGCCCATAGTGTGATTTAACCAGGAAACAGGTGTTTACACCCCTACTCTTTTTAAAATTTCTGATTTAAAAGAGCATAATTGCTGCCTAAAAGGGGGGAGAAAAAGAACTTCATTCAAAAGAATACTTCATTTCATCATTCATCAAGGGCAAGCATTGTTCATGCAATATTGAACATATTTGTTTTCAGTGACATTGATTTTTGGCAAGAAATGAATCTAATTTACAGCATGTGTTTACTTGCACAAACATGTGTGAGACCCTGTAGAGAAAGTAAAAAAAAAAACCTGCCATTCTGTCATGACTTTGACATGAAGTAATGCCTTTCATTTGTGAAGGCAAATACTGTACTTTAGATACAGTATATACAGTATAGTTTTCTGGGATTCTAATTTTAAAATGGTAGACAGTGATAATGATTCTATATGTATTCTAGAAATAAAAACAGTAAAGTAGAAACCAAATAGTGTTGCTTTCATTTAAGATAGGTTTTTAATTTTATTCTAAATCTCTTTACTCTTCTCTAAGCGGAGACAATTATCTTTTGCACGTGTTGTATTTATTGTTTGCATTTTTAATTATTTAAAAGCTACAGGCACCCTTTTTCTGTTAGGACGGGTTACACTAATACAGTTCCTTAATCTCATCAAATGCATAGGTTTTTGGAGAAATCTGATTACTGTTATTAGAGTGGCTCTGTTTTAAAGTCTATAAACTAGAGGTAGCTTAGATCACAGGAGTAGATACCATATTTTCTCTGCTTATTAAATAAAGGTGTGATTGGCCTTAATAGTCACCTATAGTAGGTTTTAATATACTGTATAAATCTGAGTTTGCATGGTCTGGATTATTGTGCACACAATAATCATTGATTCAATTGTATATAAACTTCTATAGCTTCAGTAAGTGCTCTGGTGGCTTGTTTCCAGGTAATAAAGCAATGATGTCTGCACTCTTTTGTGTGGATGTCTTAGGGGACTTCCTGCTTCTTAAAAACACAGAAAACCACTTTGATAGTCCCACTTAGCTGTGCAAGACACACCTTTAACTGTCCTCCTAGCAGTCTTAAAACTGCTAATTAGACACTTAAGAGCATCCATCAAGCTTACACATTTGCCTTCCAGGCACAAAGCTCTAGGTCATATAGAAATTCCAAAATTCTGCAATATGTATCGCCAGCCTGTCACTATTAATGCACCAAACAGTCTCCCATTAATTCAATATGACAATTCAGTCAGCTTGAATGTCAGGAATTTTTTTTTCCTGTTTTGCTTCTGTGTCCATGTAAAAGCAAAGACTTCCTTCTAATTTAATGATGGACTTTGATCCTTTTCATCCACTCAAATCTAACTTGAGGATGCAATTGCTATCACAACACGAAGGGAAAGATGGCAGCTACTGAAGAGTCAAAAAGAGTTCAGGTGCTTTTGCTAACTTGGCAGGTTTTATTATCAACAAGCGGTATCTGTCCGGTGCTCCTGAGTGGCTCAAACAATAATAGCACTTATTCATTGTGTACATTGACCTCGTGAGTTCGGTCTTGAGTTATGCTACTAGCTGACTGTGAATTTCAGACTTTATAAAACTATCAGTCCAGTCTCTCCCAGAGCACTGTGAGGAGAGCTGTAGAGATTAGCATGAGTCACGAATGTTGAATTTAGGAATCTGCCATTTCAAACATACTGTATGACCTGTCGCATATATAATTTCACAAATTTTAAGGGGTTTATCCTTATTTAAGTAGAAGAGGAAGAAGAAGAAGAAGAAGAATTCTTACTGAGTTATTAGTCCACAATTAAAAAGAAATGAAAAATATAAGTTGTTTGACATCTACAGTAAGTCACAGATTTCCTATGCTGAAATATTCTGGACATTTTAGTGTACAGTACAAAATTAATTGGGACAATTGAGTTCATGCCATTTTTTTTATTTCACTGGCAGTTCCTTGGTGTAACTAACATTTAGCTTATACAGTGAAAATAAATTTCACTTATTTCATATAATGTATGATGTGTTGAACGCTACCAGTATTTTATTTTCGGTTTCTATTGCTGGCTTGATCATGGAAACCTTTGTTCAGAAAATAATAAAATTAAGGCAAAAATCATTTTGCTTCTATCTGATGGTTATTTGGCAATCAGAGCAAAACATGTTTCAAATTTAACATGAATGTTCTTTTTACTGAACATACAGTAATATGATTTATGAGTACTATTAATAGTTTTAATGCTTGCAATTACCACTTTGCTGTACCTGAACTTTGCCTTTGGGGCAGAGCTTGTGCTGCTACTATCATCTTGCAGCTTGTGCATCTATGCATTTTTATTTCCGTCCCTTAGGTTTGCTTTAAGTTAAATAAATTTAAAAGCTGGTTGAAACCTTGTGGCTCTCAGACTTTTAAAAACGTTCATTTGCACATAGTAAGCATTCTGTGTTCGATTTAGCTGAGCTGTATATTTAAAGGCTGGAGATAAAGAGTCAAAGAGAGGTTTTTCATTAGAATCCTTTTACATTTTAATTGATTTTTCCACAGGATATAATTAAAATTGGGATTTAGGTTGATTCTTGAATAAGTAAATCTGTCGCACTGGTGGGATATTTTTAGTTATTCTAAGAAGATTAAATAAAAAGATATATATATACTTGGTACCTGCATGCTGCACACACACTCATTATTAGCATATTTAATGCAGTATATTATAAGTGAATTGAGTTTTGGGATTTGCATCATTTTATTTCTCAAAGAAATATTGCTTAAGATTATATTTTTTGCATAATTCTACTATTTTCATCTAAAATGTGAAATTTGATGACCTGAAAGACCTAAAAAAAGTCTCCCCACACGCTAAACCACTTTAATGCCTGACAACAATTATGCACCAGGCACTCCACAGCAGAGCTGATCAGGTAAGAAGTGAGAGATTACATCACATTTTCTGGAGTGTTGCTGGATAACTGATTCTTATATGGCAATTTCTTATGAGATACAGTATATATATTTCAAGAAAAACAAGCAAATGGGGTGAAGAAATGACTGGAATCTGAGTTGTGCAATGCTGATTAAGAACTCTCTCTGTGATGTACAGTATCTTAATGAACTCTGGATCAGAGAACAGAGATGGTCCAGTGTTGCTAAGCATCTGTAAGGAAGTGAGGTACTTATTCACCAAGTATCGCTGAGGAAGTGAGTTAAACTATCACAGCTCTGACTTTTTTCTTTTTTTGTTTGTCTTCGGTCCCTTTGAAAGTTTCTCATCTTTAACAGAGTAAGCTCTGCATAATAAAAAGCTCATGTTAATTACCCCTTGGCTGCTTTCAGAAAAGTACTGTCAACGTGTACTGTAGCTGTGGAGCTGAGATTATTCTTCTGGGCGGCCTTTGCAGGAGACAGAAAAAAAGATAATGCAGGCAAAAGAAAAACCTTCAAAGCCTGTTCAAAGAGCCCTCAATCATCTTGTTAATTTCAGCCTCTTTTGGGGTCTGTAGTTTTAATATTCACAAACAGTCTTTAGTAGCAGTGATGTGTTAGGAAATACGAATAAAGGTTGTCTTCTACTTGGGACCAAAGGAAAATGGGAGAAGGATAACAGAATTGACAAAATTGCTTTTTGTTGTTTTCAGGACATTTAAAATGGGAAAAAAAGTTCTTGTTAATACCTTACAATGTAGTCATGCTTAGTGGACCATGTGGCTGTTATTGTGAAATTGATAACCATTTTATATGCTACATGTTGCATCTAGGAGACACCACATAATGTGGCTTCAGAATTTGCATTTCTTGTTCAGAGGAGATGGGGAAAGACTCATGTGTGCTATTGTCATGCAATTTATGCTCTGACTTGAGAATTTGACCTTAACTTTTGTTCTTTGTCCTTTTGTTAAACTGCAGAATTTCCAAGGAAATGTATAGAGTGATTCAATGGTACGTTATAAAGACATGTTGTAAACTTTCAGTGTTTTCTTTTATGTTCAGAAAAATAAGTATCCAATTTGTTGCCATGGTTTAACAGTATTCAATCACAGTGGACTTGGGTATTCGAAGAAAAAGTTACTTGTGCAAGGCTTAGAAAGATTGTAGTTCTAGCCAAAAATGCTGGAAGAAATATGTAGTGTATGTATGTACAGTATGTGTATGTAGTCAATGTACATTAACTTCAATCACAGAAAATAACCCATGACTAGATTTCTGTTTATAGCATTTAAGGTAAAAGAGCTTCTGCTTAGAGATGATCATTGAACAAGTCTCTTCATTAGCACAGGAATAAAAATGGGAAATAGGTGTTGCGTTCTTCTTTCTAAACAGAGCAATTATCATTTTGTTGAAGACTGAAACTTGGAAATAGTTGTTAAAAAGAGTGAGGTACAGGTATGTATCTTTCTACTATTATACGTTATGTATGATTTTGTGACAATGCAACCTGTAGCTGTGCAATTACCTTCATTAAGTGAATCAAGTGCATTAAAGACACAGTGAAAACTGTGTTTTCTTGGTTGGGCTTCATAAAATAATTCCATATGCAGCATACAGTAGAAACCAGAGTGCACTTGTCATGACTTCTATTCACACTCAAAAGAGAAACACCCAACACAAATACAAATTTATGGTGTGCTGTAAATCCATTATTTTTGTCCCTCTTCACACCCAGGTATTTCATTTATGCCACCAGAAATAAGACCAAACAGAAAAACCACAAACATGTAGTTGTGTGCATATTGCTTGCTTGATATTGCTGTTTAAAATTATGAAAAAAAAACTGTGCAGTTATGTCTTTTGATTTTACCAATCCTCACAATATACTGTATTGCTGGGTTTTCATAGAGAGAAGAGAAAAATGGGTCTGTATCAAGAGAATGCTGTTGGTGTCTATGGCAACATTTTAAATGTGTTAAGCACTAATGCTTTCCAGTACGGAGGAGTTAGTGTGACTAAAAAGAAGTATATTAGAATAACGATTGCATTATAGAAATCTGCTGTATCTTGTAAAATACAATAAATAATCAATAAACAAATATTAAATCCAGAGGTACTAAGAAGCTCTACTCACTTTTGTGTTTAAGTTTTGGTTAGTGCTTGCTACTGTATGATAGGCTCCAGCTCCCCTGTATTGGTTTAAAGCGGTTAAATAATGGCTGTATATAATTTTGTGTAGTCTTATTGTAAAGATTTAACAGTTAATAATTGCAGGCTTGTCAGCCCAGCTTGGGTTTCTTGTAGTTTATTGATCTGAAATATAAAACTATTTAGCATAAAATATTAGCAATTAATTTGAACAGCAAACTTATACAGTACATCTGATTTAATCTCAGTTTTGCTATCTTAATTTTGAAGTTTTCTCTTTGTTCCTCTCTCTTTTCCCCCTGTTAATCAGATGTTCACATATTCATTTAGGGGCCTAACTGCTGAGACAGTTGGAATTTTAAAAGCTCACCCCAGAAGGGTATTTAAGATGATTCCTGTCATGAGTCATAACGGAAAGACTTGTAGTTGCACTGTCTATAAACAATTAAAGGGGGAAACAATTGTATAATCCTGGGCTTTCTGACAGTGACTCCTGTGTCTGCACAGGGAGAATGGAGACCATTAGGCTTGCTTCTCCAACACGCCCACCTCTCAGAGCAATTCATCATTTGAAAGGCTGTGACAACTACAGGGAAAGCAGAGGATTTTGGCTCGAGGAGTACTGCGTCTCTGCAAACCTGCAGACATTTCTGTTTTGCTGAGGACTGAGGGAGCCCTGAAGGCCTAACAACCATCCTACCTTGGTGGCACTCAGCCTAATGTGCAAATGGGAAATCCAGGTCACAGTCATCTAGTGACGCACGACCAAGGTTTGAATCAGCAACATCTGGGCCATAGACCTTATCCTACATTTGCACAAATTTCTATTGGTTTGGCCACCCTGATGTTTGAAAAGGTTGAAAATATATTTTTACATCAATCTTATATAAGGAAAGCATTCAAAGAAGGTGCAGTTAATGCTAAAGACATTTTAAATGCGAACTGGATAAAACGAATTGATTCCTTTATTTTTCAGTGTTTCAATGATTTGAGGAATGCAAATGGATATTAGTGGGAAATAAATAGTGCCTTCCTTATTTCTGTATGCAGTCTTCAAAAAAACATTGCATGCAGTGCCTCATAAATATCACCTTCTCCCATCTCTTTCCCATCTGTAAATTGCACTTAAAAACATTTATTTTAAGTAAATATTTTTAAGGACAGTTTAAGATAGAGGGCTTTTCTCATCTTCACTATTTCTCTATAGCCATTGCAATTTAAAAAAATTCTAATTACTGACTTATCATTTTTATGATATTTGAAGTGCTGTGCAGTTGGTGGTTCATACTGTTTAAGCCGTTGTAATTAGAAAAGATCTATTATATTTCTTATTTGTTTTTTGAATACCAAATGCCTTGAGGCTCTTAAACAACATGCATGAATCCTTTTTCTAAGACTTCCAGACTTCCAGTACAAAACTCATAATTGAAAACACACTTTGCCAAACTTCACAGCACTGCTTCACCAAAAGAAATACTGTAAGTAAGAAATCTAGGTAGACCACACTTAACAAGCTTGGAATGGTATTTAGCCAAGATAGTGGGCTAAATATCCCTACTGTTTCAAACCATACTATGGTATCAGTAACGAAGCAAGGTGCTCAGTTTAACATTACATGTGAAGTTAGGCGCCTACTACTGTACATCACAGTGTCAACTTTCACAATACGAGGGCACTGGTCTGAAAATTCTGCTCTAGAAAGAAAAATGCCACCTACTGGTCAACAAACATCACTTACAAAGACAACCTGATTTTACTTTGTAGTCTCCCAGCCCAGAACATGACCAGACCCAGCCTTACTTGACTTATAAGATCTGATGAGATCTGGCTACAAGGTGGTAAAGGATGCAATGGAAGGGATTTATATAAATATAATTAAAATATTTGCCTGACAAAAATAAATGCAATAAATAAAATCTAAATCAACTATTACAAACAACGTGTGTCAAAGTTTTGTTGTTGTTTTTTTCCCTTTGCCAGTACACAAAGCTTGAGGGTACATTGTGTGTTTTGTGTGAATACTTTTAATTGTTGGTATCTGTGGAGGAATATGTGTCCCTTCCTTAGTGATTCATTTAAAGTTCCCCTCTATATAAAATATATCTTTTAGAATATAACACAAGCAAGGCTTTTTTGGACAAACAGGAATGCATAAAAAATGAATGCCATAAAACACTGTGCATATAGTTTTTTTTCTGAAAACCTAAACCAAAAGATGAAAAGATGTTTTGCTAATGCTCCGAATGCAAATTAGTTAATTGCATCACTGACTTTGATCTCTTTGTTTACTCTTTATCATAACTTTTTTTTTCTTATTAATTTTGTGCATCTACTGCACTGTATCATTTTCTTCATGGGAGAGGTACTTCAGTCTTCAGTCTTTGCTACAGTATTATCTTTCATTCTAATCAAGCAACAATTACAGCTGCCTTCATTAAAGGTCAAACTTAAGCACTTAAACTTTAAGTCTTAAAATAAAAATGCTCCGTTCTGCAACTGACTAAAACACCTCCCCGCTTTACATTTTCAGGCCTTTACAAACACTGCAATGAATAATAATAGTAGCTGGTTTAAATGTGCAATGTTTAATTGTATTTTCAACCATTCTTTTAAAATGAGAGCTTTGACTTACATTAAAATAACATCTTTCATAATTACCTGTAAGTACAGCAATTTCCTTGCAGACAAAGTATCTTGCAGGTATAGGTATTTCTGGAATACAAAGTACAGCTGCCATTATCACCATTACTATGGTGAATTGCATCACGTCATATAATTATAGTTACTACGTATGTTAGATCATTGGTAGATTTTAATGCATTTATGCATTTTCATGGATAGAGTTTCTGATGGATAAGGAATGATTACTGGAATGCGATTTTCATCATCCTCAGATGTGGGAGACAAAGGTGTGTCATGGTAAGATTTATCTCACCAGACATGACCTTCAGAAGATGAGATGTGTACATAAATTAATTCATAGGTCTGGCTGGAATGAGAGTAAGAATTGATTTTTTTTTATAAGAAAAGTGGACAATTTTAACAGAGCCATAATTTCAGATGGTTATTATTAACATTTAGATGAATCTGTGTAAGACTAATATAAAGTAACTGGGAACTAATGTTTGAATATCTTCTTGAGAGATATAGCAATCTCTCAATGAGTTCCAGCGTATTCACCTTTCATGCAAAGTGATGTACAGTTTATAGGCATAGCACTGATGTGCACACAAAGTTAAGCAGGAAACCTGTCAAGCACAGAATTAATAATATCTAGACTGTACAGTAGGTTGCTTCAAGCATGGAAAATGGGAAGTAAAACAGGCTTTGTCTTTTACCATGTTCCACTTTTAAGAAGAGGAAGCCACTTATGTATTGATATAATCTCTCTTTATATCTTTATATATTCATTATACCTTTTGACTTCAAAAGCAAATCACATATATTGTATATTGGGAGAAATAGTTGATTTGGGGTTGCGTCCGATACAATTCTATAGGAAGCTTCTTAGGGGGTACCACATCACTGAAGGAGCCCTCAGACCCTGCTATGTTCCACACAATGTTAGGCATTTTTAGGTTTGTTAATCACTCTCAGTTGAGCTTGTTGATGTCATAAAACAACTGGTGTTGATTCAAATTTGGTAAAGCTTTGATTTGTGTTAAGCATTCCCAGGATCACAGCCTAGGTCTGGAGGAATGAACGTTGACACACCTGCCATTTGCAAATCACATACTGTATGTTGTAGTTAAAGGTGAGTTTTCACTTGGCTGGCATAAGGTGCCACTGCTGACAGAAAGCTACCAGAATGTATTGGGATTAAAATTTGCTATCAGTTTGTCTTCACAAGCTCCCCAATATCATGTAATATCATACAACGTTGTATAACTTATGTAGCTGACTTGATCACACAAGCTTCATGTGTAGGGAGTAGTACCTCTTCATTTTTATCGAGGGGATGTTGTTCATTTTTGGTGTAGTACAGGTACTGTATGTGTCTTTGTTTAAGGGTGCTGGTACTGGAATTGACTAATGGTTTTCAAAATATTCAAACAGTTTAGTCATCCAAAATGGCCTTTCTTAATATAAATAATATTTTCCTCAGTTTTTGTCTGTTCTGCACAGATGCTTCTCATTACCACTTTGTTTCTGGATTTACTGTTCTTTGTGAAGAGGACCCATTAAAATCTCAAGAAAGAAAGTATCTTTCAGACAAAGCATCGATTAGCTGAAGAAAATTAGGATGTTAAAGGGTGTAATTAAATTGAGTTTTCCCAGGATTACCTCTATTTTACTTTATTAGACTATTGCACAACTATATAGAATGTCCCCTTGAGAGAGAGGCATTAGCTGCTTATAGAATTCAAGAACATTCACATCCTAAACAAGAGCAACATTTTATATGAATGAAAAAGGACTGATATTTGCAAACAAATTTAATATTATTTTACCGAGAATGTTATCCACTTAATTTCACTGCCTGGCCATCAGATGACATTTTCCACATTTTTCTTTAGCCTTAAGTAATTTGTTTTTCAATGGTAACTGCTACACTGTTAATTTGATCCAATGATTTACACTGTAAAGGAGCTGCAATTAACTAAGCACAGCTCTGAAAGCTGGTCTCAGAAACATCAATACAATTTGGTATTGTAATGAGCCGGTTGCAGCACGGTGAAGCCATCGCCCTCCCCTGCGCATAACAGGGACGTTGGCCACCCGGGCTGAAGAAGGTCTGCTTTAGCTCAGCCAGCAAGACCCCTGTTGAGCAACTCCGGAGACCCGGGTTCGAGCCCATGCGGTGAGGGATGAATTTAGGCGGGAGTGGCGAGGGCACAAGCCCAAGGACCCGAATTCGCTACAGTATTAATGGCTTTAAAAGCAATAATCATTTTCTTATCTAATGGGTTGATTATTTAGATCAGTATGCCAACAGTATAGCTGAGGTAGAAAAAATTATATTTAGTTAAAATGTACTATGTTTTCTTTGCAAAGAGTTCAGACTGGTATTCAGACCTACTATGGTATTTTAAATATCACATTTTAAAAACATGAATATGACTTCAAAACAGTTCTGTATAGCTGTATTATCTTTGTTCTATCTTCATGATCGTTTTCTGTCCTTTTTTAGAAGACATACTTTGTAAAGTTGTAATAATTGTAAATGCATAACCATGCTCAACTATGACAATTAAAACAACAATATTCTGTATGTACAGTATATGGAAGAAATTACTAGTCAGATTTGTACTGTAGCCTGGGCAGTTGGAAGAGGATCTGGATTGACAGTTTTTTAAGTATAAGCTGTTTTAATCTGAACTTCAGGTTAAGCAGTGACAGCCACACTGGGAATCTTCTTATGTTCCTGCATTGATACATTTGCTGATCCCTTGAGGAATCCCTTGAGGAATTCCCTTGTAATAAAATGAATTAGTTTAATCTCCATACTCTTCCCTAACAGTCAGATATGAAAAACTGTTGAATGGCACTTGAGCTCAGAAACAAAACGTTGATTTGCTTGATCCGTGTGAGGTAAAATCACACTGCTTTTTGGTAATTTGCAGTGTAAATGTTAATTACTGTATGTTTGCTATTAACTACTCTCTAGCAATATACAGTACTGTAGGATTATTCCTTACATGGGTTTGCCATACTGAAATGGTTATGAATAAAGACTGACATAAACATGAATATCTTGCCTTTACAAGATATGAAGATGGATAATGGAATCTGCATCTGTCCTTTGCCCTTTTAATTATGCATAGTAATATTTGTCACAAAATGACTCACCTGTAGTCTAAACAATCTGTTTGTTGCAGTGTTACTGTTCTTTTTATACTGAAGGGGGCAGCCTTGTGTTATTATTGAGAATGGGATTTTTGTCACCAGCTAGCTGTTTCGTTTATTCAGATATTTTATTCTATGGTACGATTTATGAAAATAACTTTCAATCATCCTGTGAGATCCATCTGTCTATCTGTCCATCTCCCTATTGCATGCAATCATATGTAATGATATAATGTAAACATGTTGAAGATTAGAATTGTAGGATATTATCAAGCACAGGACTTGTACAAACAGTATTCTGTCCTGATTTTCCTGCATGCTTACATGAAATCTTTTAATATATGAATTGTATAATTAGAGTAACGCCCCTGCTATATCTTGAAGAGATCCCCCATAGGAATAATCCAGATTAAAATATTGGTTGGAATACCCAGCCTGGGCTATTAAATCAATAGGTTATACATTGTAGTGCAGGGCTAGTAATGTTGTGCTCTAGGGTTGGAAGAAGGCAAAAATAGATAAAGTAGTCATCCTCTTGTCAGCACAACCTGAGGGAGCCAAACTGATTCTGTGATGTCTCCACTACACACTTCAGTGTTTCTCTGTCAGTGTGAGCTATCAGTGGTGTGGACCACTGGCAAAAAAGAACAATGTCATCCTACAGGCTTTTTTTTTTAGACAACTAAGTTTCCCATCTTATTGCAAGAGTCTGCTGACATTTGATTAGCTTGGCAAACTGATTTCAAATCTTTTATTTTTTTCTTAGACTATTTTATCCAGCATTCACTGAAATGCTTTCGTTTTGTGCAATACATTGAGGGAAATGTTCAAACTTACACTTACTGTATATACTGAGTGCATCTAACACCAAACTGGAAGATCACAGTCATACTGTAGAAACGAAATTCCTTTAAAATAATTTCCAGTTCTAAGCTATAAAGCACCAATTCAGAAGATCATAACGATAAAAAGGACAGGGGGTGGTTACTCCTCTGAATGTTAATATTCAAATGATTCTTAATGTGAAACTTAATCCCAGATCTTCACAATAACTCTTCTTATATGCCTCAAGGGACCTATATTTTATAGTAAGACCTGTCAACTGGATCCATGGACCCAACATCATGTAAAGAAGTTTCTCCAGTTCTGTCATGAAACTAGCTGCACTTAATTTCCATTTATGTTATCTTTATGAGCCATACCTTTTTGTTTTTCATTCTAATTTAATGTAATTGTTTGATGTGAATGACATGGAACCCGTGAAAAGTCATGACCCGATCTGCAAACTGCATGAAACTGTATTTGATAAGAGCAACAGGGAAACTAAAGTGCCATACAGTATATAAGGCACTGGATAAAGTTTATTTTCCTTTATGCACAACTTTATTTTCTCCGGTTTAGTGAAGAACATTTGTATGATAAATGATTCATATCCTCATTACAGAATTAATGAAAAAGTGATTTTTGTTCTTCCTTCAGGCAGTAAAGCCAGTGGGGCATTAAGCCATCACGAGCGATGACCTTCTCTTTCATTTCCTTAGCAGCACTTAGACTAGCCGAGGGGGAAGATTTTATCAGGGCTCCAGCGTCAGCATAGACAAACAAAATGAGATTTTATGCAAAAGCAACAAGAAAACAATTATTAAATGTATATTTCTTACAGTGATGACTATGGACGAAGTCTGCATTTTAAAAACACTGTAAGGTATTTTCTTTACCCAAAGCTCAATGCTTTCATCCACATGTTCAGTGTGTGACAGCCCTGCCTCTCAATTGTGGTTTTGTTACTTTGAGAGACATGAAAGAAATGCGATCACTAAATGCTAAAAAAAAGTAGTACTTTAAAAAAAAAAACTTTATGAATTGAATGGTATGCTGGATTGCCGTTGTGACTTTTGACTCCTAAGTAAATATTCATCCATCTGTTGTCAGAAAGCCAGTTATCTTGCCAAGGGTAGCAGCATGCCAGAGTTTATCCTGAGACATACGAGATGAGACGGAGAGCACACAGCTGCCATAAGTAAATATTACGGGGAATTATTAGATTGTTGTTCATTATTTGAATGTACTGCACATTTGAAAGCTTGTCTTGTTTTTTTATTTGTGTTATAAGTTATTTAACTAAAAGATATTGAAATTTAACATATTACAGTATAAAAGGGTTTGCAATCCCACCTGTAAAAATTCTGTAATTCCTGTACTGAAGAATAGTATACTACTTCAGTTAAAGATCTGATTAATACATTTGTATTGATTGCATACTAAACTAGTCCTCGGATTTCCTTCATTGCATTATTGCATGAAATTGATTTTTTTCACTGAAAATAGCCTGTATAAGATTTGTTTGTGCAAATGGATTCTTTTCTCTCTGTATTGCTGAACAGAATAACTGCTTTTCTTTTCAAGAGATGTTCTGGGCAGAGATAGGAGCTGGTGGTCTTTAGCTTCATGTGCTGCTTTGCCCTGATCTGCAACAGTCTCTTCCCCTCAATACAACTTGACCTGCATGATGAAATAATCAACTCATGTAGATCTAATAATCTCTTCCATTGACTGGCTTTCAGTGAAAATCTATTTTTTTATCTATACATACTGTACAATTTATTACTCTGTTTCACTGTATATTACACAGTTCAAGACATTTCAATATTTAATTATTCAGGAGGAAACTAACATATCAGGAGGTGGTGTTAAAGTATTTATAAGTGATTGAGTAACCTAATTGATTTAACTTTTGAAGTGACTTGTGGTACTTGTGGTGCTGCACTACTTAAGGGAAGCTTAAAAGCTGACGCTGTTCTTGTAAGACAATTTTGTAGCCGAAAAATGTGCACTTACCCATTATTTGAATCTACTTGCTGACCTGAAGATTTCCTACTGTATTTGCTTGTGTATCTGCTTGATACCCCATCAGAATGAAACAGACATTCATTGACCCTACCTCTCTTACTTGATGTAAGTTTGAGACAGAACACATGCATTATTATCAGAGGGTTGGAAATGTGAAGTTATTGTACTTGTCAAAACAGACAGATAGGACATTTATCTGTAATTAAAATCAGCTGTATTTAAAAGCTGATTTGACTTGTTCATATGGGACATGAAAAGTGTGCTTTTATTGTGATTTGTTGAAATTGCATTTAACAAATAATTCAATTAAAAAAATGTATGAGTTGGAAGGGAACAGATTGCTGAACAGCTGGCCAATATGAACTGTAACTGCTTTGTTGCTAAGAAGTTGCCTAATGTTTCTTTTTTCTTACGTCACCCTGCTAAAAAATAACAGGATTTTGTGTGGTCAGTTCTATGTCATTTCTAATACATTACGTTTTGATTACAAGACCATAGACTGTTTTTCATGTAATGTACTGTAAGCAATTCACCTGTATTTTCAGGGCCTTGAAATATTTTATTAACTAATGTAAGATAAAATGAGGTTTGTTGACTTGAGCTTCTTTATTTCTGTTAAATTATATGCTATATCAGAATATGAATAAACTAATAAGTGTGGTCACTCCTTCAAAGCATATTCAGCTACAGGCTGACATCAAATGGAGTTTTTGCATTTTCTCTAGTGGCCTCCTCCAGGAAAAGTGAAATTGGTGGTTTTTTATTTAATCAAATTAATAACGTTATCTCCACACCCACCTACACAAACAACCTTTCTGCCCCATTGGGGATAGTTTATGACGATTAAAAGGATTTTGTAGTTATATGATTTTTTTTGTAGTTGGATTATGTGTATTGTATAATTCGGTACAGTACTAAGATGGTGGCCAAAGGCTTTTGCACCCTAATGTATTCCAGTGCTGTCTTGCAACATTGATTTGACTGCTACTGTATATAGGTTAAAGTAAAGAAATGCACATTTTGATTAATATGTTATTTTCTATATAAAATGAATTGACTCCGCTAATTTTTTCAAGTTCTTATGTTGGTGGGCAATTACATAAAGAAGCACAATGAATAATAAATATAATACCACTAATTAAAAAACAGCACTTCACAGCAACACATATTTCATATTTCTGAATTCATACTTTGGGACCTGACATACAATTTCAGTAGATTTCACCTACATGGTGTATGTTAGGTGTTGTGTCTTCGGTTTGTCCTCAGGCCACTTTTAGTGCAGTTCCCAGTCTGCGAAGCACTGCACTAAAAACCAGGTAAGATCTGAATGTGCATTAAGACATCAGAGATTGCATCTACTAAAAGGGAATATATAATCTGACAGCATTGATTAGTTCTGGAAGACACTGCAGTGCTCTAGTTAATGATTCCCAATACCTTTTCTCACAAAGAGAACTAACATCCAAAGGGATGATATTTAGAATTCTCAGGGTATTGTTCAACAGATGTATACAGATGCCTTGTGCCAGTTGCATTATGTAATTATGATTGACAAAGAGATAGCTGCACTTCAGTACATTAAGTGATGCCCGCTACTTTATCATGTAGTTTAAAGGGTCACCAAAGTCCGTAACTTGGTCAGTGGCCCTTTCCACAAACCTGCTCCAAGGTGAATAAACTACATTTTTCTATTAACCCTTGCCTTCTTGGTTATTCAGAGAAATGGTGTGACCTTTGGTGTGGTCTTTTAAAGGAACCAAATAACAAGTGTAGTGGTTCTAAAGACTTTTCCCACCCCTCCTCAAGTGCTGAATTTCAGTGTTTCCAGATGATCAGCAATCCATAAATTGCAAAAGCTGGTTTATGACAATATACTTTATCAGAGGCAGACTATGCCCTTTGTTGTATAAATAAAAAAAAAATAACTGTTCCCTTTTTTATGATTATCATGCTGATATGACATTTGGAGAAGGGTTTATTCTAGGCCAGATACTGTAAATGAAAATTGTACCATTGGTGAAGTATGTGTGATAAATGACGAGAAAAGAAGAGGTGTTTTAAGTACAGTCTTTTGTGTCTCCAGTTTCTTTGTTTAATTAGACAAATTAAACATTGCTTTATGGTTTTCAGAATAAAGACATTTGAAGGTTCTTAACCCACTTAATGTTAATTCTTGTATTACTGAATCTAACACCTCTTTTTCAATATAATGCATAGAGTATTGCACTAGAATTGTAAACACTAGGGTAAATTCAAGAGATTTTACTGGAAAGCTGTTACTTTTATAATAAGAAGAACTTTGTTTAGGTATCCTCTTTTGGTCCATGTCAGATGGAGGTCTGTACTGGTGCAATTTTATGCTGGTTAATAACAGCAAATTTTGATAACATAAATGTGACTAATAGCTTTTGATTATTTTTAGTTGCACTTAGGGGAAATGACAGTATTATCAGGAATACTGGAAGATACTTTAATATTCTGCAATTAAATCACTCTTAAAGAGTTATTAGCATGTGCTGTAGGTTTACAGGACAATTACTGAATCATATTCCAAGAAGCTTTCAGTCTCGGTCTTCAGCAAAAGTGACATTTCACCTTTAGTAAAGGTGCATTTCTTAAAACCTTAGAGTGGTAATTCAAAATTCACAAGCCTTCTAAATACAGTAAGTGCTCTTTTTTGCATTCCTCACTTAAGTATGTTCTTGCATCAATAATGAACATTGCATTTGCCCCTAAAAAGTAAATATTCCACTTTGTCTTTCTTAGGGCATACTGATTTAATCAAACTATTTTCTTAAAACAAGCATTTTTGAATTATTCATGTGCAAATGTATAAAAAATACAATATATTGTATAATTTCCATTTTATGGTGCAAACGTTCATTGAACAATGTACATTTTAATATTTTTCTTGGACAATGTCTGTGCAATACTAGTTTAATTAAGTCAAGGGGGAATTACCTTTTAAAAAGCTGGATCTGTACAAAAATGTGGAAAAAAGGAAAGTACAATTTAGGTCTCCAAAGACATGTATCAAATGTACTTCCATCTAGGGCTAATCGGGCCTTTTATCCCTATTTACTGTGAGGCTTGTCCATGTTGCTGCAACCTGTTAACTGTTTTTTCAAATTTAAAAATATTCAAATGTATTATTTTCTGCCAATCTCAGTAATCATAGAAACCTCAATTATAAAACTATCAACACACTGTATTCCTTAACAAAAGAGAAGATATGTACACAAATCTGCCAAATTTAATCTGTCCAGATCTGAAGCTGCTTTGCTGATTGTGTGCTGCGATTTGGGGAATCCCAGATTAGAATCGGCAATGCCTGGATGATAGGACCCAGGGACTACATTCAGACAGGTTCCTTCATAGAATCTCTTGTAAGGATGTCATGTTGTGTAGCTGAAATGATAGTTCTAAAAGCATTAATACAACCATAGAATTATTAGGTCTAGTACTCATTATACTGTATAAGCTGTATTCTTAAACCAAGGCTAAAACATTGTAATTATTAGATAATTTCCTTAGAAAATGTTAATGTCTGTATTTATTGACTGTAGCGCAGTCAGTAAGTTTTACTATAACTAAAAGATACTGCCCTTTTGTAAGGACAAAGATCCATTTTTGCATTTTGAAAGGGAAGCTTATTTTAGAATAAAAGTAGGAGCATAGAATGTCAGTCAATAATTTAGCTCCTACTTAGTGCTATACTGTATGGTTTCTCCATGTTTGTATACTGCTGCAATTGATTTTCTTCCCTCCAGTTTGGCATTTAGTTTTGAAATGTCCCCAAAAATGTATAACCATATATTGCTGTGCACAGCCTATCACCAAGTCTTCAGTATGACTGAGAAAGGCTTCAAAGTACAATGGATTTTGGAAACAGTGGTCTGATCTGTTCACCATTAAAAACATATGCTCTGCTGCAGGCTTTGTAAGCAAGAAATATCTTTGTGAGCTAAAAAAATATTTGTTTAGAATTCTACAGCAGAGCAGAACTGTGTGATTTTGTTATTTTTTAATGTTTGTAGTAACCTCTGGTAGTTAAAATGTGGACAATGAATGTGGAATTCCCTTTATCTTAATAATTCAAGCTTGAACTCGTTGTAAACGAAGCATTACAACTTTTCTATTGAAACTACTTTGAAATGTATTTAAAGAAGACTTCTTCAGACAGCAGTCCATTTACAAAGATTAATTTGCTTATCAATATAAAGACCACCAAGCACTTTTTTAAAGATAGTAGGCAAGGAGAAGCTTTGAGGAGTAAGCCTATAGTACTGGATTGTGATCATGTTTTACAGCATTGTGAGCTGGTAAACCCTTTATCTTTTTCTTCTAAAAAAAGAATCTGGTTATAAAAAGTGGGATTCTTCTGGGCATGATAACAGTGTTGTTCCAAAGAGAGGGATCTTGAAGGTCAGTCTTACTAGTGTGATCTTAAAACTTGACCTGCCAGTTTTGGCATGGTCTCAGACGAAGATGGAGAGATGGATTTTTGAAGTCATAATCTTGGAGATTACTAGATGGATTCCCATCCCAACAAAAGGCTCTTGGATTCCTTTGTAACTCACTTGAATAAAAAACCCTGAGGGAAAAGAGGACTTACTTTGTGCCATTTAATTTAGCTTGACTTTAAGCACTAGCAACAGTCTTTTATCATAGTTGATGTTGAGTGGATCAGAAGGATTATAAAATACTTTAACAGTCTTCCAAAGTGAATTGAAGTGGTCACTGTGGAAACAGCCAATGAGCAGCTCTTGTATCTTATTGTAGTTAATCAATAAGAATAGTTCACAGCATTTTGGATATTTTAATATGGAAGATTTAATATGGAGGACAACAGTGAGGAGCAATTGTGGAAAAAAAAATATTTTTCAATTTTGGAAAGGCAACTTGATAATAAGCATCAACAAAAGTTTATCAACTTCTATGATATTACGTACAGTAGCTTTTTAAAACATTTATCTTATACTCTTGCTGGAAAAAAAGACATTCTGACTCATGTATGAACTGACAAATGGCATTTTCACGTTGACATCTGGTGATATAAATTCCAAAACCCTTTAAAGAAATTATTTTATTGTAAATCAGTATTGTAATTAAAATAGTACAATACAGTATATGATGTGTGTGTATATATATACTGTATACAGTATATATATACTGTACATATACACATACAGTACTGTATACAGTATACACAAGTACTGAATACAATATATAATGTATATACAGTATGTGTCCAAATCTTTGGTGTGCTTACTTAACCATTTCTGACAAATATTTTGCTTCAGTGAAGAATATGTTGCACTCAACTGAAGATCTTACCCCACTTAAGCTTGAAAGCGTGCTCATTGAGAACACCATCTAACACATCATTTCTAATAGTAGAATACTTGTCCAAAAATAGAATGTTACCCTTATTGGTACATTCTCTTTTTTTTGGTGTGCTTTCTTAATCATTTCTGCCAAATATTTTGTTTCGGTGAACCATATTTTGCACTCAAATCAGTGGAAGGTTGCATTAATTCTTTGAAGAAATTCTGAGCCCTAACCCTAACCTAGCACAAACCCATAGCTAGGGTTAGGGTTAGGATTCCTGCAAAACGTAGATACTTTTTGATGGTATGGCTGTGTTTTAGGGCAGAAAAGACATTTAGAAAAAGTGTGTATCTTCAGAATTTTTTTCTTCCATTTTTAGTTACAGAGTATTGCTCAAAAAGGGTATTTTGCCTAAATTGACCTAAAGGTAAAAGTTTGGAAAACTGTATAATACATTTCAAAATCTTGCCTTTGTAATTGAATGCCCATGCATATTAAACAAGAAAGCCCATATTTTGCGGGTTTTCCTGACTCTTACCTCGGTTAAGCTTGAAAGCATGCTCATTGAGATCACCATCCAACACAATATTACCACTAGGAGAATAGTTATCCAAAAATAGAATTGTACCCTTATTGGTACATTCTCTTTTGTTTGGTGTGCTTTCTTAACCATTTCTGCCAGATATTTTGTTTCAGTGAACAATATTTTGCACTCAAAGCAGTGGAAGGTTGCATTAATTCTTTGAAGAAATTTTGAGCTCTAACCCTAACCTATACAGTATTGCTCAAAAAGGGTATTTTGCCTAAATTGCCCTATAGGCAAAAGTTTAGAGAACTGTATAATATATTTCAAAATCTTACCATATGCATTGAATACACATGCATATTAACCAAGAAAGCCCATATTTTGGGGGGTTTTCCTGACTCTTACCTCAGTTAAGCTTGAAAGCAACAGAACATTACCAGTAGCAGAATACTGTACTGTATACAGTACATTTAAATATAAAGTGAGGACACTTTATACAGTACCTTTGGATATTTTTTTGCTCTGGTTGCAGTTTTGTTACATTAAGTTTTTTTAAATATGCTGATGTTCTGTACAGTATACAATATTTCCTGTGTTTAACAGGAATTAAGACTTTTTTTCTTTGAAGACATTTTTGTTGCTTTGCGTTTTTGACCAGCTTATCATCGACCAGTTCAACTTTATTTTTTCCTTCTGTAATACATAGATTTAAATTTGTCCTTATCTATCCAGAATCTGAATTACATTAAGGATAATCCGATATCCCAAAAAGTTTGGGTGATGATAAAAGATTTCATAGACCTATTCAAATAACGCAGAAAGCAATTGGATTCAGTATCTGCAAGCTTGATCTGCAGTTTATGTTCCTGGATACCAGATTTTTCAAAGCACAAGTAAAGAACAAGCTTAATTCATGAGATATACAGTACTATAAACATTTCATTTTCCAATCCAATAAAAGCTGTTTAATGTCTAGCTTTATTTATCAGCAAGACACAATAAGGAAACTACTGTATGTTTAGTAAATAAGTAGTAAACAATCTGTAAACATTTGAGGAGTGGTTTGAATCCTTGTATAGTATCCAAGAAATAAATTAACTTCTCTTTTTATAAGCATGATTTTCATATGCAAGATAACCCAAAAAGTAAGGATATTGAATCCCTAGAATTTGAAATCTGAACCACAGTATTCCTTGGATTTTTAATGTTTTAAGTATGTAAAAGATAAAGTGATTAAAAGATGTACCTTCTTTCTTTTCAGTCTGGCTTTCTTAACTGCCTATTGCCTTTCTATAACTTAAGCAAAAAGAGAAAAAATGATTTGATACTTTTAAATGTTTGTCAAAACTGCAGTTTCTTGTCATTTAATCTCACACTTGCGGTGGGTTGCAGTTTATGATCCTTCCAAAACTTTTCTCGAAGGAACAGTACCATGCACTGTGTAATTTCAAAGATGGTGAAAGCTTTTTGACAACATGCTTCAGATAAAGAGGTCTTTATAATTTTTAGTTTAGAAACTTTTCTTTGAAACTCGCAGGAGACGCATCATGCCGCTGGGGAAATAGCGATTAATGTACTGTCAAACCAAGTCTATGCAAATGTAGGTTTCCACGAGAAATAACATTTCTTTTAAAATAAGGAAGTGCATTTCTTATAAAGAAAGAAGTTGCAGCTTTGTTTTAGGGATTTGTGTAATGAGAATGAAATGCAATTGGTAAATGCCAAATTAAACTGTTTTCTCATATCTTAAAAAATATGGGCAATGATTTGTTTTTTCTGAGAAGTTATTTAATAAAAAAATACTTTTTTTTCCATAAAGCCCCTTTTTTAGAACATGAGAATGGGAGCATTTGGGAGAGCATTTGGCCCACCTGCCCCATTCCATAGTAGCTTATTGATCCAAGAATCTCATCCAGCGGTTTCCTGAAGGAATCTAAGCTATTGGCTTCAACCACATGGTTGGGTAGCTTGTTCCATATTTCCAGAACCCTTTTTTGTTTGTTGTGGTTGATTAAAGTCTTCATTGGAAAGTCAATAAGCAACAATAGCTGCAAAAGGACATAACGATCATGGGATTTAAGATTTAAATATTTACCATGTACGATAGCTGTTGTTCTCAATGATCAAGTCTCTTTTCTTGCCTTTTAAGCTGCTGCTTTGATTTTAATTAGGAAAATGTAACTGTCATTGTAAATGTGACATGCAGTTATTAATTAGCAAACAAACAGAAGCCGGCACCTTTTATTGATAAAAAATGAAATCCCTTAAAGTTAATGGAAGCTCCCAGACCTCTATTCTTCGTAATCCAAAAGATTAGCCTTCTAGAAAACAGTCAATCCAATAATGCATTGCTGACATTGACCTGCGGCTGCCTACAATGAGGCTTTCTGAGAAACTAATGAAACTCCTTTATCAATGTGAGTTACAGTTAAAGGGAAAGAGGGAATAAGAATAACAGTAAGTTGCACACTTAAAGCGCTTGCTAGCAGAAGGGGGGTGAGAAAATGAGTGTCATAATACTGACCAAAATTTGAGAACTACCTTTTAGGAGTAGCAAAATGTACCTTTTAATTAAGAATAACAGTCAAAATTCAAAGCCATCACAAGCATTGGGGAAAAAAAGGCTGCGTTTCACCGGTATCTCTAGGATGTGAACTGATAACCATCTGAGACTTGGCAAAGCCAGAGTCCTTTTAAAGAGGTTTGACGGATTAATATTCTGTGCATTTCTTCTTTAAAGACAATCTTTCTACAAAAAGCCAGATTGCTTTTGAAGACCATGGCTGACATTAGCCCAAGGTTAATGAAGAACAAGTAATGTAGACAAAATGCTTATGAGCCTCTCTAATGTGGCTTGAAAAGAAGTGTACTGTACTTTATTTTTAATTGTAGATCTAGATATCCACATCTGAGGTCAGTGTTCCCAGTAGGACATTAACTTTATTGGAAAACAAAAGCATGATCAAGTTCTTGTTGCTTATGTACAATGAGGGAGGGGGTTAATAATGAAAACGTGCCTAGCATTTTCACAATTTGACCCAGAGAATTTGGCAGATGTTCAGTCTATTTTACATTAAAAATCTTCATAAAACCCACAGTGTGAAGTTACTGTTGGAAATAGTTATTTTTCCATTAAGGAATAAAATTGAATTCTAAAGTAGGTAGTGTTCTTTGCCATTTGTCATACTACAGTATACTGTATATGTTGGACAACAACTGAGAATAGGCATATGACATTTGACTGAACAACTCTCTAAGTCTTGATGGCAACAATCAATGTTATGTCCTACAATTAATACTATACAGAGATTTCCAAGTGGATTTATATCTGTCTTGAAACTAACAAGTGACTTTTTGGACTTTATTTTCCACTGGGTATCAATCACAAACAGTACTTTGATTACAGTATATAATTCATAGAGTTTAAATGTTGTATAACATATTAAACAATGAAACAACTTTAGCAAAAATCTTCATACCAAGTCTCCAACATCCAATACAGAAACAGATCATAATCAGAAGAATTAATGCAATATTAATTATTTAAGTATTAATATTAATTATATTATGAGTTCCCCCTGGTAACTGATAGAGATTTACAGTACAGTTATACAGTGTATAAGCTACAGTATGTGCTTGATAAAACTGGTTTAGCACAGGCAAATAAAAAAAGCAATGATTTATGATTGTAAAGCATGGGAAAGGCATGTACAGTAGCATAAGCATATTAAAGAGAAGCCACAGACACTGCAATGATACTGTTGCTAGGGGCATTTCAGGACATATGTTCTATAAGAGACTTGTGTACATTTTGTTTGATTTTGTCCTGCCTGTAGTCTAATGGGAGACACAACCTCCTCATATACATAATCACTTTGTAATTACAAGAAGTGAAAATACTGTGCACCTAAAATCCCTCCAGCGATTTGCAGGGCATTTCAGGGGCTTGGATATTAAGGAGAGTTTCAGTGTAAAATAGTCTCCTGTTGCATCCTGAAAGTGACTATGTACAGTACATAAGGACATCTTGTGCACAACTGTTGTAGTCAACTGTCGCACAATCACTAAAGTAAGAAAACCTTTGTATACAGTATCTGAAACTATACAGTATGTACTGCATATGCGTTTGATGGCAGTGAAGTGGTTAGTATTGCTGCCTTGCAGCACTGGGGCCCTGGGTTCAATTCCAGGGGTGCTATCGGCATTGTGTGTCTATGTTCTCCCTGTGTTTGTATGGGTTTCTTCTGAGTGCTCCAGTTTTCTCCCACTGTCCAAAGATATACTAGTAGATTAATTGGCCCTGATGTGAGTGCATGCATGTTTGTACAGTGTCTTTGCATAGCCTGTGATGGACTGGCATGCCATCTGGGGTGTGTCATGTCTTGCACCCTTTACTTGCTGAGAGAGACTCTGATTTCCCCATGAGCCTGTTTTGGAAGGGGTGGATGTGTTTGCTGCATTTGCTGTAGGCATTTGGATATTAAATTTATGTTAATGTTATAGCACCAAGGGAACTGCTAGAATTGAGGATGCTTTAATGTCTATAAACTAGACGTGCCAGCTCTTGGAAACTGTAAGGCAGCAACACCTTGAACCCTGAACGTACTGTAATGGAGGATCATGACTACTGTACCTTACATGATTATTTTCATAAATAGAGAAAAAGACGGACATGGAGGGAAAATAAAATACTGTACATCTTATACATGTCTCTGTACTGCATCTCATATGTATTCAGATATGATCAGATGTTGTTTTATCCAACCTCTGCTACAGTTAATAAACATTCTGCACCTTTAACAAAGAATAATTAAATGAATAATGTTGACTTGTAAATCATCGTCACAATTTATCAGTGTTTCAAATGATCTAGATCTAGACCTCTAATTAGAAATCTAATAGTTATTTATAAGGGAATAATATTAATAATAATAATCACAATCTAAATCTTTGTTGTGCAGTCAGATATCCCATAAAGCCACCTTTTAGCCATAAAAAAGAACATATTCATCATAGCATTTAGCTCCTGTCAAATTTAGGGAAAATATGAAACATGCACTGATCAATGTGACTGCAAAAAAACTGCTTTAAAGTTTACATTCCATAGCGAACGCAGTCTTTCATCCTGGGCTGTGCAGTAAAGGACTATTATTTGTAACTTGAACTAGTAGCACGGAAATGGACTATTCAAGGGTTAATTTTCTTCTTAGTCATGAAATCGGAGTTCTTCTAGGAGAGACGTACTGAGAGAGAGGGGGCATACGAAAGTGTAATCTAGACGATTAGGAATTCACAAGCGCCCTTTCTCTCTCGCTCTGTGTGATACTGCAACGTCTTACTGTACTTCTGTGCTTTCCTGGGAATAAATAAAAATCGACAGTTATTCGACCTCCTCCATTCAATCATTCGTCCCTCGAGTAAGTAACAGAAACAAGACTGCAAATAAATACTGCGAAAATTACCGTCTCTTTTTTGTGACAAGGCGAAATGAAGGGAGCGATACCGTAGATGCAACTGAAAATAAAGGGGGTTGTAAACTTGATGCTTCCCTGTTCTATATTCAGGAGATGAACACTTGTGCGATAATGGTACACTGGTGTAAGGTGAACCAGCCCCTTGCGCACTAATAACACTTTGCTAAAATCACATTCCTATACCGAGATCTAGAGAAAATTGGCAATTGATCGCGCCTTGTAAGCTCTCAACACTGAGCCATTCATTTGACAAATGCATATTTGATTCTGGGTGGAGTGAAAGGAGGCGTCATTCCTTTCCATTAGAGCTCAGAGCGGAAGACACTAAGTATTCTCTTCGCTTCTCTCCATCCTTTCGGGTTTTTTTTTCTTGTATTTTTGCCACAGATGCGAGGCGACTAACGCGGAATGGACATTTGTTGAAGGACGCTGCACCTGATCACACACTGAACCGAGATGAAGTTCATCTGAGCGGGGAGGATTTCATACAGCTGTGCCGGATCTAAAAATGAGCAATTTCTTGATTGTTTTTTCCGAGAAGAAAAAAATAGGCATGGGTGGCTTTTGTTTGAAACGCAACTTTTCAAAATAGTTCTGTCACATAGGATTGCATACTTGTTTTTTTATTGCTATTTAGTTTTGTTTTTTCTATACAGTATATATTGTGGTACCATTTTAACAGTGCGGTGAGGACCACTGTTAATCCACATTTCTTCTGGAATATTGTTGCATTTTTCTTGCTTTCTGTGTAACTGTCTTTCCTTTCTTCAATTTTAGCCGTCTTTAATTACATTTATTAATTTTCTAGAGTTAATATTTTTCCTTGGAATTGTCTTCGGAGCAACAAGCGACGTCGAACGCTTTAACCATCTTCGAAATTTTTAGTATTGGGCAGAGCTTACACAGTTTTGGTGAATAACGCAATTTTCTTGCAGAAGCAGTTGGAATTTTTTTTTCTTTATTGCGAAATGGCTTGTTTTTTAAATGACTTCAGACACCTCTGATAACTGTGTTTTAAAGAGGTGCCTTTAGCTGTTTAGAGCCAATAACGGGAAACCATGGCCAGTTTTGGTACAGCATTCAAGCCCTACTTTCTATGGAGAGCGCTTTGGGTGGCAAAGGTCGTGGTAGAATTGACACTGTCCCAGGAGATTTACGCACCCCATTCTATAAGAATTGAAGGGGACCTGACCTTGGGTGGCCTGTTCCCAGTCCATGCTCGAGGTACCCCCGGAATGCCTTGCGGGGATATCAAAAAGGAAAACGGGATCCACAGGCTGGAAGCTATGATGTACGCTTTGGACCAAATTAATAGTGACGACGAGCTTTTGCCCAATATCACTTTAGGAGCAAGGGTATTAGATACGTGTTCTAGAGACACTTACGCTTTGGAGCAGTCCCTTACTTTTGTGCAGGCTCTTATACAAAAAGACACTTCGGATGTGAGGTGTACCAACGGAGAACCCCCCGTGTTCGTCAAGCCTGAGAAGGTGGTAGGGGTGATAGGAGCGTCTGCAAGTTCTGTATCCATTATGGTTGCGAACATTTTGCGGCTTTTTCAGGTAAGAATTATCACTGCTTCCTTAATGTCGTGATAAATGACCACCGAACATCTTGATTATAAGCTTTGCTTTTCCTATCATACGTTATAGTAGACTACTGGACTTTTTGAAAGTTGCATATTAGTATAATTCATCTGCTTTGCCTCCTTTTTTGTCCTTTTGTCAATAGGATATACACCGCAGTCCAGATGATTACCGCATTAAACCACTGGCTTTAGTCATATTTGATTTTTCTTTCAACCGTTATTGCTCTGTTCTACCTTTTCCCAGTAGTGGTTCTTTCTGACAAGCACTAAATTTATTGAACCATTCACAAGAATCACCAGAGAAAAACAAGGCGGTGATTTAAATGGGTTTACATTAGTGTGGAATCTTAGCAATAAACACGCTTGTAAACTGAACTAAGAAATCCGATACTAGTGGGAAGCACTTTAACTTGCAGAGCAGGTCTCTTAGTTTGTTTTTCAAAAGAAACCGTCACCTTCTATACAGTATACACTCTTATCTGGGATTCGTGTACACTAAAACGTGACGCAACCATTAATTAAATTGAGTATTCTGTTTAATGCTATACCATTTAATACAGATTAATCTTTGTGCAGTTTTAAACAAGATCTAAAGCCAACTACAGTATCTGCTTTAATCCCTTAACCTATCGAAGTGTATAGAAAATCGTGTGACGTTTACGAAATTTTGAGACCGGCGTTCTTGCTACATAAGTGATAGTTTTACTGCTTTCTTACCGTACTGTTTACTGGATATTGAAATGTCTTAGTTCTTGTATACTGTATAAAGGTCGTAACTAGAAACTGATTCGACTGTCACACGCTTTCTAACAGAAACGTGAATTCTCAGTCGCGCTTTACCTACTGGTGGTGCTGAAAGAACAGCTCCTTGCAATAAGCATACTGTACCTGCTTGCGCGTTTCAGATTGTTCCCGCATCATTTCCGTTAAACCTCACATAAAAACTTGATCCTTGTCGTCGTAAAACATTTTTAATGTTCTGCTGTTTTAACGACATCACGAAGCTAAACGAACACGTGGTTTGATGGAAGACGTGTGTGGCTTTTGTAGACTATAGAGTATGGAATGTTTCTTTTCTAAATTAATGTACTCAAATAGGCTCTGGCGTCGTTGCCAGACCGTTCTGATATAGCAATTGGAAGCCAGGAATCGTAGAAGATGTGTAACATTAACGCAATGACGGCAAAGAAATTTAATAATATGCCTGGCTTTGGTGTGACATGTTTGACAGGAATACCGTAGTGCTTTATTATTTTTCAAGCCAATTAAAAGGGCTGGGTTGATATCTTGCCTTAATGTGATAAAACTTGTAGCGTGAGCCTGAAGCTTTGTCTCATATTTTGGTCCCATAGGAATCATTTCTTGTCTAGGGAAGCAACACGTTTTAAGTGCTCTGCTCGATCCAACAGCTGGGAGAGGATGCACATTTTCTTGTCGTTCAATCAGTCGTTGCTTGATTTGTGGAGATAGGTGAATAAAATAAACAAGAAATAAATTAGTATACAAAGAGCTAGATATTTTAAATCGATTCCTATTTCTTTTTAGATTTCTTCCTATTCAGACCAGTAGAATTATGAAACGGCATGTAGCTTTCAAAGGTTTTCACCTACAGCCACATTGATCCTAAAAAAAACCAAACATTGACAGGTACTCTGATATTTCTGGTTGAGTTAAATCAGTTGCAGCACCAGGCAATACAAACACAGTTAAGCAGTATGACAAGTTGGTTCAATTGTCATGGAAGTGTCGCGTTGCTTACGGCTGTTTAGTTTAGCGTGGCAGTGAGGCAAAATACCATGAAGTGCTTTAGATATAAAATGGTCTCCCCAGTGAAGATCTTTGTTTTCTCCTGTAGCATTTCAGCCTACCTCGGCTTCTCTGATATACAATATGCGGCGGCAGGTATTGTAGTATTCAAAAAACAAATTGTCATACCGTTTTCAAATTCATAGGAAATACGCATGCTAATTAACACGCATACAGTTTTTGTATTCCATCCTTTTATTTGTTCTCAGCTACAGCAATTCTTCTTCCCGCCCTCTGTCTCTTTTGGGTATAATGTGCAGAAGAGTTTGGCGCTTGTAACAAATGCATGAAACAGCAGTGTTACACCAAAGTGAATGTTCTACTACTCTGGATCGGTTCCCCATGGAAAGGATTCTCTAACAAAAATGCCCTGTATAGATTTAAGAAATCCTGCTGTAGAATTTTAGTTCTTAGATTGCAGTGACAATTTAAAGCTTGAGGTCGTTGTTAAGCCATTACTAAAAAGCAAGGTTTCTAGTCTTGTGTCAGCAGTATCCAGTGTTACTTTTGCTCTTTCAAATGCATTATTTTTAAACCATCTTAAACTACAAGAAACTTTTATACAGTTTTGTCCTTTCTTACATCATGCAGTTCAGCGGAGAATTATTCCAAAATACTACTGATCTATTCCTGTTGGCATTTTCTGTGAGATCTGGCTACTGTACTTCTACTTATTTTACCACTATAGGAAATTACCCAGTAAATCCATTTGTCATTCAGAAGCTGGTTATAAATGCAATTGCAAGAAATGCTGTAAAGTTTTGCTTACTGGTAATAGCACTTTGAGAAGGCAGCAGAATGTTAGTTAAATCTTAAATGGTATACTTCTAACCCTTTTTAATTTTCTCAGGATTTTGAAGATGAAATTTAATCTGAAATAAAAAAAAAACAGATAACATGTCCCCCTTCTTGTCCTTTACAAAATGTATTAGAACCCATTGTTTTCTATGTGTCAGGAAAACATACCAATACATTGTTATGAATGTTTTCCTTTTGAACAGACTGAAGAGACGCATGCATCAGTGTTACTGCAGTTTGTACTCTCCCCTTACCCACCCATACTGGCACTGTTACTCCCTCAAACATGAAAAAAAAAGAAAATGAAATACAAAATGAATCCATAGTCATTTTAAGTTCAAAACCACTTTTGTTTAAAAAATAACAGAAGAGCGAGTGTGGTCAGAAAGACTCTGGTGATTTTGTGTCTGAGAAAGCAATGCTGCTTGAAGGTTCTTAATGGGATTCTAAGAAATTGTAAGTCTGGACTATTGTCCAGGTGTTCAAAAACTTTTGTATTCATTGCACATGTGACATAGAAAAAAATTGGAAAAACACAAATCTCTCAAACGCACAACAAAGTGGGCAAATCAATATTGTAACTATCCCCATGGTGCCTGGAGCCTGTCCCTGGAAGCACTGAGTGCAAGACAGAATATTCCCTGGACAGGATGCCAGCCCATTGCAAGGCACACCCTGATAGAAACCCAAGGTTTTTTTAAATTCCCCACAGCAGGTTCAATTTTACTGAAGTCAGTTAACCTACCAGCACTCTGCATGGAAACTGGAGCACTCAGGGGAAACCCACATGAACACAGGGAAAGCATGCAAACGCCTTAGTGATAGCACCCTAGGAATTGAACCCATGATCCTAGTCCTGTGAGGCAGCACTGTTAACTACTGTGTCACTCTGCCACCCCAATATTGTAATAATATTGTATACAGTAAAGAGTTTTATACAGCAGTGGTGAATTTTTGGAGAAATTGCTTATAACTACATCTAGGTTTAAAGTAAGTTGCTTTGTAAACTGGTGCTGTTTCTCAGAAAAGGGCATGATTTGGTTTAATAGAGTCTAAAGATTTTCTATACAACATATAACAACCTACAATTTTGCCACGGTAAACCTTATTGATTTAATGCCTCCAAGACTGTGACAACTAGAGATTGTCAGTTCAAGTTACAGTAAGTGCTCACTGATTTCAACAAGGTGCTGTAATTACTATTAAATCTACCTTTTTGGGTTTGTGAAAGCCAATTCCAAAATATATTCCATATTCTGTATTTCAGCAAAAATGCTGCACTTGACAGACATTCTAATTACTCTGGCTACGCAAAGCTTGCAACCACTAAACTAGCTTCACGGCATGTGTGTGTCACTGCATGCATTGTGACAAATCCAATGCCACCAGGGAAGAGCAAATTAAAGTAGATGCAGAGACATGGTTTTCTGATATTCAGACATTCAGTTGCAAACACATAAGGCTTGTTCTTCCAGGTTTTACAAATCTCTGAATCTATCCTTACCATTAGTTTCCCTATCCCTGAACCTTTAAAGAATCCTTGTTAAGTTCTGTGAATATTGGGCGCTTTGTTTTTTCAATGCATTTTATTTAATGGTACAAAAAACCTACACAATTATAGGGTTGTAGTAAATGCTGCAGTATGAATCTAGAATCAGTCCTGTGATATTTTTAGGTTTGATGCGTAGCACTACAATTATTTCAAAGAAGGAGGTGTTAATTTATACATTCCACTTGGATCAGGGATTGCCTGTTAATTAGGAATGAAGAATCACACGGCTGCACTAGAATTACAAATGACAGCAGCTATCAAAAAGAAACTCCCTAAACAAACACATGGGACAGCCAGCCATCATGCCAAAAGAGAGGAACTGTCTAACTTCCCCCACTCAAATCAAGAACACTAATTTGTTAATTAAATTATCTCCTTTTTTAAAAGGGAGGGAAATAGCAAAGCTTTTGTAGCTAAGAGATTTACTTTTACTCACCATCAAAATAAATTTGGGAAAATGTTGCATAGTCTGTCATCTCTAGAGTACTATAGATATCTTTATTTTCTTCTCCGAAATGAAGTACTTAATTACTCCACTGCTAAAGCCACATATTAACAACACAATTTCTGAAATCATATAAAACTCATCCATGCAGTAGTTAAAAATGTCCTGTTATTTTCATGTACTTTCCCATACAGATGTATTAATTTCCATTTTAATCTGTTTACAATTCAAGCTTTATATATTGAATAACATGCTGTAAATGTGTATACTATTACAGGACTGTTCATTATGAAGCATCTAGTTTATGCATAATACTCCTCACCTATTACAGTCACCTTAATAAATAAAGCCTTCATATTGAGCAATCAAACACATGGGCACTTTTTCCCCAAACTTCTTTTGGTCACTTGCTAGATTTGGTTATAGGAATAACACTAATCATTTCAACTGGCACATGAAAGACGTTGTTCATATTTAAGTTTATGTGGGTTTTTGACCAAGATTAAAGCAAATGTAAAGCTTTACTGTTTGTACTGTAATAATTTTGTAGTGGGAGTAAGAAATTCCTGATCTTTGATGTTTTTTCTAAAACTCCAGTTGATTAAATATCTTTTCTTCTGCTTTGGCATTTGCCATAGGCAGTACAAGGCATATCCTCAGCAGTGATAATATTTGCTAAAAATAGTAACATGAGAATGAAATATATTGGATCAATCTGTGGGATAGCAGAACAGATTATGGTGTGAGCAAAAGCTTTGTTTTCTAAATGTTTTGATTCATGCACATACTGTAACATAATAACTGTCACATGTTAATCCTTAAAGTGTTTCAGCGGTTGTCCTCTTTAGATCAAGGCTAGCATGTACAGTACCTGTATTTTATTACCCAACATACTGTATGTCTTCAAATCCCATGCAAATATCTTGCGATGCTTATCAATCCTTCTGTGATTACTGTCATTGATGATTCATTTTTACTATCTGCTAACTGTTCAAGATATAGACATCTGGTAAAAAGAGTGAGTGTGCTTCTACGTATGTCAATCAAGTTTCTTTTCATTTTGAAATACAAAAAAAGTTCTAATCAGCACAGGGGGAGGGGGGTACAATGGAGGTCTTGGCTTTTTCTTTCTTGTATCTACTGTGTAACGCTTCAGCATTCCACATCTGCTTTAGTATTCAGCGTTGAAGAGATTGTAATCCAGACACACTCAAATGGTTGTTTTGTTTGTTGTTAAATGTTTTGAGGAGAGCTTCGTTAATTTAATTGGCAAGATATCGTTAAAAATAAAACATTAATTTGTTCTTGTTCCTCCCCTCCCTCTCCTCCACTTTCTTATTGACATGGTTTATATTAGTAATGAGGCAAGATTTACCACACTTTTTTTTCTTGTTCTCCCTTGTGTTCCTCCTTGGTGGAACATCTTTTTAAAACAAGCCTTGCTCATTAAATTTGAATTTTGTAGCTTAAGCTTAAACAGCAATCCTTTATATTTGCTGGTCTGTTATTAGCGTAACCAATAAGTGTGACAGAGTAACTTTAAAAAAGTTATCAGTTAGTGTACAATGAACATTCTCCTCTGTTTTCATAATCTCTTTCCCTTAATGCTATGCTATGCTAAAAGCCAGGAGGGCTTTAGGAGCATGACAGTATTAATAACTCACACCATGCATTGACATGAAGTGAGAAAGTCACAGTTAAGGATTAGATGTTACAAATCATCATAATTTTTTAATCTGCAATTCACACATGAAATATTCAATGAGGAGCTGTGTGGTTTAAAATGTGAAATTAATAATACATGCAGAAAAAAAAAATGGTTGTATCCCTTCATAACAGTGTGTCCAAAAAATTACCATCAGAATTATTTCAGAATTTACAGTCTCTCTGGTGTCTCACTGAAGGGTACCAAGCCAGCAGCAAATTTAAGAATGTCTCGTTTTAATTATCTTTCCCAAAGTATTGCTGAAGTCAGCTTCCAACACAACAGAGAAAGTGACACTCTATTATTAAATAAAGGTATAGTAGGCATTTCGTCGGGTGCTCTGGTTTCCTCCCTCAGTCCAATGAGGGATGAGTACTGTATGCGTTTATGACCTGTGATGGACTGGTATCCTGTCCAGGGAGTATCCCACCTTGTATTCACTGCTTGCCTGAGTAGGCACCAGCTCCATGGAGAACCTGAATTGAATAAAACAGTTAGAAAATGGATGGATGGGATGCAATTTTTTAAAGCTATCAAATCTTTCTTTTCCGTTCTAATTTTCTTAAACAGATTCAAGTTTAGTTTCAATTTTAAGACTTGAGTCTGGGAGTTCTTATAGTGAGGATATGGAATTGCTAGTGGCTCAGGAACCCTGTTTTGAGACTTTTAATTTTTTTGCATTCTTAACAAAACAGCATCCTCATTCCTTACAATTTTTTAAGATGTCTCAGGTCTGAAATGTTAAGTAAGAGATCTGTGACGTCAACCTCACTGTACAACTTAGACATTTCGTAATATTTTGTGTAACATGCACAACTCAGTTAGCAACAAGCAGTCCTGCCAACTAGAGAATAGTCAGTTGTACGTGCCTCAGCTAGTGCTGCTCCGCTCTCTGCTTGTTGAAAATGAAAATGTCTTCCCAATAAATAGATGAATTAATCACCAAGACTCACTTCAGTGATTTTACCAAGGAAGCAATGGTGATATGTGGTATATAAAATATTTCCTTCACCAATCGATTGATACCTAGCACCTCGCAAGCTGTATATTTTCCAGAGACGCTCATCATCATAGCAGCAGATTGATTTGTAATTGCACTCGTGAGCTTCTAATAAAAAAGATCGTGTAGAGAGTAATCCTTCAGATGGTAAATGCTATATGATCGACTAATAGATAAAAATGAACATGAGCCAAAATAAGAAGAATTTATTTGCGTATGCTGCTTGTTATCTTTTCCCTAATCTCGCCCATGGGAGCTATGCAGGTGGCCATTGGATTCCCCTCCCCGATGGCTGCTTTTCATTTGTGCAGCTGATTTATCTTGTATTGATCATCATGTTGCATACTGTATGTTCTTTGGAATGAGGAGAGTGAAAATGAATGACGAGAGTATCAATCCTGTTCTCCCATTTGTATAAAAAGGGTAAACAGGACTATACTTGTTAATGATGGGTTAATTGTTTCTTCATATTTATAGACACTTCCTTGATTTATTATTTGATATGCTAACACACTGCAGTGAAAGCTAGTTAGACATTGAAAGTTGAATGTAATGGTGAATGTAATGGACATTTCTGTATTATTAAAATGTTGAATACCTTAGCACATAACTGAGATGTTATTATGTCCTATTTGAAATGTACATTTTCTGAGACAATGAAGTTATACATTAAATGATATACAGTATCTTCAATAATATTTTCATTTTGCATACAGACAGCAACATTTTGTAAACTATGAAAATGAAACTAGAAAACACTGAGATAGAAGAGGCTATGCATGAAGCATAACTGTATGTACAGTACATATCATATCTTGTAGACAATATGAGAAAGCAATAAAAAGGCAAGATAAATGTTTGCGATACAGTATATAGTTAAAAGCAAAACATTTGAATCGAATGAATGAAAGTACACAACAATTTAAGTTTCATACAGAGTAGTCTTATTGTACTGTCTCCCATTTGATGGAAGTTGAAAGGAATGAAATCCTTGGACAGCAGTAGGTAGAGTCCTTTAATTGCAAGACTTCACAATGTGCATAAAGCAATTGTTTACTATCTCAGAAGAGGCTGGCACACAACCGCAGCCATATGTGACTTGCCAGAAAATAGATAGCCAAGATTTACTGCCTAGGACCTTTTCATCAGAATGATACATCTTCACAGTTTCTAGCAGTGTTTAATGAACCTCTGAAACACTCCTTCCACATACTGTAGCACTGTTAGCGGCTGTGTTGCTCTGGAGTGCCTCAGATAAAGGAATCCATGTTTTTAAATATACACATCTTGTTTCCAGAGACATCAAAACCTGACTTCAGAGAGTTGACAAACAGATGCGAGTCAAAGGGTTAAAACTCCATCAAGCCCTTTTATAGTCATCAGGTTTATTTTCGTTAAATACAGTCCCAGACTCACCAGAGCACAAAATGTTATGCCCTAACATCAAATTTAAACTAATCTGTTAAGTGAAGCCTCAGTCAAAGGTTTTCATTCCTGCAAGATGTGGAGCAGGAACCTCAGCATTAAACCAATCACTACTGTAAATGCAAATTTAAGTATTCATACATAAGTGTGATATTTAACATGCAATGAAATATGAATATACAGTAACTCCTTGCAAATTACTTACATGTGGTAGTATTATAGTTGGTTTGTGTTGCTATAGAAAGAAATAACACATGTGTATAGTTTTTTTTTTTGCTGGAGAATAAATCAATAATGCCAAGATTAGCAGTTAAATATTCTCAGCATTCATTCATTCATTCTCTCTTTGATAACAGGTGCACCTTTAAGGTCTTAGATTAAGAAAATGGTTGCCCTGACACTTTTATTTTTATTTAACAAAGGGTATCCAACTCCATTAATAAAGACAAGTGCAATATACAAATGCTTATTTTTATTTGACTCTTTCTGTGTTCAGATATATGGGCCTTTTTAAAGTGAAGAACACAAATTTGCAGTTCAATGGCTGACAGAGAGAAATAGCCATGGAACACTAGCAAATTATCAATGTAAATACTGAATTAAGCAGAGAAACTTAAAAATGCGTCTTCTAAATAATAACATATTCTCTAAATACATATTGTAAGAATGGAAATATTGAACTGAACAACTTCATGAAAACAACCTACAAATTTCGAGGAACATTAAATGATAATGATAAATAATGTATTGCGATGGTATGGTATGTATTGTGCCTGCGATGGTATGAACACGTGGTCCGCAGCAATGACACATCAAAGGCAAAGACCGCCCTCGAATTGAATGTGGAAGGCCGCCGGCCCCGTGGACGACCATTTACGTGCTGGCTGGATCGCCTGAAAGGCGACATGCGCCTCGCAAAAGTCACCTGTCGAGATGCCGCAGTGGAAAAATCAGTGCAAACAAGCAGACCCCACATAAGTGGGAAAATGCGAAGAAGAAGAAGAAGAAGAAGAAGAAGAAGAAAATAAATAATGTATTGTAGTTGTATACAATATTATGCATGAGATACCTTAATATCCGCTGTTGTCTAAAAATTAATCTGGGCCTAATGTCTTAGGCTAACGCTTTTTCAGGAATACTGTATTTATGCAGATCTTGGTTCATAAAATTTATCTTAAACCAACTGTGCAAGAATCCCTATTTTACAAAAAAAATGGAAAATGTAACAATTAGAGAATATATATACAGTATACTGTATATTCTATATGGCAAACTTGGCTATCTTTTACCCATCTGTCTTATAAAGCATCCAAATTAACCTAATGTCTGAAATATCACAACTGCAAAGCTATAAACAGTTCTAACATAGTCTGTGATCAGAAGAACTGGCATCGGACAGTTGGAAGACAATGAAAGAGCAATGTGTGTGGGCACTACTCACAGGTGGACAAGTGAACTGCCAAAGAGACAAATGTTGCAGAAACATGACCCTTTTCTCTGCAGTACTAACCTTTAAAACTACCCTTTCATCAACCCATCCTGGGTTCTTCTGAAAGGATCTATAAGACTGAATAATGCCAGGCAGATAGAAATTTGGCAGAAAGAGGACTGCTAGTCAGAAGCATCTTAATGGCTCAAGTAAATACCTCTCTATGCTTTGAAGTAAAGAAGGAATACCGGTGGTGAACAATTATGTTCTTTAACAGGCAAAATGAACACTGTTCCCATAGGTATAGTACGGTTCTGAATCATTCACAGAAGGTAGGCAAGGCTGACAGTCTCGTTAATCTTTGCTGCTTTTGGTCACTGCTGCCAATGTCTGCTTCTGTATTTGTAAAGGTTATTCAAGATCAGTGCAAACATTTAAAGGAAAGCTTCGTATTAATTGCTGGCTAATGCCCAATGCAACTTGTTATACTATACATTGTAGAAGAATTTTCCTTTTTGGGTCCATGCAGAGTCAATGGTTCTTCACTCTAGAATTAGTGTAATTGTTTTTAGTTACATAATGCAGATATTCATGTTTAATGTCTGTGAACACTGGTTAACAAGTCCCTATAGAGACATTAAATACAAGTTACAAGCAAATAACTGGATTTCTCTGTTTAGCTTTGAAAAATAAATGAAAATAAAGGCAACAACCCAACAACATTGTGCATGCTAAGTATTGCTATTGTTCTTTAGTAGTGGCTCATTTTCCGGTATTTACAGTGCTGAGTTGTTTGGATGGAGGAGGGGGTAAAAATTATAAATGTTGTAACGTAATGTTCAATTCATTTAGAACCTAAAGGAGAATAACCCTTAACTGGTCATCTGAAACAGACTGCAACAAAATTCCCATCCAGTTTTAAAAGGATTTCCCTTACAAGAGGTACTCATTTATTGTGTATGAACATGTCACAATACATTATTGTGTATGATTTCTAAAAACAAAATAAACAAATGAATACAATATTGAAATGGAAAATGGGAAAAATAATGAGTCACAGGTGGTGAAACTTTAAAAATGCTAACAAGTGTATGTTTTGTGAGCAAATAAGCAAGTATTATTTTTAGAATTGTCACTTTAAAGTGAAAAAGCAGCACTAGTCTGTTATCTGGATTTCAACAACAGGTAATTCTGGTGCATGACAAGTTTCACAGCATAAAGAAGGAGAGCACCTTTTCGTTTTACATAGGAAAACCTAATTTTAGATATCATATATCTATTTTCCACTTGACTGGTTCTCAAGCTCAGCTATTAATATTTTCTTTCTATAAATGCGAGCACTAATTGATTTTAACACCAAGCACCTCTCTGCCTTTTCTCAGACACCTGTGAAAGCTGAGATGATAATTTCAATTTAGTATCAAGACTCAGGACAGTCTTATTTTATTAACCTGTATATAGTTAACCACATGTTGTAATGCCTACTCTCTTGCAATGTCTGAAAATAGAAAGAAATTCTCGTACCTCATGGATGAGAACTGAAAGTTTTTCTATTTCCTTCTGTTTTCGGGAAGGGCAGTTCAAACATTTCTTAATATAAACCCAGAACAAGTGTATTTTGTGTTGACACCTTAAAAGAGCTGAGATAAAACATTAAAAATACACACAAATACAGGTTGGAAGATGGCACTCATGAGCACAAAACTCTTGTGAAGCAGTAGCTATGAATTTTTAAAATATATTTATTTCAAATAGATCAAGAGTTTTACATATGGTAATATTTATATTTATAATACTGTATAACTATTTCAGTGATCAAATTATCAATTCAATTTAGTACTTTCATAGTTGCTTAAATGATGAGTTATGAAAAAGTATTTGGTATAGTTTAATATTTTGTAAAAGATACAGTGGTAGAGAACACTACTGGACAGTAATAAACTCCATTCCTCAGCTGTGTGTCATTGTCAAAGGGTAATGCTCTGTACTAATGCTTTGCAAAATGTGGTACTGTAGAAACAAGGAAATCTATTTTATTTCTTTTTATGTTTTTATATTTAACGAGATAACTCTGCTTCTTGTTACAGCTGGACGGAATGATTTATTATTTTTACAGCAAGTGTCACAAGTTAAAAAAAAATGCATATGAGTTCCATATTCCTATGTGATAATATAATTAAGCCGTATTTGCAGAGGAACAAGAAAAATATTTAATTTTCTCACATTTCCTATAGAAGGAAAAAAATAAATGTTTGCACTCTGCTTTCTTGCATTCGTGAATTGTGATGTGTGGAGCAATCAGTATTCTGTGCTTGTTGTTGAACTTTACCATTGAAGTTTTAAATGTAAGCTAATATGTGCTTTGCCATTGTCAAGGATTATGTTATGTCGTGTTTTACATTCTCATGTTTCAAAAATCATTACAGTGACTCTAACACTCGGTGCATGAGCTACTCCTAGGAGTATGCAAGCAGGACTCAATGAGAGTGGCATTAAAATGCTTTAAAACCCTTTAGATTTCCTTTGCCACAGTCTGTGCCTCACAAAGAAACAAATACACTGCTGTCTGTATCCAATAGCAGCACTTTGATATCTGAATGTATGTAAAAAAAAAATATTTTGAGATTCCTAGCTGCAGAAAATGACTTACAGCTTTGATCTGGTCAAAAATGATAAAAAGGATTAAATTTAAAGATTACATTTCATAAAAGAACTGTTGCATGCAAAGACAAACTAAAAGTGTGAAAAGTGTATAGCCATAGAAAGTACATTGTGTAAATATCTACTGTACAAAGCACTGAAAATGTTAATTCTTTCTGAAGTTTATTTTTCTAGGAGACAGGACAAAGCATATACAGTATATGTAATAAAAACTACATATAGCACTAAATATCCATACTGTATTTGCACAACAGTTCTTGGTACAGTATGTGCTTTGTAATGTTAAAAAAATGTAGTTTTCAAATAGATCATACAGTGTACAATATGCATCGTCTACTGAAAACTTGGTAAACACATTGAGTAGTGCTTTTTTACTTTAGTAGGTGTCCCTTATTCCCACCCAATAAACCACATTAACCCTTCAACAACAGGTTACTTATTCCTGGTGGAAGTTTAATTATTTACAGTATACACAGACATGCAGGTAAAGCTTCTTTTTGAATGTTATATACCATTTTTTCCCCATAGTCCAAATACATAGTGATAGGTTAGTTGGTTTCTGGGAACACTGATCCTGGTGTGAGAGTGTATGTATTTGTGTCTATGTGTGTCCTGCAATGGGCTGATGTCGTGTACAACATGTAGCCTACTGTCCTTTGCGCCTGTTGCTTTCCTGCATTTCCCCTGAATTGGATGAAGTGGTTAGAAAAAGGATAGACAGACTTGCTATCTTTATCACCTGTGCTTCATGCTGAGAGGATGTTATTAACTTATTCACATCTTGGAAAAACAACCATTTTCCACAGGCTCCCTCTACCCCCTTAAACTCCCATACATTTCCTTTACCTGTAGCTCCCTTCTTGCTTCCAGGTTACAGAGGGAAACAATGATAACCTGACCTTCATTACCGCATTCCAGGCCTACTGTATACAGTATGCACTGCTGCAAAAAAGAAACTGTGCATGAGAAATTCAATGAATTTCTAAAAAAGATAGCCAGTTAATTTTTACGATTCACTCATTGTATGCCCTGAAACTAAATGCATTATTCAAATGATGCTAAAGTTCAGACAGCAGTGAGAATTATGTTTTGCTGACACCAAATTCATATGAAAAGGAGGAGTGGTGGTTGTAGGAGTTTATAAACTCAGTGGCACTCCAAGTGCGAAACCTGATTATGAACACGAGTTGTCAACTACAGTATATCTCCCTAGAGCCTGGGTGGCTAACCCCACTCATTTATAGAGTAAAATGATAAGTAGAGGAAGATAAGGGCCATTCTTGATGCTGCAAAAAGTGGCATTGCTATGAAAAGAATGCTGAAAAGTAGGACTAAATTATTGTTTTTGTTTTCAAGGATCCTGCCTCCAGTATGAAAAGGTGAACAAATGCAAGTGTTGATCAATAAAAAAAGACAACATGTAGGTGAGGACAAGTTGTGCTGATGAAGGCTTACGTTTTCTTGGCCATTTGAAGTGTTCCTATGGCAAAGGCTATCTACAGTAAATAGACGATGAAATACCAATGAACATGATGGGCGTCTGCCAGCTTAAAACAGGGAAAGAACATTTGAATTAGAGAAAACAAAAAGGAAAAGTTGTCCTATGACCAGGCATGCAACATTATCATATGTTCTATTTGTCATTATTTCTGCTTGTTCCAAGAACTCTAACAAGATAATTAAGAAAGATCTACCCTATCTAAGGATATGTAGACTTTCCCCTAGTTCTTATCACTATCTCCACAGAGTTGCTGTTCATGTAATAGAAGTGCTGTAAAATGTATTGGTGTATAATTACTTGCTTCAGTTTTGTCTCCCTTTTTATGAATGGGAGCTAAGTTAGCAATTTTCCTATCAGTAAGTATTACGCCTGAGTTACTGACAGAATAGATTTGCTAATGGGCTATGAAAATGTCTGTTGTTTCTTCATGTACACTTGTTACAATTCTTGGCTATGGAGATCTTAAGAGGTTTTAATACCTACAGTATAAAACCTCTGTCTCTCTAGTCCTACAAATGTCAAATAATCTTTCCTGAGTTAGAGGTCTCTTGATGACTACCTCTTTAGTAAACATCTGTGTGACATATTCATTTAATCTGTCAGCCATTTGTTATATGATTATGTAATATTTTTATAACACCAGATTAGAGCTGGGAAATATTTTTTCGAATGGCAACACAGTCACATACTGTATATTGAACCCCTATTTACAGTTGTCCTAAGCAAATTACAACTGTGATCTATCTTTGAGGGGTCTTAAGCATAAATAACACAACCGATGTAAATTTGAAGATTTTAGGAAAGGTTTATGTCTTTCTTTTAATGCTTAACTTAGTTTGTATTAAATACTTCAGAATTAACTTAATGGGTACTTTGGAAGGTTGCTATCACTTTTTGGAATGGTGGGCAAAGGCTGTAAAATAATTCTTCCATGTCTCCAAGTATACAATGTTCATTCGGTAATCAGGTCTTCAACCCTGCATTATCCTGACAAACCTAACTTCTGTAAAGGAGCTTGTACAGTATATTCATAGGATAATATAAAATGCAGCTAATCTGAAGTAGCTCATACTGTATATTGGACTTCAGCTTTCTACAAAGTGTGATGTCATATAATATTAATCTAATCTATAGTAAGTTAGTTACTAGGTTATACAGTACAGTAATCCATCCATTCTATGATAAACTGTTTACAAGTGGTATTGATTTGGTCATTTGTTGAATGGCCTTGTATTACGTTTTGACCAATTTCCAAAATGCATTTTTAAATAATGGGCTTGCTCTTCCAAATGCAGCACATGAGATCAGACTAAACAATTGTTAGGCTGATATTAATATAATTTAGTGTTTCTTTCAAAGAAATGCTGTGTGTCACTCTTTTGGACGACCTTTTGATAAAACTAGGAACCACCTTTGCAAGTGTTTCGTTTTTAGCCCAGAGAGTGTTTGCAAACCACTCACAGCCGTGCAGCCATGCAGAGAAAGGGATGTTCTGAGCACTGCAAACTAGAACTTTTTCCTCTCTGCTTTCAATCTTTTTTGTTTGAAGCACCTTCTGAAGGACAGGATCAAGGAGAGGTCATTCTGGGTATAGACTTTCTAAGTTAGGGTGAAATGGCAATAAATGTTGAATCACACCTGGATGGTAAGCCTGTTTGACGGTTCACACTATATTTAGTCCCTTTTCCGTTATTGCACTTGAGGGCTTATGGTCATGGTGACAGTATTTTCAAAGTGGGTTCTCTGCCATTTTTCCTTCCTCCCTGTAGAGTCTTAATTCATCAGTTTAAGGAACTGCAGCCAAGAGCCTAATCTGGTGGAACTCCTTGTCAGAAATAATTCCTTTACAAAATACATGGAAGATGCTAGAATATGAAAACAATGCCTTAAGAGAAGCTTATCAGCACACACATGAACACACACTCACTCTTTCAGGCTTCCAATCTGAAGGAGCTCAAATCAAGTGGAATATATGCAGCTGACAGGCATAGAGGGCTGCATGCTTGAGGGGGTGGTTTAGGGTAGTACATGAAGAATTATTTAATTTTAGATACCTTTATGATGCCTTCAGGTTGGTTCAGCAATCATAGTGTGTCATATCAACAGGCAAAATATTTAAATAACCAGATTCTTATATTTTTAATCTGTAATCATTTTCTTCTTGAATGGAGCAAAAGCAAAGCAAAAACATTAGCATTATTTTACTTACCCTGTTCAGGATCAAGACATACTTGAAAATACGTTTTGCTCCATCAATTTCATGATTTTAGAGGTGTATCTTCTTCCAAAGGTTTTATGACTTGTTGGGATGTAATCAAATGTTGGTTTTGGATAGGCTGGATTTAAAGAAAATAATTCTGATAATAAGACCTCACAGTGAATACCACATGCTTAATTATATTTTCTTTCCATTCTAATATCTGTGCCATAGATGTAGAGTTAGTGTATACCAAACCACAGCTCACATACAGTATTTCATTACATAGACAATGTATAACAAGTCATTGGTGCTGAGTACAAGATAACACAGACCCCAGAGCTGAATCTTTTGTTATATACCATATGTGGGAATGGATAATTAGCTCCTGCTATTTCATGACATTCTGTTCCTTGTAAGATACACATATTTCCATTTCACTGATCAGAATTAGCTGTTTCCTAATGAAGACTCCTAAGAAGGGCGAAAACAGCTGGCTGTGGCTGCTGACTTTATATATATGCAATAAGAGGCATCAAAAGTCTTTTTAGTTGGTTCTGCTTCTTCAGTGCTGTGAAGTGGAAGGAGCTAATTAATATTTATTTCAGTAATTCTTGCTGTCTCTACGGCTATTTAGTCTCTCAGCTGTCAATATTCTGTTATCCCTGAGTGACCTACAACCATGTAGATCATTTTCATGCAGCCAGCAAACTGTAGTTATTTTGTTGACATGTGGGTATCTTCTGCCTGAAATTTTCTGTTGCTCTGGTCACTGCAAACTGAATACAGTTATAAAGAAACATCAAACAGATGTGGCATTTGGTTTGTGTGGCAATTCCAATGCGGCCTTTCCCTTTAAGAGCTGGTTTCTTGGTTTCTCTGGAGTAGCCTGCTGATTGATAAAGCTCCACATTTTATTCTTTGGGCAGTTCATATCTTTCTCCTTCTTTACTTTAATTTAAACTCTGCTACAATATTCAGATTCATAACTAATTTGGTCCAGTTTTACTCAATACCAGGCACTAACCATTCATTATTATTATGAAATTATTGAAATTATCTTGAGTTCAATATTTTATCCCAAGGAACAATAATACACTTAGTCAACAAAGCTACATCCCAAATGAGGTACTGATGTAAAACGTAGACTTGCACTTTTATTTTCTATCAATATTCATAGAGTTTTGCAGAGTTTAATGCATGGCAAGTGAAGGTTTTGTCACACTCAGTCTTTATCAATTCTGTTTTCCTATAAACATTGGACATGCTTTCATACTGTAAATACACTGAGCTTCTGCTGTAAACTGGTGTTCATATCTTGTTCTCTTCAGATGTGATGCATGGACAGCATTGCTGTGGGCTCCCCGTTGTGATATTTGCCTCGTAAATGGTGCTTGTCCAACCTCACACATCATGCTAGTCAGCAATGGCCTTGAATCCATCCCTCTTAATGAGTAGTTCACCAGATAAAATATCAGAGGGCTACCCCCCCCAGGGCATACCCCGCAGTTCTTTCTGGCAGCTCCTTCAAGTGTGGGCACACACAAACAATGAAGCCTGTATTGGCCAGAACCTCATTGCGAAAGCATATGGCCTTTCAAGCTCATGTTGAACTGATTTGACATTTTCTAGTTTTCTTTAAATTAGGGATTTCTCTATGTACAGTATGAGTCTTGAGAGGATAAAGGAAAAAAAAAACATAGGGCTTTAAAAAGCTGTATGGTGGTGTTAATTGTTCACTCTGGCAGAGTGGAGAATCGACAACAAAGTATCATTTAAGGCAAAAATAATTGATCTCCAATGCATACGCTGTTTTTCTTGCTTTTTTGCAAATTGACTTAAAGGGAACCTGCAATGCTATGTTTATATTTCAGGAATAGAAATAACCGGTATTGATGAGTGCATTTCAAACCACAATGAAAGTAAAATTTACACAATTTTACACAAACACAAAACCTCAAATTTACATCAGAAAACGGGCAAAATTTCCAGCTACTGTATGTGCAGTGCCATATTCTGCGATTCAGAACAAGGCAACCAGTTTTGCAGACAAATACAACTTGCAGCACTTGTTAACTCTGCATTCAGATCACACTGGATCATGTAATTAACCCGTACATCTGCACAACAATTTCTACGCAACCTGTTCCACTAGTCATAGTGACTAGTGAGCAGGAAGGGCCACTACACATTGCAATTTGCACAAACTCTCACTCTCGCCCATGGTCACACCAGTGGTTTGCGACAAAATGAAGACCATACAGTACTTTCAGTACAATCAAGTTTATGACTGTGCTTAATTTGGAATTTGTACAATTTAAAGATAATGTCAATTAATTTATTTTGTTACCAAGATTTAATAACTGGTCTGAGAAATGGGGACTGCAGTTACGCTTGAAACTTTTGTGACCTTCTCAGAATGACAGAAAGCAAAGGGGAAGCACCACTATATAGAAGTATTTTATAAACAAATGAGTTAGATTCCAGTTGCAGGGAACTAAACATGTCCTGATCTAAAAATATAGTCTAGATGGAGAAATCATTTTTAGCTTTTAAACTCAGAGCCCTATTACAGAGTAGTTTATAGGCTGTAATCTAATATGCATGAACATTGAGCTCAGCCCGGTGATCTTGACAAAAATGTGGATTGTTTCTTGTATGTGTAGTTAGGGTTCACATTGATTATCTTTCACACTTGTCAAATACTAGGTTATATGGTTACCATTTATATAATCACTCAGAAAATAGGAAAGATGCAATTCTCAATTCTATCTTTTGGTTAATATCTTAACTAATATCTCCCTTTTTATGTGTTGACAGCCTAATATTTTTTAATTACCTTAAGATACAATGACAGTGATTGTTCTTGGCATATTTTAGCACTTTCCAGAGTACAATACAGATACTGTAAATTGTAATAGGAGACAGCCCATTAGTTTTAATTAATGAAAAATAAATTTCAACTTTATGCTAGAATAAATCTATATTTGTCTTTTTATTTAAAAAAGAGCACATTTTTAAGTACTCCTGGCTTACAGTATTTGCCAGTGGAAAATATTCAGTGACAAGTGATTAATATAATGATGCTGTTAAACCAAACAAGAAATTGATAAAACATGACGAAGTTAACCCCAGCTACTGTATGATCAAACCTTAATCAGGGCCTGAAATTAAGCAGGGCCACATTGTATCGCATCTAGTCTCTTTACACTTCTGATATCTGTAGTGGCCACCTCCTGTTGGTTTCAGATTAGAAGAGGCTGTCATCTGTGAAAAAGTACTTGGTTGCATCTACAGTATGTTTAAGGAGTGTTTGCCAAGGCCACACTGTTGTGTTGCAAGGCCTTCTGTGCTGACATGCTGTCAAGGTGAAGATACCATCACCAATCCATGATCACATACAGTATACTGTAGTTCTATATTTTCT